>NC_139479.1:71281012-71927494 GCF_008360975.1 Lichenostomus cassidix
GAGACTGACTGATGGTCTGTCCTCCCATTGTGCCGCAAGGTCTTGGGAAGCTGTGGTGCTCCTTGCCCACACAGCTACCCCAACACACAGGCTCCAACACATGTTTGATTCTATCTGTAGGGTAAGTAAAAGAAAAAGTGCAGCAAGCTTTGCTTACAAAGATGAGGTGTTGCAGGTTGTTCTCCTACCTCACTTTGTCATTTTCCATCATCGGAAGTAGGATTATGTTGACATTAACTAGAAATCCTCATATGGTTGTAAAGCATTTTGTGGTTGGCTGCCTTCCAAATCAATGTGCAGTTGGTTTGCCAGTCCTAAACATGCTGAGGTTTTTTGGGGAAAAAGCTAATAGAAGTTTTTCAGACTTCATGACAACAGGAAAGATTCTACAATTAGGATTTAATAATCTACTTTCAGAGCAATTAAAGGTGGTTATACTTTTTCATATGGCTATGGCTTGTGCTACCATGAGAGAAAAAATTATAGAATTTCATTAGTAGAGAAAAAATACAATAATGTAAAAATAACTCAAACACCAAACCAGAAAAGCCTGGTGAATAAAAAGTTGCTTTTGCTTTCCAGGGTAGAACTGTGTTTCTAAACACTGTTTCTATCTAGCAAATGCTTTAGGGAAGAAGCAGTGGTCTGTCATCAGGTTTGTCAGAAGGACACTGGTATCACTGCTATGTGTTGTGGGTCTGTTAGTGAAAAGACAGGGGAGATAGCTTAACTAGAAATACATGTCTGCAAAAAATACTAGGAAACAAAAAAACTCAGTTATTAATAAGAATTTTTTTTCAGGGCGCACTGTACAGGTGTTCCTGTGTTTGTAGTTCATTTGTCTTCGCATCCCAAAGAAATTAAGCAAGAGGATAACCTGTTTGTTTTCCTTCCTGCAGGATCACTTTGGAGCTTTCCTTGTAGTACTGTCTTGTAACAGGATTCAAGCAAAGCCTTGAGCAGTCTGTTTGCTGCCAAGTAGTATCTGATATCATAACCAAAATAATGTCACCCTGCCCACCCCCAAAGGCCCCACACAGCCATGTGCCCTTATGTGATCTGTGTAACCTTTCTGGTGAGGAGGAATCACTTGTCAAGACGCAGACTGCTGCTTTGGGAAATCTGGATTTGAGAATATGCGTCATCCCAATCTCCTTTATACTTTCGTTATCAACCTGCAGAATGTTTTTCATGTAAAATGTCTTACAAGCATGCATGAAATAGGAAAATTACTGAAGTGTCACTTCACTGTAATATCTAAACCACATTTCTTGCTGCACTCAGTAATGCTATGCAGGTATCAAGACAACTCTCGCTTTGCACAGTGCAGGGGGAAGGGGGTTGATTGGTTTAAATTACAGCAGTGGTGGTAGCATGAATAGATATGGATGCTCTCCACATGGGACAGTCTTCTGTGCTGGGATGAAGACTTGTTTTGGTAAGAATTTTCAAAGACAAAGTGGGTAATGCACTGAGTGCCAGATCCAGACAGCAAAGAAGTCTTTTAAATCAAATGAAAATGCCTACAGTTCTCTATGGTTATGGAAAGCCTTGTTTCCCCAGGAGAGAGGTTAAAAATAAGGAGATCTGAAGGAAAAATTGGCCTATCTCCATATCTAATGGTGGCAAGAAAATTTGATTCTCTGCTGCTTACATAAGCTGTGTTGCAAAAATATTTTTGCATTAATTTAGTGTTTCTGTCTTCCAAGGCAATAGTTCTGCTCTGTTTGTTGATGCCCAGTGCTGAGCCCATGACTTTCTGTTCAGCCACAGTGAAGTGTGGCAAATGAGGCCTGAGCAGGTTGTAGGTGAAATAGCAGTTTCTTGCTCAGCTCACTGCTGATAGAACTTCTTGCTCTGGAGAACATGAGGAGAGTCTGCTTTGGGTTAAATAAGCTAATGGGCAACCTTCTAAGAGTTGGTTTATAGGAGAATCATTGACTGATAGAAAGACAATGCCATGAACGTGATTTTTACAAACATCAGACTTCATAAAGAAGGAAAGAAAAAGAAGTGAGCTTTTTGTCTTGGGGCAGTGAGATCATGGGAGGTGCCAGACAAGCATGTTGGGCCTACACATAGAAACAGGAAAATGGGAAGTTTTTATGACCAAAGGCAAAGATACAGTGAATTAAATTCTTCCTCTCTACTTTTCTGAGGCCCCACCTGGAATACTGCATCCATCTCTGAAGTCCCCAGCACAATGACATTGCCCTGTTGTAGCAAGTCCTGAAGAGGGACACCGTGATGATCAGGGGCAGAGAACACCTCTCACATGAGGGGAGGTTAAGAGAATTTGGATTGTTCTGCCTGGAAAAGAGAAGGTTTTGGGGTGACCTAATGGTGGCCTTCCAGTACCTGAAGGGAGCCTACAAGAAAGATGGAGAGAAACTTTTTACAAGGGCACGTAATGACAGGACAAGGGGGAATGGATTTAAACCGAAAGCAAGTAGGTGTAGGTTAAGTATTAGGAAGCAATTCTTTACTGTGATAGTGGTGAGGCACTGGAACAGGTTGTCCAGAGAAGCTGCAGATGCCTCATTCCTGAAAGTACTCAAAGCCAGGTTGGGTGGGGCTTTAAGCAACCCGCGATAGCAGAAGGTGTCCCTGCCCATGGCACTAGGCTCGAAACTAATGATCTTTAATGTTCCTTCCACCCCAAACCATTCTATGGTTTTATGAAGTTAAACAAGGAAGATATTTTAAAACTTGCTGTCTTGTGAGAGCATCTAAGAATCAGCTCGACTTCTGTTTGTATGCATGCAAGGGAGCTTGTTCCAACGTGCTGATGCTTCATAGGAAGGGAAAGCCTGGTCCGGAGAGCCAGCTGTACAGAACCCGTCTGCGGCGCTGCGCTGCGGAGCACGGCAGAAGCTCGTGCCTTTTGAACACTTGCCATCTACCTCGAGGGATGCGTGTGCTCTCCAAGTGTGCCGTGCCGGGTGCCTTTGGCCGTCTGGCAGCCCAGCTCAGACCCCGTCCCTGCCCGCCATCCCAGCACACACGCAATTCCCACCCTCCGCAGCAGGCCCGGATGGGGCGGGCCGGGAGCTCCGCTTAGCCCCGCCCCGGCAGCTGCCAGCAGGGGGCGCGCTCCCCCCGGCCGGCACGGCGCGCGGCGCGGGGGCGGGGCCTGGGCCGAGGTCCGCGCGCGCGGAGGGATCCGGAGGGCGGTGAGTGGCGCGAGGGGCGCGCGCGGAACGGGGGCGCGGCCGCGAGCCGCTGCGCGTGCCCGCCTGTGCCCGCCGTGAGGGCGGCCGCGCTCCCGCTGCGGGGTGGTGGGGCCGGGACGGGGACGGGGCGGTGCGGAGCCCCCTCACTGCCCCCTCACTGCCCTCCCACCGCCCCATCCCGCTGCGCCCTGCGGACGGGCCGGCCGGGGTCGCGCCGTGTCCCCCCGGGGCTTCTCTGTGGGTGCAGAGTGCCCTCGAAACGATACAGGGGGAGGGGAGAGCAGGAAAGGGCCTTCTCCGGGATCCGGCCGTGTCCCGTCACCCACGTGTAGCAGGGACCGGCGGGCCCGAGTGCTGCTCTCCGTGCTTACTGAAAGGACGGGAATGAGCCTAGCACACAGCATGTTTTCCTTCTCCTGAAAGGAGCTACCAGCCCTCCTGACTTTACTTTGTTGATACTGTGTTGCTTTGATGCACTCCGATCCCCGAGAGGGATTCCAGGCATTCTGTAGCTCAGCAACACCTTGTGTGATGAACCAGGTCCTTTTCTTTGGCCACGGCCCCTGCAGCCTACAATTGGCCTTTTAATTCTTTAATTATTTCCTTGGAATATTGTATTCCATCTCTGCCCATGGCATTTATGTTAGTCATGATTACAGGTTCTTCAGGTTAGTCATGATTACAGGTACCCCTTGTACTCATCATTCCCCTGGAAAAGCTGTTCTAGTGTTCGGATGTCTAACTACCCTGCTTGAACCTTTTCTAGTTCTAGTAATCTCCCTGCTACTTGTTGAGATAAAAAGACCACACCTGCTGTTTAGTTTTATTCTGTATGCATTGGTAATGTGGACCTCTTGACAGTTCCTTTTAAATTTCTATGTAAATTCTACATAATCATGTTATCAGACACAGTTCACACGCAGTCAGGAGATTGGGGATTATGATACATGACTCTCCAAAAACACCATATCAGTATTTGGTGGCAGCAAGAAAAACACATGAAATGTTAAATTTTTTTAGGAAATGAAATAGAGTGTAACAGAAAACTTCATAAAGTGACAGCATAAATGTGTGATCACCTGTATCTTAGACATTGTGTAGCATTCTAGTCTCAAAAAAAGGGTATGTTAGCTTCAAGACGGATGAATGCATGGAAGGACTTTAGTCAATCTATCAGAGAGGATTAAGACCCTTCAGGCTGGAAAGGTCCAATCTGCAGAGTGAGGGAAGGGGGGTGGCATAGAGGTGTCTGTGAAATGATATGTGGAGAAGCAAGGACTCAAGCACTTGCTTCCTCTTCTGACACACCTGCACCATGTGAAGCGAGTAGCCATGGTCACAGCAAGAAGAGGGAGTTATTCATGAAGCAACTGATCCAATGAGGCTTCTTATCAGGTGACATTAAATTAAAAATGTTTATGGGAATTTAAGGGATACTGGACTAGTGTTTCAGAGGACTGCAGTCATGGAACAAATCATTTCAGATGCAGAAAATACTTCCTTATTAGAATGGTTAAAGCCGGGGAGAAGAGATTGTGGAGGAGTGACATATATTTGCCTTATCTCAGTTCTTTTGAGCCAGTTGCTTTTGGCTGTCTTTGTGATAGAATGACCATCAGTATCAACCCTTCAGGACAGAAGAATGCGTGGTATCAACCCCTGACCTGAATTAGTACAGCTTTCTTGAAAAGCTTTCATGCCATGGACATGAATAAAAAGTTATTCAGACCTAATCCTGAAATGGAGCTGTCTAAGATCTGTGGCAGATGAGCTGCTCCTGGTCCACAAATCCTGATCGTCCCTCTCTCCCTACTCCACAAAATCATTAGGACATAAGAAAACTATTTCAGGTTTGTCAGCTCTGCTTTTCTGACATCCTGTGACATTCTCTTCAGAGGCTGTCCCCAGATACTTGAGTTTCTGACTTTTTTCCTGATTGAGTGCAAGGGAGCAAGCTGCCTGCCTGTGCTTGAGAGTGACCTCTCAGGTGTTTCAGAAGTTCTGATTTGAATTAGAAGACTCTATGTAATAGATGTAGGTATGGCCTATCAATGTTCCATTTCTTCTGGCTAGACATGCTAGCTATCAGGAGGACTTTTTTGTCTAAATTATTTTAGAATTATGCATTTCACACACTTTATTCTGTCAGTTATTCCTGTCAAAGTGCATTTGGCAATACTCCCAGTATTTTGTCAAATCATTGACAATCAACTCCTTTTAGGATTTAAAGATCTGGAAAATTGCTTTCAGCAGGAGAGATCCTTTCGCTGTCTAGGCTTTTACTGTGGTGGGGACAGACCTTGTCCACACCCTTGTGTGAGTTACTTTGGCCACCCCTGTGGCTGTTGTCTGAGGACACAGGATTCAGATTCCTGCACCTGATAATGAGCTGAAGCTTGAGCAGAGTGCAGTATCTTCCGGCTTTTGAGGTATCAGGGTACGAGTCCAGACATTTAGGAACTTTCCAGTCACTCAGATCAGGACTTCTTTACCTCCAGGCAGGTGGTTGCAGCCCCTTCCAGATGATTTTCATTATGGTTGCACACCATTGGCCAGCTTTTCATGGTGTGTGCTACAAACACCATGGATGATTAGCTGCTTGTCTCAAAGACTGACTTTGGCAGCTTAGAAAAATACAGACAACTTGATTTAACTCCATTTCATGCTCTCTGTATTTTGATCCAAGTTATTCTAGAATAAGATCTTTTCTGAAGATGCACATGTGCTTTTTATAATGTCAGTAAAAGATCTAAGGGGCTGACACTGTCCTCTTCCTCCCCCTTTCCAGCAATGAACAGCATGGCTTTCCAGTTGTATTTCTGTTCTGTGGCCTTTTAACAGTCTTTCCTACTGTTTTCTTATCACCTGTTCTCCAGGTGGTCATAATTGCAGGTGAAACACATGTATTGGGGCACAAGGACTGTTAGTTTTTCCATAGTGTTTCTTCTAACTTTGGGTATTTTTTTCCCTCTGTTTTAGAATTTTGCTACATAAAAATAGAGTTTTCATACCTGACAGCCAGAAACTATTGTTAAATACATACAACATTCTTGTGTGGACAAAGTCTTGGAGTCTCCTGTGCCACTCTTATCTCTTCTAATTTATTTTTTGTTTTCTTTGGAGAGCTGTCACTGTGTAGTGGTGACACTTGCCTGAACAGTGCATCAGCTAATAAGAGAGGGATTGAGCTGTGCACAGTGGAAAGGACTAAGGAGTCTGCAGGCACCTCCACCCCCTTCATCCTACCTGCCGCACTGTAGTGTAATTCATCACCTCATTTTTCCTGTTTTATGGGTAGCTCTGGCCCTTTAGGGAACAGTAGCATTCAAATTTGCCATTTTATGCTATGAACACAGCCCTGCCTGTTTTTCTTCTACTGAGAAGTATCTGAGAGAACTTACCTTCTTTTCTTGTGTTTTCCTTTAGGTGAACTTTGACTTCACTATGAGTCTTATTTTTCTAAACTTTATGCAGCGTTCTTGAGCTCCTCTTGGAGATCTGATTTCTCTATTGCTTTGCTCTTTAGTTAGGTACAAATGCAGCAAGTGAGCTAAGAATTAATAGTAAAGAACATCTGTCACATTTCCAGTTTTAAACCTTGTTTTCCTATTAATACAAGGGTTTAGTTTAGGTTGAATAAGGTTGAATTTATATTGGCTGAATCAGCACTGTGTGTGTTATGAATATTCTATTCCCAGGTCATTCCTAAAATGCGTCTTCTGTCCCCCTGTGTGGCTTTCAGAGAGCATCTGTGTGAGGACAGAGTGTGGTCTGAAGATTGAAGGACACAGGGTCTGGGGCAGGCACAGATGGGCCAACTGGAGCCGCAGGGGCCTTGGAAATTTAGAGTGTAGATTCCCTAAGTGCCAGAGGCATTGTGTGTTTCTGTGCTTCTCATCCTCTCCCAAAACTTTCAGGGTTGCTTCTGGACTTGAGAGCAGTGAACTTGCTGGAAGGGGTAATAAAGGGGCATTCAAACAGTAGAACTGTCTCCCTTGAAGGAATTTATAAGTCTTGTTGACATAAGCTCACTTTAATAGTTTTCTGATGTAGTTCTTGACCATGAGAATGTCTTGATGCTAATCATCTAAGTCAGTATATGCATTCAGAGAAATATATTGAATTTTGGAGGCATTTGTAATAGATTTAAATAATATTTCTACCATATGTTCTGAGTTACCTCTCCATGCAAAACCTCACAGTTAATTACTGCTTGGTTCCTAAGACTTTAATTTGCAAACCAAAAGGAAGGCTATTAAAAAATCAACTAAAAATTATTAAGATAAAAGATGTCTATGGCAGTGTGCATTTTTATCTCCTGAAACAATGGGAAATCCTTCACCAGCAACTTTATCTGTGAGGGTTTTGTTTTGTGGGCATGGATTTAGTCCTTGCAAATGCCAGTATGGGCTCGCTGAACAGAAAATAAAAAAATTTCAACTTTTGACTTAAGAACTGCAGCTTTGCACCCATTTCAGTTTCTTAGTGTCAAAGCATAGATTTGTCCTTGCTTAACCAGATTATTACATGTATCACTCAGTTAATAAAAAAATAGTTGTGAGTTAAGGAGTGATTGTAAATTTCTATCACACATAGCAAAAATAAATTATCTGTCTGGACTCACAGTCATTTCTATAACACTTTAAATAGTATATAATTTAAAAATGTAAATATTTTATAGCTTTTCTGTTTTATTCAACAAAAAGCTAGGGGGGAAAAAATTATTTCAGTTTCACTAAGTATCTTGACTCTGGAATTCTTCTGTGTGAGGCTAATGCCATAGGGTGGGTCTTTGGGCTCTGAACAATTCCCTGTTTGGCCAGCCTGGCCTGAGAAGCCAGGAAGTCAATAAATTATACTCTGGGAAAGCCACTCACAGTGGCAGGATAAGGTGCCATTTTTCCAGCAAGCAGGAAGAAGCTGTTTTAGGAAACTTCATCTTGAAAGCTCTGCTAGAGTGGAATAAAGGGTGGAAAGGGAGGAGACTGCTGGTTCTGGAGCTCTTCTTGTAATGCAGGGAACAAAGAGAAGAAAAACCATGAGCAGCTCTACTTGACATTACTCAAAATATTCACGCACTGTTCAGGTGGCCAGCAGTTCTCGGTGACTTCTGCACACATGCAGGCATAGTCCTGTCCTCAAGCTCTGTTACAGGCATTGCTTGTGTACTGGTGTTTAGGCCAGGTGCAGAGAAAATGGGTTTCTTGAGAGAATAATCTTTCTCCGTTTTCTCCAGTAGTTTTCAAGTGCTGAGTCTTTTCTGGCACCTCCGTTCCACGAGGTGGCACCGTTCCCTGGGCAGAAGCTGCTGCGCCGCCTGAGGTCAGAGGGCTCAGGGATGCTGCGTGGCAGAACCTGCCTTAGGAGCTTTCTGAAAATGGCTGTACTTTTCTGTTGGTATATACCATGTCTTTTTGGAGCTTCTTGCCTGATTTTCTTTTTTCTTCTTGTAGGTTTGTGGCATTTAAAGGACTCTTTATGGCTTGAGGTTAAAGCCAGGTGATGCTGAGCTAGAATGCTTTTTTACTTCGTTTGGTGTCAAAATTGTGTGGCTTTTGAACATGGGAAGGAGTGACCAATAGCTATCATTATTTCTAGGAAGGAAGGAATAATTTCTATAGGATTTTCCAGATCCACTAAAGGAGTTTTTTTCTGCAAGGTGATACAAAAGACGTGTGTGGACTCAGGAAACCAAGAGGTGTAATGAAAACTTCCATGTAAGAATACAAGCCAAATCCATGTTATATAGAAAGGGAGCAGTGTTGCTGCTATTCCTGAATTCTCTGTGGAGACTTCGTATTTCCAATCAGCCTCTCACTGATTTAAGAGTGCTTAAGTAGAGGTAGTAAGTTTTCTTTTGTTAGGAGGCTTTTCCTAGTTAGCTGCATTCATGGTGGGAGTTGTTCTACCTCAGGAGATTATGCCGTTATTAAAAACATTCACTATTGAAAAGGGTAAATTTAATTATTTTTTAAATTATTTTTGAGTAATTAATTTTTTTTCTGGTTGATGTCTAGAAAAATGGATGATGATGACGATATTCCCCAGCTTTCATCCCATACGTTGGCTGCCCTCCAGGAGTTTTATTTGGAGCAGCAGCAGAGAGAGGGCATGAAGACCTCCCAGGGATTTAATCAATATTCCATTGGCTCAATAGAAGAAGACTGGGTAAGAAATTATAAATTTCAGTTAATGAAGCACAGATAGAAGAGTAGCCCTTACTGAATATCTTTTGTGAATAATGAAATTAAATGACAGAGGGGAACACACAAGATGTTCCTGTTTGTGGATGGCAACACTGTAGGGAGATTTGCTCTAGAATTAAATCTGTTAGTATAGTTGTTTGTTCTAGATATGCGTGGAGGGTACAAACTGAAAGTACATTGAGAGGGAATAAAACTGCTAACAGAAGCATCTGTCCCTTCTGGAAATTCTAAGTCCAGCTTTGCATGTGAAGGTAGTAAAGACTCTTCCCTGAGTCTGAGACAAACATATTATTAGAAGACCGAGTGGTCTTTCCTTCCACATCATATTTCTTTCTGTGCTTTATTTCTTTGTTTTTATGGATGGCTGTTGTACTGCTTGTTTTTATTTGTGGCAGACTGATTTCTGATTTGTCTCTGGGTTGGGGTTTTTTTTGGTCTTCCTTTTTCTGATCCCTTCTCATTTAGTAGTTTCTCTCTCTCTCTCTCTCTCTCTCTCTCCTTCCTTCCTTCCTTCCTTCCTTTCTTCCTTCCTATCACTTTTCAAGTTCCTTTTTCCTTTTCTGCTAAAGTAACTCCATTTAAGAGCACATAAATAATGTGCATCAGCACATTGGCTTTGAAATACCTTGTCACTGATTTGAATTACTTGGTTTTCCTGATACTGCAGTTCATGCTTTGGAAATGTGGTGTAAGATGTCGCTGTTGAGCAGCTAGCAGAGTAATGAAAGCACCAGTTCTCAGTGGCAAGAAGGAATGACCTTTACTGTTTTGATTTCATCACATTTATAGAGTTCTCAAAAGTCACCCAGATTGGTCAGTCAGAAGCCTTCCCCCAGGCCTGATTGGCCAGGCCTGCACTGTCCAAGTTCTGGGACACTGTTCCAATAACATCTAAACTTTATCTTTATTTACAAAACACAAGAAAATTCTCATGGGAAAAACCTGTGCTAGCCACAGTAAGGTACCTGCTGCATGTCACTAGCTTACAGAAGTAGAAAGACATGCCAGGAAAAGAATCACCTTTCCAACTTTACAGTTTGTGAACTGTGAAGTTGCTATGGATTCTGGTTTTCTTCAGTTATGGCTCACCACACCTAACTACATAGCACAGTCAGAAGATTTGATGTTGTTTGTAATTCTTCATTATCTTTCTCAGCAACTGAGCCAGTTTTGGTACAGTGATGAAACTGCATCGTGCCTGGCTAAGGAAGCAGTTCTGGCAGCTGGAAAAGGTGGCAGGTAGTTAATTAATTTTTAATAATTGTGTTGTAGATTTAACATGTCTTTTCTGTAAATATTTTGTTTCTACTGTTTAGACAGAGCATGCACTTTAATTCATTACTCATTGTACATCACTTTTATTCAGCTGAGATACTGCAGAACTGCTTTGATGTTAGTTAATAGTTAATACTGATCTTCCTGTTTATCATTTCATTGAATGTTGTAGGCTGTGCCTTGTAAAAGTTTACAATGAATCTTTTTTATTTTTTGAGAAATACAAAGTGCTCCAGAGCATATAAATTACTTGTAATTATTTTCTTAGTTTTTATACAGTGTTTCTGTAGAACAGATGGAAAAAACTTGGTTTTCTTCCTATTTCTGTAAAGAGTAATTTTTCATTTTTAAACTTCCTTGCTTTTCTTGAGCAAGACTTTCTCAGAAGTTATGTGTAAGTTCTTTATGTAGCATGAGGTTGAATAGGTAATGACTTTCATGCTTAAGAGTCTGTTATTAAAGTAATTGGTTGTTAGAATAGAGGAAGAATACCTTACATTTTTGGGACTAGTGTTTAAAATGTTTTTCCCAAAGCCACTCTGAGGACTGGTGTAGAGTTTTGTTGCTGTTGTTTGCGTTTTAAAATTAGTGTTTTAATTTATTGTGTGTTTTTCAGGATAGCATGCATCAGTGCACCAAGTGTGTACCAGAAACTGAAAGAACAGGATGGTGACGATTTTTCTGTGTGTATACTGGAGTATGACAGAAGGTTTTCTGTGTATGGAGAAGAATTTATCTTCTATGATTACAACCACCCTTTGGACTTACCTGAAAATCTCCTGCCACACAGTTTTGACATTGTAATAGCAGATCCACCCTACCTGTCTGAGGAATGTCTTCAAAAGACTGCAGAAACCATCAAATATCTGACAAAAGGAAAGATTCTGCTTTGCACAGGTATAACTAATAAAAATGTTAGGTCCCCTTAAGTATCTTTTTCTCTCTTTCTAATGACAAACTTACATGAGACAAATTCTGACTCAATAATGCTGAATTATCATTAATTTGAGGAGGAATATGTATCCTAAGCTTTCTGTTTGAATGCTTGAGTTCAACCTTTATTTCAAACAGAAGGCAAATAGGTCTTAATAGTTCAAGTCAGTACTTTTTTCCTATGGCTTTATGAGTTTTGCTAAATTTTTGAAGACTAATCATCCTGTAAAATTCCAGAAATACCTTCTTTCTTTTAAAAGGATTGCTCTCTGTAATTGCAATGATTGAAATCTGGGAATGGCAACCATAGGTGCAATTTATTTTTTATATCTTAGGCACTGAAATACAGCAGGAGGAATGAAAAGGCAATGATAAAAGCAGCAAAACCAGATAACTAGATACCTGTACTTGTGGCTTCTTCTTTAGGAAGATGCACTTGCTGGTTTGAGAAGTGATGTGTGTCTGCCTAGTTGGTATTGCTGTTACAAGACATCTAGGAAACCTTTCCAGAAAGCAAAGGACAAAACCCCTCTGTATGTACAATTTGAGGGAAGGCAACCAAGCAGGCAAAATAAAGAAAAATTAAAATAATGTGGCCATAGAAAGTCTGCTCCTTGGTTTAAGTGCACATGGCAGTCACAAACAAGGGTGGTTGTCAGTAGGTTTTTCCCTAAAATGGATAGGTGGTCCTTCTGTTTTCTGCTCAAGGCAGTGATTTCTCAGTGTGTAGCTGCAACTATCACAGTTTGGTTTATTTAAGTGAAAGAGTAGATGTAATCTGTTTGCATTTCCCATGGCTCCCTACCATTTAACTTCCATGGAATGTAGCAAGAAGACTGAGTTCAAGTTTATTTTCTGTAAAAAGGGCACTGAAACCCTCTGCTTATTTTTATGAAATTTCTTGGATGCTCATTTCCTTGGGATGTTTTCCATTCTTCTGTATTTATTTTAAATTTCCCAATACATTCAGTTGTTAAGGAAGGCTGAGCATGTAGCTGCTTTTAGCCTGCCTTCCTTAAAAACCCAGGCTCTCTATTACCTGCATTTGGGAGAAGCTATTAAAAAAGTTCAAACATTTTGTTACTGTTTTTTCTTATTGAATACCAATTATTTTTGCTGCAGGTGCAGTCATGGAGGAACAGGCAGCAAAGCATCTTGGTGTGAAGATGTGCAAGTTTATCCCAAAACACTCACGAAATTTAGCCAATGAATTTCGATGTTATGTGAACTATGCTTCTGGACTGGACTGATTCTCCTGAGATCATCTACAAATCTACAATTTTTTCAGTCAAGCTTCTTTCTGTTTTTTTATCAGTTATTCCACATTTATCAGTGCTGAAATATTCAGCTCCAGGTACAGTTTTCTGAGGTAGCGGGAATCAACAAGGTGTGATAGCCTCTGTCTTTTAAACGAGTAAGCATTTGCAGTTGCTGTGTTTTGTACTAGGTAAATGTGGGCCAAGCAGTGCAGGTGCTGTAATGGGAACCTCTCTGTTAGAGTTTCATTTTAACTGGTTACTTTTACCATTTGAGAACCATTAGTGACCTCTTTGAAGTGACTTCAGCTTATAACAACACATAGGTCAGAGGCCTCAGAGTCATCATTGCCAAAGAAATTGATACTTCTGTAGTAACATGACCCATGTCCCTTGAATCTTGAATCATAATGGCTCTGATTTAATATAGTGCCTGCTTTTTAATAATTCCAATATCAAATGAAGATGATCTACAGGTATGTCAAGTTCATAGTTACAAGAATGATTATGTTTCTTTTCCAGTTGCCTGGTTTTATCTTTATCGCCTGTTCCACAGACAGCAGCAGATAAGTAGAAGCATCTTAAAAATCATTGAATCCTACAAGGCTACTGAGGAATAACATATTGATAAATTCCCACTGTTTCAAAGAGAAAAATGTTAGATTTTATATTCGAGGTTTGGACTATATTTCAGTCAAAATAGATGATACATTGGAAAAACTTTGGGTAAGTAGAGATTTTTGATAACTGGGAATTTTTAAGCCAGTTTTGACAAACCTGTTAACTACACTACTGAAGTATTTGGTTGGAAGTTGATTCATAAATTTCAAGGGAGTCAAGTGTTCTGTAATCTTGAAATACACTCCACAAAACACAAGCACTTGTCTTTGTATGTCATACTGTGTAAAGGCTAACAGAAATGCTGCATCTACAAAATGAATCACCTAAAATGAAGTATTAAATTTATTTTGTGGTGGGAATAAACCTAATTAAGCTTGTGAGATGAGACTTTTTATAAGGTAGAGATAATACTCATATTTCTGTGCATTTCTGCTGTCTGAATGCAGATTTTCCCATGTGGTGGAGTAAACAGAGCAGGAATAATGTAGATGGAATATAATCCTCTCTCAGTGCTCAGAGAATGGTGCTGTCTGAGCTGGACACAACATAAATACCTGCTGAAGCCACTGTAGCTCTCTTCCCCCTTTTCCAAGAGATCTGCTTCCTAAGGCTTTTCCCTCCTCACATTTTATACCTGCTGGTTCCTCCCTACATGTAGTATTCCTGGGTTACATGGTAACAATTTTCTTCCTCTTTCACATGCCTTGGTTACTGTCAGACTGGTCACAGGTGGTGTTAAAATGAGGGAAGTGCAGCAGAGGAAGGGATCACAGGGAGAACAGGCACTGACCTCTCCTGA
Source organism: Lichenostomus cassidix (assembly GCF_008360975.1). NCBI lineage: Eukaryota > Metazoa > Chordata > Aves > Passeriformes > Meliphagidae > Lichenostomus > Lichenostomus cassidix. The sequence goes on from NC_139479.1 coordinate 71,295,276, forward strand.
CGGGCTCTGTGAGCCCAGGGCTCATAGAGTCTTGCCTTTCAAACCAGATGCCATCCTTGCTGCTGAGCCAGAATTCCCCTGAAAATCACTGTCCACAGGTGAAATACAGCTGGGTTTAGTTGTTTTCCAGGTGGCTACACCATCACTTTTATGTAGTCAGTTTAAAAATAAAGGAAACCAGAATGTTAACTGCATAGCTGTTGGCACAAATCTGTACTTTAAACTGGTTTATTACCTCAGTGTCTTGCACACCAAGCAGATGGAGACAATGAAGTAACTCATGAAACTTTTGTTTTTGACTACAGAGGGGCTTCAAGTGGGACAGGTATGATTGCCAGAAGGGATGATACTATTCCCCTGCCACCCACCTAAATTAGAATGTGCTGTTCAAATCGAAGCTTCACCTGTTTTGCTGCTTTGCTTGCTTCATTTGGTAAATGTGTGTTATTGGGCTCTCCACAGCAGAATCAAAAGACAGCTTTGCTAACTTCATCAGAGATATTTCTTAAAAAGATAAAAGTGCACCATTCAGTTGTACCAAGAAGTTCACTTCCAAGAAAATCACTGCTGCTTCTCACATGTAGGTCAGATGGCTTTGAAAAGGGGCACTGTGAAGATGCACAGTTATGGAACTGAGGGTACATGTAAATCTGTGCAGATGCACTCAACAGAGCAGCCCATTGTCCACCAGCCTCCCTCTTAAAAGCCTGGGGAGTGCAGGCAGCTGCCCAAGCAGAGCTTGACTAGTGGCATTTACAGCCTTCATCAGTGATGGGAGGTAAACTATTTTTGTCATACTGGATTCCAAGGAAGTCGCTTTTTCTGAGAAGTATACAAGTCATAAAATTTCATCATGAATAGTAACTTTAAGAAGTTACCAGCATGGTAACTTTAAGAAGTATTATGTAACAGCAAAATACCTCTTCTGTAACAGGATTATGAATAAAAATATCAGTGTCAAGTAGTGATTGACTTTACTGGGGATGTCTCATGGATGGACTTGCTGTTGGAGCAGACTGTGGTGATGTGTTAGCACCACGCTAATTTTCCAGTGGCATTCATGACTGCACAATCCTATGTGCAGTAGCCTCTTTTAACTACCCTAGTCCAGGTAGTTATGGCTGTTCCCTAATCCCAGCGAGATTAATTGGTGTTTATACTTTCTGAGCACATCACAGCCTTTTTCCCTTTTCCTCCTGCTGCTTTTGTGTCCATGTACCTCATGCAATTCCATGTTTACTTGTAGCTGTAGATCTTCATCTATTCAGACAGACACCTTCAGGTGATGACTGGCAGTAAACCCAAACTAGCATCTCAGGCTTTTCTCAGTCTTCTTGAATGATAGGAATTTTCCAACCTACGTTAAGCGTTACTGCAGAGAAGAAAATAATCTCTTTACTGAGGATATTGTTCTGTGTTTTGTGGGTCCTAATGTATTCCAGGGACAATCTTGTTGAAGGAAAAGATTTTCCTGGCACAACAAAAAATTTTCTCAAATCAGCTGCAGCTGCCAGATAGTTCTAGCTTTGAATTGTTTGCATTTATTTGGCCTGGAGTTGGTTCAGTGAGGCATTTCATGTCTGCCTTCTGTCAACAGTTTGTGCAGCCTTGAAGCAACTCCAATGAACACTCCCTCCCCCATGCAAATTAAAGGCAAGGCTGTGGCAGCTGTAACCAGAGGGCTGGAAGCTGGAAAATGTCACACCACATTCGAAGTGAAACTGATATAAATCCATGATGTGATGACCTCGTTAAAAAAAAAACAAGCCACACTTCCAAACAAATGCAAACTACATTTAACACTCAACCTTTCCCACATGAGTAATATGGAGAGAAAGGATATATGGAAGGATATTTTGAAGGCCAGCAAGTGTTTGTGTAGCTAATAGTTCTTAATGTTAAATATTAACAAACAGTTGTTCACTAACAAAATCTCAAACAGTTGCTTGTGCTAAAACATAAACAGCTCTTAAGAGACACCTAACTGGAAAGCTGGATCAGGAAGCAAACTGGCTCTGTTAAAAAGTCTGTCACAGAGGAAGAGGAGGATTAAAAAAGGAAAATGGGCTTCTGAACAAGATACCATAAAGATGCTTGTAACCGTGGGAAGCTTTCCGCACTTGTTGCAGTGTGACAAGAAGGAAGTCGCCAACGTGTGCTCTATTGATCCACGGAGGTTTTGCAGTTCTCTACTACTTTCAGTCATCCAATTTCTGAAGCTTTATATGAGCTAAAGCATCTGCTTTTCTAGATTGGAGAAACTGATTATGTTCCATTTACCTGATTTTAGATTGCAACTCCCAGGAATTCCCTGAACATGCTCTATTTACTTGCAAACCTCAAAATTAATGAAAGCAGTACAAGAGACTTGCAACGAAAAGTGAGATTTAATTTTTCTCATCATCATGCAAATATATCCATGTGCTCTAATAACTGATTTGTTGGAGACAAATTTGTGTAACTAAAGTGTTCGGGCAGACAAATGAGTTCTGCTGGAGGGCAGTGTTTGGCCAGACTTAGCTCGTAGCCCCTCTGGCTATTTACTAAATTTTAAGGGCTGCATGGTTAGACATTTTGCTGTTGTTTGGGGTCATTTTATTGCCTTTTAGTGTGAAGGCTTTGTTCTATGCTCGGGAGTCTGAAGGTTCACCTTCACACTGCCTTAAATGTACTTATAGACAAAAACTCTACAATGTAATGGTGAAGCTATAAGGCATCAGGCTACTGCCACATCACCTAGTGCAGTGTTTCTCCAGTTTTGTGGGTATGCCTCCCTTTTAAGCCCCTCTGACTACCATTTCCCTCTGCTCGGAGGGTGAGAAGTTCTCCACATCAGTAGGAAGGAAAAGAGGTTGTAACTGCTGCATGTATTTACATTCTCTGGGGAACAGGTAACTACCTATAATTGCTGGCAGCAGCCAGGCAATTAGCTGTTCTCTGAGAAATATAAACATTTTATGACCATCTTTGAACTCACCTTGAGGATCCCCTTGAGATAGAAGCATCACAATCTGAGGAAACACAGATCTAAAGACAAGAACTGAGGAAAAGTATGTGCACAAAAAACACAGCTACAAACTTCAAACTGACATCGTGATGGGAATCTTTTATTTGTTTCTGGAGTTCTTAAAGTTATTTTAGGCTTTGTAAGAAGTTACACAGATTGCACTGTAAAAATATAAAAATACTGTTATGCTAGACTGAGTCAGAGAGAGCACAGTCAATAATTATGCACCAAGATGTCGAGTTGTTGTATGACTTTCATTCTCTCTTTAAGTTGTTAATTGTGATTAGCTCATAGTCTTGGCATTCTTCATCCAGTGACACTCCAAAGATGTGTGTGTTTGTGTAGTGTAAGGGCTTTCTCTGCTATGAATTAAGGCCAAGTTTGAGATCCATGATGTAGCAGATATATTGCTGCATATAATGTTTATTCTGTAAGGATATTGCAGTCATGATCCTTCAGCTGTAGAAGACATTCTCTGCTGTGCATTCAGAGGTTTATCCATTTTGGCAAGTGTGGCCCTCTGAGGAATTATGTTTGTGCAAGGCATGCCTGGTCATTCCTCATTCTCATTCACCAGGCTGAGTCAACTTCAGCCTCTTGTTCTGGAAATTCAAGTTTTTGTGTGTCCAGGGTTTCTGGTGAGGGCTTGCCATCAAGTTCCATCAGCAGTAGGCTGCACAATAGAAGGCTGTGCATCTACAGAGCATCAGCTTTTGCACGTGGTCGCCTGTTATGTGTAGCATAGGCAGAAATGAGTAACAGTAATTGTAAAAATCAGTTGGATTTAACAAGTTTGGATGGGCTGGGACTCAATTCAGTGACCTCTTGGAGCATCTGGAACTTAAGACCTAGCCTGCTTACTCACCTGCAGTGCACCTGAGGGGAAGCCTATCCTTGGTACTTATGTTTTGATGGGGAATCCCCTCTCCTAATATGAAAAAGGTTTTGGCCTTTCAACTGCATGGAATACAGTTTTACCACAAGAAACAGTTAAGCAGTCAGTGATGGATGAAATCAAATACAGAATTCTAGGAACCCAGACTGTGTTTTTTCTAATTGATATTTTCTGTGTAATTAGACTTAGTCCACATCAAGAAAGTCCAGTGCATTTTTACAATATACTAGCATGTTTTTTCTCAACACCTTTGTACCCTTAGCAATTTGGCAAGCTTAAAAATAGCAAGCAAATAGAATATTGCTTCATGAATGACTCCAAATCAGCGGAAGTTTCCTTGCCGTAGTGTATAAATTAGCCAAAGAAATAACAGCTCAGAGGTAAAGCTTGGAGTTTATGCAATATAAAGGAAGGCTCTCCCAGCCTGAGAAGTTATCCTTTTAACTGCTGGTTCGGCATATGTATGACAGGTATGAGATTTTTATATAAGGATACTTGAAAGTAGAGTATAAGAAATTCATTAAAAATATCTACAACCAGTAGCCTGCTATAGTAATAGCTACTGTGTCTTACAGTTGCATCATCTTCTAAAATTTACTGTGAATAAACAAAGATAAAATGTTCTGCTCTAAGGAAAAAAAAGGCTATTTTGGAGTTTGCAATAATGAACTAAAGTTTACATGAACTAAAGAAGTTGAATGAATTGCCATCTCTAATGATCTGATAGACTGGACTTTCCATCTTATATCTGAAATTACTGTAAGCAGAAACAGGGCGAGTGTGTTTCCTGCTGCGATAGTTTCCTGAGGTGGTGAGATGGTGATGTGAGGCCAGTACCAAAACACAACTCCTAACGCATTCTTCATTCAGATGAGGGCTTGTTCTGGCTCACCAGCAACTTCACTTCTTGCTTATCTATGCTGGAGTTGCCACTCTCCGCCTCCTTGTCCGGCTCAGGCACGCAGGTGCAGCCCACGGGGATGGTGATGTAATCCTCGGTGTAGACGTAGCGGCCCCCGGCGCAGGCGGGCGTGCGGCGCAGGATCACGGTGGGCATGTACACCGGCGTGCTGCGGAAGTGCAAGCTCTCCTCGCCAAAGATCCCCATCAGGCAGCCTTTGCACAGGCAGTAGGCTTCGGGAATGTACTTAGGGTATCTCGTGGGGTCATAGGAAATTCTAGAGGGGAGCAAATCGAAGATTCGTTAGTACCTCTAAAAATGGGTATATTCTGCTGGAATTCTAGAATCTTATATATTATTATAATTACTATAATAATATAATCACTATAATAATTATATCATGTTTTTGTTGTCTTTGCCAGGAAAACCAGCTGTAGTTGTTGCTGCCTGGCTTCTAATTTGTAAAGTGTAAAGACAAAATATGAACAGCTAACAGAACTGATTAGGTCCTACAGTGCCCATGAACAATCTGGCCTTCTGAATTAAGAGATGTAAGGGTTTAAACAGAATGAATTTTGCATTTTGGACTGAATTGGTAAACAGAGCATTAAAAAGGACACTCAGGCATTTCTAAATTTATCTGCTTTGAGTTCTTCAAAAACTGGTACAAATCCTTCTTAACATAGTTACTGTTAAAGCTATGATATGATGTTTTAAAATTTAGTAATTTAAATAGAATTGAATTGTACTATTATTAAGCAGTAATAGTATACTATTATATACTAATATACTAGTAATATTAAGCAGTTTCTAGTGTACTTGGGGTCTTAAAGGTGCCTTCCCCTTGAAAGCAGAACTCTGTATTGCTTTTTCTAATTCATATCTACTGTATCTTCCTCTAACCAGAGAAGAGCAACGTTTTCTCAGTGCCCACACTGAGATAAACTGCAACTTCCTGGCATGGGGCATCCACAGATTCTCTGGGCAATCTGTGCCAGTGTGTCACTACTCTCACTTCTTAATTCTTCCCAGTATCCGATCTAAACCTGCCTTCTTCCTCTTTAAAGCCATTATTCCTTGTCCTATCACTCCATGCCCTTGTGAAGAATCTTTCTCCAGCTCTCTTGTAGGCCACCTTTAGATACTGGAAGGCTCAGCCTGTCTTCGTAAGAGAGGTGCTCCATCCCATTGAGTGTCCTCATGGCCTCCTCTGGACTCATTTCAACATGTCCATGTCCTTCTTGTGTTTAGGGTCTCAGAGCTGGATGCAGTTATCCAGGTAGGATCTCTTAACAGATCTTAAAATGATCTTAAATCTTACAAATTTAAAGCAATTTCTAAATTTTGTTTCCATGGGTGTACAGCACTTCTTTGGGTATCAAAGTATTCACCTTTTATCTCTTCAGGCCATGAGGAGATGAGAAAAGTTCCAGCTTTGGAAGAGGCAGCATAAGTCTGCCTCAAGCTGTGACTGCAGTCACTGCTAGTCAACAAAATCTGTCCTTGTGAGAACGGGCAGACTGGCTCTCCCTCTCACATCCACCTCTGGGTTGACACTCATGTTTTTTCTGGTCACCGGATTGATCAAAGAATTCATTCAACCGAGGAGTAACTCCATCAAAACTTGGATTTTGGTCCGTCAACTGTCTTGCCACACATGTACTCAGAACTCTACACCAATGAGCCAGAGCTAACAAGTGGCTGTAGGCAGGAACAGGAGGGAGCTTCCTTTTTCAGAAGTATCAACAGTTTATCAGGTTAAAGCAAATCTGGAATCACAGCTCTTGCCAAACACAAATTTGATTATCCTGTTATCAAGGAAAATACTTTCTAATATATATATATAATTACCATAACATATATAATTGTCTGTCTAAAATTTTAAAGAGTTTGTTTTCCTCACAAAAAAATCTGGCCAGTTCTCTCCTAGCCAGACATCTGTGATGTTGCAGATATTTTTTGCAATGCTTCTCTGTCCCACTTATACTCGCTTACTTTCCCCAGGAAATACCTTCATGTTACAGGATCTCGCACCAGTGTGAAATAAAATGCCTGGTAGCCAGCAGAAGGGAAGAAAGGGGAACACAGGCCTTTCTACTCTGATACATTCCCATTTCAAACTGAAGTGTGATGAAGTTCAGTGGTGGATTGTTAAACACACCACATGTCAAGTCATTGGTATTTCCTCTACTGTATTATCTCTAACACCTGGTTTATGATGTTACTGGAAAGCATGAACATGGTTCTGCATGCAAACGTAAGAGGTTTCACTCATAACAGGAGAACACTGTCACTGGAATCGTGGTCTACAATCAACTGTCTCCTCCAAACTCCCACATGGAAATGACCTGGTATTAATGGGGTGGGTTTTTTTGAAAGACGGTGTGGTTGTGGCATGGTTTTTTACTTTCCAAGGGAAAAAATCTCTTTATTACTAATATCGATGTCAATACATCATGTGAAGACTGGAAGGAATTGGAATCCAAACTTAATGAAGGATTCAAAAAATTGATGTGGTTTTGCATCCAGACTAGAACTTCATGGCTGTAGCCTCTAAGTAATGCCTCCTGAAATTAATACCTTAACTCAAATGTCATTAAAATTTGGAGCCATATACAAGGTTCTGCATCTTCAGCTCAAGCCTGTTCAGAAAAGCCATATAAACAAAGCCTCATTTTTGTCTTTCTAGGTTCAGACCACTTGGGTCTGAACCACTAATGAACAGCTGTAATGTGGAGCGTTCAGCTGGATTGGATAAATGCAGCTGGAGCTGCTTCCTTCTGTTGGTATGAACTGAGCATAATCACTCTGCAGAGAATAACCACTGCCTCAATTTGATTCCTCTCCATTACTCCAACCACTGCAAGTCATGTTTTAACATCTTCTCCTGGAAGAGGGTAAACATTTTTCATCAGGTTAATTAGCTAGGTAAAAACACATGCTCCAAGTTCCCACTATGTCTTTCACACACCCACGAGATGGACGGAGCTGGGAAGAGTGGTGGAGAACCAGGGAAGTGCAACTTCCCACTGGTACTCAAGTGTCCCCTGCAGCCTCGTGTGCTTTGCTGTGGCCACTGCTGCAAACCAGACAGCCCAGAGACTTTGATGAGCATTGCCCTTGTCCTGTGAACTCAGGTCACCACTGTGCAAGGCTAACTCTGCCTCGCCAGCACTCCTGGTTCACAAGTGACAGGAGCAGTGAGCTATGCTGGGCTGCTCTATTCCCATCTGCTGGAACAAGAAGCAGGTTTGTGCTGAACTGGAACTGCTAATGAAGTGTGACTCGGCTGCTTTTCCTTATGACCCTATGAGTGCTTTGAGAGCTCCCAGTGAAAAACAAACTTCCTGCCATTTACGTACTAAGCCTGGAAACTCAAGAGAAAACTCTGTCAGAAGTAAAACTCTTGCAGAGACTTAATCTGCCTTCTCCTGTACTGCTACTTTTATATGTAGTATTTTTAATAATATTGTCACTTCATAATTTCCAAGCTTCTGATTCCACAGGGTCAGATGCTGTGCTGGGGCAGGCAGCCGACTCTTCAGAAAATCACTGTTAGCACTGGGCTAACAGCTGGATGTTATCAGAAGTCTAATAAGCAGATCATCATCCCCTTCCTTCTCACTCTCAAATACTTACAGGATTAAGAGCTAACAGCTTTTTTTCCCCCTTGCCAAGACATTTATTTCCCTATAGCAGGTGTTCTTTTGTTCATGTTATGCTTAGTTTATTTTATATACAGGCAGCAACATAGGTATTACTACTACAGGTAGTACAGTGCTTGCACAAAAATAGCCCAGTGCTGATTTTCTGAAGAGTTGTACAAACATGTGCTCAAGTAAAAAGGATGGCAGCATCTCCTTGTATTCTTTCCCTTGGCTGCATCTTTGGGACATGCACACCCTGCCACATGGTAAGGTTAAATCCTGGAAAATGTCTTGGATAAGTTTCTAGAAAATCACTGGAGTATTATTTAAAGGAAAGCTGTCTTGTATTACTTTGTTCAAACACTTTGCAGACAAGCTTGGTTTTTACCAGTGAAAAATTACCTGCCTGTATTACTTCTATTAAGATTTTATGTAAATGAGCACAAAACCAAGGATGTTTATAAACGGAAATTGATTTTTGAAAAACAGAAAAAAAAAGCTAGGCAATGGTTGAGAGAGGGACTGGCTAACTTGGGATTTTATCATCAGAGCAACACTACCAGTAGAAGTTAAATCTTTGTAATTTAACCCTTAGTAAATGCAGGATTAGGCCCTGGAGGCAGAAACAGAAGCCACGGGATTTGGAAATTCAGAAACATGAATGATTTCTTGAATACACATAAGCAATTTTTGCTACGCTCATGCAGAAGTGTGTTTGCAAACTAGCTCTGATTGTTATTATAGCCTTAAGACATCAGAAAATAAAAATAGACCTGATATATACAGCTGATTAATGAATGTAATCTGTGCTCTGCAGCACCATGAATGTAATCACAAATCAACACTACCTGTAAAAGTGCTGCTGACTTCAGCAGGATCAGATTTTTCAACCATTCCTCCGAGCTTTATGGTCAGACCCCACAAACATTTAGGCAGACATTTAAAATTAATTCTTTTTATAATGGTTTTTGTCCACAAGCAACTTGTCCGTGCATCTCCAGAGTTGTCCTTGCACTGGTAATGATACGACATGACTGTGAATGTTAACAAGAACACCCATCCTGTGCTGTCAGTAGGGTCTGCAGGTTCACCCATATCATTAATTCTTGTTAAGCAACTCTGAACCACAGCAGTAGCCAAGTGGCCCTTGCCAGAACCTCCATGTACAAGCAGGCTTTCTGGATTTCATTAATTGTCCATGTAATACTGCTAAAAAGGACAGGCAACCCCTGGATAGATGTCACAAGCTGGCTTACAGCCTGATGATTTCATGGAAGGTCGATTTCATGGCAGAACTTCTGCTGCTGGCTCTATTTTTTAAAAAAGCTGGGTAATTTGTAGCCCAGCTTCCTGAACTGCTGAGCAAATCCAGTGTGCTCAACTGACTTCAGGGAACTCTGCTGCCTCTTTATAGCTCTGCAGAGCAAAGAGTGATTCACGTGACTAAACTTTGTGCCTTGAGTTATATACTGATCTCCTGTGGCCATCAGGATGGAATTTCAGTATCAGACACACAAACTAATATTTTTCCCCTAACTTTTGCCTTAAATACCACCTGTTGGTTGATGCTAGCAGCAGGGTCAGGGGCTAGATGGATATGTGGTGCAATCCATGTACAACTCCTGTATCTCTGGGTTGTAGCAAGCCAAAAATGATGTAAGTCTTGATTTTTGTATAACCAGATTAAAAGACCAAGTAATGGAAAATAAATAGTATGCACAGAATGAAGACAAGCAAAGAAGCCACACAAGGATTATCTGAGCTTTGAGGCAGTCAAACCTAATTCTTCCACACTTAAATAGAATGACAGGCTTGGGAGACAGGCAGCGCAGTAGGGTCAACATTATACACAGTTCTCTAAGTAACATATTCAATTCTTTCTCATAAATGCTGATATGAAGAAATTTCAGTTGACTTGACCTGAACAGTCATGTGAGCAGAGGAATTACAAGCAGCAGCGTTAAACAGCTGGGAGCAGGTGCCCGGGGAGACATACAAGGGAAGGTAAGTAGAGCCAGACTTAATATCTTTATTATTAATGACCTGGAATAGGGAGTATAAACAGTATGTTAATGAAATCTGCAGATGGTAACAATGGGAACTGCTGCAACACCAATGAAGACAGAGAAAGCAGCATGAGGTATCTCAGGCATTAAAATGAAGGTCAAAAAGAAAAAAGAGCCTTTATGCACAGAGCAGAAATGAATTGCACTGTAAGTCTTTAGGTGCAGAAGAGAAGTCAAAGAGCAGGATGTCTGTGAGACGCTGGAATGGGACAGGCATCTTGATGTAAATTTCAAGTAGTCCAGTTGGCCTTTGAGCAGTGTCCTGTCAGGGCATACATGAGGGGTCTGCCTACAGTGTATTTATTTATGAGCATTCACTGCTAGAACAACTTTGGTGATTCAGAAGGCAGTTCAGGAAACAGCAATGGATCTGTGAAGGGGAGAAATTTATGAGGGAAAAGAATGAAATGCAAGTGGGCTTGTCAAGAAAGTTCTGTAATACCGAAGAGAGCTGTATGCAGCTTTTCAGATTAACACTCCAGCCATGGAGAAGAAGCTGTTGGGACTGTATAAGTGAAATTGGTTAACCACTGACAAAGCATAGTGGGACATTATTTGCAGTCTTTAATGGAGAGCTGTGTGTCCTTCTCAAAGATATGGAGTAGCTCTAATGGGATAAAGGAGCTTCCAGCGTACCCAGCTGAAGACAACATAACAAAACAAATTTTCACATCTGGCTTCAAAAATCTATGAGATAGCAGGTGGTAATAGCTAATGCACATTTTTTTAATGACACATCTTGAGATATCTGTTGTTGTCTCTTTGCACACTAATGATACAGTAAAAATGCAGTCACAAAAAAAGCTGTAAATGAGATCTGTTAACTAGACAGTGTATTCAGGCCTCTTTACCCTAGAGAAATATTTTTCCCCCGAATATAATTCTAGATTTTGCTTTTAATGATGTAATACTTTTTTTCCACTATCTTTTAAAATTCCTAGCTTGGAGATGTCATCAAGTTACTTCTATGTGAATGGTTAGTGGTCTGTCTTGAAAACATTTTGATGAAAAGTACAGTGGATTTACAGCTTCTTAATAAACCTTTTGTAAGCCAGGCCCCAAAAAGCAGCTGGTTCTCTGTTAAGAAGTAAGCCTATACAGAGCTCCATCTGAAAATAAATACCTGCCCAACAAGATGTAAGGATGGAAGGCACTGTTTTCAGACCAGAGGAACAATTTTCTGATGGTGCTAGTATTTTGCAAAACCACTGTATAAAATCCCTGGGCCCAGTGGTAGGTGTTTCGTTGATGGTATTTGCTTTGTGCATTCTTAGGCAGCTTAAAAATCCTCAGTCTGCTTAGAGAAAATGTATTGCTAAAAATACTTTGCTTATGAAAGGCTTACTGAGCAAATAAACCATCTTTCTCTCAGTAGGATTTCTTCTTACACTAGAAGCGGGCAAAACCCATGCCATAAAATAAATGTTTATTGGAGAGCACTAACAAGGAGATAACTGTTTGCCGAATACACAGGAGCTGCATCAAAATATATACCAAGGATAATGTAGAAAGAGTAGCAAGAAAGTCAGTTCCTTTTAAGTTTGCATGTTTCAGCTTCCTGTTGTCTGCAGTCCTTTACAGAAAGCTGAAAACAGAACTCAGTCTTATTCAAACCACCAGAAGATTTGATAATCTTCTGGGAATGTGATCACACACTGGTCCCAGTGTACTAGGTCAGTGGTTTCCAAGCTTTTCCAGAGCTTCCTATAGAAGTGCAGACCCTTGTTTCATGTATTAACCAGCCTCACAACAAATTTACTTTACTTAGTTGTTTTTATGCCCCCTTAAAAATAGTCTGTGAGCCTCTGCTCCACCTCAGGGGAAGGAGGTTTGCAAAGCACAGGATGAAAACACAGGTGGAGAATATTGCTGTACTCATTCCTTGCCTATGCTTCTACATCGAGTCCTTGGGAATGTTTGGTAGGTGCAGCTACGGCTCTGTTGGTAGGTGACCTGAACACAGACTGTACCCTGATGTATTTTAGAAACAGGGGGTGTCCGGAGTCACTTTCTGGGGAAAGCTTCTGAGCCCCTCTGTGACTGCTGCAGAGTCAGGAGGTGCTTCTTTAGTGGTGGTCTTTTGAGTGAACTTCACCTATGACAATTTGCCCAAGTGACTTTTTGAGGGTGGTCTGTGCACCGGGGTGGCTGTGGGTGTGAGCTCCATCTCACGGCTTGGTCCACCTCATTCATTTCTCTTTTTACCCATTGGACATATTCCTCCCACAAGCTGTTTTTACACAATTACCTTATATCGCCTAGTTAGACGTGCGCTTTAGCACCTTTCCTGCAGGCTGCTGCCCGGTGCCGCGGTCACCCCTCGCGTCCCCCAGCACGGCGCGGGAAAGCCCCCCGCGGGGACACCGGCTCGGCTCCCTTCTCCCCGCCGGGACCCCTTGGCACGGCCGCACCCCCTTCCCCCGGAGTTACCTGTATGCCCAGGGCGATGCGCTGCGCAGGTTGACGGGGAGCCGGACCCTCTTGTCCGCGGGCGGCCGTGTCCCGGCGGGGCAGCTGGCGTTGTGCTGGCGGCCCGGCGGCTCCGGCTGCAGGGTGTGGTGGAAGGCGCTCAGCATGCCCGCCGCCAGCCGCCCGTACAGCTGCTCCAGCAGCTCCTCGGGTCGCTCGCCGCAGCTCCGGGTCCGCGCCGGCCGCTGCTTGGGCGCCCTGGCGGCCTCCGGGCGGAGCGGGAGCAGCGCGGCGCAGAGCAGCGCCAGCAGCGCCGCCAGCGCCGCCCGCACCTGCAACGAGGGCGCAGTCAGCGGGGATGGGGACCGCGGGGACACCGCGCCCGCCCGGCACCGCCCGCGCCCCTCCGCGCCCCGCAGCCCCTTACCCTGCCTCGCTGCATGGCGCCCGGGCTGCTTCTCCTCGAGGGAGCCGCGGAGAGCGGCGGGCTGCGGCGCCGCGCCGTGCCACTGGCTCTCCCGGCGGAGGAGCTGCTGGAAAAGTGCCCCGCGCCTCACTGCATCTCCCCTGGCCTCGCCTGCCAGGAACATGTTCGGCGGCGCTCACGGAGGCGGCGAGCGCTCGGGACTGCTATAGCCCGGACTCTCCCAGTCACTTTAGGGCAATTGGCATTGTCCCTCGTAGGGGTTTGGGATATCCCGCTTGCCCGACTGCAGGTAGCACCTCTGGCATGTTTCTCCATCCCAGCTGTGTCGTTCCTCCAGTAGGCACCGGGGTGGTTGATGTCCCTCATGAGGACTGGGGCTGGCGAACGTGAAGCCGCTTGGAGCCTGATCCACCCTGTCCTCCTGCCGAGGCAGCCTGTGGCAGAATCCACTGCAGGGTCACTCTGATGGCTGCTACAGAAGCCTCTGCAGAAGACGAGAAATTTGCATCGTAAGTAGCTAAAGAAGTTGAGGTGAGTCTCACCTCTAATGGCTTCTCCACCTATTCTGTACTTTTAAAAACACATGACGCAAAATACTCAGGTCTCTAGCACTATCCACAAAAATAAGCACCTGTGGTACTCTGGGTCATAAAGGATGTAGTCCACTGAAATGGTGTGACTTTAAAATTTATCTCTTGAATCAAATGTTTCATGTGCTATAATTAAGTCCTGCATGTCTCTTGAGGCATTTAGGATAAGGATAGTTAAATATGAAAATACTAACTAGGAATAGGGGAAAATAGGATCATAAATCATAGAAAGATTGAGAAAAACCAGCTTGGTGCCACAGAAATACAAGATATCACCTTCACCAAACAGGCTGGAATTGAAGCAGAATGGTCTGGCATTCATAATGTGATGAAGTGGTTTGATTTCATGGTTTCTGAAAAGTCACAAAGTCTAACTATGATTTTTAGTGGTTTTGGTACCATATGCATCACAGGTCAGTATCATTTACAAGCAGTATATTAACCTTTGTCTGTGTGGGATTTGAGTCAGGTTTCAGCTCTGAGGGAGGACATTTTTCAGTTGAAATGAAAACTCCCCTTTGCAGTCATATCCTCAGGTGACAGACTGGGACAAGATGTCTGTCCATTTAGCCCAGACCAGTGTGACCCCTGAGCACACACCAGCTTCGTGTTACTTCACCACCTTCAAGTGGTGTATGTGGCAACATGGCAAATATTTATCATGACAAATATTTTTATATTACTCTTCCTAAAATATCTTGAGAAATTTCTGAGTAGCATGAGGATGTCATACTTGCCTTTGCAAAACCTGGGTTTTATGCACTTCCTTTATATGCATTGGCATTTCTGGGAGAAGTCTGCCTCAAAAAACTAGAGCAGATGAAGAGAAAACAATGGCACAGTCATTAAATTGCCGTTAAATTTAAGGCTTTGTGTATTATCTAGGCAATATTCTAATTCTATACATTAGTTGCTTTGTATTGTCTTACAAAAAATCTCATTGATTCAAATAATAAGAACCACAGAAGGGCAGCAAATGAGACTCCATTTCATGGGAACTAAGAGTGCTATGCCAGTTCTTGTGGCATAGTCTACACTAGAGACATCTGAGTCATAAAATATTCACTAATACACTTTGGCAACTTAGGTTCTTTCACATCTTAAGAAATTACCAAGCAGTATCATCATTGGTGTTAATTTATAATTTTCTTAGAATTTGAGGGGGATTTAAAACATCTAAACAAATGAAATATTGAAAAAAAATAGTAATAGAAAATCTGTCCTGAATTTGATGTAGTATATGATATTTCAATCAATGAACTCAGAAGTATGTCTTTCACTTTTATATAATATTCTAAATGTTCTTTCTGGGGATTGTCATTCAACATTTATATTTGGGAGTAGCATTTACCTCTCTCCTGAGATTATTGCCACAGCGATCAGTGCCAGCTAGTAAGCTCCATTCCACAAATCTCTGCTATGAGCAAGTCAGGATGTTCAAAAGAAAACTAAGCTGTGCAAGAATAAGGCAGACATTTTTAGTGAGTTCATATAAAAAAGAAAGATCTTCTGCACCCAATTCCATCAGAGAGCATTTCATGCAATGTTAAACACTGAAACGTGTTTAACAAAAAACACACCAGGTTTGTTTCTTCAACCTTATGTTGTTACCAACAGGTGGAAAAAATGTGTCATAGCAGGAGAAAAAAAATCCTGTTATCATCAGACTATTAAGATAATTTGGCAAATTGTTTCAGAACCATTTGAATGATCATGAAAACCTGACAGTAGATGTAAGAATGTAGCCCTTCCCAGACACATTAATCCCCAAGTAGCAATTGTCAGGACATTTTCTTAGTTGGGATTATTGTCTTCCGTAGCTGCTCTGGCATGATAGCTGGTTTCAGATACTGTGGTTCACACATAAATAAACCACATTATTGTGACAAGCATTATTAATGAAACCACAGTAATGTGCTTGTCACAACAATGGCAGAATTGACCTAAACCGAAATGCTTATTCCCATCCTGCTACAGCATGAATGAGATCCTACCTAGATCTGAAACAATGTGAAAAACATTTTAAAAATCATTGTACAGATCTTTAAGCTGAACAGCTCATATTGTTGGGTGGAACAAGCATTCAGCTGGCATCACCAGCAGGTATAAATCTTCAGAGAAAGAATTAAGTTACTCCCCAGAGATGTCCTCCTCTCTCACATTCTGTTTGCAGATAACCTGTCACCCAAACTGTTCTGTTCCCATTCATCTTCCCTGCAGCTGGAAGCACTGTAATACCACTTTGCAGCTTCCATGGCATAGCATCTTCTACAGCAGGATCTCAGCATATTTTACAGTTGTTAGGCAATTTAGCTTTGCAAAAGTGAACTCTTGAGAAGTGGAGAATCTTCAAAGGACTTCATTTTGCAAAGGTGGAGACTGAGGAGCAAACAGGCTAAAAATAGACTTTTCACTATAAAGTTGAGCATCTGTGTCCTTGACATCAAGAATAATCAAAGTGTAGCAAATCAGATTAATTTCTTACTATCTCATACTACACTTGCAAAGGAACCAAGAGAAAGAGCCCTTTATCATAAAACTTTATCATAAAACTCTTGATTGGCAACCCCAAGCACAAATACAGGCTGGGTAGAGAATGGATTGAGAGCAACCCTGAGGAGAAGGTCTTGGTGGTGTTGGTTGAAATAAGTGGAACATGACCCAGCCATGTGCACTCACAGCCCAGAAAGCCAAAAAGCCTGGAACTAGATAATCGTTAAATTCTCTTCCAACCCAAACCATTCTATGAACTTTATCTTGGTACAGTTTTCAATTCCTATTTTACTCTAGAATAGCTTTGTTTTAAAAGTAAGGAGATGTAATCTCTAGTGAAGGATGTTCAGAGAAAAACATGAAATATGTGATTAAGGATGCTTTGATGCTGTAGAGCTAGGCTTGTTCAGAAATAAATAAAATACTACTCAAGTAATCATTTATATTCGGCCACTGTACAATGAGATGTTTTTCATACATAAAGAGAAAGTTACATATGTAACTTTGTATGTAACTAAATCCAACACAACCTGAGGAAGATCTCAAGTCTAAGAGGTCAACTGAAGATTGTTTAATATTGTATAATACATCTTTTCATGACAATAGAAGCTAAAAGACCTCATAAGTCAGTTTCTCAAGGGGATCAGCATTTTCCTAGGTTTAATACTGCTGCTCTGCTAACAAACAACAACAACAAATTAATGTAATAGCAGGAATCTTAAATGATTGATCTACTAATTCCAGAATGATAAACACAAGATTGGGGTTTAAATGCTGCTGGAAGCAAATACCTGCAGTGTGTGGCTTCTGGTGATTGAGTCAATTTCCTGCAACCAAGCCTGACAAAAAGTTTCTGCTTGAATTTCTCAGATGAAAATAGAATTATTTAGCTCATTCAGTGTTTCCACTCCTGTGGTTGCTACAACCTATTGCAGGACCAAGGGCATCTTACATGGCAGCAGGGAACACAACTCACTGCACCCAAGCTAAATGCCAACCAACCCCCAGGACAGGGACAGGGTCTGGGACATCACATCAGCATAGCACAATAATACCATATAACCTAGGTAATTATTTTAGACAGGCATTCCACTGGCCTGGCCACACTTCCTTGGAGACCTGAGCTGCCTGAATCACACAGCTGTGTTCACCTCCCAACAGCTTGGTGACACTTGGTGACACTTGGTGACACAGCACTTTGGACATGCATGCAGCTTCTTTCTCAACAGATTCCAGTTGTACTGATCTCCATCAGGGACAGTCCAGTCCTTGAGTCTTTTTATTTCCTCACACAGAACATCTTGCACCAAAGAAGAGGGATGATGCACTGAAGCTGCTTCCAAAGAATGGTTCCTGGCTCAGGCTTACCTTTGGATCATGCAAGGCATTGCCTGGAAGATGAATTGTCATGGTGCAAAACTGTACTACTGTGCACTACTGCACTACTGGTGTTACAGAACAGCTGGTTACACATCCCCTCCTCTGCCCTGGGCTTGCCCTGGCAATGCTGCAGTTCCAGTAGAGATGCAGCCATAGTGAACATGGTTTTGAAGTAGATGAACCTGGCTACATCATTTTGACTGTCAGCAGTACTCATTATTTTGGTGTTGGAGCTGAATCACATGGCTTTCTGTCAGTTCAGAACAAGCTCAACTGTGCTTGCAAAATAACATGCAAATACATCATAACCCAGAGCATTATATAATCAGATCCTCATGCTATAGGAAACAACATGTTCCAGAAGTCCCTGGGAGTTTGTACATAGGAAACAACATGTTCCAGAAGTGCCTGCGAGTTTGTGCAGGACTGGAACAAAAGTGCAATTGTTTGTAATCTACAGAATTTTACACAATGTACAGTTAAGCATCTGGGCAAACCAAATCAAGAAACTGCTGCTGATCAAAAATCTCTCTGGTGTCCGTAAGAGTTTTTCTACAGACTAAGCTGTGAACCATACCCCAAGTTATTGGTATTTCCTATTATTTTTTCATGGACATGTCTGTGCAATTGCAATGTTTGATTAGATGCTGCATTGGGTTTGCATGGCCAAGCTTTGGTCGTGGAGGGGCTGCAGGGGTGGCTTCTGTGAGAAGCTGCCAGAAGCTTCCTCTGTGTCTGACAGAGTGAATCCCTGGCAGCTCCAAGATGGACCTGCTGCTGGGCAAGGCTGGACCAATCAGGAATGACAGTAATGCCTCTGTGATAACATATTTAAGAAGAATTTTAAAAAGGTATCATACAGTTCTAATTGCTTCCAGAGAAGAGTGGGATGAGAAGGAACAACTATGCAGACACCAAGGTGAGTGCAGAGGAGTAAGAGGTGCTCCAGGCATCAGAGCTGAGATTCCTCTGCAGCCCATGGTGATTCCCCCCTTCCTGTGGTGCAGACCATGGTGAAGCTGCTGTGCTCCTGCAGCCCATGGAGATCCATGGGGATGCAGAGATTCACCTGCAGTCTGTGGAGGAGCCCCACACTGAAGCACTTGAATGCCCAAGAGGAGGCTGTGACCACATGGGAGATCTGTGGAAGAGTGACCCATGCTGCAGCAGCTTGAGAGGCACTGTTGCCTGTGGGACACTCACACTGCAGCAGTTTGCAGAGAACTCACATTAGAGGAGTTCATGGAGAACTGTCTCCCATGGGAGAGACCCCATGGTGCAGCAGAAGAGCAATTCCTCTCCCTGAGGAGCAGGAGAAGCCACAGGTGATGGACTGACCATAACCCCCACTCCCTGCCTCCTTGCACACTAGGCTAGGAGGTAGAGCTGGCAAGGAGGGAAGGGTGGGGGGAAAGGTGTTTTGAAGATTTTATTTTACTACTCATTATCCTGCTCTGATTTTGATAGTATTAAATTCACTTCATATCTCTAATTTGAGCTTGTTTTGTCCATGATGGTATTTGGTGAATGATCTCTGTCTTATCTCAACCCATGAACCCCTAATTATGTTTTCTCTCCCCTGCACAGCTGCAGAGGGGAGTGACAGAGAGGCTTCAGTGGGTGCCAGGCATCTAGTCAGGGCCAACCCACTACAGTATTCTCTTTGTGTTAGAAGACCATGACAGTGTCTCTCTTGGCCTTCTCTTCTGCACAGTTTCACAGGTTTATCTACACTCCCTGCCATGGTCCCAAGTATTCTCTCTTACTGGGATTAAGTCAGACACCTCATGCCACTGCAGTCTGCAGATGAAAACATTCCCTCCTGCAGGGCACATTGCATCCTGGTGGTCTAGGTCTTCCAAGACTAAGCCTGACAGAAAAATCTACCATGATATCCATGAATATGTCATTCTCTGACCAGAGCAGTAGATACAGCAGGACTGAGGAACAGGCAATAGAAAGACTTGCAGAAATAAGGCAGTGCCATCCACTTCCTTCTCATGCTCTTTTCCATCCCTTAGAAGGATGAGGTCCCAGAACTTACAGTGTCTTTCTTCTTTGGTGAACCCCTTGGGATAAATCTCTGCTGTACCATCAGGCAGAAGCAGTGCAATCCCAGATGGAGCACTGCTCCAGTGCTGTGGGAAGCATGTCACACACAGAGCAGCTCATTAGCTCTGCCATAAAGCCCACAGGACTTTCTGACCACTTCCAGACATCTTATGAAACTGGGCAGATGTTTTTAAAACCTGGAAAAACATTTCATGAAAATATGAAGAAACCTCTCCAGTGTCACTGGTTGGGAAACAGTCTGAGCACCAACACTGAGAAGGAGCACCAAAAATTTTAGAAGACTGAGTCCTCACATTTTAAAGTGCAATAACCAAAGTTTAACTATTAAACCAAACTCCTGCCAGCATTCCAAAACCAAGTCATCTCAGTGGACTAGTTTTGCAAGTATTTAATAGGAAATTCTGAACACCTGACTAGTATTTTTCATCTCCACAAAGTGATTCCTACTACAGGAAATTAATGTCTCAGTAACTTCAGATCAAACCTGTTCAGTCTATAAAATGATGATTTCTGTAACTAACGTCTTGACCCATACTCAGCTTAGGCTGTAGAAAACTACCACTGTGTGGTCAATGCCACAATCTCCAACACAAGACACAACAGCTGCAATCTAATTAGCAATGCTGACAAACCAGGCTGAAATCTTGACAACTCTGACCACTCAGAATGAAAAACCAAAAATAAGGACATTGCCAAGAGACTGCAAAATGGTCCTAGTTCATCTAAGCATACACTAAAATATAGATGCTTTCTTTGGTATCAGTGCTAAGTGATTTGCTGAATTGGGACCTTAAGAAGACCAAGGTCATACCCAACATTTTCAGAAAGTCAGTTGAGAGGCCTTAAATAAATTCTGGCTTTGGATGAAGGATATGGGATTTTCAACCTTACAAGCATTGCTCTGAGGTATTTTGCACTGAAGGAGAAAATTCTAGAGGCTTCTCTGTTTCATATTATCATTGTATTAATCTCTCAAAGCAAAAGCTTTACACATTTGATACAGCTTGCAATGTGTTTGAGTACCTGTGTAGAGTAAAATAACCTCAACACTGTTTTTTTAAAATCAGTTACAGAAGACATTGCAATTACAAATCCGTGTTTTTAACATAAGGTACCACATGTTCAAAGTATTTCACAAATAGTTTATAAAAATCCACTACAAAATCATCATGAATGAAAAGTTTTTCAGCTAAAACTTTTACAAGGATTAAAAAAATTATGAGTGGCCCATTTGCTATTCTGGAAGCAGATCCTCTCCTAGTTCTTCATCAGCAAAGTCATCTTCCTCCATTCTTCTTCTTGCTGCTGTTTTTGGTCTTTCTGGTTGTGGGCCAAGAGGATCTGTGTAGGAGGCATCTAGAGTTTAAATAAATACATGTGAAACAGTTACAAACTATTTTAGCTTTAGCTTGTTTCAAACATACAAAATCAAACACAAGGTTAGGATTTATCACTACACATCTGTGTCTTTGAAATCAAGACCAGAAAGAACATATGAACACTGAAGGGGAACAAAATACTGCATTTAGGATCTGAGTCAGGGCACAAGAGCAAAGCTCCTGACTTCTACTGATGGAAGCCTTTTTTTTTTGTGGGTTTTTTTTTTTTTTTTTTAAAATTTCTCCTATTATATGACAATGAGAAAAAGACTTCGGAAAAGTGTAAGGAACAGCAAGACTGATGACTTGTTTAAGGAATGGCTTTTTAGGAAGTACCACATTCCACATGGATTTGGGTTTTTAAACCCCTTTGAAAATTCAATCTTATTGAAGAACTTGTGACTGCAGAATGGCAATAACTGACTTAAAGGATGCCACAGACAGATATCAAAAGTAATATTAACATGGACCACAATTCTTAATACTTACAATTACTTTATAGTGAGCTCTGAACAATGAAGCTAAAGCCCCATTTTCGTGAGGATGATGTTTCCCCAATTATCTAATTTTACATACTCTTCCAATAATTTATTTTTTTTTCTCTCTCATTTCTCCTCACTCAGAACCATGAAAGTAAAAAAGGTATAAGATGTTCACTTGCCTATTTCTTTACTGCTGCTACTTTCATAGGGTTCACTTGTTCCAGGCAGAGCTCTTAGTTTGGCACTCAGTTTTTCCCCTTTGGTACCACCACTATCTGGGGAACAGAAAAAAAAAAAAGACAAATAAAATGCTGTTATGTTCTGTGAAACCAATATACAGGAACAACATCAATTTGGCTACTCCTATCTGTCAAACTAGACTTGGATGAAACCATCTTTTCATGACAGATACAGTACTCATTTGTAATAGTGGTCTTTAAAACACAGTGGACACTGTGTCCACACATGTGTGTTAATGTTTTTTAAAAAATATATACAGCCTTATTACTTTGGAGTAAACACATTAAAATATTTCTGCTTCAATTGCTGACATTTCAGTTGCTTATAAATCACAGTCACATTTTGGAGTTAAAATAAGCATGATAAATATAAACACTGCCACAATGTCCACAGGACATTTCCTATGTTTGTGTGCTTACTAATATATCAGTGTGATCCACCTGCTCAGTACTGTCAAGGTGAAATGCAACACTGACTTTGTTAGTTAGAAGAGTGTATTTGCCATGTGCTGTGTGCATGGCAGGCACAGTTCATGTGTACATAGCATGCTGGCCCTGCATCCTGCTGTAAACACTGTGCTGGCAGCTCAGTTTGCAGCAGGGCCCCAAGGAATGTGTCGGCTCCAAGGGCTGCCTCCTGCCCAGACAACATCAGATTAACATTCTCTTGCCACAGCAGTATTCCAGACACTTTAAATATTCTGTTCACCTCTGAATCTCTTTTTCACATTCATGGCAAGCTTTCAATCTCATCTGCTACAACAAATTTTTATGCAATATTTTTTCTCCTAGGAGAAAACATTTTGAGTTTGACTTGGTATATACACAACGCAGGACGTGCAGCCAAATGGAGACATATTCATTTACAACACCAAACAATGTGGGTATTAAAAGTCTTCCATATGTAAGGAGGAAAAATGGGTATCATTCAGCAAACATTAATTACAAAGTCTGGACTTTGCAACATATTTCCATTGTCTTACTTAGTATAAATGTTATTTAAATAAATATTGTTACAATTAAAAGAAAATAAACCACCCCCCCAAACTTTTACTAAGATGACAAATTTTTATTCCTCTACAAATACTACTTCTGTTTGCTCAGCCCCGAAATGGAAGACAACATCTCCACTCCAAGAAAGATCTAATACATACAGTCACGTATTGAACAGTTAGTAAGTTCACAAGACACAGATTACAGTTCAAATTTCAAAGCAAGGAAAATGTATTTTAATGTACATCCACTTCGCTTGGACCAATTCTCCCTGACAGGTTTAATGAAAGAAGTGAATAATTAAAGGATTTGAAGAAATGAGGGGAAACAATAGGTTTCCTTGGGGAGGAACTCAACCAAAGGGCTGTGAAATTGCAAAAGGGACTCCCCTTGATTTCAGTGGGCTCTGGACAGGCCTGTGCAACAAGGAGGTGAGAGCTGGGTTTCAAAGACAGTGTGGAAAAAATATTTTGAGGAAAATACAAAATAATCAATGAGAAAAAGAGTAGGATTGAAGTAGGCACAGTCTTGCATAATGGAGAACAAGTAGTTTCCAAGATGATAATTAAGTTGTAAGGAGCAGGAAAGAGATGCAAAGACAGGAACAATACAGCAAACTATACTAGGGGAAGACTGAACTAGTCAAAGAAACACCACAGGTTTAATTGGTTGGTTCTGAAAGGAAGAACTGGATGGAATGACAATAGAAGAGGAGGAAGATGGCATAGCAAATGTTTTCAGCTGTGAAGAAGGAAAACCCATGGGTGTTAGTGATAATACTGGAGTAAGGTGAAAGACTTTATATTAACTGAAATAAGGAAGAAAAGGATGGCAGACAAACCAGTTTGGGTGGAATCACCATAATGCCCACGAGTTACCTGCACACCTTACTGCCCTAAAAAAAATAAAATTGAAAACAGAAGCTTCCTTGGATGTTCTAGGACCCTTACATTTTACTAGGGTTACATCCAAGAAGGGAATGAGGCAGTAAGTCCAAAATTTGAAGCCCTTTTATTTAGTCTGAACCTCCTTATCTAGCCCCACCTCACCACAGAAAGGAGCATCCTGCCCTTTCTTCCCCATGTCATATCCCCCTCCACACACTGTCCAGTTGTAGCAGGTTCCTGTAAATTTAAAACTAACCTAATGGAAACTTTCTCTCAGGCAGATCAGCAAAATAACACAGCTCACCTTATTCTACATGACCACTATATCTAGCAAGAGTGAAGGAAAGGTTAACAACTCTTCTGGTTAGTTCTTCACATTTAGTTTAAATTGGGCTAATATGCAAAACCACATCAAGTCTCTATGGACTGCAGTATGCTCTGAGCATACCTAAAAATGTGGAAGAGGAGCACCTTTCATTTTAAAGTGCATCCAGAAGGAAGTAAGAGGTGCTTGACACCATCTGCATGACATGGAGATGTCAGACAGGAGCTCAGCAAGCAAGAAGTCTGGCTTCAATGCCTTCCTTCACCTGAGGGAGTTCAAACTCACAGCTTTCAGAAGGAATGTCCTAGCAGTTGAGCCATTTGGGGTAAGCTTTTCTTGACACTCTGCCATGGGATACAGAATTTGGCTGCCAACATGGCAGCTACTAAAAATTCTGTTGACCATATAACATGATCTGCCAGAAGTCTAAATCTCAGCTTGAAATTACTTTTTGTAGTTCTGTTTGCAGATGAATAATCTACATGTTTTTATTCAGTACACATTCACACATAATTTGGCAATGTTAAGGAATATAAGTTTGCAATGTAGACTTCAGGATTTTGGTATCCTCCAGTGAAGAGAACTTCAGGGAAGGAGTTGTGTTTAAAGCATTTTATCACAGACATGCGTATTTTTGGGAAGCTAGTTTTACAATTTCTACTAACCATTCCCTGCTGCTCTCACCCCTTCTAGGAGAAAGGTTTTATATATATATTTCAGCTTTTGAATTATGGGAATGAAGCTTTCACTAAAGCAATACACAGAAGAAAACAAAGCTAACATTGGGACGAGGGATAATAACAAAAACTCTGGATGAAAAGCTTTACTTGCAGCTTTTCTCTACTATGAGCAAGCTTTGAGTCTTAACATCTGATTGTACCTACAATCAGAGGACTACAGGTAAATATTTCTGAAACTGCAAATTCATTCTCTCTGTATTACTGTATTACCTGTACAAACACCTGCTCCTAATTCAAGGCAACTTTGGAATAATGGAAGACCATTGCTGAACGAAACTGCTCTCTATATCTAAGGAAATCTTCACCACAATGAATACCCACTCCTTATTTATTAATTTATTGGGCTTTTATTAAATAAGTTATTACTGTAGTTCATGTGGAGGGCAGCCCCACTGTACTCACTTTGGGTTGACAGTGTGGACACATCTACATGAACTGACTGCAGGAACAAAGCTCCAGATTTCAGTTGAAAAAGCAACAGAAACTGATTAAGCAGAGCTGGTCAATATATTTTTAAAATCTGATTGCTAAATACATTTACTCTGTAAAATCATTATACTTAAGACTTGGATTATCATGCTGACATTACCTTCCCCTCACAGTCTGTGTTCAACAGCCTTAACTGAGGACTATGCACACAGAGACATAAATAATACACTCTGCATGCTGATATCTTTTACAGTGCATTCCTTCCTCTCATCTGTTTAAAAGTCATGGCCATACCATTATATTTAGGATATTTAAATTATTCTATTAGAATTGTTTCATTCATTTAGATTTGTTCAATGTCTTACAAAAACTAATTTGAACTAATTCCTTCATATAGAATTTGGATGGGAATAAAAAAGAATCAAAGTATAAAATGTAATTTTAAAAAATGGCTAATTTGATATGGCAGAACAATGACTAATGCAACATACTGCCAAAGTAATAATATTTTGTAATTGTCCTATTTTAAGTAGTAATATCTAGCAAAAAAGATTCTCAATCTTTTTATGTGTTTCTGTACTTCCTATGCCACATGATACCTGTGTATACTTCAACCCATAAAATCCATTGTATTTGTATTTATTTTTAGAGGAATCTAACTAATTGCAATTACAGCAGCTACATGAGACTACTGCATTGGAAATTCCTCCAGTATCACAAAGGATGTAAATTAGAATTTTCAGTGCTATTTTATTCATCAAGAAAAGACATCAGAGGGTAAGACTTTGGTAATCTATGTTCTCTGTAAAATGTTTATGTAACTAAATGCACAGGGGTGTAATGCTCCACTAAATCCAGAATGTGTTTTAAGTGCAGCTCTGTGTATCTTTCATATTTGGGATGAAAACACCATCTTTGGAGAAGAATGGGCATTGGATTGACCAAAGAGAAGAGTAAGTTTGGTGTAGAAGGCAGGATATTGTATTAAAACTGTGGAACAGCATGGGAAGTAGATGCAATTTATAACTTCTCTGCTGTTCATTTTGATTTGAAATTCTGTTGAATGAAAACTGTTTGTGGTGTGCTAGTTCAGCTAGCTCCTTAGGTGAGTTCAGAGCAGAAAACAGATTAAGATGTTCTCTTCACTTCAACATCTTTTCCCTTCTTTGTTAATTAAGAAAACTATTTTCTATTTTGCACACACAGCCAATGGAACCATCCCACAATGACTTGTAATTAATGAGGCATCAACAGCCACACAAAGCCTAGAAAATATAAATGATTGTGATGTCCTGGCTGCAGGGTAACAAGGAAATCTCTTGTCTCTGTCACAGTCAGGATTATCTGGGATGTCTACAGCTCTAACATCTATACCATACTTCCATAACATATGAGGAGATCCCTAGGGGATGGTAAAGAGTGTTTGAAGATGGGAAATTTTTGGGGATGGACAAACTGACACAGTCAGCAGTGAAATGAAAAAGGGAAAAGACACCTAAATTATTCCCATGTGGTTTATTTTCCAAATTCACCCTGACAGGCTTAGGTAACAAGGAGAATGCAAAGTAGTCAGCCTTTCATCTTCTGAATTCAACACTGCTTCTTTGGGCTCCTGTCCGAGACTGCATGGCTCCTCTCATGCAGCACAAAACTCTCCATTCAGAGAGCTGGGCAAATTCAGAGACCAAGTAAACACTGCCATGGGAATGTATTCCCTAACATCATACTTTGCATTATCTACATATATAAAGGCACTATGCTATTAAACAGGAAAAGTCTTTTATGGTAGTAAAAACACCACAGTGTTTTGCACCACAGTGCACCAACTTGTAAGTTCTGGATGTTACAATCATATATCTGCAAAACACAAAAAAGTGAGAATGAAAACAAGAAAAGATAATTGAAATAAAAATCTTTGAGAACTGCTAACAGAGGTACTGTTAGCTCCCTTCAATGTTTTGTGGTGGTGTGGTTTTGCTTTTTTCTTTCTCCTTTCTTAAAATTAAAAAGAATAATTTTAACAGGACCATATCAATGTAATCTGCTTCCAACATAATAACCCAAGTAAGATTGAAAACCAAAAATCTGGTAATTGTGGGGAGAAGAAAACTTCACTTCTTATAATGAGTGACAAATGCGTTCAATTTTGGGTAGGCATTTTAGATTTAATGCTTGTCTTTCTGACAAGACAAGAGAAGACTTTAACTGACATTCTTATAGATGTCAGTTTTCTTGATCTCTTTGTTTCCATTCTGTCTGCCATTCATGCACACAGCAATCATATTGCTGAAACTGTACTTTGGTGCATCTCATACACCTTCTGCTTTAATTTATATTGGCAAAGTACTGGATACCTTTAAAGTACAAACCTTGCTGGTTTAGTTCTCCTTCTTAATTTCCTCTTTAAAAGCAATTTTAGATCATATTTCCTAAGACAAGGAAACCTGAATTATTAATACTCTTAATATAAAAAACTATATAGGGACAACACACCTGGGGGAAAAAATCTGTTAGGAATGCCAGCAAGTATGGAGACAGTGAGCTGGTAAGAGGAAAGAAATAAAACAGGCATCATACCTGAAATATCTGGAATGCATACAGACTTCAGTTAGCTAGTAAGAACTTTAATTTAGCTGGTAAGTACTAAACTAAGGAGGAGTCCACGCTTCAATGGGTTCAATAATGATGGCAAATCCCTCATACAGAGTAGGAAAATTATCCCTTTTGGTCTTGGCAACACCACTGGAAAAGACTAGCCTTAAAATGTATACAAATGTTTCTTTTTTTCCCCTCCTTTTGAAGTCATTAATTTATGAAAAGCATACTAATATTATGAAATAAAATAACCTATGTTTATATTTCATGTGTCTTCACACAGGCCATGCACAGAAATTTATTAAACTCCAAATTACAGCTCATAACCCCAGGTGAATAATGTCAAGCATTGGACAAAATAAAATGTTTGGGTCTTCAGGTTTCACTAGGTCATCCTCAGTACAATGTGGACAAACTACTGCAAGTGATGCTGCAAGTGTCCAGTTTCTTCACTGATAAGGCTCCCCAGAGTCAACATTACCAGTTAAAATGTGCCCAGCGCCTTTGACTCGTTCTAAAAATACATGTAAGTAGTACAGCTCACCACAACTTTTAATTAAGAATCCCAGCAGGAAGTTAACTCTGGGCTCAGTACAGGACCTTCTTTGTACCTCTGCTTGTTTGCCGAGTCATTTCCAGAAAGACTGGATCTTTGGCACAGCATTTGTATAATGGAGACTTCTCAAACAAGCTCTTATACAGACTTGGTCCCAAACTCTGTTTTTTTCCATTCTTTCATATATTTGACATAATATCTTGAGCAACAATCTAAGAATTACTGATAGGGCAAATTCGAGGTCAATTCTGATCCTGCTTAACCTCTCATCCTCTTTATTATTTTTTTTAAATCAAAGAAAAAAGAAGACAACTTTCCATAGATACCTCTGTCTTTAAAAGAAATATTGACAAACTGGTAGTTTGGGGGATTTATATTGTCTTAGCATTCTTTCAGCAAAAGCCTTATTAATATCTTATTTTGCTAAATTACTGACCCAGTCCCTCCTGAAACATACCCCCTTTCCACTAATGAGGGTAGGGATAATTACAAAGTAGAGCTGGAAGAAAAGAGACCCTTTGTGCCATTTGCCTACATGCCTGCTGCAAAGTTTTGCACTGCTGTGAATACCCTTACCTGCTACCAATGCTGCTCTTCATTTCTACTTACTGTATGCCAAAGTGGATTCCACTTTGTGACAGAGAACAGGGACCAATCCTGTCTCACACTGCTGTTTGTTGGCACCTCCAGCTGGCTGCCTGATCATAGGGTTTATATAACAAAGGAGAGCCCAGAAACATTTCCATCCCTCTCTGTTACTTAAATAAAGAATTACTTTGGCCTGAGGCCCAGAACAGGTAAAATTCAATCCTAGGTGAATGGTTGTTTCTTCCACACATCAAGAAATTATTTAAAAGCTTCTCTAGTGAAACTACTGAGCTGAAAAAGGAGTAAGATATCTCTCAAGCACCTAACTCACTCTTAACCATTAAAGAATCCAGGAAAGCAGTCTTCATAAATGAAACAACATTCTAAGGTCAACTTTAGATTACAATAATAATTGCCGTGACTTTTCATGGCCCTATAGAATTTGCTAAGTGTAGTAAAATATTGGCTATGTAGGTGGATAAATAAAATTACCAAATAAGAAAAAAATATCACAAATTATTTCTCTATAAAAGGAAGGGAAAAGAGGCAAAAATTTATAGATGATATCTTCTAATGAGAACCATTGATATCAAGATAAACCAAACGTAGAATATAAAGAAACCATTTCGGTTTTGGGTCTAAACATGGATTTTTTTTTTCCACATGGCTGAACTAGCCTGAAGTCTGCTAGTTTCCTTAGAGCCGCAATGGGGGACTGTTAGGTTTACATTACTAATTTTGTGGATTTAATAATGGGAGGGAAAAATCATTAGCTCTGCAGTATGCAGGCTACCTAGTGCAGAGAAGACAAAACAAAACAGAGCAGTTTCCTGACTTACATTGCAAGAGTTTTATATTTATGGAAATCAGCACTGTAAATCTATAGAAACAGACAGACTGAGTAGTCAGAGAGGAAGCTTTCTTCTAGGGAAGTCTCCAGTACTCCAGTTCTGCTATAAAGAGAAAAGGGGAGGAGGAGCTCAAAGATACTTAAGGGTATGTTATCCTTATTACAGGGTTGGTTGCACAGAACAATCTGCTGAACTTGTAGCAAACACCTAACATAGTAGATTACATGGTGGGCACAAAATTCCTTCATGTTAAATAAAGAAACAATGAATTCCTGTTTTCTATGGCTTACATGTTCTGTCTTAATATATGATTCCTTGTGGTAAATATTCCAAAGTTAAAAATGTTCAAGTACTAAAATAATGGAATAAAAATGTTCAAGTCCACAGTGCTGAAAACAATCAGAAATGTAGCCCTGGGAATATACTAAGACCTATATATAAAACACAAATGTTAGACCAAATCTATGCTACTTTGTTGGTTGCCATTTCATACAGCAATGAGAGAATCAAAAAGTATGAAATAAAATTTGTGAAGTACTTATATTAGTCAGTGCATGTTTGTGTGCATTTCAGAATTAAAGGAGGCTTTACAAACACTTTCAGAAACTCTGCTTTCTTTAGGATCCTGTCAAAACTGATATTTAAGCAGAGGCATTGACTACTTACCACCACTTCCGTCTCTGCGGCTACGCGCACTGCCATCTCTGCCAGATTTAATGCGCTGCACAACAAGGGAAAAGGTTTGAAAAGAACAGAACAAAAAAACCCATTCAGTAATATATACTGCAGATAATTATTGAAAATTCAACTCAGCTTATTAACAAAACACTAGAAGTATGTTAAACTAGACTGACTATACTGTGACTACTAAAGCTAGTTTTTCAACACACAAAATTGTCCTTAAAATCAGGGTTAAATCCAGTGTTTATATAAAACAAGAGTTCTGTGAAATTCAAATAGAATATCTCAATAAATTATTTTTCTTCAGATAAAATTTATACAAGGAATGTGCATAAAAATAGTTCAGATGTTCCTTTGAAAAGTACAGCTGAAAAAACAGGCAACATAGCCCTCCTTGCAGGAGTTCAAAGTAGCCTCTGCCTATTAACGTCTTGTAAATCCCACAAGCATTTTATTATTGTAAAGACTCAAAAGGGAGAAGTGGGGGAATCTATAAAAAGAACTATTCACCCTATGGATCTTAGATTTTGAATTCTTGGCACAGCACTGTATTTCACAGCAAAATTTAATTTGCTGTTGAGTGTTAAATGCAAGATAAAGGTGAAGGTAAATACTTTAAAAGCTGTGTTTAAAAAGTCAGCCCTCTTGCACAGGGGAAGGTACCATAAACATCTTCCAGCTGTGTTTTTTTGAGTGTTATTTGAAAACTTTAACAGTTTATCAAAGCAATACCTTTGTATGACATGGCAGACTTAGCTCTTCTGGCAAAACACCAAATTTCTTATGCATACATCTTGCCAATTACAAGAAGGGACACCTCAGAGAGGTAATTTTGATAGGTAGGTACAAAAACTTGATGTTTAAATCACTCAGCTATTTATAAAGTATCTCTGCATCTTATTTCAAAATACGGATTCAGGATCTGATAAACCACACATGCACACTACCTAACCATGTTTTTAGTCAATTACTGTAACTTCTTCACTCATTATTTTTCACCAGAAAAATATCATGGAGTCTAGCAAAGTTGCAATGATCCCAAAGAAGTGAAAGAACTTTCAAGATTCATGCCAACAGAAAAAGGAAGAACTCTTAAATCAAAACCCACAGGAGTCAGACAGGAAAGTATTGAGCCTAGTGTGAAACCAGGACTGGTCTTCGAGCAATTCAGTCTGGGACCAGAATTTCTCACACTTTTTTATTTGTTTTGGGAAATCCTCAAGTCTAAAATATGTTCTCTGAATTTTAGATTAAATATAATTTTCACAGCCAAGTGAAGTAGCATATATCAATCCTCCAGGAAGCCTGTCCAGACTCTCCAACTGTTGAATGACTGACAGCAGAAGCTCAGCTTGTGTCTGCCCAAGGGAAGCAGTCCCTATGTGATTGTGCCCTCTTGGCATTTACACCCTACAGCTTTCCTCCCAAAATATTACATAAGAACGACAGCTTAAACATATGATTAACTCCTGTAAAATTCCAAGTGACTAGTTCGTAAGTAATCCCATACTAAAAGCAGACATTCAAGATGGGTTTCCACCCTAAAACTGCCTATTTCTCCCATGACTGCAAAAGACATTTAGGATGGTTAGCCCAGATGTGGACGCCTGAAGGTGAAGGCAGTAAGGCCCCTCCGGCATTTGCACCTCTCATCACTGCTTCACACCACACCCCATCGCCCCTCGTTCTCAGTCATTAAGCTCACTAAACGGAAATAAATAGTCATGTGTGTACAAAGCAGCGCCAAGGAGGCTCTGTGAACTTTTACACTATTACTTGTCTTGTTTAGAGTGAAACATGAAAAAGTAAGACTAATGCAGTAAAAACAAAACAAAAAACAAAACAAAACAAAACCCCCAGCCACCCACCCTCCCCCCTCAAACACTCCAACATATGAAGGTTGCAGTAAAAATTGAATGCTGTGAGAAACAGGGAGAAAAATTTCTACAGGGAATGAACTCCACAGATGTTCCCAAATTCTTGGCTAGAAGTATTTAACAACTTGTCCATATTTGAGAACTGAGGGAAATAAATACTCCAGAATATTTATTTTGGTATAAACTCCATGTGGATATACTTATTCTGGAAAAACAATGCCAAAATAGAAAAATTTGATAAATTTGTACAGGAAGACAAAGTCTATGTGCAGGCTTTCAAACACAGGTATACTACAGGTATTTTGCCTATTTTGTCTTTACTGGGCGCAGCTGGGAAATCAAGGGTTAGTCTGAAATTGGGAGCAGGAATTGAACTGTATCTGGTACTGCTAACTGAAACCAGTATTCCTGTTGGAAACTTAGGTGGTGAAATATTAAAATTTGGTAATTTTAGAACTAGAATGTATAGTTTATGACTGCATGGTCATGGATGACAGAAGGAACTTCTTAGGGGAAAAAAACCCCTAGTAATTTCCAAAGCCAGATGGTAGAGAGAAGACTAAAAAACCACACACACACACACATCCCCAACCAAGAAACAAATGAATAAAAAACCTTCCCAAACCCAAAACCAGAGGATGGGAACCCAGATGTAACATCAATAGCAAAAAAAAGGAACTGCAGGGCTATTGTTTATAAGACAGCAGTGATGTAGAGATTGTCACAGAAAGATACTCCACTTCTAATGCAGGACAGCCGTATACTAAACCACAGCGTGTCCTGAAACATCTTTTCTTAGAGTCTTTGTTCCTTTACCAACTACAACGGTGTTCATTTTTAAGAAAACTCTGTCAGTGGGATCCCTGGGGGCAGAAGAAGTTGTTCCTTTCCTTCGGGAGGAACTTGGAAAGTTTTCAGAGTGTGGCAGAGGAGCAAGACAGAAGAGGGAGACGGGAGCTGGTCTCACCAAGACAAGGAGCTGCAAGAAGGAGCAGAAAGCAACTCATCAGACTTCAAAGGTTCTGAAGAGAGTATACTAGGAACCATAGGGGCAGAATTTTACTGCCATTCAGAGCTTAAGTCAGGCTGGAAACACTGGCCTGTGCAGGAATGACACTGACAGAGCTGACAGGAAACCTGGTTTATTTTTATTATTGCTGGTGGTTTTGAGGGGGCACAAAGTCAAGAGGGAGTGTTTGTCTGGGGTTTGTTTGGGTTTTTACAAGCTAGTGCATTTCATTTTTATCTGCTTAAATGAAAACTAATTTTAAAAATTTAAATTTTAAATTTCAATACAATCAGGCATATTTAAAAAGCTGAATTAGAAACCTTTTCTTTTCTGGCTAACACACTAGAGGAAATATTTAAGCAGATCTACCTTAATGCTTTGACTAATTAAAAGTGCTACCATAGACACCTTATCTATCCTAGACAGATCTGTTCTAACACTCCTCTGCTCTGTTCTCCTGAGACCTCACACAGAGTTCTGTGTCCAGTTCTGGGGCATCCAGTGTAAGGACATGGACCTGCTGGAGAGGACCATGAAGATGGAAAGAGGGCTGGAGCACTTCTCCAGTGAAGACAGGCTGAGTGAGTTGAAGCTGTTCAGCCTGGAGAAGACTCTGGGGAAGTCTTGTTGAGGCTTTTCCATACTTAATGGGGTCTTACAAGTAAGATGAGGACTGACTTTTTACTAAGGCCTGTGGTGACAGGACAAGGAGTGATGGCTTTAAACTGAAAAAGGGTGGAGAAAGAGAAAAAAATATGAGGGGGACAGTGGGACACTGGAGTAGGTTGGCCACAGAAGCTGTGGATGCTCATTTCTGGAAATGTTCACATTCAATGGGGCTTTGACCACCTGAATATTGGAGGATGTCCCTGCCCACAGCAAGGAGGTTGAAACTAGCTGATCAGCTTGTTCCAATCTAAACCATTGCATGATCCTGCTTTGAAAGGTTAGTGTTATGACACGTTAGAGTCAACAGACTAAACAGGAACGCTGAAATGCAAGACACTGAATGAGCTTTCCACATCATGGCCGAATTATGATCATAATTAAAGTCTGAACAGTCTAAACCAACTATGCAATAGCTTGTGCTACCATGAGTCTGTGTTGGATCCCACTGATACTTCTGTCATTCAGGTATGACTTAATGAATTCCCTTAACACAATGAAGGCAGAATG
This sequence comes from Lichenostomus cassidix, assembly GCF_008360975.1. Classification (NCBI taxonomy): domain Eukaryota; kingdom Metazoa; phylum Chordata; class Aves; order Passeriformes; family Meliphagidae; genus Lichenostomus; species Lichenostomus cassidix. The sequence continues at coordinate 71,329,971 of NC_139479.1, forward strand.
AAAAAAACTTGTAATTTAAACATAATTTCTCTTTTACTAAAATCCTAAGTTACTTAGATAATTTAAACTGTAAAGTACTCAATCAGTAGCTTTTCCCTCACCAGGTAGTACAAAAATGTGTTTGGGAAAGCTCCCACTTCCCATATGAAATAAACAGAAAGAAATATGACAATTTTTAGGAGTTTTTTTATTGTATTCAAGTATTAACTTTCCTAAAAAAAACAAAAAGGTGTTTTCTTTAAAGTCCTTGACATTTGCCCATGTATAATTAATGCCTTCAGTGTAAAAAAAAGGCCGGAATTACATGCAAGGAAATAGCCTTTCTATCTCCAGGGACCTCTCTCTCTCTCTCTCTTACCAACTATAAAATAATCCAGCTTCAACTGGTTTTGTTGGTGAGCTTTCTCAAGCAAAGCACTGAAGTATTGAAAGTTACTGCAATGAACTATGTATTTCACTGACATTGAACTCATTAGAAACCAAGCAAACCCTGTTTAATACACTTCAGTGAATCTCTTAATTATGAATTTTGCAGACTAGGAGCATTATACCTGGTCATCTGTTTTGCTTACTGATACAATTATGAGGAGAGATGGAGGAATATTAATCCCACTACAGCTGTGGGCTGCTCTCTTTTGCCCATTTTCCCAAGTGCTTCAAACTTTACATTTACTGAAAATCCAAATCAATGCACTTCAGCTAGTCCCTCAAACATGGTTGTAGCATGAGGCTGGAATCCTTCAGTAAGTGTTTCCCTTTGTGAGTTTCCTTTTTAAAATCTTCTAAAATGTTCATGTGCATACTCAGACTCCCTGGAATTTAAGTAGAAGTAGCTAAAGATGCATGTGCATATCATCTGGCATCAAAATGGACCAGTAAGTCTAAGAGCAGAGTAAATTAGTTAAGACAATGTATCCTAACGTATGTAGCTTTGAGGTAATTCTCTGGATAGGCAAAGCAAGCTTGAATACTTTGCAGCTCAACAGGATGGATAATGCTTTTTAAACAAGCAGCTGGTTTTAATTTTAAAATCTTACTTTATCACCAGAATAGCAAGAAAACAATGCACGAGTGCACAAACACACACACACAAATGTGAGCTCACTCTTCTGAACAGAACACAAGTTATGATCTCATACCTTTCACAGCCTGTTATTTTTCCATGGAATTTTTTTCAGTTTAAAAATTGGCACTCACATGAATAGCTTACTCCTACCTATATAATGTGTCAATGCTGCAGCTTTGTATGTTACAAAAAGGAGTTCTTCTACATGGACAAATTCTTAGGCTTCCCACCTCTCCCTATAGTTGCATTATTCCTTGGCTCATATATACACTAAAGTATTAAATAAAATCTGGCAAGTAAGTAGGAAAGACGACATTCCAGAGACATTGAATTATGCGAGTGGCTCCGGCATTCCCATCATGTCCACACAATCCATCTTTCACTAGTATTTAAAAATCACAGAAAATCTGGTGCTCAGAAACTATTCAGACAGATGTAAGACTGATCAGAAACTTAAAACTAAACCTCCCAAAACACAAGTCTCTGTAAACCAGAAAGTTACCAACGCATCTCGAAGTATCAAAATCACTATTTTGGCTTCATCTATGTCTGTAGCTATACTGTGTAATACCAGAGAAAGAGACTTACCTGCTCTCTTACTTCTTTTAATTTTTCTGCTTTCTTGAGCTTTGTTATATATTCCTGGACTTCTTTCAGCCCCATGTCTGTGCAGAGACGAACTAAGAATCGGAGGCCTAATTGGAAAGCAAAGCATTGTTAAAAACAGATTTACAAGCAGGTCAAACTACAAGTGTACTCTGGCAGAACTGGACATGCAGAATAGCAAACAGTGCAAATGTGGAAGGCACAGGACATACTAACTCATCTGGCTCAGAACTCTTGACATTTGCAAAATATTTTGGAAGCTGGAAAGCATAGTAATGACACTAAGATATTACTGAGGAGCTGCTATCAAGAGAATTTTGTTGAAAACAATTTTGCAAATGCCAAGCCAATCAAGAATTCCTCTGGCTGTGGCTGTTTTTTTAAAGACTAATATTTATAGAATTAAAACCCCCCAACAAAGCTGAGATGAAATTCACCAGTAACTGTATGATCCAGCCAAAAGAACCCCTGAAAAACATTCTCCTGAGATACTCCACCAAACTCTGAAAACATTGTTGGTATTCCTGTGTGTTTGTCAACATTCCTTTCAAAAAACTGAAGCAGAAACAAGCAGGACATGATCCATTCTCTCTTGATTGCTTTCACAAACATGCTATTTCATTTTGTGCTTAGTTTTCTGCTGATTTAGGGAGCCCATGATGAGGGAGTGATGAAGAAGAGCTATTGTTTCAGCAGTAGAAAACTTAAATCAGTTAATTGTCTTGCCTAACTCCTGCCTCCATTTATGAAATTTGTAGAAACTACATTCAGAAACTATCTGCATTCTAAAAGGTTTACTAAATGCCCCTCTGAAATGGGTGACCAACATGAAGATGATATTTTGTTTATAACTTTGAGGAGTTATAGCACTGAATTTCACTTGTACAAGAGAGCTGTGTGATTCCTCTTTAAAAAAGCAATACATCTCTTAAAGCAGAATGATACGATTTAAAAATAAAATACAATGAATGTTCTTCCCACATTGCATCTGAAAGCATAGACTTGTTGGCGACAACCCTGTATTTTGGAATTTGTGAGGCACAGTGTGGGATGGAAGAGAATGTTTGCACAACCACTGACAACCCTTATTTAGAGTACAGGTGTGACTGATTTTCAAAAATGTCTTACTCTTCAAAGTTATGTTTCCCATAGTTTAGTTTGAAATCCTCTATAGATTTTCGAGAGACTGGTTGACCAACTATAGTTAAAAACCCAGCAACAAAATCTCACCCTCTAAATTTTTTTGGAAACCCTGACTTTGGTAAAACTAAGCAGTAAGTTTTTCTCATATCTAGAAATTTACAGCAGGAGTTTCAACTAGCAGGAACTGGAAGTACAAATACAAATATTTTTCCCTAAGAAAGATTAAATAAGTAACATAGTTATAAAATTTAGGATGTAGGTGTGAGAAAGAACTCAAAGCAGTGTAACTCAGTTAAAGTTTATTTTCATGGCTCTTCTTCAGCATTACCCTCATATTTCTTAAATCACCCTTCAGTGTTGTCACAGAAAACATGCAGCATTAGCATGAATAAAAATGTTAGTTAATGGAACTATTTTCACATGAAAAATCTATCATATGGTTACTAACACACCTATTCCATGTAACAAAGCTTCCTTTGATAGTTACACCACAGAATGAAACTACTTACATTCAACATTCTCTGGGAATTTTCTGTGAATGACTTTGTATTTCTCCAGAGCTTTCTGGTAGTTACCTGCAAACAAAACAAACATCTCCTATCCACACATTCAAAGAACATTTGATGAGAAATTGGACAACTTTAACATCAATTCATTTTTTTAGATAAATGATTTAATATTGTAGGACCGAATTTGATAAGACCAAACTTAACATTCTTTATTAATCGATAGTAAAACTTAAGAGCATATGGAAACAGTCCAAATTATTCTGTAAATAACAGAATTAATGAGGAGGAGTTTCCTGATTCTTGCTTTTTTTGGACCTTCCTCTATGACACCACTGTTCTACAAAACAACTACTAGAGGAGCTGTATCAGCCTAACAGGACTTATCTGAGACTGCAATTGTATGGATTGGTCAAATGGAAATATCTAAGAGCTGAACTCACCACGTCCTTTCTCCCATCAAAATACAAGCTGTGTGGCTCTCCTTAGCCTCGATCTGGTAGCAAAGCAATTATTCCTTAAGACTTTTGCCTTCAATTTTGATTCAGACTGACTATGGAAAGGACTGATTGACCCATGAATTGAAATCATCTTCATAATATACTTGACAAAAAAGTTTGTTGAGACATGTTAACATGATACGCTGGGAATTTTACCAATAAATTATAAACAATCTGAAAAGTCGACAAACCCATTGTGTTTCTTTGATGGGAAAATAGTTCATGTGTCTAGTTTTGGGTGGTGCTGATTGTTCTTAATTCACTGACTCCCCTAGGTCCTGTTCCTTTTCTCACTGTTGTATGAAATAACTGAGCTGAGAAAATGCACTTATTTGTTATGGAAGACTTCTCTGTAAAATTCTAAAGCATAAAGAAGAGCGACAAAATGGAACAGCAAGAAAGAAGAGTATCATTTACATCATCAAGTATCTTGAATGCATTTTAGGTGGTGAAAAAAGCCAAAACGATTAGTCTCTTTTCATTTTGCTTATCAGTGTATTACATTCCCAGCAAGAAAATATAGCACATTAAGACTCTCTGTTGTTTGTGCAACACAAATACTATTTTAATATCAAAGAAATACACCTGCTGTTGAAAAATAAAGGGACTTAAGCAACTTGAAAAGCTAATTACTTACGTCAGATCAGTTGGTAATATAATTACATTTAAAAGCCCTTCTATCAGATCATTTATGCTGTACTATTTATTTTATTTAACAACACAAGAAATGTTTCATGTGTAAGTGCAGGCACACTTCCTGGACTTAAAGGAAACCATGCTTTACATCATATAGAGAGAAAATTAATAACAAAATAACACATAACTGAGTGTTCACACAAACTTAGAACCAATATTCACGAGTCAGAAAAGATCAAAGTAAGAAAAAAATCAAAACATCAATCAAAACGAAACAAATCACAGGATCATTAAATTATTTTAGTTGGAAGGGACTTTTGAAGATTGAATTCCAACACCCCGGCCATGGGCATGGACACTTTCCACTAGACCAGGCTGTTCCAAGAACCATCCAACCAGGCCTTGAACACCTCCAGGGATGGGGCATCCACAACTTCTCTGGGCAACCTGTGCCATTGCCTCACCATCCTCACAGTAAAGAATTTCTCCCTTAATGCCCAGTGTAAGTCTACCCTTTTTCAGTTTGAACCACTGCTCCACGACCTGGAACTGCAGATCCCAGTCTGTCTCCACCTTTCCTAGAAACTCCTTTCATTATTCTCCAATTAATTACAAAAAAAAAAAAGTTACAATCCTGCAAGCAATTACAAAAAAATTTACAGAACTTACCGCTTCTCCTGTAGCAACTGGCAACCATCAGCTGCCACTTCACTTGTGTTGGCCTGCATATAAATAAAATCAAATCATGCACAGTGTCAAACAACGAATGAGCAAAATAATCTGCATAGTGCTGGTAAAGACCTACTATTTAACTACTAATAAATTTTTCATGCAGCACGTTGCCTTCCCAGAAAGAATGTAGCCCTGCTCAGCTCACACACAATTTACTGCTGCATCATGCACCTGTTTCCAGCACTCGATGTCACTCATTCTCAGTCCCATGGTACAGTTTTTCTCATGATTCTGTGCCCAGACACATTTAGTAGACCTGACATGCAAACCACTAATCTTTGTCAGGTGGTGTTGGGGGGGTGTTTGTTTTTGGTGGGGGGTGGGGTTGGGTTGGTGGGGTTTGGGAAGCACAGTTGCCACTTACAGCTTTGAACTCTGGCTTCTCCTCTGTGCTATCACCTTGATGTCCTAGCTGCTGCCTGTCCTCTTTTTATCACATAATTATAACAGTATGGTCAGAGAAAATATCTGAGATGCTTGAGAGCATGTACAATAAAACTGTTGGACTCTTTCCTCATTTTTACCAAAATAATGTGAAAATTAGGAAATTTTCATGTTAACAGTGTAAGTATCCTCTGACAGCCAAAGCACTTTCCACATGTGACTTACAACTGAATAGCAGCTTATCCAAAAGGTACTGTAGAGTAACATTTTCAGAATAGTTTTGTACTTAGCCTCTTCAGTTTTTCTCGTTAATCATGGCACAGGCCATTTTTAACTCTAAGCAATCTGTTTGCCTGGTAGCTGCCAAGGAAGTTCATGAAATACAGATGTTGCACCTTTTTAGTTTCAGCTGAATGTATCTCCTGCAAACAAAGGCAGCCAAGCACAAGCCGTAACAGAATTTATTACGTAGCTCAGTATGACAATTCTAGAGAGAATAAATTGTAAGCAATAAACACTAACTGCACTAACTCCTTTTATTAATGGTAGATTTGACCATGATAGTGAAAATAAAATAGTGAAAAGCTGTTTCCCAATTAATTGTCTAACACGTTTTCTTAGAATGCAATTTAATAAGCCGTTATTGTGATTAAAACACTGAATACACTAAAGCAACTAAAAAATATTAAACTAAAAAATGCTGTTCACAGTTAAAATAAAGATACAACTTTAAAATGCAACTTTATTTAATGTTAGTAGCAATTTATATTTACATTCATATTTACCAATTAGCATATCTATTCTCTAATACCAAATAAGCAGCAAAACATTTATGCTGTTATCTACTATTAAAAATCTCCTCCCATTGAGAAATATTTTTTCTCTATTTCAGATGGATTACAATTACAAGAAATACTCAAGAATTTCATATGCTTATTCTCCGTAAGTACTTTACAATCCACATACTTTATGCATGGAATGAGTGCGACATGAAGCACAAAATATTTAAATCTTTGCCAAAACAAGATTATGAAATCTCTTTAGTTTCAGCTGTTTCTTTCCAAATTTTCTAAGAAGGCCATGAATGCCAGCATATGCAATCTCATAGCTCCACTAAAATACAATTTTTAAGGTAGCCAGAATCTGTAGGGAAAAAAATTACTGGCAAACCTGTGAACTGTGATTTCTGTCAACTATCTCCTGTGTATTTTTGTCTGATCTACTTCTCTATTTCTTTATAATCATACCACCATTTGGGTGAAGTCCAAGTTCTTAAATTTTTTGTCTTCACTTTTAATCCCTAATTAAACCTTAGATTTTCTCTTCTGTAATTAATGCCTACTCTAACCCAAGTATCTCAAAGCCAGAATTAGGATTTTTTACTGAACTTTTTATAACCTATTTGCAGTATGATTTTTCCTTGAATTATACTGTAGAAACTTTTTGTTCATATGCTCTCTTGAACGTACATGTCATTCAGATTCCCAGAACAAAAAGAATGTAAAATTTTAGATCATCACAAGACAAGCAATAACAGAGTTTTGCTTGGTCTAATTTTTCCACAGATTTCCTAAAACACAAACCAGAGAAATTCACACTTGTTGGGAGTGAATTTTAATTGGTCTATCAACACAAAATTCTTCATGAACCTATAGACAAATACTTTTTTTCATATAAAAAGACCATTCATGTGTATTTTTAGAATTATTTTTGAACTCTGGATTACAAATTTAAATTTGACCAAATTTTATTTATTAACCATTCTCTAGTAAGATCCCTTTCTGAACTAAAATAAAGTATATGGCCTATATACTTTCTAAGTGCATTATATTCTGCTAAAGAACAATTTCAGCAATTATGTTGTTGAACTGAACTCAATATATTTCAAACATCTTTATCAGGATCAGTTTAGCCTGTTGGTTTATTTTCACTGACCACTGGTAGTTCTGCACTACATGTTTTTCCTTACTTATATGCCTTATTTGATGGAAGTAGAAGTTATGTGAAAAGAGGAAATGCAGCAAGATCAGCTAAAACATGCACTTGTCTAAACCACCAAATCCTTATCGCATAATAAAACAACAGAAAGGAAATATTTCACATAAAGCCGTAGAGAAAGAAGTCTTGGTGGCTTTGTAGAACTGTTCCCCACTTCACAGCTGTGTTTAATGGCAGATAACAGGAAAAATAGGTTCTAATATCTACCACTATCTTGTGCCCAATGGAGGATCTTACTTAACACTGAAAATTCACATTAAGAGCAAAACCACACTGCAAACAAACAGAAAGTTGAAAAAAATAAATAATATCACAAATATTCTTCACCCTGGTGTTTGAATATAGTATTAAAGTTATCCAATTTTTATTAAAGTTATCTATAGGTTATCCAACTTATGGATGTCTAATCAGCAATCTGAGAAGCATAAAATAATAACTACTTACAGGATAAGTGCTGCTCTTTCAAAGTACTCAATGGCTTTTTCACAGAACTGGGTGTCAATGTAATATGCTCCAAGCCATTCAATTACCTCAATGTTTGAAGGGAAATACCGGTATGACTGACAAAATAGGAAAGGTGAAAAAACCCACAATTTCAGTGATAAACAACATCTTTATGTTGCTTCTGGAATATCTTACTCAAGTGTTTAATTCTCCAGATGCCCAAAACATGTAATATAAATGAATGGAAGTAGTGTGCTACACTAAGTGATCCGGAGGGGGGGAAGCATGCCAAGTTTTCTAATTGCAGAATGCTTTTTAGAAGTTACCCAAGATGAGTCTGTCATATTTTCCATCTAGCCTTATTTGAAATATTATTTTAAATAACTTGCAACAGCAAAAACATTTACTTAAATCACGTCTATGCATTAATAACTTACCTAAAACATTAAACAATGCTAACTAATACATGCACAATTCCACATTCACATCAGTCTGATGGAAAACTCACCCAAAAGCATTATTTCCTATACATAAGTACATGAATAACATTTTCAGATTTTTAGAAATTCCCACTGAAATAGGCAGTACAATTATCATCAAGCACAACTCAACTAGTAATTCAGATTGCAATAGAGCCTTTGGTTATCCTCAGTTTGCACAGATAAAGAGAACTCTCAGACTGCACCAGACACTTCTGTCTTATTCTTCTTTCTAACACAGAAGAATCTCTACAAACTAGGGACAGTAGTACAGCTGGTTTGAAATTAAAGAGGCTGCCCATCTTTAGGCAACTGTGCATACATAATGTATAGCTATACTGTTAAAACATTTATATAAACCTCCAAACAGAAACAAAACACAGTATGTATGTATCTCCATACCTATTATACAGACACAGCATCCAATAAAGTCAGTCACATGACACACCTCTAAAATTAGATTTATTATATCCCATTTTTATTTTGTCCCAGGCTATATTTTAAATTAAAATTATTAGAAGTCAATAGAAACAATGACTATATAAACAAAAAGGGAAAATCTGAGGCCAATATACACATGGAAACACAAGCTATGTGCTTGCTTAGGATCTGACTAAAAAATCAGATTTTGTTAACTCTTCCCCAATATCTCTTTGTTTCCCTCTTTTTGGATGACATTTTAAAAAGTTTAAATTAATCAATTGTTAATTTGATGTAGGAACCTATGGCAAAATTTTCTTTACTTATGACAAAGTGCATTGAAAAAGCAATATAAGAGCAAGTACCTCGCAGTAATAATGAAAAGCTTGGGATTTATCACCTTCGTTATCATATAAATTCCCTAGCTTTGAAAGTACACGTGGATCAGTTGGTACTACACTGATCAACTGCAGGAGCCACTCTATGGCTTGATTGGGATCTTCCATGATCTCATATCTGAGTTTTCTTCAGTCAAGGACTGATGCTGATGGTAGTTTGATTTGCTGAGAATCCATACTACTTCACCTAATACAATCCATATGCTGAACAGATACACCAGTCACTGCAGTGTGGAGATACAATGACTTCTTTTTTCCACATTGTTCACATAATTTCATTTGTATCAGAAAGTATTTTTGTTATGCCAGAAGAAAAGTATTCAGAGACTTTGGCTGCTCTTTCACCTTAGAACTATGCTGGGCTCAACAGAAGTCTGGGCTCAGTTGTCCTCTCTCTCTGACACTAAATTTACTTTGACTTCCTCATTTATAAGAATGAAGTGTAAGAACCAGGCCCTTTATTTGCGGCCTTTACAACTTGGCTAGTTTTCATACTAACAGCATTTTGTTCTAAAGTGATTAGGTAAAACTAATTACCAAGAACAGACTTTTGCCAGCAGGGGGGGTTTCTGCTGTATGTCTAAGAAGCACAGCCCAGACGATTCTGGTCCAGAGAACAGAGGCAGCTTTAGCTGTGTCTCAGCCTGCAGTGCGCTCTTCCCTCCTCAGTCACACCCAAATGGCACAATGGCTCAGAGCTCTGCACAGTGTCAGCTGGAGCTACTGCCCAACCTGCTTCTGCAGTTTCTGCTGCATCCTACCTGTCACAGAAGAAGCTTCTGAGAATTGGTGGAAAGCAGTTTTACACTCCAGGGGAGCAGAGAAGCTCTTCCCCAGATGGACGCTTGGAGTTGTTGGGCCATTTATGCTGTTGTAAAGGAGCTATACATGGAATCAGAGCCCTTCTGATATTTTTGGAGGTTACTTATTTTACTGACTAAAATACATTTTTATTACCTACACTGTTCTTAAAAGTGTAGTACATCAACTGGAATCTGTTCTGCCTTGGAGAGGATCTTATTACAGTTTGGACATCCATAGAAGCATTGTTAACGAAATTCAGTTTAGAATATCACTGATGATGTGCAAAGCCAGTCCCTTCCCTCAGCTTTTCAATCTGTTGAGCTTTTGCAGTGCTGGGAGACAATTATTTTCTTACACATACATTAACTAATCTGAAAACAGCTTTCAGAACAGAACTTCACATTTACTAGCTATATAATCTTCTTCTTAAGTATTTTATTTAAGTGTGCTTACATCTGCCACATTATTTTCTTAATAATACCAGCAGCATTTTAAATATTCCACAACACAATTTAATACTGACTGTAAATCTAATCCCTGCAATGTGAACAGTCTTAAAGTTTTTCATTTGCTTCACTAGAAATATTCAAGAAGGGTTAAATTCTGGTCTCATTTTCACAACCATCAGATAATGAATCTTTCTTACTACAATGGACACTAGAATAAATGCCTAAATCACCCTGTCATGATTGAAATACATATTTCAGATCAAGTGAGTTTACTAAAACCACCATTCCTTATCATAACCCAGAAAAAGATACATGCTTGCTATCTGGTAAAGGACTTGGGCACTATTTGGAAGGATTGCATGGAGTTTCAGAAAACAATCCAAAGCTTCATCTATCCTGTTTAACTTCTTGTACACTAAACCTAAAAAATAAAGGTTACAGTATTAATATAATGAAAACAAGATGACTTCAACATATTAACTGAAAGAATAACCAAGAAAAGAAAAATAGGAACACAGTGCTTGGAGGCAACACAAGTGCCTTGACTTTAGAGGACTCCATTTGTGAGAGTCACACACAGAATTCTTACCAGCCTGCATGACCTACCAAACTGATAAACACAATGAATGGGAACTCAATCAGAGACCTCTTTTTCATAATCATAAGTAACCTCATTTTTTGAACAAGACGAATGAGGGAAAGGAAAGGCTTTTAGAGAATGACTCCAATGGTTTAATAAGGCTAAAACTTTTAGTAGATAGTATAAATTCCTTAATCTTCAAAGTAACTTATTCATCTGCAATTATTAGTTGATGTTAGCACTGGGGGTTTTTTTAACAGAACAAAAAGGTAGTTCAAGTTAATACCTTGCTATAACATAAATTAATAAAATATTAATAATTCACACATATTTCTATATAAGAAAACTTTCAAAGACAGATTCTCAGAAACATTAGTGGTATCTTTAGTCAAAAGCTAAATCACCAAGGCACCTGTGACTTACCAAGATTATAAAGTGCTTCAGTGCATAAGGAATCATTCCTGAGAGCTTCCTTATAAAATTCAGCTGCTTTTTCACAGTCTCCATTTGCATAAACAGTATTTCCTTTGTTAGTTAGAGCTGCTGGATTGTACCTATCAGAATTTACAGCTAAATCTGCATAGTTAGTTGCTTGTTCCAATTCATTCCCCTACATGAACAAAACAAACATTGTATTAATCATTTGTCAGTCAATTTTCTTGCAGCTGTGTCTTCTTACAGGAATTTCAGAAGACTGAACTCCATCATTCAGTCCTAAAATATTTCTTACATACTTGCATAAGGTAGATAATCTCTTTCAAGTTTAACACTTGAGACACGTTTGCCACTCTATCCCATTCAGTCTGCAAGTTTTCTTTGTTGTAATAAAGTAGCATTTATTAAACAACCAACCAACCAACAAAAACCACCATACCCTACAAACTTCATACACAAACACACCTGCCTAAGCTACACACACTTCACATGTTCCTGACGTTCAGCCAGGGTCCCCAGGGCCCATGTTTTAAATGCAGCCACTGAACTTCTGCATAAATCCAACTGCAGGCATGTTTCTGTGGCCTGGGGCTCAATCTCACTCTTCTTCCCATCAACAGGATACAAAAGCACCCAATTCTAACTTCAACTGGTGCTCCAGAAGAATTATTCTAAGGTGCATATTCTTCTGTTTACAGATGTTATTTGGGCAGACACAAAAATTGCTACACAAATAGAAGTTGTTACATAAACTGCATCCTTAACTGGTTTTGTTGAAGCAAAAACTTACCAAATAATAAAGGAATGAAAGGTTTGTTGCAGCTGCGCTCTTCACTCTGCTATCCTTCTTTTCAAACATTTTCAAAGTTTCCAGTGCCTAGAAGTAATTTGGAAACAACTTACTTCACACTGAAGCAAGCTTATTCCAAAATCCTTTCAGAAAGCATTAATTATTACCTGCCCAAAATTTAGATTAGAAATGCCTACTGTGAACTACAGGTATCTGACAATTCTATTCACACAAAACACAATGTTAGATGATTTGCTTTTAATCTAGTCAACTAATTAAAATTCTCATACTTTTCAATACTTTTCTAATACTTATATTTTTTAAGTTCTTTAAGTGAACACAAATGAATTGACATATACCCCTTACTAAATGGCTGAAAAAGAACACACTATATAGAAAAATACACACCACAGTGTATGACTGGATTTCAATGTGCCTTTGTTTTGAGTAATATGATGACGACAATTGTCTAAGTTTAGGAAGTACTCAAATGTGAAGCTTGAGGCCAGAAGATTTTTTAAAAAACTTTTACATGAAAACTAAATTACATAAACTTCAAAATAAAGATGTTTATAGACAAAAAAAATTAGCATATTAATAGCAAATAAACTACAAAAACTCTCTGAAATAAAAGGCAGCTTTTTCTTGTCATTGACCATGGAATAACATTTGTAACTGCAGACTAAATTATTAAGGAAATCTGTCTTCCTTATGCTAAATATTTATATTAACCACACAAACTGTTAGAGTATCACAGTGAGCCCAGTTACCTCATCTATTACAACACAGATGTGGCAACCACAATTTAGCCATCAAAATTAGCAATTCAAAAGTTTCCTTCCTCCTTTACATGAAATCTTTAAGCTGCTGTTTATATATCAAAGCAAATGCATGATACTGTATATCAAACACCAAAACAAACATAAAGAGAAGTTTTAATTGACCTTCATACATAGTTTTCACAGTTACTCTACACAGAAAACAGAACTGTATTAATGATGTGTAAAATGACAAAATAATGGAGTTAAATGTAGTTAATTAGATAAACCTAAATGTAGTTCATTGATTTAGTCAACTATATTCCACCCAAGGACTACGAACTACTAATGATCCTAATAATTCTAATAATAATAGAAAATTCTTTAAAAATACACCATTTTCAATCAAGAAAAGCATTTCACTAGTTAGGCTTCAGATTTTGTGGTCTCAGAAAGAAATGTAAGAATTGTAACTTCAATAATTTAAATTTTTTTATATATATATATATATATGTGTGTCACTTTCTCCAAAAAGGGAATGATCCCAAATATTTCCAGATGTAACACTACTACATCTGAGGTACTCTACTCTTAAGCAAAGATTGGCTTCTTCAGGAATTAACTTTTAGTGAATTTAGAGCTTTACAGTTCAAAATTACTTTCTGAAAAGCCATTTCCCATTGTATCTGATTTATTTACCTTTGTTTATACTGCTAAATAGCACCTTTGATAATAAAGATTGGAGAGAAATGCCCTTTTCATGTATAATGAAAAGTTCACATGACTCTGAACTCAATTCATTTCAGTCAAATTATGTTGTGGGTCTCTTGACCCATTTCAGCAATTATAATGAAAATACATAGACAATATTCCTTTTGTCCTTGCAAAGTAGCACTGCATCATCAGTTACACATTTAAAGATTTCTAAAGAACTTCTAACTTTTTAATCCCAACAATAAAAATAACAATAACAATAACAATAACAATCAAAACACAGACTATCCAAACTATGCTTTGTGACTTGTTTCTAGTGTATCTAAATTAGTTGCTTACAGAACTTAAACTTCAAAGCAGCTTGCCTGACTCTAGCAGGATGTGCCAGAAATGTTTAGGAACTGCATGGTTAACCGGCAGAATTTTGGTTTATAATTAATTTTCAAAGTTTTTCTTTGATATTCAAAAAAATCAAAATTTGTAACATACAAAACTAAATATAAGATGGTAATTTCCCCCATGAATTTTATTTTATTTTTTATATTCAAGTACTTTTTTAAAATAACATATTCATTATGATGAACCCATACTTAAGCCCATTATAGTAACAGGAGAAATCTATTTTAGTTCAGTTTTTTTGGTTTTTTGGGTTTTTTTTAAACCACAATAAAACTTCAGCCTTGGAACTGAGTATTTCAGAAAGTTTCCATTCTTGTTCTTCAGCCAAAGGTGTGTTGAGCAGGTGGTGGGGTTAGTAAGTATATGAACAACAGATGGACAGGATGAATGTAAATGTCAGCTGCAGTTTTATTAGAGCAAAACAAACATAAAGATGTTCTGCAATCACCATTCTGCATTAAGTGGTTACAGTGCAGGTTAAAGGTCTTCTATCACATAATCCAAATAAAAAGTGGTTCTTCTCCCCTTACTCCTAACTTCCAACACACTTGCCTCTACCTCCACTGGAGTACTCCACAAAACATGACCAACAATCTCTGTATCTCATTTTACCTCTGAGAATTCACTTTAGTTTTTTAAACCTATACTGAACATAACTGGAAATCACAAAAAAATACCATTGAAAAAATAAATTATTGAGATCATAAGACTTTTTACCTGCCTGTAACACCCTCACCCTTCAAAAGCTATCATCAGTAAGGCTACCAGATCTGCCCAAAACTTTGCAGACTCTCAAGCTGCTTCCTGATCTCAGACAAGGTTTCAGTGTGCTGGTTTTGGCTGGGATAGTTAACTCTTTTCATAATAACTCATATGGGGCTCTGTTTTGGACTTGTGCTGGAGATTGTTGGTAACAGTTTCAGTTAAGCAGGGCTCACAGTAAATTCAATGCCTTTTCTGCCTCTCACCCCACCCCACCAGCGAGTGGACTGGGAGTGCACAAGGGATTGGGACAGGACACAGCCAGGACAGCTGACCCTGGCTGACCAAAGGGATGTCCCACACCATAAGGTGTCATGCTCAGCATGTAAGGCTGGGGGAAGAGGAAGGAAGGGGTCGGGATGTTTGGAGTGATAGTGTTTGTCTCTCCAAGTCACCCTTAGGCATGGTGGAGCACTGCTCTCCTAGAGATGGCTAAACACCTGCTTGCCCATGGAGAGTGGTGAATGAATTCCTTGGCTTGCTTTGCTTGTGTGCACAGCTTTTGCTTCACCTATTACCCTGTCTTTATCTTAGCCCATGAGTTTTCTGCCTCTTAGTCTTCTGATTCCTCTCCTGTCCCAGAGGGGCAGAGAGAGAGCGAGTGACTGAGTGGTGCTTAGTTGTCAGCTGGGGCTAAACCACAACAGTCAGACATGCAGTATAACACAGGACAACTCTCGTGCTGTATCTACAGGGAAGGAGAAGAGGACAAGACAGACAAGAAGAGCAAGAGCTGCTCAGAAAAACAGAAAAGCTTAAATATGAAAAGTAAAAGCAGGCTGAAGTTAAGCATGTGGCCCTGTGTGAATCCCTCCAAGCTGTGAGAAGGTGAATGACCTTAGAAGAGGACCGGTATTGACAACTTCAACTCTAATTTTGCTGTATATGATCTCCACTCATGCACAGCTGGGGATTGCTATATTCCTTATTTATCAACATTCCTATAACTGAATGTACCTGCTAGTGCTTGTTAGAAGAAAACCAGTCAAATCCTGTCAGATATCTGAGCTTGTTTTTGTTGAGATGATCTGAGCTTGTTTTTGTTGAGATGAAATTGTTTTCTAACTACTCACATTTCAAACCAAGCCTTGTATTCAATGGAACGACAGAAGAGCCAACTAAAGTATAAGGACAATTTATAGTATTTTAGGGAATGTTGTAGTACATGGGGAACAGCAAGAATACCAGAGCATAAATTGTAACTATACACAGCAGGTGCAGCTGCATATATTCTGGTACTATAGTCAACCTAATTGAGAGAAAGATTCATCTCATACTAATGAACACACCCCTAAGCTCATTAGCATCAGGCTTTCTAGGCTCTATTGACTGTTCTGACCTCAGTTCAATTAACTGCAATGACAGCTTGGACACCCAGTGAGGATAACTAAATTTAGGTATTTTGATTTTGAAATGCACTGCATTCACTCTAACTTCCATGGCAGAAATGTAGTTTCAATAAAAATTGTCTCTTGCCAGTGTTTTTATAAAGTTACTTTACTGGTCAGCATCAAAATAGTTATTGTTTGCATAAACCATACTTTCCCTTGCCAAAAAATATGCTGTGGCTAACAAAGGTATCTTTGCAAATACAGTATTAAAAAGTACTAATGTGAAAAGTTACTATACCTGGTTAAAATTCTGTTGCCTCAAGTAAGTAGTGGCTTTGTTTATTTCCAGATCATTGGCTAACTCTACATAGTGGGAAGTTTTCACCACATCAACACACCTGCAACAGAAAGTAAGCCAGAAAGATAAACAAAATGCATCTGTGCAAATTCCTGCAAGTTATATATTTTTTTCAGCTAATTTGCTTTCTGAGATGAATTTTCTTAGCTAATCTTTCTTCACAGTGGCAAAGAGCACTGTGATTAAAAGTACTTGTAAGAATATTTCAGTCCCATAACCTACCCTAATTATAGTATCTCTGCTGACTCTCTTTTTAAGTCAGCTGCCTAAATATCACTTTATTTTCCATCACTGAGCAATACTTGATGTCAAAAACTGACTAAAATAATTTTTCAAGCCATTTTCTTTGGCTACATTCTATAAGGCAGTTTTTCAGATTTCATCTCCTGATGCATGGATTACCAAACCTATAAGATTAGTGAACAAAGCTAGAGACTACACATTGTGTCCCTGAGCTACATCATGATAACAGAGTCATAATAGTATGTCTCATTCTGGTTATCCCCCAGTTATTTGTGGCTTAGGGTCTTCTGCAAAAAGAGTGCAGAACAGAAGGCAGAGGCAGTTCCGATGTTAATTCACAGCCACTGTTTTCCAGGGTTTGATGGGATCTACTTTAAGCTGCCTGATCACTTGAAATAAGACCTTTATTTATGGTGTGCATATCCTGTTCTCTCAAACACTTGGAAAATAGGCACAGTAAATTAACAACTCATGGGATGCTTCCTTAATCCCTTTCACTATTTTTTTTAACTAGTTGAAAGCCACCTTCTTTTCTTCTAACAGGCGGCTATTTTGCCAACAGAAATTTAATTTAACAAACTGCCTGCTGCTATAATTGGTTTGGCACATGGACAGTCTTTAGATAACTGCCTTTTATGTTAGAGGAAAAGTTATAATAAAAATGATAATTTCTTTTTTTTATTACAGATGTCTTTGTGACATCAAAAAAAGCATTTTCAACTGGTACTTTTAACATCTTTTAAGCATAAAATGCAATGAGATCTAACTATCCATCTGCTCTTTATGGAACATGACAGACAAAATTTAAGAAAGAAGCTATAAAATCTGAAGACTATTTGTCCCCACTTTATTTCTCAAAATAAAATAAATTTGGTTAAAAGTACATTTAATACTCAGAGAATCCATAGTAAGGTTTATAATTCAAAAAACTAAGCTCAAGCTGCTGGTTAAACTTCTTCACTGGGCTTGAGTACCTCAGCCTAAAACAACAACAAGTAGATCTGTCCTGATACACAAAAAACAATCCCACAGATCTCGGCAGAAGTTGTTAAATTAGCCAGAATAGATATGAGAGTGTGCTACTTCATGGCAAGTATTCTGTGGATAGCTCTAAGGAAAGTGGGTACCTGACAACCTTTTCCAGTTTTTCTGAACAAAAAACAAGACACAGAGCAAACAAATCTGACTTGCTCATCCTAACAAATTAGAAAACAACCTGATTTTTCACAAGACATACTGTTTAAGTTCTGATAATTCAGAATGGCAGAAGTAGGGAAATTGTACGATTATGGTGATTATTAAACCATCAAACACCACCTTGTGGACTCTAGCAGACAAAACACGTCTTTGTGAGAGAGAATTTCATGTTTGTATAAACAGCTTTCTTAGTAAATTATAACTATAGGACCTGCAAAATTTGAGAATAATCCTAACAGGCCAGAAACCCCAGGTAAAGAACAGTGCTCTTTTACCATCAAACATTCTTCACTACCCAAACACTAACATATATATTGGTAATGTTGTGCCTGCAATACACAACATTCCTATGCATACATGTTATTTCCCAATGCTATTGAAAAAAAAATCAAAGTAAGCCCTTATAATAAAAAACTAAAAATAAATTTTGGAAAAGCTGTATTATTAATTTTTATACTGTCATTATAGGAAGTGTGTCTATTTGAGTTCGTTTTAAAGAAAAGAATATTCTGCTGTAGAAAATACCACAGAAAGCAAAACCTAAGTTGTAAACTGAAAAATTAAGTCCAAATGATGAACTGTATTGGCAGCCTATCACTGTGTACACTTGCATAAATATTTCAAGAAATGGTAGATTAAGTTTATATTTATAAGCATTAAGTTCATAAATGAAATTCAAATAAACGTTTCTTAAAGTTTAGATTCCAGTGTTTTATATAATGACTCCGTGGAGTGATTGAAACTTCTGATGCACCCCAAGTCTTCATCATGCTATCTTCAACCTTACAGTAAAGACTAGCAATCACTGCCTTCCCTATAGCATTTGCCTATTGAGACTTTTAAAAGCTTCTCAATTTTGAAACTGAATTTTCAAACTCAAATGAACTTTTAGAAGCTCTTTTTGTGTGAATTCAGAACACTGCAAAAGTGTAATTAAGAGCTGACTTCTGATGATAAATTACTTTTCAACAGAGAATACGCTCTGATGCTTTGTTTTGTCTGGGGACAAAATGAAAATAGCCTGGATGCTGTGTTTGACATGCGAAATGTGTTTCCCAGGCTGCTTCCTTCTGTGAACTGGGTTCATAACAAGCACAAAAGACTGACATACAGTTGAGACAAAAGAAGCCCCACTTGACTCTTACCAGTCATAGCCTACTGCAAAAGATGTATCGATTGCTGGTGCAATGAGCTTAGCAGCTGTCATGATGTATTCCTCTGCCAAGGATTTCCTAAGAGAAAAACACCCACAGAAACACAACAGAAAAGTAAGAAAGAAATTCTTCACTGTGAGTGTGGTGAGCCAATGGAACAGGCTGTCCAGAGAAGTTATGGATGCCCCATCCCTGGAGGTGTTCAAGGCCAGGCTGGATATGGCTCTGAGCAACCTGGTCTAGTGGGGGGTGTCCCCACCCATGGCAGGGGTGCTGGAACCAGATCATCTTTAAAGTCCCTTTCAACCCAAACCATTCTATGATTGCATGTGTTTCTACATCACCATTTCAAAAACGTGTCTAGAAAAAAAACCAAAACAAAACATTTTCTTGCTTCTTCCGGCACTCAGGAAATCAGTGTAACCAGTTCCCTCCTACCACTACTCCTCTGTATCTCGATTAAGCTCTTAAGTTTTTTCTGTTTGCCTTTCACTGTACACTGCAGTTGCATGCTTTTAAAAAGCTCAAATGCTGCAAGTTTTAAGCTGTGTAACCTGTAACACTTGGGGTACATATTCTACTTTAGGGCAGTACACTAAACTGAGTAATCCAACTGGTTCTTCTGAGGGTGTTCTTTCCCAAGAATTGTGAGGACACTTTTGCAACAAGAGCTGTGGACAAGTGAAAAGACCAATAATCCTTTCAAGAGCTAAAATTCAAGGCATCACAGTCAAGAAAGAATAGAGTTCACCATTACCTCTCACGTTCTATTTGACTTAAACTGTCACTTTTTATGGCTTCAATCAGTAGATTTGTATGGAGATCATCCTGGAGGGGGACAAAACAAATGCAAATTATGCCAATATACAAATATTTTAATTGTTTTATAGACAATATGACTGCAAACATAAATTGATGCAAAATAAATGGTCCATAATGTCACTCATTTACTTTCCACACTTGAAAAAGCTAACTTCAGTTTGAAGTAATTTTCTAACCACGTAATCTGAAATTTGGCATTACAACTACTTCAATACTATTTTTCTGCTCGTGTATTTTGTCACAGCTCACAGCTGTTAAGGTTTTTAACAGATATAGTTCATGTGATGTGTATCAGACCAGGAAGGCTGCAAATCACAGTGAAAATATTCTCATGCTTAAAAATAAGCATTTGCTGAACTGCTGTGGTATTCAGCAGACGAGGACTTGTGCTACTTCCTCATTACAATAACTTGCATGATCATCTTACATTTTCTATCACACATCTCTATTAGTTCTGAAAGAAGTAATGCAGGGTATGCTAGGTAGCCACCCCTTCCTCATTTATTAGGGACAGATCACAGATTTATACAAAATAAAGATCAGAAGGAAACTGTGATCTTTTCTCTGACCTCTTCATTAAAAAATAGAGAACTTGGAATGTCTGTTAAAACTATTGCTTGCCTTCCCTTAGAAATAACTTCTGCAGTCTCAGGGCTTTCTTCCAATGAATGATCTGACACAGTCCTCAATTAATTCAAGGGCTTAATGAACCTTACTCTTAAATAATTTCTAATATAAGAAATTATAAAAAGTATTAAAATATATACATATTAATCAATAAATATATCTGTATGTTTCATATATTATATTTCCTTATGCTATGGCAATAGGAAACAACAGCTACTCCTAAGCTGTTTGAAGATTAGTTATATATTTGATCATTAGGACTGAAAATGAAAGCTTTCCATCTCTGAAAAGATGGTAGGAGAAGATAAAAGGCGTGATTTTTCTATAGAGCATTTTTCTAAGAGGGACCCTAAACCTATTAATTACTTTTTCCTTTTCCTTGCTTTAGCATCATGGAAAGTCAAAGCAATTCCATTTTCCAACAAAATCTAATAAACTAAAATAAGCATCTGTAAATGTCACTACATTTTCTTCTGTAAAACAACATTACAGTATTACAACTTTTATTAGCACTCACTTGAGGAAACTTGCATTAACTCACTCATTGCTTCACACCCTTTATTTTACCTTATAAATACTTCATTAAAATTTTATATAAATGAATATGGTAAAGCAGTAAGTGAGCTACATAAGTAAGCCCAAATGAATTTCAACAAAATCATTATGAAGACAATCATGTGGTATGGGTTTTATGTACATCATATCTTTTGAAGGAAAAAAGGATTCAAATGTTCTCTCATTATTTCACACATCTGAGCAGTACTGCCACAATAAATTCATGCTGGTAAAGAAATTATTTTAGAGACTTAAATGCACATCCATTTTTATATTCAGTATCTCTCCCTCTTTCTCCCATATTACTACATAAATATACTGTTTATTTTTTTCATACTTACATTTAGTGAAATATATTGGTCCTCATAATCCACTTCCAAGGGAACTTCAATCAGGTTTTTGAAGGCTTTCTTCATTTGCTCACCGTTTCCAATAGCAAAATAACACAGGATCAGGTTAAAGCCTGCCTTCAGGTTTGGGGATATGCTCATTATTTCTTCAAAGGAAGAAATGGCATCAACATATTGGCCAGTTTTAATAAATGCAACTCCAATATTTTCCATTATTTTTATCCTAAGTAAAGAAATCAGGTTTAGGTTATATTTTTAACTACCAAATCATATTGTATCCAAAACTTGTATTTCATAACCATGCCTCTGAGAAGAATCTCACCTCATCTGTTTGTGGGAACTAGTAATCTGGTCTAGAGCCATACGGTAGAATTTGATAGCTTTGGAATAGTTCCGTTGTTTTAAAAATATATTTCCCATATTGACCTTCAGTATACCTATCAAAAGAAGTCAATGAGTTACAACATTTTAAAATTGTTTCGAAGTGACAGAGTAGAACAACTTCTCAGTAAATTTATCTTCATTGTAGGATAGCAGTGTCCCTTTAAAGCAGCATTGCACAGAACTGCCTTCTGTGAATTTAACTCAAGAGAATATGAGAGAAAAGATGAAGTAGAGATGAAACCTAGAACAGAACTATTAAGTAAGATATACTCTGATTTTGATTGTGAATTGAGGGATGAAGCAGAGATTATTTATAGTGCCCTCCAGGAAGACAGCTGCAAATAAGCATCTCTGAGAAAAAGCACTGCAGGAGTCTCAAAGATATCCAAAATACTGAGAGAAGCTTTCAGAAGGGAAAGGCCAAGTCAATAGAGAAAAAATTAGTATTAGAGAAGACCACAAAGTGTGTGTGGCATAAGAAAATTATGTATTTGTCTTTATGTTTAACTTAGTCTATGGAAAGACTTCATGAGTCAGTATAACTTAATGTGGTTTGGCTCTCCAAGGCAGAGACTGTGAGTATCTGTCATCACTGTGACAGGCAGACATGAGGGTTGAGCCCTCTGTGTATCAACACTACGCAGATACAGTCCTCATTTTCAATGCCTGACTACCAGTTTTAATCCACTTTGAAATAGAACCTACCTCTATTGCTGAACATCTTATTCTTCACTATAACTTGGTAAGTAGTCAGTGCTTCGGCATACATTTCATTAGCATCATACTGACAAGCCAGATTGAGGAGAACCTATGAAAAATTGGAATTACAGGTACAAATTGGAATTATAGGTACAAGCAAATATATTGCCCTCTCAACAAGCAATAAACTTGAATTCATAGAAGATAATTTCAAATTAATTTTACCATGGAACTATTGTCTTTACCAGTAGTAAGCTTCCCAACTTTAATGCTCCTTTGTTCTCACATATTGATATAGAGGAAACTAGTTTAAAAGCTACTTATTCTAGGTAATTCTTTTATTTTTGTAACTCAATTACTAGCATTCAAAGTTATGTTACATGTGCCTTAGACCTAAGTAACACAATGCTATAATGCAAGGTTATACAAAAATATTCATACAAGATAATTCTCAGAGACTGTGTGTAATTTATGACTCCCAACATGTGCAAAGTGGTCCTAATGCCTGTGGTCACACAGTGTAGAAGGTAAGAATTTTTCCAAACTGCTGTTTCACAACAGAAGTTCTGTTGGTGTCAGGTAAAATACCTCTGCATTTTTTCCACAGCTTTACTCTGACCTTCATGGTAAAATAAATGACCAGGTCTGCCTAATTCAATATATTAATTGTTAATAATTGTCTGTACATTGGGGTATGAATTTAAATACCCCTCAAGTATTTTTATGCATGTTGTACCCTTTTTTTTATTTAAACAAAAGTTTACTATTTGAAAACCAGAGTGGAAATCTAGATACCTGCTTAAAGATTCATGATTATTACTATATCCTATTTTATGTAATACATTCTCTGTCACTTTATGGTTCAATGTAAAGGCAGCATTTGATCTTTCCTGTTTTCTCCTCTCAGCATATTACATTCTCTAGACTATTTATTTCTGAAGTACAGGGTTTACATCTGCTATATTTTGCTATGCAGGTTTTACATGTGAGTAAGTATCTGGAATAGATATTCATGGGAATTCTCCACATAACAGACTACATGGTTTCTCTGGTACTTTCTTTTAAGACTGTATGTGAATGGACTTGATGACATAAATGGATCTCCTTTGGTACACTGCCAGGAGCATTACAACACACACTTCAGAAAACACTGACATTTCTGTTCAGGAGTTTTTTTAGCAACATTTCAGTCAGAAGATTTCTAAGCACTTACTGTGTAAGTGAGGTCTAAGTTGATATTTTCTGGAGGAGTGATTTGTTCACGTTGTCTCAACAACTCTCTTTCTTGTCTTCCAGCCTCTCTTGCTTTCTCCAGAGCCTTAAACAAAATATTAGAATTAAACAGTGCCTTGAAGCTTACTGACTCAAGATAACAAAAATACATTCAAAATAAGTATGAAAAGAATATGCCCATGTCTATTTTCTTTAGATGCACACACTGCACCAAATGCCTGAAAAAAAGCACTATAACCCACCAAAAAGTTTTAATTAGCAACAAGCAGACATACAGTTATCTAGGTCTGCTTAGCTGTATCATTTTATACCCAGTTATAATCCTCTGCAGATTGGCATCAACACCCTTTGTACAAGTAATGCTCTGGGTCTAACAAGTGCCATTAGCAGTCCTGTGTGCCTCCACAAGGGTGCAATGATTAAAAAAGTAATGGTTACTACTCAACGTGGCTACTTGGAAGCCAGTGGTGAAGGAAGTACTTCAAGATATAGTTTGATTCCTCGTCCTTATGACAGAAGACAAATCCAACTTGGCTATTTTATAGATAATGAGTCAGCAACTTTGATGACTTTTGCAAGAAAATAGATTTTCTGCTGGACTTGTCAGAAACTAACACGGATTGTAAGGATACAACACGCACATAGTATCAGCTTGCATAAAAGAGCTAAGGAGGCCTTCATAGTGTGCAGAGAGCACCAAACAACACAGAGTCACTGTCACTGGGTCCAGTGCTGCTCCTGAGAGCTGAAGGAACTCTACATCTCAATGCAAAGACATCTGAACAAAGATGATCTACCCCAAGATGGACTTCTCAACAGATCCAGTATGTTAAGACAGCTGAAGTAAGATAAAATGATGCTGTATGCACCATGTTTCATAAGACCTAAGGAGATGTTTGAAAGTGTCTGAACCAGGGTAGAGATAGAAAAGTATTACTTTGTGTCAAGACAACACTTAGGAAAAGTGGTAACTTGTCCAAACAGCTTGAGCTCTCTAATTATATCTATAGTAGGTGTAAATCAAATTTAGAGTTTGTTAATTAGCTACTATTAACTGGCACAACAATGCTCTAGTATCCTCTGTAACAAAACAAATACATTCAAACTGTCTATTGCAAACAGTTCCTTATTTATAGTAACCTTTGACCATACCTAGGAACCGTTAAATGCTAGGTAGCCTGGGCCAAAACTGCACCAGCACAACTAATTAATCAGACCCATCTGAAGAGGTCAGTGGAGGCAGGGGGAAGGGAGTTTTTGTAATACTGAAATCTTAACAAATATATATGCCAGAAATACGGCTCCTACCTTTTTATTCAGCAAAGCAAGGTATTACTAGACTAGAAGAGTCATAACAGAATTAAAATTATTTTAATAATTTTAAGCATTTGACTGCAAGTCAGTTTGAAATATCTGTCTATACAAATTGTTCTTCACATAACAGCAGAAATTAAGTGAAATTCAGAAAAACTACCAATTTCAAGTCTCCACAGCTATTGGCAACACAGCTTTCTTCAACCAGATCATTCACTTTTTTTTCCAACTGCCTCATCTTCTCTTCTAAACTAAAAAAAAAAAACCAAAAGGATTAACACTAGTAATGTAACTGCAAACACTAAGCTTTCAGACATTATATTCTCAATAAAACAACACAATGACATGTCACAACTAGCTGGTTTTCCCATAAAAGAAAATATTGTGTGAAATTGTGCCTTGAGAATATTGTCCAAAGATATCACATTCACACTTTTTAAGAACAGAGACCTAAGAAAACATAAATTCTCTTACAAGAACAATATAGACAGGCAAATTTCACGAACCAAATTTATGCAGGAGAAGTAATGACAAAAGAACAGATGAGCCTTCATATCAAACACTGGTGAAATGAAATATCACATGAAAAGCAATTAATTGAACCTTTATTTGCATAAATAACTCTAAAGCATTGCTTGCAAATGCAGGTTATAACAAAAAATTGTGGCTCTTCTAGACTTTTTCCTCTGCTAAATAACCCAATATTTCAGTAGGACTCCCTATTCCTATATAGCTACATTTGGGCAACACAACTTTGGTATTGGAAAGCTCAGCAGCTTTCTGAGTGAACTCCAACAACATTCGCACCAAGTTTCAGCTCAAGTGCTAAGGTCAGAGTGAACAAAGAGAAAGAACAGGCAAATGCCCCCGAGTTCTTCTCAAAGAGCTGCAAGAATCATGGTGTTCCTTGCCTGTTACACACACTTTCATGGTCCTGCACAATTATATGTAAGTATCACAGCATTCGTGTGGCAACAGCTACGCCAAGGCGGCTGAGCTAGTCAGAACCAGATATCACTGAAATCAGATGCTCCTGAAAATCAGTGCAAATGCTTCTGCAAGTCAGCCAACTATATGCACAAATGTTTGTGACATTATTCCACCAGTTCAGAGCTTGGCCCCTCAAGGTTTTGTAACTGCCTGGATGTTTTTAAACTCTACGCATGGTTGGTTATCTGTTGCTGTAAATGCTTTGAAAGAATGTAATGCAGAACTGAACAAACCTGTCTGAAGGTTTCTTTTCCAGAGGTGAAGCAGGACCTCTTGTTTGGGCAAGAGGATCAAATGAAGAACCTGCAAAATTAACAGAGTACTGAAAACTGTAAAATAACATCTCCCTGTGGCAGCTGGCAATTTCTACAAACCATACCTCTCACAGCTGCCTTAGTGTAACCTGCAGCTTGCACTGCTGTCATTGGTCGAGCAACCCCATCCTCAAATAAAGAAGAAGATATATTAAAATCATCTCACTAAAAATTATCTTGTATACAATACAGACATAAGTATATAATTTTACATATAATTTTTATATATTCTATATATATTATTTTTATGACAAATTATTTATTGCGTGTCAGTAAGTGTTAGAAAGTATTACACTGTTATTGCTTCCAACTCTATGCTCAAATAAAATACACATCACTACCCTCATGCTTTCTGACAGTACTGTATTCAAAAAAGGACAAATTAAAAGTGTAGCAATTTGTATTAATTCAATGAACTTCTAAATACGTGTATCTAACACTCACCAGAAAAACTTACTGTTCCAAATTAATATAAAATGTAAATATTGGAACTTTTACCTGTATACTTCCTGTCATGGGTCTTCCCATAGATGAAGGTAAACTTGCCTTTGACTACAAAAATAAGTAAATTGTTTGAAATTGTTATTGACAAAGCATAACAAGCAT
Organism: Lichenostomus cassidix; assembly: GCF_008360975.1. Lineage (NCBI taxonomy): Eukaryota > Metazoa > Chordata > Aves > Passeriformes > Meliphagidae > Lichenostomus > Lichenostomus cassidix. Next base: position 71,357,151 of record NC_139479.1, read on the forward strand.
ATGTACCATTCTTCTCAACACTAAATTTTAAATGTTGTGCTAACTCTCACATAAGTTCAAAGCAAAGTTCCCACTTATGTTACTCATATGCAACATACTGCCAGTGCCTGGCAGATTAAAGATGTTGAATACTTCTGTCAGAACAAATTCACAAAGGTTTTTTATGCATTTGGATATTTCTATCAGCTCTTTTAAAAAGAAGTGCGTAGAAAATAATCTGAGGCAGCAGTACTTTCCATTATTAAATTCTTGAAATTGCAACCTTTAAATTGAACAATTTATACAAAATACTCAGTAAAATTCTGAGTAGAGCTGATAAAATCTGTCACTGTATTAATCCCCTAAGTTACATTTTCAAGCAGATTTATTTCATCAATAGATACAGATACACTTTCTAACTGCCAATGGGTATCTTTTCCCTTTCCTGAGTGTCACATACTGTTCTTCTGTGTAAGTGTTAAAAATGTAAAGAAGTAAATGGGAAATATTTGTTACTAAGCACTTAAGTTTGCAACAAATATACAATACAAACAGACAAATACATAGGGTTTCAGGCCATGAAAAAGTATTCCCCTATTTCTCACTCAGAGGCCTATGTTTACTTTTATATTCACCATTTGCACACATCACGATTGTTTCTAATTTTATTGCGAAGAATGAACCTTCATTAGCAGGGATTTTTGTGTAGGAGAAGCAAATCTGGAGGGTGAAAGATACAGTGCTGTAGAGTGGACAATGCTTTGGAAGTTTCTAGCTCTGCTATTGCAGATAAACATCTCAGTCTTAATTATCCCTAGGAAGTGCCTTTTTGTGCACTCATTTAACAAGACAGCTTTTCCCCGTACAGCTTTGTACTACACTAAACATCTGCAAATACAACTGCCAAGAAAAAGCGGTGTCAAAAGCCTGAGCAACCTGATCTAGTTGAAGATGTTCCTGCTCATTGCAGGGGTACTGGACTAGATGACCTTTAAAGGTCCCTTCCAACCCAACTATTCCATGATTCTAATACACCCAAAGCAGGTAACTGAAGGTTCAGAGTAAAGCTTGTATTCAGTGACATAATAGAATTTAGGTGTTCAAACTTCAAATTGCTAGCCACCTAACTTGCATGAGAACTACAGCCATTTGTTGTCCCCTTTTTGTCATACAACTTAAGGAACATTATATCCAAAAGAATTGTTTTTTCAAATTTTATTGAGTCATGCTAAGAGATATAAAATGTATTGGAATAAAGGGCATTTTAATCTGGTTTGTTAAGAGTTACAATAGCCTAAATATACCAAAAACCACAACTTTTTTTCTGATTCAACTAGAGGTGCTTCAGAGCCCGTATTCTTCAAGATTGGCCTTCGCCTTAACTTCCAGAGAACTTTTCCAAGCCCAAATAATAACCTATTAAATTCCCCCTGCAAGAGAACCTGGTTAATACCTTGGACTCTAATGCCTTGTGCAGTACAGAAGATTTGCAGCACGGTTCATTTGCAGCACAATAAAAGAAAAACAACCAGTAACCATGCCTTGATCAAGTGCAGAGTTATGAATTAAAATTAATGAAGAGATGCAGTTCCATGAAATTAAATCCTTAATTTAAAAGGGCTCACTCAGTGCATAGAATTAAATGGTACATTTATTTTTTGTAAATGACATTTTCATTAAGGATACAACAGAACAAAAACCTGCCCCAAATCCAGTAGCTAGAGGTCTTGGACTTGATGTACCAGGAATTTTGGCTGTCACCTGTGTGGGGAAAAAGAAAAGAACCAAACAAAAATAAACCCACCAGTTAAAAACCGTATGTGTCAATTATTAAGTGTTTCTACACAGTAAGATCTACATTAATGCAAAATGTTTTAAAAGGTACTTACAGGAGGCCTTCTTCCATGACTTGTTCTTGCTGCCTGTTGAAAAGCTACATCATTTTCTAAATCCTAGGAAAGATAAGATAAAGACATCAACTGTTTTAAAATGACCACACCTGAAGTCACAATTCCAGAATGCTCAGACTACTGAAAACAGATAGGTAAAAAATAAAAAATTCCTCACAAAATACTTGACCTGCAGATAACTGAACAAAAGGTTTTACTGTCAATAAACTACAATGGTTTTATTTGCCTCTCTTTTTTTGTATTTTAGATTAGGAAATGTAAAAACTCATTACTTTCTAAAAACACACAGAAGAAACAGAGTTGAAGTCATAAAATATAACATGAATTTTTTTCCATCCAAATGCTTACTCCTTATGCTAATTCTGAATTTTGACATTAACAACTGCCATGCAAGACATTGAAACATCTCATGTCTCTCAGGTCATGCAGCAACTCCCATGAATTGGGCACTGGGATGTCACACAAGATGCCAAGTCTTGCTAGAGGGTTTGGACCTAATGACATCACTGTTGTCCCAATTCCACCACACCAGCAGTTACCCAAAAATGGTCTGCAGGGCTACTTGAAGACATCCCAGATGCTCTACCCAATTGCACAGAGACCTGCAGGATTCCATTCTACTGTGAGCTCCTCCAGTAGCAGCACAGTAAGAGACCAATGACCTCTTGGCCACTCAGTAGCCTCTTGTCAGAAAAACTTGCTGCTGCACACAGCCTGGGAAACACCACATTGAATGTGCCTCCACATAATTATGATTTTATACTTCATAAATTCTAACCATTACATCATCTCAGATCTGTTGAGATCTGCACAAGTATTTAGTTGGAATAGAAAACTATAAAAGAATTAACTATTCAAAGAGATCCTGAGATGCTTCTTGCTAAATAAAGTAAATTTCACTTCAAAACAGTTGTAAACTGTATATTACTGTCACCATAAGTTCTTATCTTACACTTCTAAGTCAAAATTCTACATATGGGAAAGGTGGGAAACAGCAAATACTGTACCTCTGTGTCAAACATGGGATTATAATCATTGTAGCCAGAATAGAGATCATCTTCACTATTCTCAGGAGCCAAAAGCACATTTTTCATCATTTTTCTGTGAATCATTTAACATGCCAAATGTTAACGCATGGTTTTACATAAATATTTAAAAATGCAAAATATAAACAACAGTAGTTTGATAAGTCATAAAAACTAGGACTCACCTATAAACATATATTAAATGGCACAATTTCACGGATTCATATTTTTGTTTGTGCTTATACTAGTTATGAAAATTGTTTTAAAGATATTTATCATTAAAACTAAATTATAACAACAAGTAACTGCATTACTACTTCTAGAATGGTATCTTTCCACAGTCAGTTAACTCATTATTAAGAAAACTCACATTCTAAAGTTAGTCTTTATAGGCCAAACCATAGTAGTAAGTCTAACGAAAAGATTTTCATCTCACTTTGAATTTTCCTTTCCTCCCTTCCTGCACTCTAACATCAACATAGCTACAGTTACAATGCCTTTTCAATTCCTATGGTTTTTAGAAGCTAGCATTAAAAAAGCCCGGGTTCCAAAGCCTTTCTCCAGCGGCATTTCCCTGTCTAACACGGTGTGATCACCCGGTGGCCTTTCCCTCACGGAGCACAGACACTAAGGTGTCTCTCTTTGCCTGGCTACGTATTTTTATAAAAACCTCAAGAAGGCAACGTTTGATTTCATCGATAACACGAAATACGTGCCCTGCAGCCAGCAAGCCTCAGCCACGACGAAGCGCACGGTTCCTCTCCGGCAGCAGCAGCAGCAGGACGAGGATGCTCCCGCCGTGCGCGGTGTCCCGGTGATCCCGGCGCGGGTTCCTTCAGCGGGGCCCGGCGATGTGCCCCGGAGCGGGGTGGCTCAGGGTACGGCCGGGACTCTCGCCCTCGGCTCGCCCACAGCCCCTGCTCGCTCCGGGCCGGGCGGCGTTGCCCGGGACACGGCGGCGCTCCCCGCATGCACCGCGGCCGGGCGGGGCGGGCCGTGAGGGGCGGGCCGGGCCTGGGGGCGTGGGGAGGCACGGAGCTGCCCGCACCGCCCTCAGCGCGCCTGGGAGAGCGACCGGCAGGAAAACTGTCCGACGGCTGAACGCGCGCTGTATTTCCCCCGTCGCAATCCAGAAAGTTACCATTTCTTCCAACAGGCTGAGAAATCTGCTCTCAAAACTCTCATCTGGCAGCTCGCGGTGGCACTGGGACCACAGTCTGACTAAACATGAAAAAACAAACTATGGGAGTTGCAGGACAGGCCAGCGGTGCTGGTTCACCCCTGAGAACTTAAAAGGTTTTGAGCAATCCAGGGCAGCTCAGCTTGATATTTTTCGCATTACAAAGGTAAAATCAAGCAACAGGAGAAAAAAGAGACTGCATCTCATCTGAACAACCTAAGGGAGCACAGATGACACATTTTTACCCATTTGTAGGTGACATAAATGAACTCTGCACAACATCAAAAGAGTTCTCTGTTTATGAGCAATGTCTCAATTTGCATTATTGCCACATACTGAGGAGAACAGAGATGTATGTTGACTTTCTCATGGGTAAAAGCTGTGGTGCTTCCCACAAAAAGAAGAGGTAATGAGGGGTTCCTTTGACATCCATATGCACTTTGTGATTTGACAGTTGTCAGCAAAGTCTGCATGAGGGTAACAAGAACAGGTGAGAATGTTGAGTATGGATGCAAGAAGTCTGTCAAGAGCTCAGTGATCTGGGCAGAAAGCAAAAATAAAAGTTCTCAAATGAGAGAATCAGAATTTCTTAACATGGTGCTCTTCAACTTCCACATGGAAATTTCTCTCTTCACCTCAGGAACACTTCTACAAACAAGTAAATCTGTATAAACATAGGTTCTTATTCCATGCTGTGTATAATTTGAGTTAAATTGGCTAGTTTGATCATAATCACTGTGCCAACAAGTACCAGAGGAAGCTGGACTGGACATCATGGATGGCTCTTTGAGGCATTTAGTGCTTATTTGGCAAGGCTTGCTTCTGCGCTAATGGGTGCACTGGAGACCCATTCCAGAGCAGAGACAACATCAATTTGCTTTCACAGAATTTTATATATGCTAAAATATATGCTAAAGCATAAGAAAGTTGCAAAGAAAATATACATGACTCTTTTTATGGTCAGGGTTTGTGCGCATTATGCAATGTCAGGGCCTTCTGCTGCTCACCTTTCAGCCTCAAAGTCCTTTTTGTAGAGATAAGTGCAGAGGATATGAGTGAAAGGTCTTCTACTCTGGCTCCTAACAAGAGAAACAAAGATAAAATAAAGAACTATTAAGACATTATCACTTCCTGCATTAACCTGTTCACGTTCCATGCATGAACCACTTTCACACAGAAACTTCAGACTTGAGACCTTTGGACATGAGAATCTTTATACCTGAATTTTCTGGAGTACAAGTAGTTTGCACAATAACAGACTTAGGTTGGGAAAAGTTTTCAGGTGCATTACTTGCCACAAATTATGAATTTCACCATATGAAATCTATATGAAATTATGAATTTCACCATAAGAAATCTGTATAGCACTTATTTTTCTACTTGCTACTCCTCATATACAATTGAGCCTATGGTTTTTAGATTTTTCTCATTGTCCCCAGATGCAGTAATATGTACCAGGGCAATAGGTAGATTGTGTTGTAAGAGACCTCTGCTATCCAGCTTGTCCATATCAGGGACCTGGGCATACTAGTGCCCAGCACTATTCTGATGTTTCAGTCCAAGTATATAGAACAGTGGAAAGAAGGCACTGTGATAAGGAGTCAGTGTATCTAATTTTTAAATGAGGTGGTGCCAAGGCATTATTGGAAGCTGACCATGTTTGTATTGTCAAACTTCTTTATGATGCACGAAGATTTTGCACAAACCCTCAAAATCTCAGGATCCTTTGTGGCAACACGGGACCTTACTCATGGGCTGTGATTATAAGACATCCTCTAAGAAGATGATGCTACAGGGAGAAGCCCTGTAACTGTGTAAGATGATGTAATTGTCTTTATTGACTAAATCCAGAGGGCACCCTGGAACATGTAGCTGCTGAAAAAAAGTGTAGTAAATTTACTATACTGTCCAAGTAGCACTGTATGCTGCAAATATCTGATCATTTCAAAATGGATCAGGCCACAACTGACACTAAATGCCCTGCATCAGTCCTCTGACTGGCATCAAGTTACATACTTGTGCAGCTGAAGCAAACTGCTAATCTGATGAGGTCTTCCTTCAGTTACCATTCAAGACATAAGTACCTGATACAGTGAATTCAGTGAAAACTTAGGACAGATTAAGGGGACAATGAAGCTATACTCTTAAATAAGAATTTCTTTGCCTTTCAAGACATGGTGTATCTGTGTTTTTCAAGTAGTAACTTTGCAAATAAGGACTCAGACAAACTGTTCCAGGACCTACTAACTTGGGTTCAGGGGTTACTGGCCATGGTCTGCCTGTTATAATTGCTGTAAGTGTGTACCTTACCCTTGCTCTGCCAGTTGGACTGTTCATCTGATCAGGCACTGATTGGTGTTTTCAGAAAATGGTCTGAATGGAAAGTGCAATACTCCCATTATCATTATAATCTTTAAAAAAATAATTTTCTAGCACTGAATTCTGGACTGATCAGGTGTTTGGGATTTGCTGCTGTCATGAAGAAATCATTCAAATAGCTCGACTGCGACAAACAGTGAAGCTGCATTTCTGCTCCTCGGGGAACTAACGCATCTTGTCAGCATACAATTTGAATACAAAATTAATGGGAAAACCTCCTTATGAATGATACATATGTTACAAATTATGTATCTAAAATCATAGAATATCTGAGTTGAAAGGGATCGACAAGGATAACCAAAGGATGATATGTTTTGTATGTTGTACCATGTGTTGTAGTTGGGAGTTTAAAATGCATTTGCAACAGGAAAATTATCTTCTTAGCAGGTATTTTTACTATGGAAGTATATAATTCTATCTAGTTTTGCTGAATTGTGCTTTTGTAGTATCTACTTTACTACTATTTACTTTCTGATTCCTGCATGTTGCTTCCTCAACAATTGTGACAATATCAATATTATTTGCATCAGGTCATTTGCACTGTGAAAAAGCACCCCAATTAACAACACAAACTACTAACAATAATTAAAATTATAGTTTTAATTGCAACGTAATTTCAATACAACCACTAGTTAGAACACAGTATGCAAACCATTAGTTGGAACTCTACAGAACAGCAATAAAGTTATTAATTAAAGCTATCATTTTAAGGTATTATACTTCCTGAATATAAGAACATAGTTCATTACCAAATAAACGTATTTTCTGGTTGCTCTGGTGAACAAGTAATGTATTAAACAGATCTAATGCTTAACAAATGTGAACTATGCCTCTCTTTTTATTCCACACTAAAAGCTCACGCTAGAGCTCTCTGTATTTAAAATCATACCATTCCTTTATTTTCTCCAAGGGGGAAGTAACATCTTCATATTCCACCTCCCTGTATCTCAGAGTTAGGGAGAGTTGCTTCCTCTTGCTTATGACATGACCATTTTATACCATCCTGCTTCTCCCCTGCAATAAATCCAGTCCTCTGTGGACAGTAGCAGATTTCAGCTCCATATGTGGGGCAGTGGGGGAGCACACTCCATAGAAAGAGACTAAAAGCATCGAGGGATCAACTGTGCAGCTCCCAACACAAGTCAAATCTGCCTCTATAGCTATTTGGCTTCGAAGAAAGAATATATATGATGGTGAGTGCATATTTGCTCCACTTGGGCCTCTCCTGTTGCCCATACAAGCCCTACTTTTCATTTCCTAATGAAACCCAAGTCTTTTCACCGTATTATTGGTTTGTTATAGGTTTTTGATGTTTCTGGTCTTACAGCACCTTCTGTCTTTCCCATGTGAATTGCAGAAGAGGGGGGAGAATCACTGTTCCTAACCTTTGGAGGCTGCAAGAACTGTGCCTAAAACTCTTATGCTAGTACACAAAAATTAAACTTGTACTTTGTTTTTAAATCATATTTTTTTCCTTTGACTTACACTTCTGAGAATTTAATTATCTCTATTTTGCTTTCTTCTTGAAAATTTCTCTCTCCTATTTTGATATAATTTGGACTTACCAGCATGTCTGGTCACTGCAGATGCTGTGGAATATGGCTGTTGTCATACCCTAATTTTGATTAAGTAATGTAGAGCTACAGGGTTTTGTTAATAACAACAACAACAACAATATTCTGATTTCATTGCCATAGATTTGTTCACCCCCAGAACTAAAAGGCCATGTAATTGCTTTTAGCTGTGATTAGCTCTCAAATCCTTGCAGTAACACTCCTGAACTGAGCTTTTAATTCTCTGAATCCGTTTGTATATCTGCGATGGCTTTTGTCTCTTTGTCTGTTGCTGATGACAAGTAAGGTATAAATACACATCTCAGGAGGTCAAAGAGTATTAAAATAACTTGTAAGTACTTCTAAATGGAAGTGATGGTAAAGCTGTTCTGGAAACCATTTTTCTCAAGCACAGGTGACATTAGTTTTATGTTCTAGGAACTTGGCTTTTTCCTTTGAAGTAAAAACCTGAGTTCAGAAAGTAAGTATACATTGTTTGCTTCAGTTATGCTCTGGTTATACAAAGGTCTTTGTAGTTAGAACATGTGCCAAGTCGTGCCATTTTGAATTAGTCTTCCGAGGAGCAAAACTGGTACTTCCTAAAACCTTAAAATGCTGCTTTTTACACCAGCCTACACAAGCCCTGAGCAGCAGAACTGGCACAGCATCCTGCACTCTTCTGTCCCACTGCCTTAAATCTTACCATGGCCCAGTTTGCTGGTGCTTTGCTCCCCTAACACTTCCCAGCCACTGGCATATCTCAGGTTACATGGGTGGTGGTGAGGTCAGGAAGCCAAGGAGATACTAGTTTGGTTTTTCACCTGCTATCTGTTGAGCAGTCTTCATGAAGCCTTTAGGAATTTATAATTTGGACATCTCCCTCAACCTGTTGAATGTGATTGGAATTAGCAAAGTGCCAGTGAGCAGGACAGATGTACCAAATGATTATGTTGACCTTACTTTTTTTTTTTTCTTGGAAACTAGAAGAAAGGATAAGCTGACCAAAGGTTCAAATGGTAGCCAAACAAAAGTTCACTGAACTTCATCAGTAACTATCAAACCTTTATTCTGGGGTCAAATGTATTATTTTTTAACTTTTTTTTTTTCCAGAAAGACAAGAAAACTTGCAAGTATTTCTCAGCTGTATTAAGAGTACAGTGATATAATCTTTGATAATAATTCAGCCTTTAAAATGTTTTATTTCTTTTCAGGAATATCCAGCATGATTGCAGAACAATATGCAGATAGTAAGAACTACACCAAGTTGGGAAAACTGTGTAATGCAGCATGACAAGAGTAATAGTCCATGTTATAGAGCAGCTAAAAGTATTATGTCAACATTGCAACATCACATTTTGGCACAACTTTAAAAAGATTTTGTACGAAAACCAAGACAGAAAAAAAAATCAGATTTCAAGAAGAGAGTACTTTTGAGAATAATAAGGCCTTACTTAACATGAAAGAAATGGGAGAATTGCTTTCAAATTTGGGCTTTACTTTGAAATCCATCTGTGCCCTTGTGCCCCAGCAAAGGGGTTTGATGTATTGTAGCGCTGCCTCAGGCAGGGGAGGAGGTGAGCTTGTCTCGGCCAGGGGAGAGCGGGAGGTGAGTGGCTTGGCGGGGACACCTCTCCGTGCCCGGCGGCGGCTGGGGAGGCTGAGGAAGACACTCCGCCCCGGCCCGCCCGGTCCCTCCCCATGCCCGCCCCATGCCCGCCCCATGCCCGCCCCATGCCCGCCCCATGCCCGCCCCATGCCCGCCCCATGCCCCGCAGGCTCGGCCCCGCCGGGGAGGTGGCAGCCGCGGAGCCAATGGGCGGCGGTGACATGGCGGGAGCGGCGGGAGGGGCGGGCCCGCACGGGGCAGAGGTGGTTCATCCCGCTGCCCGTCCCGCATCGCCCGATCGCGGCCCCCGCAGCCATGGAGTCCTCGCAGGTTGCCATCATCGGCAGGTAAAGCCTCTGGCGGCCGCGGGCGGGTGCAGCTCCCCGGGGAGGAGGCGCCGGCCCGGATGCCGCGGCGTGCGGAGGGGCTCGGGCGCCGTCTCCCGGCCGGGAGGGGCTCTGGGGACTCCGTGTCGCGTACGGCCCTGCCTCAGTGTCCCCGCTGCTGCCGCCGTGGGATGTGTGAGCCAGGTGCCGCCTCGGGGCGGGCGGTGGGTTTCGGCCAGCTGCGGGGCCGTGCTGCTGCTGGATGCACCTGTTCGGCTCCTTAGAGTGCTTTTGCTTAAGCCTTTGACAGCTCTGTGCTGCTTTAAAGCAAACGGCAAACAAACATCTTTACCCTTTAGGTCTGAAAGACTGGTGCCCCTTTTCAGTGCAGTGCCTTGTGTGTGTGTCAGTGCAAGAGGAGTGGAGAAGTCCAAGCGCAGCTTAAAGTCCTGATTGTCAACTATGGCAAGAGACTCCTCAGTTAGTCTCGGACACTCCTGAAGTAATACTTGCCACAAAATTCAGCAGTATTTCTGGTTTGGGTGGGAATGCATTGTTTCATCCTCTTGAGCTGAACCTAAAGTTCTTTACTTGAACTATACTCGGGAGTAGAGAGAAAATACGTGCCAGGCAGTAACAGTGCCCTGTGCACCACTGTACCTTAGTTCTACAAGTGTGGGCTGCGGCAAACTTCGTTAGCAAGACTACTTGAAGCCTCAGGATGGGAGTCTCGGTGCTGTTGTGTGACAGGGACCAAACTGGCTCCTACTGTGGCCGCTCGTGGAAGTTTTCTTCACCGTAGGTGTGTGTGAAGGATGAGGAGAGCTGGGCTCTTGCCCACTGTGGCTCCTGTGCCACTATTGCACTGAAGAAAAAAAAAATGGTTTTGGCAGCACCTACAGTAGCTGTGTGAGCAGATCTGGTTGTTAATACTTTATTTATCACTGGGCCCAGCAGAACAGTGCTTAAAGTGTCAGAAAGTACTGTCTTGGTATCAAATATGCTACCATCAGGTCGTAATGATGCTGTTGTATACAATGGAGTAATAGTGTGGGTCTGATACCTACCATGGACTTACTTTGTGTGCTCTGTAGTTCAAAAGAAAAACCCCACAATCCTAAAAACCTGTATTAAAGTGAAAGAATTTTTTGTGTGTGTGTTTTAAGGAAATTTAATTTCAAAGTGCAATTTAGAAGGATTGTGCTAGTTTATAAAGATACTGGTAGCTCAGATATGCTTATGTCAGGTTTAAGTGATTCAAATACTTTCATTTTATACTCGTTAGCCAGGAGGCTACAGTAGCTAACAAACCTTGATCGTGCCTATTCTGCAAGTTTGTTCTGTTGCTTACCTCAGAATTGATGAGGTCTGGGCTTACTACAGAGAAGTTGTGTGGTTTTACTTTTAAATTATATGTTTCAAATGAAACCTTACTGTCTGCTTAATAGCACTAAATGCAAAGCTTCATTAAGTTATTTCCACTGATTCCTGCTGTTTCCTGAAACTTCCTGTTTTGATCCTTTTTTAAAATATATGCTGAAACCATAGGCTGAATATGTTCCTGTTTTTTCTTCCTTCTTTTCTCATCTGCCCTATTAGTCTTATTACTCTTATCTCTGACTTTTGCTCCCTTTTTAATCTTTTATTGATGCCCTAATGGCCTTGAATTTTTCAGTTGCTGGAGATCACTGAAGTTCAGTGCTGCAAGTACAGAGATCTTGGAAGTGACAGGAAATGCGTGTATTTATCAAACCCCCCACTGTAACAGTCATGGATATGGAGTTCCGGTCTTGTCTCTGTCACAGATTATTTTTCCCCTTAATTTTCTGTGATTTCAGGCTACTTAAGATTGTGACACTTAAGCTTGTGACTTGATGCTTCCATTTAAAAAGACCACTGCCTGCAACAGATCTAATGGAGTTACAACCTGCATTGCTTTAAGAGACTTAATAAAATTGTCAGTTCTACAAATCTCCTCTATGTATTGGTCTGTAATGATTTCACCAAAAGATGTAGGCAGAGTGTTCCTGTGTGTATCCAGCATGATAAAGTGCTTCATCTAAAAATAAAGGTAGTGCTAGAGGTGGCTAGATGGAAAAATGGTATCAAACCCAAGCTCACTTGAGATTTTTTTTTTTTTCCCTTTTCATGTGCTTGTGGTACGTTCTGAATTGCTGAGGACCTGTGATTTCAGTAGCTAGGCCCTGGATTTTCTGATCATCTCTGAAGCATGATCCTGCACTCTTGGACCAGTGGACTGCTGCCTGTCTTCAGACTATGAACTGAACAAATGATTCCTTTTTTTTCTTTTAATCTCTTTAATGTAATTCCATGCACCAACTCCAGGTTAAGATTGTGGCTGACAGAACTGTTGGTAATGTAGTCCAGTGTCCCAAAGTCAAGTTCCTCCTATGTGAATTCTGTGCTCCTTTTTCTGTTTTGGTTTGGTTTTTTCTTCCCCATTATCTTACTCCCAGCTCTCAGGGAAGCTGCTACACACAGCCAGCAAAGGGTATTTATCTGTTAGAAAGATTTGTTTCTTATCAATATGTAACTGATCTTTTTATCAAATATCAAAAAGTCCAAGCTCTGTTTTTATGTTTGCAGTGCTTTCAAGGCTCCTTTCCCTAATTAAATTCCCCAAATTAAGTTTATTAATTGGCTCTTTTTTTTTCCTTTTCAGTGGGCTCATTGGTCGCAGCTGGGCCATGGTGTTTGCTGCTGGAGGCTTCAAAGTGAAACTTTATGATATTGCACAACAGCAGCTAACAAGTGCACTGGAAAATATTCGGTAGGTCACCTGCCTTGATATAACTGGGGCTGGAATGAATTGCAGGATTTTTGTAATTGTGAATGAATAGCCATATCTTGTTATTTCTGGGAGCATCGATCTTAGGCTTTGAAGAAGGCTTTAGCTTAGAAGTACAGGTCCTGTTAAGATCAGAAGAACTGTCCTTCCAAGTGTCACTGATGCTTCTGAAGACAAATTTAATTTTTAAGTTACTCAAGACCTTAAGTTTAAAGTCAATTTTTAAAAATAATGCTTGTCACCATTAGGTTATTTATAGGCTAGCTTTAAAATATATGAGAAAATGTGAGTTTTTGCACAGAAAGGCAACAAAGACTTTCAAAGTGGAGGTAGGTTGATGAATTGCTGAGAAGTCCTGCAACAATTATTAAAATTTTATAATAATTTTTTCTAGTTACTCTTAAACTGGTGTTTTTGAGTCCTAGGAGAACAGCTTGCTAGTGTCATAGATCAGCTATCATTGAAGTAGGAAGCATCTTTAGAAGGAGTGCAATTTGAGAGTGTGAACATGGCATCACTCACACTGGTTGAGGCCAGCAGGCCTCCAGCCCTCTTCTCTTGCCCTTGGCACTGTGGGTAAAACCTTGTGCCCTGTGCATTACAGGAGCTACAAGTTCAAGTCTTGCCTGTCTGCTCCCCTCCCCCAACCTTCAATGCCTACTAGTTAATTATCTATTCAGTCACTCTTGACTAGATTTCTTCCAAGTACTTCTCTAACCTTCCCTTGAACTGATATAAATCTTTCTGTGGCCCCCTTGCCAAAGGACTTTGTGTTCTGCAGGTTTAGTGCTCACTGTGTGAAGAGCCATTCCCTTGTGTTTGTTTTGAACCTGGCTCCTCAGTTGCTTTGATTGGCCCCTAGTTCTTGTGTTAGAAGGAACATGTCTGCTTGGTCCTATGCACCCTCTTCTTGCTGGGTGTGGACATACAGCTTTTATCTGCCTGTGAGAGAGGGTCAAAGTACATTTATAAGGTGATTCCATGCACACCTTTATGTTGCTGTATTGGCATTTAATGCTGAAGTTCAGATGACTTCATAATTAGCATCAACCTAAATGCCTCAGCTCTCCCTTCATGGATCCTTGGAATGACATATGTCAGCTTGTGTGTCAGCTGTATGGGGTGCAAGCTGCACCTAAAAAAAAGATTGTAGTATGTTGCATCCTAATTGCTTTCTGTAACAAGGCTTGAAGTAAACAGGAGGGACTTCAGGAGCCCCTTGTAGGTCAGTACAGTTGTTGGGGTTCAGAAGTTAAACAGTATATGCTGTCTAGTTAGATTTCCTAAAAAATGCTTGATAACAAAAGCAGGGGAATTTTTTTTTCTTTATTTTCTTTATTTTCCAGGTAGATGTTAGTCAGACGAAACATCTCTGTTGAAACACCTCAATGACACAAACTTGTGGGTTTTTTTCAGAGTTGCTGTCATAGTGGTAGCCACAATGAGATTCTGGATTATTAGGTGGCAGTTTTGTGGTGTTCATTACTAAAGCCAGCACTTACCCTAATTTTTTTCTTTTTCTAACAGTAAAATGAGGATTTTAGCTTTCCAAGATTTTTGGCTTGAAAACATGAAGCATACAATGTCATGTGTAATAGGATAGAGTGCTATTTGAGTGGGTCTGTGCTGTCCTGTGCCTGCATGTGTTCTATAGGCATTCACAGTATCACTGAAGGGGTCGTGTTGGAAGGCAGCACTGGAGGTCATCTCTAGTACCCTAATCATCTTCATAGTCCTCTGTTTGTCCTGCTCCAGGAGCTCCATGTCTCTGTTGTACTGAGGAGCCCAGAACTGGACACAGCACTCCAGATGTGCCTCACCAGGGCTGAGCAGAGGAGCAGGATCTCCTCCCTCAACCTGCTGGCAATGGTCTTCCTAGTGCATCCCAGGATCCCACTGGCCTTCTTGGCCACAAGGACACTGCTGCCTCATGGACAGCTTGTTGTCCACCAGGACCCCCAGGTCCTTCTCCACAGAGCTGCTTTCCAGCAGGTCAGCCCCAGCCTGTGCTGGTGCTTAGGGTTATTCCTCCCCAGGTGCAGAACTCTGCATTTGCCTTTGCTGAATTTCAGATAGTTCCTCTCTGCCCATCTCTCCAACCTGTGCAGGCCTTTCTGAAGGGCTGCACAGACCTCGGGGGTACTGGCCATTCCTGCCAGCTTTGTGTGGTCAGTGAATATTACTGAGGAGGCATCTGCCCCTTCATCCAAGTCGTTGATAAGTTCAAGGCAAGTTCAGTTGAGTTCAAGGCAGGTTTTGCCTTTTACACAAGATGTTCTTAACTTATAATTAACTTGTGTACCTAGTCTGTTTTAACACTCTAGTTAAAAAGCCTAGTTTTGGGAAAACACAGTTTGTGTGACAAGAGTACAAGCTACACAGTTTTTTCAACCACTATTATAATGAATGTATCTATCAAAATATGGTCAAACTTCTTTGCACTGATTTCATAGCACACAACCTGCAGTAAATCACAATGAATTACTGAAGTGATACTTCTGTAACAGTTGGAGCTTGAGTAGGTAATGTGGGCTCACAGGAGAGCAGCAAGGGAATGTCTGTTGGAGCTGTTTGATGGAGCTGGTGACTATTTCTCTGAACTTGATGTAATTTGCTTTCCTTTCCTTTTTCCCTTCAAATAGCAAATACTTTTAGGGAAAATTTTAGGCTTAGGGAGTTTGTGCTTTATTTTGTTTTAGTATTGGAACAAATTTATTTTGCTCTAGTCGGCAGTCCACGAACTTGTAGTGTATGGAGATACTACTTATTAAGGAGAAACTGGAGTGTACAGATGACTATTTATAGTTTCCCTTTTCCAAACAAAAGAAAAGTGGGATTTGAGCAGTAAGTAGAACTCACTTTACTTCTAATAAAAGGAGATGATACTTCTTTGATGGCAGAAATTATTCTTAACTATTTAATGTTGTTGCCTCTTGGTGTGTTGATCCATAACTCATTGCCTTTTGTATAAATTCAGAACATCTCAGGGTTCCTTAACAAATTCATTTCTCAAAGAACAGCAGATGGGCAGCAGGAGTGTGTAATCCTGCAAGAGGAGTGGAATGAGTCTGAGATGGACATAAAATCATTGTGAAAGCCTGTGCATATCTGTGTGGAAAATCTGAAATGTACTCTGTAAATTTCCTTGAAACATTTGGTTATGGGTAAAAGCTAAGATTAGAGTATGGAATTTGGATCTACTGCAACAAAGGAAAATATGTGTCAGGTTACCACAGTATCAGTAGCCCAGAATCAGAAAGAAAAAGAAAGTGTGTTTCTTAAGAGCTAACTTGGTGAGATGGATTTACTCTACTGATGTACCTGTTGAGCAGCACATAGCAGTCAGTGCCTGGGCACATGAAATGAAATGACTGCACGTTGCATTGAACAGGATGTGCCAGTGATGTGGCAAACCAGTATCTGCTCTAGAGGAACAACCTTTTGTTCTGTTGAAGAAACAAACTAGTGAACACCCTTATACCACACTGGACCTACTGAATGCATGCTGTAGTAGCCTGCCTTGGGAAATGCAATTTTTCATATCCAGCATTCTTTTTTCTGCATCAGTGTGATTCTGGTTTGAATGCAAGATTGCTAAATTTTGAAATAATGAAAATTAGAAAAACAAGTAGTATCCTATTTCTGGAAGTAGCCCTAAAACATAGGATGCAAAAATGCTTTAGTGCATGCTCCTCTGCCAAAAATAAATTTATGATTCTTGTAATATGTAAACTTTTTCAAGTAGTTACTGTGCTATTGTTCTAAACATAATTATGCTGCTGATTAAGATTGATTAATTACAGGGCTTACTGGCTTACTCTTCCAGCCTGTCTTACATACTGCTGTATTATATGGGCACAGTATAAATATCAAGGGCAAAATGGAGCTTGGTTTAGGTCTTCCTTGATAGTTTTGTATATTTCCTTTGAGAGGAGAACTTCTAACTAGATGAGCCTTTTCAGAGCATAGCTTGCTATTGAGTGCCTGATGCTGGCACATCAAGCTTGTGCTAAATCATAGGCTTGATTCTACCTTTCAATTTTTATCTCTGCCCACCCCCAAAAAAGTTCAATTAACTAGCTGGGCAAAATGGCACAATTTACAGAACTAACTAGAGAGCATACTGATAGGCTTTGGAAGAGGATAGATTCTGTCTTTCCAAAGGTTTTGTCTGACTGTCCTGTAGTTGAAAACATCTCCGTAAGGAAATGTTGTCTTTTCACTTCATTCCTGTGCAGTAGCCAGTCCCCTGTGCAGGTAGAACATACAATTTCTGTAAGTCTGATTTGTGTAATTACTGAAGCTGTGTTTTGAGAACAGTTATGGTGCTCACGTTTGCCTGGTATGCAGAGTAACAGGTTGTCCAAGGAGGCTGTAAAATCTCCTTTCCTGAAAGCTTTCAAGGTTTGGCTATACAAAACCACTTGGTCTGTTGTGTCTCAGGCTCAATATATAGAACCAGTGACATTTTGGTTTGTTGGTCTATTTTCCCCATGCCAACTACCCTCTTATTTATCAGACAGCACTAGATGGTAGTGCTGTGACTGGTGAATGGTTCTAGTCTTTGGGCTACAGTTCTGTCTGAACTTGTGAAGAACAGGATTGGTGTTCTCTTCCTTCCCTTCTTGTTGGTGTGGGCAATATGGTTGTGATTAAGAGATCTTTAATCTTCTAAGTGTTTGCTTGTTGCAACAGTGTGTGCTGAATGCGATGACTGCCCAGTAGTAGCTGTGGATAAAGGTGAGGCAAGTGGGGTGTGAACAGGATGAGTTAAGTGTTAGCATTGCTTTCAGGGTCCTTCTGTAAAGACTTTTAGAGTAGGATTTGTAACCAGAAGCATTCCAGGCAATTTATGTGAATGGGAGTGTTCCCATAGAATGGATATCTTATCCTGAAGCAAATACTAGCCCAGTTCACAGAGTAGTGTTGACGTGGGCAGACAGGTACAACAGTAAATCTCTGGAGGTAGATGAAGCAGAAGCTCAAAAAGGAAGTAGTATTTTCTGATGGACGTGAATTCTTCATTTTTCAAAGACCTTACAGGTATTGAGTGAAACTCTCTGAGCTGCACACCCAACACAGCTGCAGAGTGAAGCCCTGTGTGCTATGGACATGGCTGCATCAATCTCAGTCTCGGGTTATCCTAGCGATGATCCCCTAAAAATTTAGGCTGCCTAGACTAAAAAGTCATCCAGTAGAGGTCAGTGGTGCACTGCTGTATGAACAAACCTTTGTGCCTTAGTGTAAGGTAAGGATCAGGGAACACTGTTTCCCCACAGTTCTGTAGCAATCTAATACCCCAGGGGAATATAAATATGGTTTAGCATTTTAAAAACTTAAAATTTATTTGTGGAACAAAACAACCAGGATGTCAATAAGTAGATTGGCAAAGGGTGTGAAAGATGAAAATTTCTCAGGAAGGAAGGCCAAAATTGAAGTAATGCACATAATCCTTACCATGGTTTAAGTGATTTAAATACATGGCTAACATGAAGAGTGGTTATGATAACAGGAACAGTTTTTGTTCAGGAGGAAAAAAAATCAATCCAGGCTCAAGTTCCAAAGATGAAGATGGTAGTTTTGCAGGTTAACTAAGAAATGGTATTCTCAGTGCACAGTGTATTGTTAATGGTTTATGACAGAAAAATGGAAATGACAGGATGGTTGTCACTGGCAGAGGAGGAAAGATATGAAACAGGTGCTGCAAACTTCTGTAAGAGCTTGAGGAAGAAAAATAGAAGCTAGATCACTTACTTTATGACTGTAGCTTTTTTGAATCTCTCAGTTACTGATCATGTACCGTCGTTTTGGAGGACCAGGGTGGAAGAGACAAATAAAGTATTGCAATGAGAGTGAACAAAACTTCACCCTCTTCTTCAAAGAAGGAAGTAATTCTGATATGATCTCTTAAAACGTAACTTTGTGTTTTGGTGTTTTTAGTTTGGTTTGGGTTTTTCTTAAGCAATATATATAGCATGTGAGCAAGAGTATGCTGGATTTGGGCAGGAGTACCTGGGAAATGATAACTTCTAATGAATAGATAATGAAGACTTTTTGATTTATTCGTTCCTTATCTTGCCTCACAAGGTGTGAGGGAGCCAGAAGTTTGGATATTCTAGCTGAGGTGCTCCTATTTCTTTACAGTTGAAGCACTGGCACCTTTAGTGCTAGAAACCTTAAATGTTGGATGAAGTTTCTGCCCAGCAAGCTGTGGTGTATATGCCCTGTGAGCTTGGGAAAGGGAGCTGAGGATTTTTGTTTCCTATTCCTTGCCATGCAGATTGCTTAAGAGGTAGAAGTCTGTGCTTTTCAGCCATCCATTTGCTGTGTCATTAAGTTGGTAGAAAGAATAAAGGATTTTTTTTTTCCCTGCTGCTATTCATTAGCTCAATTTCCTCATTTCTTCAGGATGAGCAGTTTTTGCTGAATAATAACCAAAGGCTCAGAGGAAAGGTTTGTGGTAACTGTACAGATTTAACATGATAATGGCTACATAAAAGAGCTTTAGGTTGATTGTGATCAGACAGTTTAATCCCACTTGGTTTTTGTGGAAATTGTTCCTCTAAGTGGTTTATAATGGTTTTGAAAAATGGCTTGCTTATTCTGGATGTTCGAGGGCTTCAAATTATCGAGACTTTTTCTGAGAAGGTGGCATGTCCAGTCCCAGCCATGGTGTGTATGTGAGCATTCGTGTCAAGTTTAGTAACTACTTGAATTTTTTTACACTTGTTCTGTAGTCATTCAAAAAGCCCCAGAATGTAGTGGCATGAGGTTTTTAGGAAGGACTCTTGGCTGTATTGAATGTATTTATTTATTTCTGTTTGTAAAACTCAAGGAAGTATATTAAAGTGTATTAAAGGGAGCTTACTTCCCATTAAATATGAGCAGACTGGTGCACAGTCAGTAGAAAAAACTCTTGCTGACTGTGCACCAGTTAAAACAAGTTTGAGGTGATGACAGTTTTGCATCTAGGAGTAGATCCTAGAGCTGTCTGTGCTTGAAGAGAAGAAAAAACTGATAAGATGGGAGAGGAAGGAGAAATGACTGAAATTAACCTTTATATTTTTGAATATAAATGTGTGCAGTGGCATGGCAAATAGTATAGTACATGGTTTGTTAAGAAGGTTTTTTTTTTTTTTAAATTAATGTTGGCTTAACAATGATGAAGTGTTTAAATGTGTCTATGTTGTTTCTGTCAGCAAACAAATGAAAGAGATGGAGAAGTCGGGAGACCTGAAAGGAGCTTTGAGTGCAGATCAGCAGCTGGCTCTCATTAGCGTTTGCACAGACCTGAAGGCAGCAGTAGAGGGTGCTACTTTCATTCAGGTAAGCCAAGATTTGCCAACTCCTAGCAAACAATTTAGAAAGATGATCAAAAGCTGGGCTACGCAGTAGGTAAGTGCTGGAGAGTTCAACATCCTGACCCCATAAGGATGTAGTCGTGCTTGTTCCTTCTAGCTTAGTATCCTGACATGCAGGATCACACCCCTTTGCAGGATTTCTTCCACTTAAGTCCTGGCAAGTTTATTCTAAGTTGTGGGGAGAGGCTGGCAGCTAAGCTGGGAGGGAATTGCTGGCTTTCATGTATAATAAAGACTGTACCTTTTAGGAAGGTGAATGTGATGTGATGGTGGGCATGACAGATTATCGCTTAGGGAACACCACATACTCTAGAGCTGGGTCTAAAATGTGCTTTTTCCTCTCCAGCTACCTAGAGAAGGCAGGGAGTCTGTGACTGAGGTGAATTCTATTCTGACTGTGAGGAAGTGCTGTAGTGAAACACAGCTGTCCCAGAGTGTTAGAAGTATTAAAACCAGGGTTGATACATAGGTTTGGAATCTGTGCTGCTAAGTAAAATTGGAATGGGGAACAAGCTGAACTACTAGACCCGAGAGTTTGTGGCTGCTTAACTATTAATATGCTCACTGGATTGGACATAGTGCAGAGAACAGGCTAATCTGGGACCATTTCTGTGATAAAGTATGAATGAGTTTTCATTAGGACTGGCATCTTCTACCCTACATGGCTCTCCAGTATTATCCCAGTGTTGTACCATTAGCTGTCTCTACATGTATTTGTACTACACTCAAGAATTTACAACTTACACTGTTTCAGGCTGTAAATCTCACAGTCTGATTAGCTGCAACACAACCCTAATAACAAATTGAACTGAAACAGCACAGATTTCCAGACCTTTTCTTCCTCCCAATGTGGTGAAGTAAGGAGGAGAGAATGGGAGGCAGGACAGAGCCTCACACAGAAGTCAAGGTGTGAATGTACTGTAGATTTTTACAGTGGTACACTGTTTCTGATCACTTCCTTTTCATCATATCGCAAAACTATACAGTGTCACCCCCAGTATCTTACTCTTTCATCACTAATGAGCTCAGAACTTGTTAGTTCATAGTATTGTGTTCATGCATGTATTGCCTACTTCTACTGAGTTTAGTTTGCAAATTTATTGTCTAATCACTCAGTTCTGTAAAGTCCTTCTGCAAATGTTTGTGGTTGTGATAATGATGGCCAACTTAAATTTTATGAGCTAACTTTCAGGTCATTTATGAATGGATGTAACAAAGGGCACAGCTATCTGTGAAACAGCACTGGCCAGCCTATTCCAGTGAGTAAGAACTGACTGTTCTTCCTACCTTCTGCTTGCTCTCTCTTTGCAAGTTTCTGTGCGTGAAAGGAGCTTTTGTCTGTCGTGTGGCCAGTTAACTTTCTAAAGTCTTTTTTGTTGCAATACTTCTAGGCATTCACACAAACTGCATCAGCTACATGATGCCTGTGCTTATTGCTTCCTTTAAAGAATTCTGCTTGGTCTGTGAGTTGGGAATTTACTCCGTAAAGTTCCTTTTTTCATCCCTAATGTTTCTTCCCTTTGATTCTTCTTCTAATTTATGTGATACTCATTCAGAACTACCGTTTTCTCTTAACTTGCTTGATAAAGACATGAGGCTTACAGGCTTACTGTTGAGATCTTTTCTGAAGTCTCCTTAGAAGCTGAATCATGATTGCCACTCTTCTCTTTGGTACCGAAATAGTACACATTCAATTTCTTTTCAAGTGAGTGGTTGTATACAATTGTTACTGTGTTGGGTATTTCAACCATATCAAAACATGCCCCACTACTGTAGTTCTGTTTCCCATCTCCTCTGTTCTGTGAGTTCTTCAGCTTCTTTCAATTTCAGACAAATCATGGGAGTCTCCAAGACTTTTAAACTTCAGTTTTCTACAAGGATTACAAGGCAAAGCAGAACAGTTGAGAAGAAATCACTGTTCTGTGTTTGTTTTCCAGATAATCCTTCTGTACTCTCATCTTTTGATCATATGCATTCTTCTCCAAGCATTTTGAAGAAAGAAGAGAAATATTTTTTAAATTATTCTATCTGTAAATTGTGATGGGGTGGTGGTGTCTTCTTTGTTTTGCCTTATTTTTACAAATTAACAATCTCACATGGCTGTAGTCATTTGAGTACCACATCAACTTTGTGAAGGCTGCCTTCTTGTTTCCAGTATTCTCATAGTTCTGCTTGTTTTCTTTTGCTGTTCCAAGCATTTCTTACTACCTGGTCTATCTGTATAGTGTCTTTACTTTCTCTGTATGCTATCTCTAAAGGTCTGATCCTTCTCAGTGCCAACTTTTTATCTCTTTAGCATTCTGACTTCTATTTTACCATCTTCTTTTGAAGCTGAACACAGCTCTGATGGAATTCTTGGCTCTTGTTGCTCTGGTAGGGATGTTGAGTTTTACTGTGCTATTGGTCCCGTTAGAGAGAGTCTTTGGCAGTAGGGTTTTTGAACAAGGTCTTGCATGCCACATCAGATTAAATTGAGGGCTGCATCCTTCCCCACCACTATCAGTTAATCTACAAAATGGGCATTGGGCAAATGTTGCAAAATCAAAGTAATTTTATGTTGGAAGGAACCCATGGAAGTCATCTGGCCCAACCCACTGCAGGACTAACTTGCATCAACCTGCACAGAATTTGTGCAGTTGAGTTTTGGGTAAACACTTCTGGTCTCTTTGGGTAACTTGTTAAAATGTTTGATTACCCTCATTGTGCAACTTCTTCCCCCATATCTAATTGGAATTTCTCTTCTTGCAACTTCAGTCTCTTGCCTTCTGTCCTACCAGTCTGCACCTCAGAGAACCTGTGTGTTCCTTTCAGGTAGCTGAAGACAGCCGTGTTGTGTTGGTTGTCTCCAAACAGCAACAATATACTTGGGGTAACTCCAGCTTTCTGATGCTGTTTTATGTTCCCTTTGCCCTCTTGATGTCTCTTAACATGTAGTTGTTTAGTGTAGAAATAGAAATAAACTAAATAGCTACAGTATGCTCATGGATAACAAATCATACGTGTGATATGTGGTTAGCACTATTTGTATCAGCTTATCAAACCATAGCATTAAAGTTTGGTTTGATTCAAAGTGTTAGCAAATACACAGTGGAAGTGGGCAGGCAACTTATTTGAAATACTTTAATTTTCTCTTGAAAGGAGGGTGGTGGAGTAGAATAAAACAATCTTAATTCTAGGCTCACAGCCTTATTTCAGCAGTGAGCAGAGTACTTTCTTGCTGAACCACATTAAACTTAAGGAATGTTGCTTAGTGCAGCTTTGATCCTGGAAGGACAAAATGTATGAATTGTAACTTATGAGTGCGAGTGTTCTGATGTTCAATTACTTAAAAAATAAAATATTGGTTGCATTAATGTTAGTTGAATATAGAGGACTCAATTTTCATGCCAAATGGTACAACCTACTGAATGGCTTGTTTGAAAATTTTCATGAGAACTGCATTTCTTTACCCTGGATTTCAATTGGTTAAATCTTAACTTCTTTTCAAATTTGGCCTTTGTATAGTAAGTCCACTTAAAGCTTAAAAGAACTTCTATATGTTTGCTCTCTGTGAGTAAATTCTTCAGATATTTGCCTTCTATGTAATTTTCATAGGGCATAACTTAAAACAAATGGGATAAAGAAGTAAAAAATGGAACTTCCTAAGTTATATCAGTGAAGATATAAAAGGGAAAAATATGCAAGAAATAATTAGAAGGACTGAGAAGAAAATTTGTAACAGTCATGTCAGAAGCCTTTTAAAAGGTTATATATTCCCTCTCCTGAGCATTTTCATGAAGTAACTTGTCTTGATTAGTGTGCTTTGCATCAACTTTAGAAAGAAATCAGTCTGTATTTTGCTCACAACCTGAGTATACACACGAGTTCCCTTCTCAGAACTTGCCTATGCTACTTAGAGTAAGAGCATAACCTATAGCATTTAGGTGAATGTACACTGCAAGTTTCTACATCACTAAAAGCTGTAACTCTGAAATAACTTTTTTATTAGCTGAAAACTCCATGGGCATAAATTATTTGATATCTTTGAACTATAATGTCCCTGGCATAGGACTGTCATGGGTGAGCTATATGTTTCTTGCTAATGTACTGTTAGCTTTCCTGCATAAATATAGGATGACTTTTGTCTTCTGTCCTTATGTGACTATTGGGTATTGAATGTCTTAGTACTCCTTTGAATATTAAGACCAGATTTGAGTGGATATGTTTCTAGTTCATAAATAATATAAACTGAGTACAAGTCAGTGCAGCACTTATACGATCTCTTACCACAACACTAGTAAAACAAAACCAGAGCTTCGTAAGTTGAATGATTTACAATCTGAACAATAAAGTTTACTAGTTGTCAGAGGAAGATCAGATGGCTAACTATTGGTATGATCTTACTCTTGACTCCTGAGCTGCTGTGTATTGTGGTGAGTTGTGAGGGCTGGCTGGACTGGTCGAAGATGGACACAGAAGATGACTGAGAGATGCTCTGAACCCATCTGTTGTGCTGTGGCGTTGAACAGAGCAGACTGGGCAAGGGGACAAAGTTAAGTTTTTAACGTATACCTTGTGTTCTTGAGGTATTTATCCTTTTTACTTTTAAAAGAACTCTGCCTAAAAGCCTTAGAACAGTATCTTCATTTCCTGCCCACACCTTTAAAAAGAGAGGGTGTTCTGCCCCCTCTCCTCTTCCCCCAGTTACACCTGCAGACAGACTGTTGAGCTGGTGATAATGACATTAATAGATCTTCAGCCTGGAATCTTTTAGATCTCTCTAACTTTTTCATCTCTTCTAGTTTGATATATTTTTTTAAAAAAAGTGTTAACAGCTTTCAAAAGCCTGGTGGTGCCTCAGGGTGCAAAACCAGCATTGACTTCAGAGCTTTGACAGCAGGTGTCTTGTGTCTCTGGTCAGAAAAATTAATCTTTGACTGTCTGTTACCAGTTTCTACCCATAGCTTTTGTTTGACTTTCCTGACAGCTTTTAAGAACCCTTTTACTTCTGGGGATGAGGGAATGTCTGCAGACAGTGAGTGAAGACATCTTCAGCTGCCCTGAGCTCATAGGCTAGAAGACCATACTGGTTTGGAGGCTGTGTTAGTCACATACCTCTGTAAAAACAAAACTGCTGGCAGGCAGAGTGTGCAAGCATTGCAGTAACATGGCTTCTTCTGAGTTGAGCCCTGGACAGACAAACATGGGTCTGTTTGTTCTCAGCTGGGCAAATACAACCTTAGGCCTGGTTTTACCCTGCTGAGCTTAAATGCTGGCCTGAGGCATCAGAATTGGTGGTTTGGATTCTGAGGGAACAGGTTTTAAGCATGTGATCTGACTTGCTGTCTTTGTAGAAGATTTGAGAAAATTCTTTCTCATTTTAGGGATTGAAACGATCAGATCTTAAAGACTTGCTGTAAAACATTTTATGAGGTCAGTCTCTGAGTTGAACTGAAAGATGATGTTTAGGTAAACAGCTTGCCAGTGTCACTGCACTGGTGCTGCTGCTGAATGGACTTACATACTTCCAAATTTTCTAACATTCATTTCCCATCTATTCTATATATATAACAGATATATGTATACATATACATATATATATATATATATATATGCACACATATATGCATTTAACAGCTGGTGTAATCTACCATTACAGTCTTGAATATGGTTTTGCTCCCCATTTCAGCAGGTTGTCATTGCCAAAACTATCATCCCACCCAACAACTGATCTTGCTCTTCAGGTTCACTTCCATTGCTCCCTGATCCCTCTTCTGGGGCAGTATTGTGTTTCCATTACCTTTCCAAGATCACTTTCCCTATTTTTCAAGGTGGATGGGATCAGGGTAGAAGGAAACAAAGAAAATCAAGTTCTTTGAGAGAAGATGTGGGGAGAAGGATGTCAGTCAACCTGTTTGAAATCTTACTGTTCTTTCCTGAGGGAACAAAAAGTATCTTTATCTGTATCAGCCTGATTGACTTGTCTGTCTGTCCTTTGAAAGTTTTGTAAGGCATGTGAACATCACAGAACAAGATAGATTTTTTCATGCTGTGATACTAACAGGGGATGAAGCAAAACTTGTCTTCATTTGCGGTATTTGTTTTAAACAAAAAAACAGCCAAAAAGCCCCTCACAGAACCCTACAAACTCTCCCAAATCTGCAAGTTTGATTTTAGAAAATGGAGTTCTGAAAACTAGCACTGCTGCAAATCCTGTTTTTCTACTAAAGGTTGAACAGGCACTTGTAATTCAATCATTTATTCTGAACAGTATAAAACGGCAGTAACTTGATATTTTTATTGCTCAGATTCTTTAACAGAGTTATGAAATGTAGGAAAGTACAAAATGTTTCTATCCAAATGCTGGATTTCACCTCAGTGTTTTTTTCTTGCACAGTATCATGCAGTCAACAATCTTTCATGTCACTCAAGAGGTAGTGATTTGTGAAGCATCAGATTTCACACTCGTATGAGCTCATATGTTCAAGACAAATAAGAAGTTATCACTCTAGATCTAAAGTGATTTATAGCCCTAAATTATTTTTTAAATTAGATTAGCTTGAGAGTGCTGGTGCTTTAACTGATGCTTTTACAATAAGCTTCTTCATCTACTGATGGGACCGAAGTCACTCAGGACCAGTCATACCTAGACAGCTGTCTGTCAACAGTGTGCAAACCTGTTCTTGAGATTCTCTTTTGGTGTGTTTCCTTCTCCTCCCATGTTTAGCATTTTACTTCAGTGCATACATAACCCACAGAAAGTCTGTAATTGAAGCCCTGGGATGTGAAGCCTGCATGCCTGTATTTAATTAATATTTTTTATAACTGTATCACAGAGTGATAATGTGGTCCTGCCATTCCTAGCAAACAGCCAGTCTCCTTTTCAGTTAAAGGAATTGTTCTCTTTATTATGTTTTCTTACCCTTGGCTTGCAGGATAACAGTAAGGCAGTTCAGGTTCAAAATAAAATCTTCGTTGCCGAGGTTGTGTGGTTTGTTTTGGGCTAACTAAAGCTGGTTTACACCTAAGGAGGCTTTTGTTGACAAAAATACTTTTGTTAATAATGTGGTATTTGTTTATGAGCTTGAAACTGTCTTAGAGGAAGTTGTGTACCCACTTGTTGGAATGAGTATCTGCTGTGGGAAAGGGGCAAACAGCCCGATGGACTCCTGTTCCTTTGTGTATATCCCACTGGGTTGGGTTTCTGCATCACATCCAAGTGTTTCAGGGCTTTTGTGGTGGTTTGGTTTTTTTCTCCTTCCTCATTTTAAATGATCAAAATCCTGACTCTGCACTGAAAGGTGTGCAACAGCCTGGGGCCTCCTTCAATAACAGCTGTGTGTGTGTCTCATCCCAAAGCCATGCAAGACTGTGTTGGGCCTCCTGCCCAGCTGCTGTCCCTGCCCTTACCCTCAAGGAGGGTAGCAAGATTTATAAAAGGAGGCGGAAGCAAATATGTTTTTCTCCCACCATCTTTGAAGTTTGAAATAATGGATTTTTGTTTGTCACCTTGTCTTGGTATACTGTTCGATCCAGATACCATCCATCTCTAAAGTGCCTCAGAATATACATCTAAAACCATTTTTGAGGGGAGCATGATGGTAAAGTCCAAAACACTTAAAGTCAAATCTTTGCATTTGAAATGTGTAATGATTTTGAATTTTGTGAAATTACCAAAACCTATTCAAGGTATTAGATAAAATTAGCAAAAATTAGATATTTGAGCTAAGTTCTAATGGTTAACAATAGTATCAGAAGCAAAATTGATACTCCGATTTAATAATTTGTTCTGGTGTTAAAAGTAGAGTTTTATGTCTCTGCTGGTTTCACTAGCTGAACTCCCAGCCTCTGCAGTCAAAATGTCATATTTTTTAATTGCAGGTGGTATAGTTCCCCAGGTTCATGTGTGTGACTCTTGTTTACTAAGTAAAGTGCACTTCACTGTCTGACACGGAATGCAATAGAAAAAACCTTAAGTTTCCTTAGTAGAAGGTGCATCCTCACTCCTCCAGAATGGAAATACACACCTAAACCCTGCAGGAGCAGAACAAACTAGCATGTCAACACAAAAGCCTAAATAGAAATTATAATTATTAGGACTGAAATACTAATGATAGTAGTGAGCATTTTAAACACTCATTTGCTTAAAATATAATTTGGTGTGGATTCAATAAAATCATAGCAATGACTGAAAGACAGCAGTCTGTATGCAAAATGGAGCAAATAGATGGAATCTTGCTTTAGTAACTTCAGTAACCTCAACTTTGCCAGTGATATTGGGGGAAACAGAACTGGTTGTGAAATTACAGGGTTTAATTTGCAGAGAGCTTATTTTCGCATATGTACTTCTTTCATTGAGGCTTTTACAAGAATCCTTTATTATATTATTTAGATGTGGTAAAATTGTATGGAATAGGTATATTTGACTGTAGAGTTGCTATCTATAGATTTTAATAGTGATTTGAAAGCTCTCTTTCATTTAATTTAATTTGCAGGTCTCCTTTTCAGGTATTTTTAATGTCTGTCTTAAACAGCATTCAGGTTATGTGTATAAAAATCCACAGGTCCCAGCTTTTTGTAGGTTTATGTTAATCAGGTTTTGTTTTAGAAGTAAAACATTCTGAAGTGACTTATTAATTGAAAATAAAATAATTATGCCTGTCTTTTCTGATAAGTTATTTTTCTAGTGGATTATAACTATAGAAGATAATGGAAGTATTTGTAGCAATGTATTAGGCACTAAGGTTTCAGAAAAGCTCCTTTTCTGAGATGCAGAACTCTTTGTCTCTTAATCCTGTGAAGTTCTTTATATTCCCACAAAAAGCTAGACATAATGTGGTCCCTGTTGCAGGAGTGCTGACAGTCTGGGTCCAGCTTGTGGGATAGTTTGGTGCTTTGAAATCTGCTGCTATGGCCTCATTCTGTGAGGGGAGGGGATTGCTGTCACTTGACTCTGGGGCTGTTCTACAGGAGTGCTTTAAAAACGTCAGCTAAATCACAGCACTGATAAGCTGAGACTCCTTAAAATGCTGTAAGTTTTATTTGTGTGTGAAACAGCAGGGGCTTTTGGCGTGTTTGGGGAGCCTCACTTAACTGCAGAAGACAAGGAGCGTTCTTGTTGCAGTCAAAGTGGTCATGGCTTCTAAACAATTTACCTGCTGCTTAAAACCTCATTGAATTTACTGGGAAAAGGGACGTTGCAGAACTCTTGAAAATACTTTTCTGCCTGAGTTATGGTTGTGAAAGGGCACAGGGTGTTCTTGCTGTATCAACTGCAGCATGGCAGTGAAATGCAGCTCTTGGGGGTTAGGTGGTCCAAGATGAAGGTAGGAGGGGAATGGCTGCCTAGGGTGTTTCTTGCTCTCCCTTGGTTTGATTGAGGAGCCATTTGGGAGCCTATGGGTCAGGATTAGAAGGGCCACCAGTATGGGAGAAATTGTGGTAGATGTCTGCTACAGACCACTTGATCAGGAAGAAAAGGCCTTTTTCAGAATACTGGAAGAAGGCTTACATTCAAAGGCCCATATATTTAGGGTGGGACTTCAACCAAATCAGTATCTGCTGCAGGGACAGCACCAGAGAGCACAAGGAATTCAGAAGGATTCTGTAATGTATGCACAGTAACGTTGACACATGTGGTTGAGGAGCAGAAGAGAGGACATGTTGTGCTGAACCTAACAAACAATGAAAAACTGGTTGGAGATGTGGAGATTGGGGGGAACTCTTGGCTATAGTGACCATGAGATGGTGAAGTTGAGGATCCTCAGCGGAGAAGCAAGACAAAAACTGGGATTACAGCCCTAGACTTCAGGAGAGACAACTTTGGCCCGATGGGCCAAAACCTGTTTGGACGAATCCCATGGTATGGGATACAGTCCTGGAATGAAGAGGGGTCTAGGAGAGCTCAAGATGGGATCTATCTGCACTTACAGGAATGTAAATTTTCATAAATCTTCATATTAACATTGCCAGGGAAGAAACACTTTCTTGTTTATGTTTTGATTTTGCAGCAGATAGCAGGTAGGAATTCATTATTGTGCAACTGTAGCTTTCAGACTTCTTTATTCAGCAATTCCTTATGCTGGTGACTACCGTCAGACTCCATACTCATTTTTGGGAAGGCTTGGTGCTGCTCCCTGTGACAGCATCTCCAGATGATTTTACAGAAAGTGGCTTGCTTGTTGCTGAGTGGTTGTAATCTTCGACATTCTGCATGCTGGTTAAAATATCAGCTTTCATCTTACACTGCCATCTTATACAGCTTGTTCAGGATGTTTACTTATTTTAGGACCATACCACTGTGTTGCAGGGCTTTGCTGCAGGCTATATTTTGCTTCTTTTGCCTCCCAGTACTAATAAATTGCTCAGCAGCGATTCTCATTGATAGTATAAGGAAAAGGTCTTTTGCAAGATAGTGTTTTGGGGAGTGTTTTCCTAGAAGGTACAGAGGAGTTGCTACCTTGGCTACCTTGGCGCATTTGAGAATGCATGGGAAGAACCTGGGTAGATGCCAGTATTTAAATATAGGAAAATGAAGTTGTGCATTTAGATGAGCATGGATGCATGTGGGAGCACAGGTGGTGGATAGCCTGGTGGATGGTGAGAAAGGCCTATACAAAAACACAGAGACACTGGATTTAAACAGATCAAACTCCCTGGCTTTCCATGTACTGGCATTTCAGGGGGTGTGTCATGTGAGCGCAACTTTTTAGTTAGGGGCAACTAGACCTCAATCACCATGTTGGTATATCAGTTAGCCAGGGAAGGAGTGTAGTATGTGTTTATCTTTGTGTAGTTTTTCAAGTGTTCATAAACTGGTCCAAATGGCTGCTATGTGTTCTCTGCACATGCATTTGAATAGTGTAATTCCTATTACCTTTAAGCCTTTAATTCAATACAACACTTCCAGGAGATGGATTTTAAAAATTAACAGCTGTCATGTTGTGATCAGGCTGTTAATAAAGTTTGCTGTCTAAATAATAAAATGCTGTATAATAAAGTTTAAATTGGAAGTCAGATTAGTAGCAACCTTGTTTAGGTGGCCAGACCTTGGAATAAAGGTATACTGTTCGCTGCAATGAGAAGTATGATCTTCCCTAAGAAAAGGGCACAGAAATATACAGTGTCAATTAAAATGCGTAGTGGTGCATGCTAACCTTTTTGCACTGATTCTTTGAGAGAAACTGTGGTAGCTCTAAACCCATATCTTATCTGCTCTCTGTTTGATCTTCTCTTTCTCAGGGTAAACGGAATAGCTTCTGACCTCTCCAGGCTCCATAACTGACAGCAAGTGAGGTTTCTGTTTAATGGATTGTTTAGAGCTTAATTTTCCCCCTGTTCTTCAGGGAATTGGTGTCTCTGAGAAAATAATTGCATGCTTGAGAACAGAAACTTTATTGCAGTGGTCCAACAACCTGAATACAATTGTGACACTATACAAGAAACTCCAAGCAAAGGCCCATTCAGAAACCTTACGTAACCGCGGCAGGTTTGAGTTTCCAGCAAATTTGAGTTTGCCTTTTTGATTATCATCTGATGTGAGAGCAGGCTTAGAGTTTCAAGTTCACAAACCTATTCAGAGGAGCTCTTTTATTAGCTTGAACAGTATCTGCAGAGTTCTCGTCATCTTTGGCTTCACTAAAAGAAACTATTTAAACCTAACCAACAAGCAGGGATTCTGGCACTGTGAGCAGAGTATCATTTTGTTTTGATAAGGCTGTCTAATACTTTGGGCTCTATCTGGAGTTCTTAAATGACCCTGTTTATCAGTTCTGCATCATGGAACCTTTAGTACTGTTCCATGCAACATATTCTTTAAGACTTCAAATTACTTTTAACCCATCTATTGGTTTGAAAACTCTGGCCCTGGGCATTCCTGCCACAGAGTCTATCTGAAAGTGAAGATATTAAATGTAAATTTTGGATTATGTCAAATGTGTTGCCTTTTCCCCTAAACTCGTCATGTGCAGTTCAGCATATTAGGAAGAACAGAATGAAGTACTGACAGGTGAGAGAAGGTTGGAGTTAGAAAAGAGCAGATATCCTCTGTGTGTTTTAAGGGGAAAGCTGAGGTTTTGCAGCTTTTAGATCCTGTCTGGATTTTTTTTAACTCTTCCAAAAACCCTAGAAAACAAGCTGGCCTTGTTCCTCCATTTTCTTCTCATAGACCAAAGTCTTTTCTGCTGATTGTGGGATCCACCGTAGGTATTATCCTGTGTCCTTCTCCTCCCAGGCTAGTGGATCTTTGCATGCTCTCCTTCAGGCAGCTCCTGGAGGTAACTTTGGAAATCTAGCAGACTGCAAGTTGTGGGTCTTGGCTCATACATCTAAAAGTTCACACAATAATGTAGAACTGAACGTGCTCAATAACTTTGGGAAAAGTTTTGATAGCATCCATTTTACTTCAGAAATCTTTCTCAGTGACCCTTACACTTAAAATGCTTACATATCTTCGTTCATTTCAACTCTGGGAATTGTTTCAGTGCAGCTTGCAGAGCTGTACCTTGGAATCTCCTGCCATAATTCTGGAGATTGTATGTTTGTCTTCTTTTGAGATACATCTGTTCATTTCCAACTGAGAGAGAATACTGCCTTCTATCATGTGAGATTCTCTTTAAAAAAAAAAAAAAAAAAAGTGGAGACCAGGTCTTACTCCTCATTATTGTGTTATCTCCCTGGGAGTAAAAGTCTGTATTTTAGACAGAGCAGAATCTTTTCCTTTGGGTTAAATCTCCTGTGGGGTGTGGTGGTCCATCTTCTGCTGTACATAAACTCTTGGGCTTTCCATTTCTTTAACTGAAAGGTATTTTTGTGCTAATGGCTCGCTGATATATCTAGGCTGATTAAAAGAGATGGTTTGTGCTGAATTTCTAGGTATCAGGGTGGGACCAATGAAGTCTGAAATGTATGGATAGATGCTACATGACTACATGTAGCATGAACTATGTGGCTCCTAATACTCTTTTTTGGTTTTATTTCAGGAATGTACTCCAGAGAACCTGGAACTGAAAAAGAAGATTTTCAGTCAGTTGGATCTTATTGTGGGTGACAATGTTATCTTGAGCAGCTCGACCTCTTGTCTCTTGCCCAGCAAATTATTCACTGGCCTTAAACATGTTAAGCAGTGCATTGTGTCACATCCTGTAAGTATCCTGCATCCCAAACTCCTTCCTGCAGACTGAAAGACACAGAAGGGTATTTGAGGCACTTGTGTGATGTTGTTAGTGTGCAGGGGCCAATTTTTCAAAAAGGCTGTAGTTTGGTTATTCTGTGAGCAGCAGCAGCACTGATCTACTAAATTGAGAGGATGTAGCATGTTTCATAGTGTTAGCTCAAGATATGTTCTGTGTGAGCTGTTGTGCTCATATTACTTTGTGTTTCTCAAACTAGTGGCTGTCAAAATGTAGGAATTCTGTGTTTTGTGTACAAACTTACAACATTGCTACTTTCTTCTACTGTCATTGTTAGATTTTTTTAGTATCCTTTTTCAGCTCTGCTGGGTAGCAGTAAGAATCCAAACACTGAGCTGCATGTGCTTGTCAGGTAATATTGCTAAAAGATGGAAAGTTTAGACTCCAGTTTTTCAGACTTGTGATGCAGAAGCAGTATACCTGAAAGATGACTTAAGGAATGATGAAATGGAACAAATTTGACTTGGAGCTGAATTTGCGTGGTTCGTGACCAACTGGGACAGGGCAGCGATGCAAAAATGGAATGACTAGAGGTTGCAGCAGAACCTCAAAATGGTCAAAGGCACTTGTGAGCTTCTGTAGAGGTCTGTTTCGAACTGCCAGACAGCAGTTTATAACATGGAAGAGCATTTTGTCTTGATCACTGGGATTCTTACTGCTTGTGTTTTCTACTACTCAATAAGCTAATGAATTTGTTAGCCCAGTGTTAGTCTGCTGGTCAGCTGATCTGCTAAGTTGATAATCTTCAGTTGTCATGAAGAAAGGTACTGCTCTGGTCTCTGCAATTTGATAACTACATGATGTCTCCCCAGGTTATCCCTCAGAGTGTAAAGTAAATGTCAATTCCCTGGGCATGCTCCAGAGCACAAAAATACAGCACTACTTTACTGTAATATCTTTACAGCTACCTGTAGCCTAATGCTGTAGTGTCACAGCATTTGGTCAGTCCCTTTCTGGGACCTCCCCACCACCATCACCATTGTGCCTTGGGGCTTTGTGTTTCTCATCTCCTTTCTTAGCTGTCACTTTGTTAGACTAAGGTGATTGTCTGTTCCCTGAAATACTTCTCATTTTTAAGAACTTTCCCCCATTCCCTATTTCATCTGTGTTCTACCACTTTCAGTTTTCTCCGATATCTGTTATCTCACTCCTAAAAAATTGTCTTCCTATGTCTCCTCAGCGTGCTCATGAACACACCCATATACTCCCTGTGCCAAATTCATGAAATTGAATACTTCAGTAAGATCACTGTCAACACTAATCTTCGAAGAAATTTTTTAATAGCCTCAGTCTCTCTCAACAATTAACTTGTCCTCTTTCTGATTGGAACTTGTGATATACACAAGGGTTAGAAAAGCCTCAGAGAATGTCTTGGTGCTTGCAGTGTTTTGGGTCTTGCTCAATTTCCTGGCACCACTGGACAGTGTCTATCCACCACACTGATCTCACCACTGGTGGTGGCACTGCCAAAGAAACTGATGTGAGAGAGGCTGTGTTGGGACACAAGGCCCTCCAAAAGGAATGAAGTGTGTTGCATCAGTAGTTAGAGCAGATGTGACATACATCAATCAGATTATGCATTGGTCAGACCCTACAGGAAAGGGAATCATGTAAATACTGAAAAGAAAGAACATGCAGAGAGGAAAGGGTGTTTGCACATTGCTGTGACTAAATCCTGTGCTTGCATTTACAGGAGCACAGTTAAGAGTGGTTTACTATAAGGGAGCATGATGAAAGAATCAGTATTTAATTACCATCCTTTAAATGTCAGTGTTATTCCTGGTAGTTATTTATTATATGTTAGCTCCTTCTATGCATGGAACTAGATGGAGAGCTGAATTTAACACCTCTAAAAGTACAGCTGAAAGACAGTTATGCTCTTTGGAAAGAGCATGCATGCAGCATTACTATCTGTAACACTGTGACCTGAAAAACTTTCAGCTGTTTCCAGGATGTTCTTTAGGATTTTTTTGTTTTTTACTTCAAAAATACGTTACACAAGGGTCTTGACTTGATGAGAAATTACATTTGGGAAGAGTCAGGGAGAGGTAATTTTTTTTTTCTAAGTACAGTGTTTGAAGATAACCTGTTCTGCAACATTTTCAATGTTTTATGTGATATCTGTTACTGTGTTTAGCATACATTTACAGGCTTGGACCAGTAGAAGCTTATCTGTTAAGTGTTGCATCTTACAGGTGGTGTTTAGCAATACTTTTGTTTTAAAGCTCCTAACTGTCTAAAAGGAAATGCCTTGCTTAATTTTGAAATACAGGTGGTGATCATATGTCTTACAACAACAAACAGCCTGAATATTGAGAAGTTACTCAAGTCAATATAAATTCTTCTAGTACTATTCAGGTGTAGCTCCTTGAATTTTACTGGGGTTAAAGAGAGTTTGATTTAGTGCAAAGTTTTTTGTTGGGTTTTTTTTCATTTTAATTAATGCACCAGCTTTTATTGGCTTGGTGAAGTCTTTCAAGGTCTGAATATCAGACTTACTGTGTTCACTGGAAATTATCCAAGGCCATCCACTAGTGGCAGCTATAAAGATGTTTTATATTTACTTGTGCCGTTGATGGTTGACATTCTTCTTTTGTGTTTCTTCTTGAGGTAAATCCACCTTACTTTGTGCCATTGGTTGAAATTGTTCCTCATCCAGAAACAGATCCTTCTACTACAGAGAGAACATATGCCGTGATGAAGAAGATTGGTCAGTCTCCTGTCAAACTAAACAGAGAAATTGAGGGGTTTGTTCTGAATCGACTACAGTATGCAGTGATAAGCGAAGCCTGGAGACTTGTGGGTGTATGTATATCTTTTTCTTCAGTGCTTGATCAGTTCTGTAAATGTGATAAGTGAGATTGTATATTTAAACTTCCTATAAATTTGTGTTGTCTTTTGTTAAGTTGTCCCTTTTGAACATAAAATGTATATTTAAATGTAAATTAAACCCAGTAAGAAGTGATGTCAGCTATAAAAAGCAAAGACTGACAAAAACAAGGTGATATGTGATCATAACAATTACTCTTTATCCTGCTTTCTTTTTTCAGAATACTATTATTTTCAGGATAATCAAAAGAATAATCTTAAAAGCACAGGAATCAAAATACTGATTTTTCTTTTTTGTAGGCTTCTCATAATTTCCTGTTTGTTTTTTTCTACTTGTTTTTTTCATTACTGTACAGTGGTAATGAAAATATTTTAAATGGTTTTCTCTTTGGCCTTTCAGGAACTGAACTCATAGGTTCAGCTGTTACTTGATACTTGTAGGTAAAGACAGATTTCTCCTCCTCCTGCCCATTCAGACTTGTAGCTGAGAATCATTTGTTTGTGTCCCTTCAGCTTTTCCCACAGTTTCCTGTTCTGTGCTGAAAAGTCTGATCTTTCATCAGCAGGAGCTGAGTTATGAGTCTGTTGCTATTATGTTGAGAAGAATTTCAACTGGGCTTTAATAGGACTTTGTTGTTGTGGGGAGTGTTTTGATTTTTCAAGCTGTTTGAAACAACCATGCACACAAATATAGGTAAAGATCTTAAAACTAAGGTAATATTATTGTAAACAAAGCAACCCTTTTTCCAAAGAAGTATTTAAACATAGTTGCTGAATTGATTTTGCTTACCTGTACCTTTCACTAGCAACATAATACAACAATATAAAGGAGGTGGTGAAAAACAGTAAGTAAAACAGTGTTGTGAGGAAGGAACTGATCTACCACTGGAGATTTTAATTTAAATTTTTTAAATGGCTTCTGTTGTTAAACTTTTAATACAAAGTCTCAAGTTTATGATAAGAAAAACCCCTTCAGAAAGCTGTAGTCATATTGGAAGACATAGGATAGAAAAGACAGTAACATGGAATCACAGAATATTTGGGGTTGGAAGGGACCTCTGGAGATCATCTAGTCCCACACCCCTACTACAGCAGGTTGCACAGGATCATGTCTAAGTGGGTTTTGAATAACTTCAGAGAATACTCCATAACCTCATTGGCAGCCTGCTTCAGCACTGTATCACCCTCAAAGCAGATTTTTTTCTTCCTATTCAGATGTAACTTTCTGAGTTATAGTTGGTGCCTGTCCTCTTGTCCTGTTGCTGGGCACCACTGATGAGTCTGGCCCTATCTAAATTGGCCTGTAAATTATTTCAGAAATCATAAAAACAGTGGTGAAAAAGTATCTTCAAGAATAAAAATGTAAAAACAACTACTAAAAATTGTGGACAAGGAAGGCTAAGTTCATGAGCAAAAAGCTAGCTTGAACTGCAACTTTTACTGTTAAAGAGGTTCCCACAGTGTAACCTTTCTTTGAAAGAAAGAGATCTGATATAAAATAAGTCATGCTAAGAACAAGATTTTTGAAGGAGGAAAGAGTAAATGACTATGAAGGAGAAATTGAACTTACCCGTGGATCACGAAACTGAAATACCAAGTTGATTAAATACCAATTTAAGCACCTTTTTATACACTATCTAGCATAACACTGCAAAAATGGAAGTTAGCACACTTTACCTCTTATGAAAGAATTCAAAGAGTCATTGAGAAGCTGTGGAGCAGTAAGTCTGATAACGTGTAGGCACATTGATACAACACTCTTGGTCAGCACAGGCATTCAGGTAATGCCTCAAAAATCTGGTAGGATTCTTTCACATCTCTGAGAGCATAAACTCAATTGTGGGAGCCACTGCCATAGTCCAGGGATCATTTAGACACATTCGTGCTGGACTGTGCAGAAGCAACCTCCAGCTGTCAAATTCTCAAAGACTGGACTGCTGGGAGCTGAGGCAGTACAGTGCATATCAGTGGAAGTGTCATTGGCTGTTTGGTTTTGCTGTGGAAGGAGTAGAACACTTCATGGGCTGCTGTTGGAAAGGAGGAACTGAGTTGAGGCAAACCTTTAGTGTGAACCGGTATGGATGCTTTTGTGGGAGTGGTGGTTATGTGAATAGCAATAAAACAGTGCTTGAAGGGCTGACAGATAAAGAAAGTTGCTTTTGTTGTACATCAAAATTTCCAAGTTGTTCTGTTCTTGTGCAGTTTTACTGCGTTTCAGGCAACTACACATTTAAACAGTAACAACTTTGATAGTTGTATTTCCATTCCAGAAGCCTGAACAATAGCAGCTGTCAAAGGTGTATGGTTTCAGCTGTGTGAATTCAGGCTGCACAGTACCTTTGATGGGAGGAGGATCACTGCAGATAGATGAGAGCTGCAGGCCTGGAGCAGTTTGTGTGTTTCTACTGTTGTTCTCCCAACTTAGTAATTTTTATTGCAAGTCATGTCCTTTTCGTGTATTCCACTTTCCAAATGGGGAAGAATACTTCTTGCTTCTGATTGTGAAGTCACTTTTCCATTCTTACTGTTGAAAACATCAATCTCCTCAACTCTCAGTCTTTGAGAGGCTCCTAAAAATCAAGTTTTACTCACATTGGTAATGTCTTGAACAGATGTTTTCATTACTCCAAGAAGCACTGGGGAGTTGTTTGGATTTTTTTTTTTGCTGTTTGTTTGGTTGTTTTTTTGGGTTTTTTTGTTTGTTTGTTTGCTTGCTTGGAGTAGTTTTTAGGGTTTTTTTAGGGATTTTAAAGCTGGGCTAAAAATGAGTGCTGTAAATACAGGACTGGACTAAATGTGAGAGTGGGAAGTGTGGAGTTAAGGTGGTAAAAAAATGATAGGCTTGAAAGTTGTGGGGCAATTTGTGTGAAAGTAGGAGAAGGAAAACTCATTTGGAGATGTGCAGTTGGATTCTGAGAACTTTGCTTATGTGGATAATTAGGAATGCAGACTACAGGATGTAGAAGTTTGACTTTACATGAACTTAGAAGCAGATACCACGGATTCATTTATGGGTCTAAAAGATGTAATTTGAGCATGTGCTTCCCTTTGAGGCAAGACTGCTACAAAGAGATGTTTCATTTTGGGTCTGAGTTAGTCTTTTTGTGATGAGATGTCTTTTCAAAGAATGCTGTGACTTGCAAGTCACAAGCATTTGGGCAGTGCAGGTGTTTGTGGCAGGAGCTTTTTGTATCAGTTATCTCTGTCTCCTCATGCTCCACATTTAGTCCATGAAAAAGCAGATACTGGGAGCACTCCAGTCTCTCTCTTCAAGGTCATGTATCTGAGAACTTTGTGTAGGACCTCACAGCCTGTCTGAGAGTGGCATTTATGTAGGTTTCTTATTTATGTTTTTAATTTTTAGGGCGCTGGTAGAAATGCTACAAAGCTGATAATGATGAGAGTAAAAGATGTACTGTGAGATGTTGAAGTTGAAGGTCCTTATTCTTCTCTTATTGACCCTAAATTTTGATACGACGAGTTTGGAACCATTAGAATAACCTTTAACCAGTAACAGGAAAAATATATCAAACTGCTTTCTCTGTTATTCTCTGTTACCATTTATTTACTTTCTCACATCTCTATTAAGAGTGGTCACTGGTGTGTCTGATTTTGTTCCTAACTCTTGGCGTAGAAGGTTACTGCCTTTATTTGCCTGGGAAGCATGCTGTGCACTGCAGATATCATTACTTTAGTACTTTTACCAGTACCAGTGTATTCTAGAGTAGTTTGTCATTATGTTACAAAGGAGTGTTAGTTAAATAGCTTGACTTTGTCTTGTTCTGAAGGTAAAATTTTGATTGACATAATCCAGTTTCACCAACACTTCACTGTGACTAGCTTAGCAATGCTAGCTAATGCAATCCTTAAATGCTGGCAAGACTTTTTAAAGTCCAAATTCCTTACTATTAATTATATTACAGTGTCATTCAAAGGACTTTTCTAAAAGATTGAAGATAAGGTATAGGATTAAACACCTAGTTACAGTGCCCCATAAAAGGGGGAATATCATAAAAACTAAGTTTAAAGGGACAGTAAGAAAAACGGTGTTGATACTAAGTGTTTCTTACAGGGCGAGGTGAATGAGGGTGCCATGGAAGATGGAAGATAAAAGCCAGCAAAGCAAGGAGGTGTGAAGTGTGTAGGACAAGTTTCTTAAACATTATGAAATGGAAAAATGTGGTAGAGGGATATGGCAGAAAACTCATATGCTCAAAATTACAGGAGTGGAAAAAGATCTTATCAGGGTGTGGATGGAAGGGACTTGATTGAAGTGATAGTGACAAGAAGGGTGTAACAAGTACTGCTGAGAGAGAATGCATATATTAGTGGCAATCAGGAAAAAAAAAAAAGGAATACTGGATTTGGGAGATACAGAGGTTGAAGTTAGCAGATTTGGAGACAGAAAGTATGTGGTCCAGGAGGCATTGGAGTCCAAAATAACTCTATAACAGACACTGGAGTGAGTAGGAGAACATGATGAATTGATGGAATGAGAAAAAAGTAAGACTGTGGGGCTTTTTGGCTATTACATTTGATACGATTACAAACTGAGTCCGTGACTGAAGTTGCGATGTGAGTGTGAGTCACAGATGGAAAGACTGGTGATTAAAAGCAGGCAGGTTGGGTCAGAGCCTAAAGGTGGAGACAACAGAACCACCACGGGTTTCTGGAAAGGTGAAAAGGATCCCTGCATGGGGAGAAGCACTAATGAAATACCAAAGCTCATTAGGATAATCCTGTGGTTTCACTGGAGGTTAAAATCTCTAGGAAAATGAGATTGTGGTATATAAATGGTGTTGGAAGAAGTGTGGAGGATTCTGAGATTGTCTAGATTTTGAAATTTGACTGGCCATTGGGATCACTGAGGATTTTAGTGGAATCTATTTTAAATATTAATTCTGTAGCTGTGAGAGCTTCTAGTGAGCTCTTAACACACTTCCTCTTCCCTCTGAAAAGTGCTGGAGGCAAAGGCTTACCAGAAGGGTAATCCAGGATGAAAAATCCTCTTGGGAAGATTATTTCACACCTAGACTTAATGAATCCAGATAGGAACTCTTTCTTGTTTAGTTCTTAGCATAAACACCAATCCCTGTGGAAAACACCTTCCTGACCTTGCATGCTGGTGAATCATTCTACCAGCTTATGGTCTCCTTGTCATAAACTGGAGTAGGGTTATTCCTTAGGGGAGGACAGTCTAATTTGTTTATCATTTATGTGTTTTTAATTTCTAAAGGGAAGAAGTAAAAAGCTTTTCTTTAGGAGGGTCTTTTTGACAGGAAGAAGCTGAGCTCATTTGTGTAGAATACTATATCCCTCAACTGAAGAGATCTGTCATGGTTTCCTTTTGGTAGCAACAATTTTTGCCTTTTAGCAGCTGTAAATGTCAAATTGCAGCTATAGTCAGAAGGCCAAGAGAAAAGCTCGTGAGAAATCTCATGATTCTGAGGGCACCTGGTCTTCAAATGTCAGTATAATAGCTGAGGACTATGGTATCCAAAGTAGGTTTTTAATTAAAAAAATAATTTGCAATGATTTTGAAGTGCTTCAAGAGCCTCTTTTAACATTATGTTTACAGTTTTTAACTGCTGCTGTGGTTCAAATGCTTGTCTGGAATTTGTGGTTAGTCTTTTGTCCACAAATCCATGTCAACCAGGGGGGCAGGGGGGAACCACTCATCAAGCACAGCTTTACCAGCACAACTCATTGTTTGGATGAAGCACTCCCAACAGAAGAACACTTTTGTTGACTTTGCTGATGTTGTTCAGAGAAGTTGTGTTGCCCTGTCAGGGGAAAAAGCTTTCACAGAATGTATGGTGCCTGTGTTAGTTACCCTGAGGCTGGTCTGTAATCTGAATTCTGTCTGAGGTTTTTGTTTAGTCCTGTCTTTATCCAGGCCTTTCTCTCTGTCTCTAGATGAGTTACTTTACCATGTCTGTGCTTTACCTTTAATTTGAAGAAAATAATGCTTTCTTATCCCTGCCATTTTATGGCTAATTAAATTGCTATGAGAATTGTGTGTTCCATACATGGTACATAGATCTTAATTATTATGTCAGTGTTTCCTTTTCAAGGTAGAGTTCTGCAACAGGGATTCAGACAGGATTGTTTTTGATAGGAACAATGTCTACTAACAGGTTGAGGATTGAGGTTGTCTTATAAAAGTCTCAGTTTAAGCCTGAGATGATGAAACCCAATGTCTGTGGCCAGCTGTAGAAGTTATGTTGGTTCACGGCTTATAAGCTTCTTTTATAGTAGCATTAGATGATGTGAGTGATGGACACAGGAAGACACTGTGGGTGAGGTTCAGCTCATTTAAGATGGGATATCTACAGTGTAGACAGTGATATCTAAGTTCCTTACTCATCTTTCAATCAGTGAGGAGAATTAGGCCCTTTTAGGACACACCTCATCTTACCTATTCTAGATGGCTGCTTTAGGACGCTGATTTCCTTTTTCTCCCTGGTGATTATAAAGAGTCTCGATGTCTAGCTCAGATGTCAATGTCTACTACAGATCAGAAGAGTTGTCCTGCACGCTCGTAACTCTAGCCCATGACTGCGTGATACAAAGAGGCATTCAGAAAGGGCCCTGCAAGAGAGAAATTTAACAGAAAATGACAACAGACCATGCGTACTTATATTCTGAAGCCCAAAACAGCTGCTTAAGGAAGAGGCATTGAGTGGGGAGAGCACCTCAGAGTAGGGTGAAAACAAATTAGAAGTAGTTCATCATCTCTTCCACCTTCCTAACCAGAAGGAAATGTTTTCGTGTCTCTGGGAATAAAGAGGACAAGTTCTTGAAACCAAGCCTTATCTGATAGAAGTGGTAAGAACAAGTCTTCATTAATTCATATCTTTCTAGTAGGTGGAGAACAACCTCATGTAATAAACAGTATTTCTTCTCAAGTAAATCTGTTGAGGTAAAGAACTGTAAGTCATTTTTTTACAAGACTTTCTTGCCCCAACCTGATGGAAGAATTGGCTTTCTTGTAAGTGCTACATGTGGATGAAATAGCAATGCTCGACTTCTAACATGAGAAATGCTTTGTTTTGCGTGTTCCATATCTTGCCAGCTCTTGAGGTGTGAGGCTGGCAATGAACTCGAGAACCCTGGGCAGGTTGAGGCTGGGTAGGCTGAATGTTTGGTGAGTTTTGTGAGAGGGAGTGGCAACTGCATTACCTGTGTGTTTGGATCCAGCCTTTTTTGCAGGTGGCCTCAGGAGCAGTACCCACTGGTGTACCACCATTCTGCTAATTTGGACTCTGCCCAAAAATCCAAAGCTAAGAGAATATGAAGAGATATTTAACATTTAGGCAAAACTCCTGTATTTGAAAGGGGTGGTATACTAGTTGGATTTGACATAAACTCTTTTGTTTGTGTGCTGTTAACAGTGTCATGCTTGCTTTTTTCTCTGATTCTCGGTTTCTGGGACTATAAAGTACAATAGTCTTAGAGACATGAATGACTGCTTATACTGAACCTTAAGAAGGCTTGCATAATAGATGGACATTTCTGGCAAACAGTTGTTTTTCTCTTTGCAATCTAACTGCTTTTTCCAGCCTTAGTTTTTATTACTTCTCTAATTTTTTAATTATACACATAAAATGGAAAATTTTGCATTAAAAGGAAACCCTCACCAGTCTTCCTTCCTGTTGTATTTTTGCTGCTTAGGAAGGAGTAATGTCTCCTACTGATCTAGACCTTGTGATGTCTGATGGCTTGGGAATGCGATACGCATTTATTGGACCTCTGGAAACCATGCATCTTAATGCAGAAGGTAGGTAGTGTAAAATGTTATGAATATGAAGGGAAGGCTTACATTGCACAAGACTCTGGAAATGTTATCTAACCAACAGGTTAGGATTGCTGCAACTATGGCTTGTCTCTGTTTTTACTGTAATGATAAGAAATAAGAAAAGGAAGACTTACCTAAAGCATGAGGTCAATGGAAGGAAATAGATATTGGCTATCCTGTTATAAATGATC
Source organism: Lichenostomus cassidix (assembly GCF_008360975.1). NCBI lineage: Eukaryota > Metazoa > Chordata > Aves > Passeriformes > Meliphagidae > Lichenostomus > Lichenostomus cassidix. The sequence continues at coordinate 71,401,266 of NC_139479.1, forward strand.
ACATGAAAGATGACAAGTCATTAAAACACTAGCTGTGTAATAATTTTTTTTTCCAAGATTCATCCCAGTATTTCAATAGCATTGCTGTACCCACAGTTCAGGACTATCTAAGTGTCAGGTAAAAAACTATTGAAAAAGTTTAGCTGATAATCCAGTGTCACTTCCACAAAAGCACTTTGTTGGCTTGTTCAATAACTTGGATCATAAGAAGTATTGCTTCACTGCGGCACATGTAGATGCATTTTCTCCAAGTCTAGAGCTGCTCCTGTTTATGTGCTCACAGATTGACTCAGGCTCTTGCTCTCATCAGAGACAGTTTAAATCAAAATTGCTGATGTCAGGACATGTGATGGCTTATGTTCATAGTTCCATACCAGTGCCAACTTCTGTTTGGTTGCCCAGTATTGCTTCACATAATGTGGAAAAATATGGACCTCCTCTTGATTGCCAAGAATTTGCTTGACTAACCTGATCTCCTTCTAAAGCAAGATGATCTGCTTAGTGGAGGAGGGAAAGGATATTGTCTACCTGGACTTTAGTAAAGCCTTTGACTCCTTTTTTCCACAGCATTTTCCTGGAGAAACTGGCTGCTCACTAGGTAAAAGACTGTCTGGATGGCCAGGCCCAGAGAGTGGTGGGGAATAGAATTACATTCAAGTGCAGGCCACTCACTAGTGCATCCCCCAGGGTTCAGTGTTGGGCCCAGTCCTGTTTAATATCTTCATTGGTGATCTGGATGAAGGGATTGAGTGTACCCTTAGTAAATTTGTGGATGACACCATGGTGGGTGGGAGTGTTGATCTGCTGGAGGGCAGGAAGGCTCTGCAGAGGGATCTGGACAGGCTGGATCAATGGGTCAAGACCAGTTGTGTGAGGTTCAACAAGGCCAAGTGCCAGGTCCTGCACTTCAGTCACAACAATCCCAGGCAGTGCTACAGGCTCGGGCAGAGTGGCTGGAAAGCTGCCATGTGGAAAAGGACCTGGGGGAGCTGTTTGACAGCAGCTGAACATGAAGCCAGGGTGTGCCCAGGTGGCCAAGAAGGCCAATGGCATCCTGGCCTGGATCAGCAGTAGTGTGGCCAGCAGGACCAGGACAGGGATTGTCCCCCTGTACTCAGCACTGCTGAGGCCACACCTCAAATCCTGTGTTCAGTTCTGGGTCACTCACTGCAAGAAAGACATTGAGGGGCTGGAGTGTGTCCAGAGAAGGGAAAGGGAGCTGGGAAGGGTCTGGAGCACAAGTCCTGTGAGGAGCAGCTGAGGGAGCTGGGAGTGTTTAGCCTGGAGAAAAGGAGGCTCAGGGGGAACTTTATTGCTCTCTACGACTGCCTGAAAGGAGGCTGTAGCCAGGTGGGGGTCAGCCTCTTCTCCCAGACAGCAAGTGATAGAACAAGAGGAAATTGCACTGGGGAAGGTTTGGATTGGATATTAGGGAAAAATTCTTCATGAAAAGGGTTGTCAAGCATTGGAAGAGGCTGCCCTGGGAAGTGGTTGTGTCACCATCCCTGGAGGTATTGAAAAGACATGTAGATGTGGCAGTCAGGGACATGGTTTGCTGGTGAACTTGGCAGTGCTGGGTTAACGGCTGGACTTATCTTAGAAGTCTTTTCCAACAAAACGACTATGATTCTATGACAGCCTGCTCTAATGTGGTGTATTAATAATGGTTTTTTAAATCAGTGGAAGGAATTGGAGGTAGATGTAAGAAACTGCCTCTGTCCTGTTTGTTAGCTGATCAGTTTCACCAACTTCAGAGCAGCTGCCTTTTTTTTACAGCAATAAGATATTAGTTGTCCACAGTCTTAAATTACTTGTTAATTAGCGAGGAAGGAGGGTAAGGATGAAAGAAGCATGTGAGAGAAAATACTGTTATTTGTGGGAGAGTCTCTTTTTTTATTTGGTTTGGTTTTGTTAAGGTGATGTGACATTTTTGTTTGGATTTGAATAAACTTATTCCAATAATTTTTTCTGAGATCAGTGTTTCTTCTTTCCCTATGGGAATGCATACATCAAGATCCTCCCATGAACTTCCTATGGGCTAATGTCACTTTTTTCCTGGGTTAGTTCTTATATCCTTTCTTCCATATTCACAAATGATCCTATCAAAGCTATTATCTAGGCCATTTAGATTACCCTTTAATCAATGCATGAATATTAGGAATGCTGACTATATGGCAGTGAGCCAACAGCCTTGAACAAGGCATAACATGACAGCATCAAGTCATTAAAAGGAGCAGAAACAGCAATAACAGTTCAAGAACTGAATTGCAACAGACAGAGGAAACTGCTTTGGGGAGGAAAAAAGTATATCCAAATTGCATAATGCTATGAAGTTGATTGTTGATCACAACAAATAAAATTAATGTTGATATGTGTTTCAGATTTTGAATTTGTATGCCTGCTTTCTATTGTGGGATTATGTTGGCAGACACAACATCCCACCTGTACATGTACCAGGCAATCTGTGAATACAGTGAAGATGGTCCAGCCTCAGTAAGATTGTATCTTCAGAATCTCTTGTTTCTTGAGAAATCTCTTCTTTTTTTTTTTCTTAAGCTCTTGCAAGCAGTCATCTGTAGAAGTAGAGGCTAGACTATCATATCCTGTGTTTTACAGGTTTGCAGCAAAAGCTCTTCGTATATATTTCACAATTGGCTTAGATCAGTTATTTTATTAGTGGGTTATTTAGCAAGCTATAATTGGAACTTGATCTAAACTGCCAATATTAGTAGAAGAGCTGGATGGGGGGAGGTGGAAGGATCTTTGTTGCTGTTTTCTCGCCTGCATTTTCGTGAACACCGTTCCAGGGTTATATTCTACCTGTCACCCACCCAGGTATTCATACAGGTGTCTACAGGAGTTATGTGGAAATTGGGGCTGACCTATGGTCCCCATAAAGTAAGAACAAATATCCAGTAAGCTAGGACTTAGTCTTCACCATCAAAACTGTGTTTCTCTTACTGAAAATGGGAATAAGTATTTCCCAAGCACCTTCCAGGTGAATTGGTTTTGGATAATAGGAGCAGAGTGATTGTGCTGTATAAAAAGCAAAAAATATGAAAAGGAAAGAGTGGGGAATCATAAGTCATAGTTCAAAGGGAGGAAATTTTTCTTGTTTGGTTGGGCAAGACATAGCCAGGTGTGGTTTCTAAGAATTACTCTGAACAGGTATGCTGGCTGGGTCAAGAGCAGAGATTATTTCCATTGCTATGGCCACTACTTCAGTTCTGCTGTACAGGGACCAAACCAAGCTTTAACCCAGTTCAGGAACTTTTGTACTGCAAGGTGATCAGCATGTGTGAGAACCTCTAAGGTAGTAACATCTAAGAAAAGGAAGATTGCCTCCTTCTCTGTCCAACCTATGTGGTATGTTATAGGATAATAAAATATTTCAACCCAATTCGGGATACTTGTAAGAGGGGTACCATGGATATGAAGTGTCACAGTAGTATATAATCATAAAAACCCTTTTCATTTTCATAAACCCACCATATATTTCACACGTTTTTATACGCAATCAATTCCCTTCCCAGTAGGCTGAAGAAAGCAGTCTGTAGCTCTTCTAGATATGCTGTTTGCCTCTGTGGAGCTGCAGGGCTTTTCTGTGTGGAAGAGTTTATATGTAGTGAGTTAAGAGGCGAATTTTTCAGGATACTGGCTGCTCTGCACCAGTTTCCTTCTGTGGGCTCTTAGGTGCAAAGTTATACCCTCTGCTTTCTGAAAGGAACACATGGCTTTGCACAGGAATTCTTAAAGCTTTATTCCTCAAGTCATTATAGATGGGTCCCAAAGAACACATCTTGATGCATCCTTATGCCTTATGGTAATGAAAGAATGTGTATGATCACCAGGTGGCTCAGACTGAGGAATTCATCCCAAGTTTGAAACTGATCTAACAAAACAAGCAGTTCATAATGACTCAGTTTAATTCCTTCATCCAGCTCACTGCAGGCCTGCAGAAATACTTGGGCATTGCTGTTGAGATGGTAACACTGGTACAACGAGAATAAAACTTTTTTTGGTGCTACCACTGTTTTAGTGTACTTGCAAGTATTTGTGCAACTAGTGTCTTAAGTGAATTCATATGGTAATTAATGTAATGTACAAAATGTCCTGTGAGTTCACACCCTAACTCAGAGCATGCACCTGTGTTCAGACACACCCTTGATGAAGATAGGATTACATTTAGAAAGTTGCCCTTGGAGCTGTAATGTCTAGAAGTGTAATCCCTCTATCAGTAAAAAAGTTTGGGGCTTTTGTTTATCTGAACATAATCTAACTGTGTCAGATTCCTCCATGATGTTCCCAAAATATGCCTTTTTTTCTGCCATCATCCATACTCATCTTTCATTGCAGCATCTTCTTAGATTTTATGTGCTGAAGTCAACCCCACCCCAGTCTTTTCAAATTGTTGATGCTGTTGCATCAGTGGCTTGACCACCGTGCCTACTCTCTTTGAGTCACTACAGTATCTTAATATGCTGCTCATCAGGTTGGAAGTCATCAAGTTAATACTCAGTATTGTGAAGCACCCTCTCTTTGGCATGTTCCCTGTCCATGCCAGTAACCCTTGCTCCTGACTCTGCTTCCCTCTCACAAGTGTCTCAGTGCCTTCCTTGTTCTGCCCCATGTATAGTCTTCTTGCCAGGCTGGTTTACCGAGTTTGCTTGCGTGCATCCTTCAGCCCTCATGCCTCTTGTCTTTCTTATGAGGACAAGGGGATGAGACAGCATACAAGAAGCTGAGATACTTCAAGATGCTTACAAACTATGATGCATGAAAATGCTACATTTTAATCTGTTGTGTTTTCACTTCTCTTTTCCTACTACTACAGTCATCTTTATGAACTTCACTTGTGACTTTTCAGGGCAGTGAAGCATTTCATGCATGTTTCTAAGCTCCTGTGTTCTCTTTCCTTCATCAATAATTAGTTCACTTTGATGATGCAACTAGAGGCATTACAGCAGTAACGATGTTTGCACCACACTAGTGCAAGTCCTCAGGTAAGGATCTGCAAACCTTAAGTGTGGTTATTAGAACAAATTTTTGTGGGACAGTTCATTAGTCATTTTGGAATATGCCTGGACTGTCATTGAAACTGAATAAGCAGCAGCTTATTCCATTATTGGAGCCTTGTGTGTCCTAGATATGTATGGGCAGCTGAAGAGCCTTGAATCAATGTCTTTGTCTAGCTTGTGGTAACATGTTCCTGTAACTGTATTGTAGGAGTCAGAAATGCTGAGAAAGTTTGGGACTTTCAGGGAAGATAGAGTATTCCCCTTTTCATCTCTATAATCCTGCATATGCTGCTCCCTAAGAACTTTCTGTTACTCATTCCTAGTCTTTCACTCTCTGCCATAGCTTGACTAAGTGGTGGCAAGTAGATTCAGGAAACTCCTACCTTCCCTGGAGGTGTTTCTGTTTTGTGTTCGTAGTTCTCAGTTGCCTGCTGCAACATCTGCCTTCTCCCATGGGCTCTTTCCTCCAGTATTGGCGAAGTGAGTGTGTGCAAGGAAGATGAAGGTCTAGCCAGGGAGCCAGCAAACCACATAGACAAGAGGAAGCTGTCATCCTCTTCCTCTGTCCCAGATGCATCTTGTGTCATTTTTGTTCTCCAGTTGGAGATGGCGAGGCACGGCGGGGGCACAGCAGTGGGATGCAAGGAGAGGTGGTTGATTTTATCAACCTCATTTACCATCTTGCTGTTTTTCCATCTCCTGGGTGCTCCCTTCTGTCTCACACTGTTTGCCAATGCTAATTCTTCCAGCTTAAGCTGCTCCCTGGGTAGTATCTACAAGGATTAAAGTTAAAGGGATTGTGTCATATTTGTTTTACTTCTTGTCCCTATGCTCCAGCCAAGGTCTCTTCTCATCTACCTTTGCAATAGCCCTGACCTTTGAACCAAAGGACTCCTAAAGTCTAAAGGCCTGGAGTCTAATATTTGCTGTGAGTTTGCAGTTGAAAAGCAAAGTGATTTTTTCAGCCATATTCCCCATTGCTCAAGTGCCTTCTTGGAGCTGGCAGCCTACAGGTGATCCTGATTACTGAAACCAAATTTAAACTGTATTTCACGTTGGGAGAACTACTCTGAGTTATTAATTATGAAGTATTGATTTTTTTAATCCTTGTGTGAGACTGTGTGTATATTATAACTTTTGGTCTATTTTTCCTTCACTTGTCAGATTTTGCAGTGCCCACCCCCTGCTTGCCATGCAGCAGATGTGCTTGTGTGTTACCATTTCAGCCACAATATTGACATCAATTATATAATGCTACTGCTCTTCTCTAGACCCCTAACTTTTTTTATACTTTTTCCTCTTTTGCTGACCTTGCATAAGGCTTCTTTCCATTCAAACATTACACGCAATGGGTGAACTGTGTTACCCAGCCTGCATTTGGCACGTCTGTGCTGCATTGATGAGCTACACCCACCCAGAAATTGTTCTGATTCATTCAGGCAGTAGGTGAACTGCCAGTTGGAGCTTGATTTCCAGGTCTAGCTGGCTGAGTGAGCTTTAAAGGCCATGTTCAGCTCAGGAGTTCATATTCAGCAGGTAAATGGTTCAGCCATATCCAAGCATTCAGCTTTCCCAAGATACTAATGTTATCTCTTCAGCTTGAGGTTTGTGAAAAAGATTTCTGGCGTACAGTCTTCTATTCTACCTTCTCCTGACTACCACAACCGAAACTACTCAGATCTATAGTATTATTGCACAAACTTGCCAGATGTTTGAGAGGTTCCCATGGACTTTTGGAAAAGCATCCAATCCAAACTATTCAGTCTAAGTGTCATAATAGACCTGTGTCAGCTGGGTAAACACCAGAATAACTGGTAACTGACACTACTCCATTTACCATTCCTTCTGTTGCCAGATGCTCATGGGAATTTGCTTGAATTGCCGTAATTGATTGAGTTGCCATTTTTTATTTTGACATCGTCCAGCTGGCAACAGCTGCTGCTGTAAGCTGTGAGTTAGGAAGGTGTACCAAACAGAGATCTGCACTCTTCAGCCTCAGTCATTTCTACATCTGGGAATGTTCTATGATATTGCATGATGTGGGAACTTTTTTTCTCAGACTCCTCACTGTTAGATGACAAAGCTCACATGAACAAGTTGAAATATAACTATCTTTGTCTTGTGCCTGGTGCATGAGTCTCATCCAGAATTGTCCTGGGTTCCCAAGATTGCTCACATGGATATCATATCCCCTGTAGGTCAGTCTGGGTTGGCTTCAGGTGCCAAAGCGTGTGAGTCCAGCTGTTAAAATGTAATAGGCAAACACTTATGCTAATGGCCAGCTATGGTCAGTAAATCCTGATAACCAGTGGTCCTTTCCGGAGTGTTTGTGGAAGTGGATGGTGGTCTCTGCTTCTTCCCCCAGAGAAGAGATAGGATGATATCAGTCTGTTCCACATCCCACAGTAATGCTTCTCTTCCTGAATCTCACTTCCTGCTAGGGATGTTTTGAAGCCCACTAGGCAATCTGGAGGTTTCTGTCTGTGTGTCAATCAAGAAAATTTAACAAAATACTTATTTGCTGTATAATTAGAGAACTGATATACCTATATGACTAGCTGGCATTCCTTTTTTTGTTGGGGAAGACTAGAACATGCCAGGTTGTATTCTAGGAACACTTATGTTCCATGGGTAGATAACACAAGGAAACAGACTGACTGTATGCTGATTGTCACACTCTTGGCACCAAACACAGGTTCAAGCTACTTAACAAGGCTCCTGTTTTGCTCAGAGCCTCCTCCTTCCTTTGGATACTGGAGAATGTTTCTAGTCCATTTTTAAGAGAGTTGAATACTCTCAAATCTCCCCATTGTTGCTCAAATCTCCCCATGTTGCACTGGAGAATGTTTCTAGTCCATTTTTAAGAGAGTTGAATACTCTCAAATCTCCCCATGTTGCTCTTATGCAATGGACATGTTCTCCTGTTCTGTCCTTTCAGTTGTTTATCAGACTGCTGAAGGAAATTTAATACTTCCTTGAGGCTTTGTCCTTTGAAAGTTCTTCTTCCTTGGCCCAGAAACAAGAGATTTCTCCATCCTCCTACCAACCTCCAAGGCCTTTCAGAAGCCCTGTACTTCAGCAATTTCAGGTGTGTTGAGCTGTCTAAGTGTTGTAGTTTATGATACATAGTTGGCAGTAGTCAGAGGTTTCTATTCATTCATTTCAAGCTGAACTATTTTAGGGTTAGACAGGTGTGACTTCTAAGGTACTGATATCATACAGTATTGCATTCCAGGGAACTGTTGAGGAAAGAGATCACTTAATGACTCTTTACCTGATTTGCATTTTTTTGTGTGATGGTCAGGCCCACCCACTTTTATTTCCTGTATTTTGTGGTTTGATAAGACCATGAGCAGTTCCTGTTCATACTTCTCAGTCTATATAATGTTCTGAGTCTTTGTGAAAGAGTTGGTGACTGTGACTGCTTGCCTTTGTCTTTGGTACGTTTCTACTCTTTGCTTTGATAACTAGCTAATAAAAATAGAATTAACGATGCAAATTCTTCAGTCTCAATGGTTCTTAGAAGCCTTTAGTGGATATCCAGAACTTCTCACATCTGGGGCAATCATCAGGATAGTGATAGATTTGGCTTAATGTTCTCAAAGTCTTTTCCAATCTAGTTGATTCTGTGATTCTTATCAGTGTCAGCTTGCTTACTGCCAGAAAGCATAGCTCATTTACTGTTGTGGTACAGTTCCTGACATCCTGATTGGGAAAGGCTGCCTTAACCTTTCTTGATTATGTGGTAGCTAATAGCACTAAAAAGTCTACTAGATGTGGTATGTCTGGTGAAGTGACTCATTTCTCCTTTTGGTGCATATATGATTTCAGTTCCTCTCTAGTGCCTCAACAATATTTTTTTTGAGATTCCTATTGGAGCTGATGGAAGCTGGATCTTTCTCTAATTCAGCCAAGGTCTACTTGACTGCCATTTTACGTGTTATTGCCAGTTAGCTGGTTCTCAGGTTCTCTGACCATGTGTTTAAGATCTTAACAGCAGGTCATGAGGTCAGACCAAGCTATCAGGGTTTCATCCAGTCTTGAAAAGCCCCAGAGACGGAGACTGCACAACCTCTGTGGGCAGCCTGTGCCAGTGCTTGAGTATCCAGTCTGAACCCCTCATTTCAAATTGTGCCTGTTGTCCCTTGTTCTTCTGCTGTGCAACAACCATAAAGAGTCTGGCTCTGTGACTGAGCTCCCTCACTGACCTCTCCACAGGCACTGCTACAGCACTGGGGAGCTGCTGGTAGGTTCCCCCAAAACCATTTCTCCTCCAGGCTGAACAAGCCCAGCTCCCCCAGCCTTTCCTCACAGGAAAAGGGCTCCAGGCCCCACCATTTTGGTGGCCTCTGCTGAAGTTGCTCCATTTTGTCAGTGTTTTTTTGTACTGGAGAGTCCCAAACTCAATGCAGAATTCTGAAGGATGCAGTCTAATGAATGCTGAGTAAAGGGTGTTAATCACTTCCTTTAGTCTACTGGTAATTAACTTCAATCTGTTAACACAGCCCAGGCTGTTGTTGGCCCTCTTTACTGCCAGGGCACACTGTTGGTTCATGTGCAGCTTGCTGCCTGCCACTGCCAGGAGTTCTTGGAGTTCACAAGCCTGTGTTGTTCCAAGGCACTCTTCCTTCTGAAGTGCAGGATCTTGTGTATGTCCTTGTTAAAGTTTTAGATTGGCTCATTCTTCCAACCTTTCTAAGGGCAGTCCTACCCTTCAATGCATCAGCTGGTCCATACCCCTCTAGCTCCCACCCCTAACCGATTTTGTACTATTCACAAACTTCATGAGCATGATTTGTTAAGCAGTACAGGTCTCAGGACAGATTCCTGTAATACTCCATTTTACTGGCCTCTAGGTGGAGTGCAATCCATTAACCACTACCTCTGGGCCTATGTGTCCAACCCATTTTTTTGTCCATCTAGTTGTCCAAACAGACCGTATTGTCCTAACTTTGATACAACATAATCATGGAAGACCATGTCAGATACCTTTCTAAAGTTGAGGTAAATGGTATCTACTGCTTTCCTATTTTTCACAAGCAATTATTTAATGACTGAAGGCAACAAGGTGAGACATGATTTACACCATGGTGTACCCATTGGAGACTATGTGCTGATTGTCACAATCACTCTCTTATTCCCATGTCCAGGAATTTGTTTCAAGAGGATTTTCTCAGGGACAGAATTGAGATTGATAGGTCTATAGTACTCCAATTTTTTTTCTTTTTACCTTTTTTGAAGATGGGTGCAATATTTGCCTTCAGTCATCTGAAGATCTCAAGTGATGACATTGGTGCATTGACTGATACGATGTTTAAAATACAGTAGAAAGCAGACTTGCAAGGACATGCTAGTAACAGCAGGGCTATTATTAACAGTAGAAATCCTTCTTGTTGCCCTTGACATCCTTGCAAGTTTCAACTGGAGCTGATCTTTGGCTTTCCTGACACCATTCCTGCATGCCTAGGCAATGTTTTTTAATTTCTTCTTCATAGCCTGTCCCTGCTTCCACCTGCTGTATGACACTTTTTTGCACTGGAGCTCATCCAAGCAAATCTCTTGATACTTGCACTTGCCTTCCTGAATACCAGGATGGACTGTTCTTGCCCTTGGAAGATGCTATCCTTTACTGGCCTCTCCACAGGTGCTGACCCACAGGCTCTCACTCAACCAGTTGCCCTTCCCATAGATCTGACCTGCCCTGTTACAGAGATAGCACACTCCCTCCTTGTCTTTCCTGCATGTGTATCTCTCTAGTTGTGTGAGCATCCCCACACACTCAGTTGCTCCTAATATAAAGCTTTTCTCACCAGATGGGCCAGGGTTTTGGCAAAGATGCCTTTTCTCCGCTTTGTCAGGTGGACCCTGTCTTCCCTTAGAAGTGCTCAGCCATCAGAGAGGGTTGTAAAAGCCAAATGCCCATCTCTAACCCCAGTTAGGGGCTACAAGATATTGATGTGCAAGATCCATCTGTTCCTCCTTTAGCCCTTTTCCTTCACTGGAGGCCACCTGTGTCTCCATGCCTTTGACACTTCCCCCTGAGCCATGTTGTTCTTGATACACTCCAGGTTAATAAATAAAAATAATAGCGGGAATGCTTCAACAGCTATAACACACATTGACCAGGAGGACAGGAGAGGTGAGAGCACTCTCCTCATGGACAGTGGTCAGGGAAGCTTTCTGATCACAAGGAACAAAGCATGGGTATATTTGTGGTTGTGCACTACACCCCTCACATAGCATTGCCTGCTGGTGTGTGACATTCATTGGTTTTGCAATGCAGCCGTGTCCTAAATGATTTTTCTGTGAACCTTAATGGAAATGGAGTGGATAGAATCCATTTTTCCTTGATGACAATTAGGTGTCTTAATCATAAGAACAGACCATTTTTTGGGTCTCTGATTTAAGACAATGCTTAAGCACAAGGCAGCCTTGTTGACCTTAACCAGGAATTTCTGTTGAAGTGTAACTTTTCACTCTTATTTTCAGGTGTTACAAATTATTGTGAAAGATATGCTGAAGGAATGAGACTTGTTCTGAACACCTTTGGGCCAGTTCCAGAATTTTCAGGTGAAACAGTGCAGAAAGTCAATCAGGTAAATACGGGGTTGATAAAAACAGTGACATTCAGAACCAAGAATGTTAGCTTTTATTTTGGAATTTGTACCATTTCAGTTTACTGCTGGAGGTATCCGTAGTCTGTAGTTATTGTGTGAATGTGTACTTTAAGGTAAAAGATCAGTACAGTGTGCATAAGAGTCCCTTTTGAAAGCACTTGGACATACATCGTGGGAAAGTGACCTAGCAGTCCCATTATTACCAGTAGCATTATTACTAGACAGAGGAGTCAGCTGCTAACAGCTGTGAGTTATTAGCATTAAATCCTCCATGCTATTTCTTACCACTTCTCTCCTGTCCTCTTATTATATTATGCACAACCTCATTTCCTTCATTAATGTGCTTCCTGTGTCTTCCTCCTACTCCATCTTCTGTATAAACCTATAGCTTTTTTTCTTCTGGGTGTTCTTTTTATACCTTACAAACCAGAGTTCTACTTTGTAATGTGTGCAAATACACATTTAAGATAAGCATGTGAGCAGTCTGGTTGCTTGTATGTTTAAAGATAATGTGTTTAAGTAGTGTTCTGGATTGGGATCTAGTTTGTCTGTTAACATTTCTGAGCCCACAGTTTGTTTATACTTGCTATGTAGTCATTTTTGAATGACCATAGGAATCAATTGAAGTATTGTAATTTCCTGACTCTGCCTTTTCAAAGTTGCCTTTTTTAATGATTCAGTAAAGAGCACATGTAGGGGTTGAATAATTTCTGATCAGCTGTCAAAGATTAATTCCAAATATAGAGGCAGTCCATCTGAAAGATTTGTGTTCCTATTTTGTGTTCCTATTTATGATTTAAGAAAAGAGATTTCTTTATGCTTAAGCAACATAGACTGTGTGTAATAACAATCAATAATAATTTTGGGGCATTCACAATCAGAAGCTTATAATTGCTATGAAACAGTTTGGCTTTCTTTATAGAAGGCTGGGTTCCCCTTCAGCATCTGTTTCTGTGTCTCTTTTATTATCTTCGGTCTTCAGTGCCAAAGATGGGCTTTAAGGGGTCCTCCATTAGTGTAAATCATTAAACATTTCTTATCTTACTCCTCCGTCCCTCCCTCTGTTTTTTTTTCTGGAGTGCCTGTAGCTTGCCAATCATTGGTAGCAGGTCCAGGTTTTACCCAGTTTCTCAACACCTGCCTTTTAAGCCTAAGACTTCAGCTACTTTTTTGGCAAAGATGACTTTGTGATCTCTATCTGCACTTTGAAAACAACTTCTTTTTCTTTGACACTTCTAAGACAACTTTGATTGTGCACTCAGAAATACTTTTTTTTCCCTGAGTTTGCCATGTGTCTTTCCCTGTTATTTTTATTATAACTGGTATGTGTAAGACAAAATGCTTATTAAAAATATTATATCCCTCATTGCATTGATGGGGGTTACACACAGAAATCTGGTTCAGAACACATTTTTCAGCAACATAAATGGCCAGCTTGCCTCCTTTCTACTTAATTAAAGATTATCATCAAAGAGACTAGACAGTGACTGTGTGGAGCAAAATGAGGGAAGAGGTGGATGCTTTGTTGTTTCTGTAGTCATCTTCATTGCCACATTCAGGATAACCTTATCCAAGTGGGAGCATTTTTCTTCTGTAGAGGTTGGCTTCTTTCCAGTCACTCATGTAAAGAATTAGTGGCCTATTTCTTGTCATAGCTTAAATCACAGTTTGTGTGGATGGTGACTTGGTCTGATACAGGGAAAGCAGGAAAACAATGCTTGTGAAAAGCTTTTCACTCAGAACGTGAAATTGAATCATCTTAAATTTTCTCTTCCAGGCACTGTCTGAAAAAATTCCAGTTGTTCCAAAAGTCCTGGATGCCAGGAGAAAATGGAGAGATGAATGTCTCACTGGTCTTGCCAAACTGAAAACACAAATGAAATCTGACTGAGGTGCACCTTGTCTAACAGGAGAGACCAAATTAAGAGCAGATCTTCACAAAAAAAGTAGAAATTTTTGGTCACGCAGAAGAGGAGACTGAATGGGCAACCAATGACATGAGCACATGTAGAGACCAATGAAACATTTGGTCCAAATTTGCCAAATTCATAAATGACTAGAAACAGTTATTAAAAAGTTCAGTTAAAATTTATCAAATTGCTATATAAATGCAGTAGATATGTAAGCATTAAGTAGCTTTAGCAACATTAATATTGTGCAATGCCAGAATACAATCATGTTTTAAATAATGAATTTTTCAGCTTGCTTAGGAATTCAGCACTTGAATAATATTTGCTAATGCAGGGATCTGAAACAGGCAAACATCAGCTGTTTGTCACTGGAGAAAATAAGCCCTCCCCTGCCAGTCACTGTGACAGCGAGGTTAATTTGTAAAGCACTGACTGCAGATAGGAGAAGGTTGTGTTGAGCAAAGTGTGGATTCACTGGCTGGTGACTGAGACCTTAGCAGCAGTTAAGGGTCACTTCAGTTCATATCTGTTACTGTTTCACAATGTAGGGGAAAGATTAGCTCTGCCTTTCCCTCCCCTTGGCACTTCTGTTCGTGTATGGAGATCTAAATGTGAGGAAATAGAGCAGAATTCCCTCTTCATGCCCTCACCCTGGTTCTGTAAGACTTACCAGAGACCTTCTTGGTCTTCAAGACCACGCACTTGAGAGCCCATGGCTTCTCCCACCAATGTTTGATGCTGGCCATTGGCATTGCTGCATAAGTATGTGCCCAATTTTAAGGCTTGTCTGTGAGAAAGAAGAGATTTTGATTTAGTAGCTAATTTGGGAGACAGTATGGTGTAGTGCATCTGTCTGGATTTTCTCCACGACCTTCCAAATGATCTTGAGAAACCAGTTTACCTCTCTGCTGCCACGTCTGTTCTATACATTAGCTGAAGCAAGATCTGCTTCTTTAGGACTCAGCTTTAGTGAATGTAACAGCTGAAGCTGAAGAAACCCAGATATCTGAGTTTGAGCTAGATGATCTTTAAGGTTCCTTCCAACCCAAGCCATTCTGTGATTCTATGATCTGCTCTTTTGGTCCCCTACAGAGGGAAAGATGCAGTGGCTTAGATGAAGCATCTATGCTTTACTGCTGCCCTTCCCTCAGGAGCCACAACATCACACACAAGAACACAGGACACACCTGGAAGTAGTATCAACTTCATGTACTGCAGTGGCATGTTTTGGTCCAGCACAGACAAAGTGTTATTATGAATGTCTGTTCTCTGTAATATAGCTGGACTTTGCTCTTAGCTGGAACCTTGGGGCATTACTGTTAATACAGATAGGAGGAACAACTTGAAACAGTGCATTGCACCCACCCTGCTTGAGTTACACAATTCTGAATTTGTGCTAACTGGTCATGTAACTTCACAGCACAGATGTAGAAGTTTTAAGCTGTCAGTTTGGTAATTCTCATGGGTTTTTGTGGTAATTCTCATGGGTTTTTGTGGAGGATGCGGCACACAAACAAACTGTTGAAACTTTACTAGTTACTATTTTGAGCTTAACAGCAGAAGTGTCTGCATGAACATACCAAAACCACTTATATGTGCTTAGGTCACAGTAAAAGAGACATAAGATAATTTGTATTGCTTGACAAAAGTGATGGGCCAAGAACACATCTCTGGATGTAAAACATAGGATGGGAGGCACAGTGCAGAGATTGTCCTGCGCTTCTTTATAATCAGTGGAGAGAACAGGAAATTTGTAAGCTCAAAATATTTTATCCCAATATAGACTTGAAATTTTCAGGTTTCTTCTCTTGTTTTTTATTGCCACAGCGACTGGCTCAACCTGCATTTGGATATTTGAGAGGTCAGTCCTTACTCCTGAGGCCTTACTAAGCAATAGTAAATTAATTATGAGGTTGATTTCCTCATTTTGTGTATGTTTTTGCATTTCAGACAAGGCTGAAGAAGGTTCTGATTACTTTCAAGGTTTGACCTGTTTTTCTTGTGGGCATATGACATTGTCATAACTAATTAGCTTGCATTCCTTCTGTTTACTCTGAGATTTTTTAAGACTTGATCATGCCATGAAATATTTGCTGCTGTCTGTATTATTTGCTTATTAATAAAATATTTTAATGAGGAAGGTGTAAAATTGTGCGCTCCAGTGTGATTGATCATTTAGAGACAGAGCACTTCTGTACAGTGAGCAGCTGCTCCACAGGGTTACAGCAGATCTCTTGGAACGTCAGTTCCCACACAGGTTTACAGCTTCAAGTTGAGGAGGAGGGGAGACTCTTGACAAAAAGTGTATTTTAGCTGACATTTGTGCAGGAGTTCCAGCTTCCAGGACAAAATTTTTGCTCCATGAGGATTAGTCAGGCAGAGGCATAGGTTGGCCACAGAGGTGGTGTAGTCTCTGAACCTGGAGGTTTTCAACTCCTGACTGGATGAAGCCCTGAGCAGCCTGGTCTGAACTCAGAGCTGACCTGCTGTGAGCAGAAGGTTACAGCAGAGACCTCCTAAGCTCCCTCCTGGCCTGCATTTCCTGATTCCAAGTTTTATTTGATTTTGGACAATTTTGCATCAGAAATGTTGCTCCAGGCACAGTCAAATATTTAGTTTAATTGTCAGCAGAATGAGCAGTAGTTAAATGTTCAAACAACTATTTTATGGTAAACTATGGGATATTTTGGAATACTTTATCTTGTGGTTTCTTTTTCACACAATTGCATATTTTAAAATCCTGTATTTTTTTATTCAGGTTACATCTATAGAGTTTTTTAAGGTTCTTTGTTGCACTGTGTTTTTCTGTTTCACCAATTTGATATTTATTGTTTTCCTTATTGCATGTATTTTACTGTAAATTACTGCTGCTTATTGGAAGCAGTGTCCAATGTGGTCATACCAAAGCCTTTGACTTAATGCCATTAAACTATCTATTATGTGTGAGGTTAGAAGAAAGGACAGATGCAGGGAAATACTCACCTACTTCATTGAGGTAAGTCCAATTCCTCTGTTTCCTAAATCTCCGAGTGTAACGGCAGTAGTTTGCTACTAACTGGAATGGTATTAAACTGTGTTATCCTATCTATACCATCTTTTAGTCAAAGAGTGAACTGTGCTTCATTAGGGAAGCAGGAGAAGTGCTTGTGGTGCTTGTATAAAAACAGAAAAAAATAATATTGAGACAAAATGATGTCATTGTCAGTCTCAGTTTCTTGCAAGATGTGATCTGCTGCCAGTGCCTGTATAGTTACATCAGGACTGCATTGCCATAGTATGGAGTTACCAAAAAAGTGCTTGCTGTGGCACAAACACATTTAATCATCAGTAAAACTGAGGTACATCTTTGTTACACTGTGTGAACAGTGCATACTGCATCTGAATTTAGCTTTTGGTTTCAAGTCTCTTCTTACAAAAATTACAGTCCAGACTGCTCTAGAGAGTGCTGCCATGAGACTTGCCATGGCAACTGTCCAGACAGTGGCCACTGCCTGTAGCCTCAGGTGGTTTCTGCCGTGTCCACCCTGTTGGCAGCTCTGTCCCCATGCCTATGAAGAGCAAAAAAAAGTGTCATTTCCAGCTGCCACCTTTCCTGTAAGCTGCTGGTGAGTTTCTTGTCTGTCTCCAAAACAATTTTGCTTGTACACCCTGCTGCTGGCTGTGCTGGTGCAGGTCAGTAAACAGGCAGTATGGGCAGCCTTGCCCACAGTCCTGGGGTTTGTTCCAGTTCTTAGGCCAGATCAGTCTGTGCTGGCCTCCAGTGTGGCTTGCTGCCCTGTTTCTGTAGCAAAGGGGTTTTGGCTGTGCTGCCTAAATAGCCAGTCTGCCCAGCTCATGGGAAGCCAGCCACAGCCTCTTGCAGAGCTAGAAATGGATGTTTACAGCACATCCTCATTCACCCATTTTCCAGGCTAACAAAATTGGACTATTCACCTATAAAATCAATTTTTTCCTTCTAAGATAGTTTATCTGTGATAGCTGATATCCATCTGCCCCAGTGCTGTGCTGGTCCAAGCCCTTTTCTGTGATCCTTGATGCACATTTTCTGATTTTCCCCTAACATGGGTTACTGCCAGCTGCCATCCACCTGATGGCATTACTTCAGTGTGAGGAAAGCCTGGGAACTTTCCATGAGATAAAAATTCATCTGTGATCAGCATTGGGGCTCTTTTGCCAAGACCACCTTCTTCTGGTGGTCGTATCAAGGGTTCTGACACTTGTGTTAAAAGGCAGAGGTGATCACCACTGGATGTTAGAGCCTACAAGAAGGGCTTGAACATGGCCATGCTCATGATTTATGAATAATATAAAAACCAGATAATTTGGAAGCTGCCTAGTTAAGGCAATGTTGAGAGACTTCTAGAACAACATATGATCACCTTGTTTATAGCAGGAAAGCACAAAGACCAGAACTGAATAAAACTCAGCTACCATGGGAAGACTAGTTTGTTTAGCACTAAGACCACAGCTGTCCTGTACTTTTGACAATGCTCAGTGAGCTTATATTCAATAGTGGCACTGGAATAGTGTATTCTGGTTGCTTCTCATCCTTTTAGGGTGCATTTCCTGAAGAATTTTCTCTGAGGGAAGCAGAACCCTGTATTTCCTGGCCCTTTTTTAAAATATATGATCCTTTGCATGATTTCCATGTTCATGTAGCCATATGATTATGTTCTGCACTTTGTTGTATTCTTTTTCCGGTTTTTTTTAGATTTTCTTTGAATTATCCATTCACCATCCACCTCTCTTTCCACATTAATTTCTTCTGATGACCCTTTATTACTGATGGTTCTTAGCTGCTCAGAGGATCATCTTTCATTTCAAAGCTACATGTGGGGATTAATTGCTACCCAGATGTTGTACCAACCTCCCACTCCTCTACAAGCAACTCTTTGTGGTGGCTACTGATTATTTTCACTCAGTAGGTGGGATTCAAACTCTGGATCTGGCCATCTGGACTCTGCTTCATCATGGCTGGTGTCTCAAGGGCCTGGTTTGGTCATTCCCAGCAGCACAGTGCAGTTCTCCAGGCACAGCCCAGCTGCCCATCAGCAGCACCTCCTCTGACTCACATTCCTCCCAAGACAGTGTTGTGTGCTGCAGGTACTGGAGTGCCAAATGCAGTCTTTTCCTAATCCTCTCTGCTGACAGCGATGTTTAACTTCTTCAATTTAATCTCATGATAGGTTCCAAGGTGAAGCTGCTCCCTGTTTTATGTCTGACTCAGTATTTATCTGTCAACTCAGTGCCTGCTGTGATCATTGTTGATCAACCACTCTATGAGCCTCAAAACAAACTTATTGGCAGAAGACCTTTTTAGACCACAGGGATCTTATGTTTGGATCTGGAAGGCACAAGGCAGTAGAAGCAGGACCCTTGTGGTCAGCACAGTCCCTGTAATGTGGGACTCGATATCCCTTTTTCAGCTTCACAGGGCAGCTCTTCTGACCGCTGGCTCCTGTCTGTTGCCTTTTCAACTCCTTGCATCCTCCCTGAGAAGCAGAGACACCACACAGGTGAGGTGTGTTGGATGTACCAGTGCTCACTGATGTCACTTTTCTGAGCCCCAATTCCCTACAGTTCTCACTTCATATTTGTTTATGTTCCCCATTCCTGGGATACATTTGTGCTGGTTTCCAGGCCTGTTTGGCAAATATTGTCCTTCCAGTCATGGTTTTCTCAAGGATACCTTACTATTTTTGTTACTTGAACTATTATTTTCATGTGTTTTTTAGTGGTATATCCAACAATTTCACCTGGAGAAAGCTGTTACGGCAAATCTGAAACATCTCTTCCTCTCTTTTTATTCCTTTTGTGAGGAAATTATTAAATGCCTAATACATGCTTCTACTTTTGTGAATATTTTCTTGGTTTGGAATGGAACCAGCTACAGTTCACACAATCCCACCCTTGGCTAAAATCTCAAGTTTACATACCTGGGAAAACCACAATCTCTGGGTGGAGAAAGTATAGTCTCTGCAATTAACTTGCAAGCTGACTTAATGAAAGTAAATTTATTAGGGAGAATTTTATGACAGTATATTTTCATCTTTGGCAATAATCTAATAGGCAGCACAACAGATAGCACAGAGCTGAACAACACTCTGAGCACAGCCTGGACAGAGGGAGGCTGCACTGGGGGATCCTTGGATCTGTGTCAGCATCTCCCTTCACTGCCCAGGAAGACAGGCAATGGTCCTGGCCCACTCTGTTTCTTTCTGCTTTGTGCCTTCTCCTAGCAGCCCTTTTTTTTTTTTTGCATTTGTACCTTTATACAGTTCCTGCCCTACTACCCCACGTTTTTATTTTTGTTAATCCATGTCTGTTTGGAGGTCCCTTATAGTCTCCCTCATTTTCCAGTTGCCCACTTAATGCTCAACTGCATCTCAGCATTCCCATTTTTTCTTTGGTGGAGGCTGGCAGTGCTCAGGGTGATGCACCTCCCAGGGGAAGAGGATTGGAGATGGCAGAGGTTTGGAGATGGCGGACGGAACAGCTGCAAGAGCTACGCAGGAGCCTGATCTGAGGGTAGCACCTTGGCAGAGATCACTTACTCAAGCCATGTTCTCAGCCCTGAGCACGGCAAGTTAAAAAATCTTGACTGGAATCCGATCCCCTGTCAGCCTAAGACAGCAATAGGCCAAGCAGATTTATCTCCTGCTGCTCAGATTTCCACGTCTCCTCCTTCTGATGCCCATGATTTGGGCTGACAGTTATTTTAACTGTTTGCTCAGTCTTGAGCTTTGCTCCTTTTTGTGGGCACAGAGACCATCTTCACATAATTATCTATGCTCTTGGGCTCACTGCTTATGAAATAGATTAAAAACATATTTTTCAAGCTTTTAAGAGGTTGTATGAAGTTCACCCTAGCTGAAAATATAAGTATCAAGACAGTTTGATCCACAGCTTAGTTTTTTTTCCAAAGTCTTCCCAAGTGTTAGTTAAGCAACTGAACACGTTATTTAGAGCAGTTGCAGAGGTCTTTTAGGAAAGGATTGATACACATCTCTTGGAGATGATGCAAATATCGTCAGTACAAATCAGAGATCCTTGATCCCTATAAACATGCAAATTATAAACAATTAAAATATACAACATTGCCTAATGCTTAATACAAGCATACTCCCAGTGCTCATGCAGTCACAAATTAGTTTATCTAAAGAAACCAAGAGGAAGATGAAGAAAAAGGTGGGGTGACACTTGATCACAGGAAGTAAAGTCTAGCTCTGAGAAGGGGGTTTCCGAAGGGATATTTTGGGAGGATTTTAGGTCACAAAGGAAAAAAAAAACCAACCAAACCAAAACCACAAAAAAAAAATCCAAACCCAAACTTACTGTAAACAACAAGACAAATATTCAAGGAAGCAATCCAAGATAGAGTGGTGGTGGACATTGTGGAAACATGGTAAAGCTACACAAACAATACATAATACAGTAATTTCTGGAAGGGTATGAGCAAGCCAGGGCTGCTGAGACATCATCATTGCACAAAAAAATGAAGAAATCCCAAGAGTGGATACTCCAAACTTTTAGAAAGGGGAAGTTGTGAAGGAAATAGGAAATAAAGTTGAGAGACTGGGGTGTTGAAATAACCAGGGAAGGAGGGAATCACTGTCAACACTGAGGCTGTGACGGATGAGGGAACAGAAGAGGGAAACTGGACATGGATGTGAAACTAGTGGGGAAAGGCCACTGGAGCATCAGAACAAATCTGCAAAACCAGGAGAGTACAAATAAGTACTGACTGGCAGGTTTTACTGCTCTTTCCTGATTTTGTGGAAGTTCACCTCAATGCTTCCTTAGGAATATGATGGGAGTCAGTATTGGAAGCAGCCTTGGTCAAAGTTGCTGTCAGTGGATTCACATCAGTTTAAAGGCAGCAGTGAACAAGGAGGAGCAAGTCAACCTCAACAGCTGGGCAGGGAGCTGGGCATGCCATGGGTTGGTCACGCTCATTCCTTGCAGGAGGCATCTGCTTCAAGAGGCAGCACTTTACAGGGTAAACAATGTCTTGCAGACACTCAAATGACAGCCATGTCATAAAACAAAGTGAAGTTTTCAACAAGATTGCAGTTTTTCAAGAATTAGCAAACCTTCAGGCCATTGTCTGAGATAAATGCCAATGGCAGCCAAGGAGTTGTGGAGTTTTTGTGCTTCTCATTTCCACGAGCAACAATTTGGCATTTAGGGGCTGGGAGAAATATTCCCATGGAAGATCTGAATGCTGTTCCTTGGTCATTGCATGTAAGACAGTATAAATAGCAGACATATTTAAATTAGTGAAAAAACCCTTCATCGTCCTGCAAACATCAGTTCTTCCACCTTAGATTTACAGCCTCTTATCTCCAGTGTCTTCATCTAAGGCAAAGGACAGAATTTGGTCATGCAGGAATTAATAAATAACTGTTAGATACCATTTTTGCAGGAGATGGACTCTGCACCATGAACTCCTCCATGGATAATGACAAATGGAGATTTGCTCAGCCACCTATGTTGGACAGACACTGGAACATGGAATCATTCTTTGAACCTCTCTTTGGTGTCCAAGTTCTGATGTGTCCAATCCTGTGTGTGATGGGTCCGTGGGTGTCATTCCATGGAGTGAGGATGGCTGCAGCAGGCAAGAGGCTGGGTAAATGAAAGATGTAAATTTGAAAAAACTGGGCAGATTAAAAGGATTGGTTGTAAAACAAAGTGAGTATGCTATGAGATAAAGGTACATAATGAGCTGCAGCTGAAAAGATTATAGTGGTGATATATAAAGAATGTCCTGAATTAATCACTTCCTTTGTGTAAGTATTTATATTTTGCAAATCATTATCACTTAGCAACCTACACTGTCATTTTTACTTTTCACAGATTTAAACTGTTTCCTGGGGGTATTATATCTGTCTGGCTCAGCAAAATTAAAACAGTATCTCACTTAACACTGTCTATAAGTAGATGGAAATAGTTGGCTCCAGATGTGTTATGAATTGTGCTTAGAGAATTAACAAGGTTTAGATCATAGAAAGTGGGGCATATTTGCTGTTCAACACTTTCTTATAGAGCAGTAATCTGTGTTTAGTTTTATGGATCTTATCAAGTGCTTGTTCAAGCCAAGTCACAAGTCTTGCCAGGAATACTTAATGCCACATTTGAGGCGATGAAATGTAAACCAGGAAGAGACCTGGCAGGATTGCTGGGTTCCCCCTCTGCTCTGACATCCCCCTGCCAGGGAGCCCTGCTGGAGTCCCACCACAGACCCTCCGTGCAGGGAAACATCACAGGGAGATTTGTCTAAGGACTCTTGAAAAGTCCTTCTGGAAAGGGATTCTCCAGCCTCTCCCCACACTCCACGCCTTGTACATCTTGGAAATGTTCCCTAGTAGGTTGTCAAAGGACTCTTTGTTGCAGAAGGAAAACCAATTTCTTCATGTCTTTGTCTACAGACATAATATGAAACAATCATCTCCTCCAGAAAGATTTATGTGTTTGAGGATTGTTTCCATCTCTGTTCCTAATAGTCTTCCTTGGACTAAATGAGCTATATTTTTCCTTTTGAATCCCTTAGTGTATAATTCTCTTTATTCTTGTGCTCTTTGAATGCTTCTCACTTTGTCCAGGTTTGTAAGTACTTGACCAAGCCTGCAAGTGTCCAGACAAGGACCCCACACTTCACTAAATTCATTCAAAGATCTTTAGCCTCTATTAAATCACAGCATATTAATGCTTACTTCTGTTCTAAGAGGAGTGAAGATAATACTTGTCTGTCGCTGTTGAGCAGCTAGCAGAGTAATGAATGCATCAGTTCTCAGTGGCAAGAAGGAATGACCTTTATTGTTTTGATTTCATCACATATATAGAGTTCTCAAAAGTCACCCAGATTGGTCAGTCAGAAGCCTTCCCCCAGGCCTGATTGGCCAGGCCTGCACTGTCCAAGTTCTGGGACACTGTTCCAACAACATCCAAACTTTATCTTTATTTATAAAACACAAGAAAATTTCTCATGGGAAAAACCTGTGCTAGCCACACTTGTCTTCTCCCAGTTCAGACTAATTTGCTGCCTTGCCAGCATGGCCCACACTGGGCTCAGTGGTGATCCCATCCAAACTCTGGCAGACCTCCCACCTGGGCTGCCTGCACCTCTTGCCCTTCCTTTTGCATGCTGTTATTTTCAGCCCTATCTACATGAGCAAAGAGTGAATCAGTGGAGGCCATGGAGTGGATGATGAGTGGCTTTGTCCTTTCTTCCTCCCTGAAATCTGCTGCCCAGCACTTGTGGCTGGCAGGGGGGGAGGACTGGGCTGGGCTGTGAGTCATCCTCCACTCCCTGCTCCCTTCCTAAGCCAGGAGCTGGAAGCTATGGCCAAGGCCCTGGTCCCATGTCTGTAGGGAAAATAATCTTCCCTTGCTGTGCATATCCACTGCTGTGGCACAATCATGGCCCCATTTAGAGCAGCTTTCTCTTCCCATTGCTCTGGTGGATGAGCCCTGCACTCCTCTGTGTCCCTGCTGGCAGCAGATGCCTGCTGCTATCCTGCTGCACAACCCAAGCAACAGCCTCACCATAAAGAATTTCAGCATTAAAAATGGGTCCAAAAGTCTGAAAAAACCCAGCAGTTGTCCCATGACATCTTAAGATCTGATGGAGAGCAAGGTATTATGGATCCACCATGTGGGTGTATACTGTTCCTGAGCTGATTGACAAGTAAGAAAGTTTAAACACCTGAACAATAGCTGCTTTAATGCCAGAAGTGCAGACCCAAAGGGAGAGGTGAACGGAGGAGTTAAATATTAGATAGCTTTTGAGGGTTAAAAATAACATGTCTATGACCATAGCTTTCCACTGGGAGTTCCCTTTGACACCTGAGTCTCTCAAAGTCACAAGCTATCCACGGAGAGATGTTCTCCATCAGTGCCTGTCCACACTCCTGCTGTGGTGGGGCAGCACAGACCCTGTCTGGGCTGCGCTGGAGGAGCTGTGTGATGGGAAAGAGGGTGCACACACCTGGCACTGCTCCAGTACTGTCAGCATCTGACAGTCAGAGGTCTGGGGTAAAAATCATGCAAGCTTTCATTGTTGAGAGCACTTTCTCTTTGTTGTTAATAGTTGTTATTTATTTATATTAGAGCATTTGGTTACTTTTAGATTACTTTTTCTTTCCACTATACACAATCTGCACGATTAAAAATATGCTGTGGGAGCTGGTTTTGATTTGGCATCTTCTGCTTGCTTGTGCTGTTTGCAGAGATTGTCACACATGCCAGGTGACTCAAGCAACCCTTGCTTTTCGAAGAGGTAACCTATCGTCAGCCAAAACCTGTAAAATCCTCCAAACCCATGACCACCATTGCATGGCTGTGCCTTCAGCTTTGCTTGGTATTTGTAAATGATTTTTAAGATGGTTCTGTATGAAGGTGCTGAGGAAGAAGCACGAGAAGTACTGGATCACATGCTGCAGCAGTATTTTCCGATTATCTCTTTCCTGTGTGAAACCTAAGCCCTCCTCACGTATGAATAGGTGAATCCTGCTCAGCATCTCTAAGTGAGGGGAGGCTTCTTTCACCTGCCCTCCACTCCAGCAAGAAGTGGTCCTTCTTCTCTGGGGACCCACCAGAGCAGCAGGTAGCAAAGCCTCCCTGGCTCTAAGTAGGCCAGTGTGGGGCCATTAGTCATCCATCCGCTCCCCGCATGCCTCAGTGCCTGTGCCCGGAGCAGACACGTTCCACTGCCCTTATGTAACCCCGGAGGGCTGGCTGTGCTGCTGGGGGCAGCCACCACCTCCACTGCCTGCCACCACCCAGCACCCCAGGGCCCAGCAGGCACCTTGTGCTCTGGGTGACATTGGAGCCTGCCATGAATAGGCACAGGTGCCCACCAGCCAGATGCAGGAGGACCTGCTTCAACAGTACCAGCCCTGAGCTGAAAAGCCCACCTGGGGCAAAACCTCTGGTCCTGGCTGGTAAGGCTAACCCTCTCCTCCCACTCTCCCAGCTGGTCGCGCACCATTGGGATAAAGGGTCGCCATAAAATTTTGTCGAAAGACACACAAGGCTCAGTTCCCCCAACCTGCTGGCTCGGCCCCATCTCAAGCCAACAGTCCTGGTGGATTTTTAACAAGCATGAAGAATTGGTTTGTCTAAACCTGTGTGTGCAACCATCAAGCAAGTCCTTATCTTGACTTAACCTACAGGTAGAACGACTCTGGTCATACTGCCAGCATATTTCAAGGGTTTATGTCCACACCCCTGTGGTGTGTGCACTCCAGTATCCCTCAGGTCGTCTTTCATCATCGGTTACGCTTCAAGTCTCTGCAATCAGATATGGTTATCTGAGCAACAGGGAGAAATATTTACCAAAATTAAATTTAGATGGGAAAATGGGGAAGAAAAACAATAAAGGGAGGAGAAAAGAACTAAAGGTGAAAACTCAATGTTGTTTGAAATTTGCACTGATGTTTGGTAGAAAATGAATTTATTTCACCTTTGCACATTGGCAGTTCTACACAGGGAGATTTATCTCATGCAATATATTCTTTGCCTTCTAGTTTGTATGATAATTTGATTTTTGAGATACTTGGTTTTCTTCTTTCCCACATATACAACTCCTGCTAATGCTGAGAAAGATTGTTGGTGAGGACCTCAAGAGAACTTGGATTGTGATGAGCCAGGGTTTTTAAAGTCCAGTTCTGGATTCTGTTTCTACATTTTTACTGTTCTTCTATACATCCATTATTTTTTTCCAAGTTTCCCCTTATGGTATGCTGTCTTGGCAATGATCCACAGGGAATGCTGAGATCTGGGTACAGATTGCTGAGTGGAGATGTTGCAGCACCTGTGTGCAGGTGACCAACCCAAGTACCTTTTGCCTGCCAAAGCAACCCATTGGGCTGAGGAACACCCCTTCCTCAGGACCCTTCAATCCTTGTATGAGAAAACAAGACCTTGTCTACCCCTGCAGCCACAACTTTGGGCAGAGCAGCTCAGTGCTTGCCTATCTCCTTGCCCTGTGCTGACAGCTGCCTGATCTTAGGGCACTCAGGTTTCCTCCTCCATGATCCAAAAGAGAAATTTCTGCTTCCTGATGGCAGATTCAGCTGGTTAATCACCATCAGCTTCTTTAAGTTCCAGAAATGGAAACTGCATCAAAACTCAGTGTTGCTATCACAGGTACTGTCTCCAGCCCAGTGGTATTCAAATGGGAGTTCTGCTCTTTGCAGCTGTTCATCTGGCTCTTCTGGACACACCCTGACTTTTGACTGCCATCTCAGCATCTAATTAAGGGGTTAATGGACATCTCCTCCTGCTTCTTGCTCAATGTGGTTGTAATGGCAGCCTGGACCCCTTAGGGAGGGAGAGTAGGAATGGATCTCATCTGGGATCTCCTTTACAACACTAAAATGTATTCCCATATCATGCTGTTGCCTTGTGTTATGAGTTACAGAGACACCTTTGTGGCCATGAAAAGTGCTGAGAAACATCACAGAAACACCTAACAATCCAAAACCCTCTGGATATTTATGCCTTGAAGTTCTCCTTCCTGCTTATATTTGGGATGTGGATTTTGCGTGCAAGACTCATCTCTCATAAAATCAGGGAAAGAGCAGCTATTTAGCTCTGCCTTGTACTCCGGTTTTGGTAATTTACTATTAATTTTGTTTTATAGGTAGGCAATGACTTTTATTGTCTCATTGATGTGGTTATTTCATGGCTGAAGAAAGGGATAAGCTGAAAATGAAGATAAAGAAGGCATCCCTCATGCTCAAGGCCCTGGTGATGTAAAATGTTCTCAGATAATTCCTCTGCTCACATAAAGTATAGGAGGTTTTAACAAAAAAGTCTCAGGTTTCCCTTTTAAAACTTCAGAGTCTCTAAAACCAAGAAAAATGCATCCATGGGAAGGGAGTGCCAGTAATAACAGCCCTGCTCTCACATCCACTGGAAAAAGAGAAACAGGCACCAGTTTCCCCTGAGGGAAGAAGGATTCTGAAAGTTAAACAGAGATGTTTGTGGTTGTGAAGAGTTAAAAGGCTTCATAGGCACCCTGCTTCCTTCTCATATCCTGAACAGCTCAGGGCAATGCATCAGCCCTGCAGCACAGGGAAAGCCCAGAAAAGAGCTTGCTTTCAGCAGCCCCATCTTGTGCAGGGAGACTGAGGAAACACCAGAAGAGGGATATGGCTAAGTGCCAATGGATCTTGCCCTTCAAAATTCCCAGTGGGGACTATTCACGTATTCTTTCTGTGCAGGAGAACACTGGTTTCTCAATAGCTGAAGCCTTTGTCTGCCCTAGTTGAAAACTACCGTTACAGGATTTTCTTTGTTAAATTTAATGCTACTCACATTAAAAAAAGAAGCAGTCTGTCTTAGACGTGAATCATCCTTTACGCACTGATCAACCCTCCTGTTCTCATTTCTGCATTTGAATAATTTTGTTAAGCTTGCATTTAAAACCTTTCTATAATGTGGCTTTTGGCTTGGCACAAACCAGAAATAATTATCCTGCTCTATTAACATCTATAGTCTATGAGAACTCCTCCTGCAAATGTGCCATGTAATCTACACAGGCATCGATCCTAAATTAAAAGCCAGCATCAAAACCTGAGTCACTTCTATACATTATTAAGTGTCCATTTTGGTTATGATGTCGATGGTTGCCAATCCCATTTCATACCTGCCCATCCCTTTTTTCTAGTTTTTCTATCCTCCTTGCAGAAGACCACATAGATAAACAGAGCACAGTATAAGATATCTTTGTGTCTGCCTTTCACTTGGCTTTCATATGGATGTTGTTGCATATTTTATGTCAGGGCACCTTGGTGGCTCCATTCAGTTGATAGTCTCTCCCCTCTCTCCTATCTCTCCAATCCCAGCCAAGATGAGTGGCTGAAAATCTTGCGCAGAGAAGCTGAACTCCATAGTCCAAAACAAATTTCCTGGCTGTTTTCACTAGGTGGAGCATAATCTACAACCAAAGCAAATCTGGTTTCACGGCTAAGAGGCAAATCTTTCTTCCCCTGCAGCCACAGGAGATCCTGAAGGTGGAAGGAAAACAATTTTGCTTCACGGGGTGAAGGAAGAAAGAGCACAAGGCTGTTTCCAAAGTGTGACCTCCCCTCTTTGCTCTACATGGTGAGTCAGGAAGACCCCACAGTGGGAGACCACCCCTGAGGCTGGAGGTTTGCAGCCATAGGAGATCGTAGCCAGGACATGTTTCCTCATCCAAAAAACAATAATCCAAACCATCCAAACTGCTGAGTGCCAGAATTGCAGAGATGTTAGCCAGTGCATGTGACAAAGGGGATTGACTGTCCGGACAAGGTAAGCAGGACTCCCTTCATCGCTTGGCAGAAGATTGGGATAAATGGGAAGAGTCCTTCCTTAGGAGAAAAACTGGTTTGCTAGATGATGAAGAAAGAGGTTCTCCTGGTGTAACCTAAACGTGTCTAGCAGAGACTCAGTGGGGACTTTTAAGTGTCATGAGACAAGAAGGCTTCCCACGACCTGAGTCAGTGCAGTAATCCCCACACTGTAGATTACCACACTGACATGCACCCAGAGCAGCAGAAAAAATTGGACATTGCGTCTCTCATGAACCACAGGTGCTCCACAGATCTTCCTGCTGCCCCAGAAAATAACGTCATCATGCCAAACCAGGCAAAGCAGAGGGTGTGACTGTCCTGCATTGCCCAACCTCTGCCCACTCAGCTGACGTTGGCTTGGCCATGCTGGTGAAGAAGAGAGGAGAGGGCTGGATGGGCACCTGGACAGGGGGAGCAGGCTGGCACATTAACCCATGGTAACCAAGGAATATTTGTGGCCTGGGGTGGTTTTTGATGGGATGGGCTGTCCCTAGAAGTAATCCTGATTGGAGAGCCTGATAGAAAACACTGGCTAAGCAGAGATAATCCCAGTCTACTGAGCAGGAGTTAGATGAGAGGCCCTCACTCGCCACTGAAAGTCAGTAGTGTTGGCTGAATGAAAACTCTTAGATAATACTATTGGGCTCAGCAGACAGAACAGAAAGGTAATAATACTCTTTGGCTAATCTCATCACCCTGTCTCTGACAGTAGCCCACACACTTCAGGGGATGGAGGACACCCCATGGGATTATTGTAATGATGTCCTGGGGGCCAAAGGACATATTTCTTACTTCTTCAGGTAGGATCTCATACAGGCCATGAGGTATGAGTTGTACCTGACCAAATTAAGGAAAGGCTGTGATTTTAATTGGGACTATTTTGACAAAACTGGCTTGACTACCTTGACCAACCCATCTGGGGATCCTGGCACTAAAGGAGACATTATGTTAATAGCTTCACTTGATGGGAATTGAGTATCATCACAGGAGGGATGAAAGCTGGAAAGATCCCTTCCTCCTTTCTTTTTTCTGCAGGGACTGGCAGTTTAACTTTGTTAAGGAGAAAGGAAGAGGGGAGGTTTGTCAAGACCTTCTTTAGTCTTTCAATCTCTATAATTTATTTCTTCCAAAAATTAGGCAAGTATTGGGGCTGGAGACAATTGTGCTTGAGCAGGAAAACGCTGCTAGCTTTCTGCTCATGTTGCAGAGTCCAGTTTACTCAGCTTGAGTGAGGAGTGATTAAAGCATTTTGCTTTTGAGATGCTTCTGTGGGCACGTGCTAGGAATGACTCCTTTTCTAATCCAGTAGCTGACACAGCAGAACCTTGCTCTCCATTGTTGCAAATCATTAAATCAGAGCACAATCCATTTGGAGCAACTCATGGAAACTCATTATTATTTTGCCACTGCTTGCTGAGCTGCTTAGATAATCAAAATGCTTGTGAGAACAGGGAAAAAAATCTTGCTCTTGGCCTAGAAGGCGCAAAGAGCAGTGACACACCCCAGGAGAGAAGCAACAAGATGTGTGGGAGCAGAGAAAGACAACTTGGGAGGATAAGAGCCATGAGACCCCCTGGAGCCTCAGTCCCATGGACTTCATTACAGCTAAACATAATGCTTTCAAAGCAGGCTCTTCCCTGCTCTTTCATTTCATTGGTAAGGTGCAAGGGAGGTAAAGGAGGAAGGTAATGTGGATTAGTTCTTTTAAACAGCCAGTAAGGCAGAAGCCTTTGCCATGTTTTGGAAGCCCAACATTCCTTAAGATAGAAACAACACAGGATACCTGGCCCGGTTGTCTGGGGAGATGTGGGAAGCTCTGTGAGAGCCTTCTTCTTTTTCAACTTGGAAGTCTGGGAATGGGCAGCAAATTAATGGAGAATGTTTCCTTTAAGTAATGAGAAAAAATGTGAATTACTGCTGAGGTTTCCATTCTGCATCAGCAGGAAGCCATTTTTCTACTCTGGTCAAAGATTTTAAGGAATATTTGGCACATGAGGACAGCACTGACATTGTGCATTTCTATCACATGGTCTTGAGATTGATGCCATTTACTCATTCAGGCTTGATTCTGGAAATATGTAGGTAGGTTACCTGCTTATTCAGTGGTCGCTGGGAATGATTTAGTGGATTTATGAAAACATCCATGTCAGAACCTCATAACCCCAGAGACATTGAGGAAAATATAAATCTGGAGCTCTGAAGATTGATATTAGTTGTGACACTTCCAATAGGAAGGTAAATGACAACATTTCTTAGATATGATCATTTACAAAGTGAAAATGCCAATGTAACTAATAAAATTTGAAACTATTTTCTCATGACTAATTATACTCTGAAAGTGAATGTGCAGCTATAGTTACCAAGTGATGGGGAAAATTCAAAGGCCCATAAATACACTTTAAACATAATCATCCTTTTTGCCAGTAGAAACCATGACCTTTCACAACTGAAATATATAGAAAAGCATAAAGAATATATTAAAGTAGCGACACTGTGGAATTATGCAGGTTCTAAACAATTATGGAAGAAGAGAGCAAAAAATCTGAAGTAGACAAGTAATTTGGGAACTTGGCAGCTAATTCATTCTGAGTCTTGCACTGCATTTCTTAAGTTCCCACACACATTGTGTTTCTAAAGCTAAATCCTGTAGGCCCTTATCAGCTCACATTTAAGGGTTAATTTACAGACCCTCGGTCCTGCAGAACATGGTTCATTGTTTTTTTCACAGCTGCATAAAACATTGTAAATGTTTTTTAGCAAATAATATTGGAGTAGAAAATAAAAGGCAAATCTTAGAGGAAGACCAGTTTTTTAGTAGTGGGTCTGGATTCTGTGACAGTGAAGTAGCTGAACTAGAGGGTTATACATACCTGACTGAGCCAGTAAGGCAAATTGACAACTTGTGTGTTTATACAGCTTTGTGTTTTTATATTCTTTCCCAAATTCATGTCTCTTGCTGGCTGTGAAATAGAAGCAGATACAAATGGTTAAACTCCTTTGTCCAAATTCTGCTGTTATCTATATTCACTATTTTTTCCTGACCTGTGCAGGACCCCCTGACCTAACCCCTCAAATGCTGCCTCTACAAGATGCCCCTAGTGAGGCCCCCCTTGATTCCTGGAACCTAACCCTCTTTCAGAACAGTCCAACAAATACTTTCCAAATTAGGGCTATTCAACCACCCCTGCCCAGAGTCACAGAACACAATTACCAACATGATTTATCTGAAGAATTTTCAACTCTTGAACGTACTGTGGTGACATTTGCTGATGGTATTCTTAGCATGCATGGGAGGAATGGGGCATTTTGTTAATATGTATCTGTAAGGTAAGGTGTGTAGGATATGGCTTTTTCAGTTCCCTGTACTAATGTTAACCTGGCATGTTAAAAGCTATCCTGGGTTTACAAAAATAATATGGCAAAGGCATTATGAAGGACAGCCAGAATGATTCTGCATGAGAAAAGGAAGTTCTTGGCTAAAACTTGTTGTTGCTGATGCTGCTCAGCAGGAGGGGAGCCCCCACAGCTCTGGAGACACGGGGTGAAGCCACACGCTGGCTCCCATCAGGACAATCCAGACAAACATCTTGCCCTTCACCACAGCTCTGTAATTTGAAATGCAGAGGAAGGAAAACTACAGGATTAAGACATAGGAAGACAGAAAATTTTTCAGATTTCCAAATGTGGAGAAAAGAGACCTCAGCTACCTCCAAGTGCGTAACCAGTACTACTTTCCATGACTGCATCATGATGAGCATCTCACAATGCACTGCAATTCTTCCCTGCATGCAAGTGCATCAAAATGCCACAAAATCACATCAGATTTTGTGTTTGTTTCTCAGTTTTAGACAAAACCATTTGCATAAATATTCTTATAAAACTTTTGGGGTTTTTATCTCTTGTATTTATTAGGGCATACTAGCACCACAATAATTACATCAATGCAATGATACCAGTCGAAAGTTCTGATGAAACAACTTGCACAGATCAAACTTCATTTGCAATTTCTGAAGGAAGTGCAGAGAGCTTGATATCAATGTTTTCCCAAAGGGTAGAATTATCTGAAGTGCAGGGTGGGGCTGAAAAGGGGAACAACTTCAGACAGTCATTAACATTTTAGAAAAGGACAAAATGCTTCATAGCAGCTAAAGGTAAAAGGCTACAAATACTGTTTAACCATCTATGCAGGTATTGGTCTTGCCATGGGAATGCTTTGCAATTACAAATGGAAAGGCAGATTGTACACTGAAGGGAGGTCCTCAATTTTCTTTAACATGGGTTTCACACTATGGAAAGCCTGGAGCATTTTGTATAGATCAGCTCAGTGAATGGAATCACTACCAGAAAGATGCCTTACCAAGTGAAGAAGATGGAAGACAGCAAGAAGACTCTGGCACCTGCTAATTCTGCTGCTAATTTTAATGTTATTTTAATTGCCATCACGGAGAATGGAATGAAGAATCTGAGGCCCAGTCCTGTTCTCATAACATTTTATGAGAGGTTTGGCACCAGCTTTCATGAGAACAGGACTGGGCGTCATACCTTCATATCCTAGTTATGTGAGAGGGACTGCCAGAATCTGTATCATCTGAAGTCAGATGGCCTCTGTAAATTAAGCAAATGAGCAGAAGCCAGCAACAGGAGAGGAACTGCAAAGATGAATTCAAAGGGAATTGCCTATAGAAGGGAGAGAATGGATGTTAAAGCAGCAGAAATATGGCTGAGTTGAATTAACTAGGGTATAAAAAAGCTGAATATTCTGCCTACCATGCTGGGAGAAACTTAAGAGAACCTCACTCAGATTTAGGAGACTGTAAGGAAAAGAAATAAACTGAAATGTGACAGACTAAAAAAAAAATCCCACCAAAGAACCCATAACACACCAACAAAAAAAATAAAGCCAAAAACCACAGACTGAGCTCTCCTAAAGCATCTTCCAAAATTCTTAGGTATTTGAAATCAACAAATTCTGCCATATGAAACACAGAAGTGTCTCAACAAAAATGCCCTAGGAATACAACGGCTTTTACATGCATGAAAAACAAGACAGAGACAGATTAACTCACTGCAAGTGAAATCGAAGACCCTCAGCCATGTGGCATAGGCTTCTTCACTGAAAGGGTGGTCAGGCACTGGAACAAGCTGCCCAGGCAGGTGGTGGAGTCACCTGCCTGGGCAGCTTGTTCCAGTGCCTGACCACCCTTTCAGTGAAGAAGCCTATGCCACATGTCCAAGAAACAACGTGGTTTAGTTGGCAAGGTGGTGTTCAGTCACAGGTTGGACTTGATGATCTTGGAGACCTTTTCCAACCTAAATGATTCTGTTATTCTGTGAGTGAAAGTTCCTCAAAGACTGGAGGGGGAGAGAGGTGTCTTTGTAGACAAAGAGTTTCTTTCTTCAAGAAAGCATCAACACACTAGTGAAAAAGAAAGAGCCAGAGAAAAATGGGGCAACACAACCTGAACCTGTTCCCAGGAATACAGAAGCCAGATGTCAGTTAGCAACTGAATGATGGTGCTTACAACTGGAGAGGCAAACACTCATTCCTGGATTTCCTTCCAATACATGAGAATGAAAAAAATGGATAAATAGAGAGAGTGAACATAACCAGAAAGTACAACATGGTGAACAAGGCCTGCACAATGCAAAGCCAGGAGGGACATCTGCTCACACAAGATGTTGTGCACACTGGACTGACGGCACAGGAAAGCTGACCTCACCTGTATGCATTGAACTGAAGTGGCCATGGGGAAGCTTGGGTTCATGCTGATCATTAATAAAAATTCAGATTTAAAACTTGACACAATTACTTTGAATAACAGTATTCTGCTTGAAGAAGTGCATGCCTACTCCCAGACTGACATCAGATGGAATGTGGAGCAGGACAGCAGAGAAGAGAGGACAAGATCTACCTATATCTCATGTTTCTGCTGAACTGAGACAGTGAAACACAGAAAAATAAATGAAAGAGATCTGGGAAGATTGGGGAATGAAGTAAGAGCCAGAAAGTAGAGGGTCAGCAAGAAACCTGAACCACCATCAGAACATCTTAGGCAAAAACAACAGGCTAAAGAGAAGGAGCAATCAGAGGAGATACCCTTACAGTGGACACAGAAATCTCAAAGCAAGTGAATGGATCTGGGGCAGGGAAGGGATTAAAAAGAGCCAAGAGCCTAGAGGATGCTAGATAACATGCAACAAGAGGAGGGAAAGGCATCTGGATGATACCTTAAAGGAAGAAAATAATGGGTACAGGCAAGTAGTGGAAATGAAAGAAAAAAAGACAGCACTGGACAAGTGCTGATGCTTGTGTAGGATTCCTAGGCAGAATAGGATACAAAAAAAATACCACTATAGGAAAAGCAAACTCTCATGCATGAAACAAGTGAAATGCAAAGGTTTTAGGGGAACCCAGGAGCAGCTTTGGAGGCATCAAAGCCTGGAGGATTACTGTGAGACACAGTGGTGAGGACTCCAGGAGGAAAACTGGAGGTAGTCCCAGGGCTAAAGACAGGAAAAAGCAGAGGAGAATGGAAAGGAGAATTAGAGGATGAGTGAGAGGAGCTCTTTGCATAGGGGATGAGCTACAGGAATAGAATAGGGAAGCAGGAAGGCAACAGAGGATGTGGCTCAAGAACAGAGAGCAGGTTCCAGGAGAAGAGCAGGTTGGTATAGGACAAGGGGCTGAGGAAGACAGCACGGATTAGGAGCTGTGAGCCACGCTGGCAGCTGGCAGCAGGAGCTTGCTTATTCAGCAAGTCAGGCGGTAATTAATTAAATCAAGGCAAGCAGCAATCAGTCAGTTAAATCGGGTAACAATGACTCAATTAAGTTGAACTGGGGAACAATGAATTTATTACATCAAACCAGGGAACAATGAACCAATTAAATCAGCTGGAAGCCTCCATGGGTCCATCCAGAGCCTGGGCTAGGTGCCACCGGGGTGGGGACTCGCTGCAGCCGCCTGCTCCAGGAGAAACATCACCACAGCAACTGAGCATCGCTGCTGACAGCCCTGCTTGTCCCCTCTGCCCAGAGCAAAGAAGGACACGGCAGTCTACAGCCAGTCTGATGGAATATTTGTAATAAACAAAAGGGGTGGGGAAATGGAAACTGTCAGCTTCCAAATTAACAATAGTGTTGCAGAAATTACTGGGCTGCCTAAGGATGAAGAAAGCACTGCCTTTCAAATCAGGCTGATGCTGGATATCCGGAGCTGTCAGCTTAAGAAATTGAGAGGCTTTGATGGTGCCTGACGATGATTTAGTCCACCCTAACAAGCATGCAGGAGAGGTACACTTTCCAAGGGCATCCTGGAAGAGTATGGCTATGTACTGAAACAGCTGCCCATGCCCATTTTGATGTAAAAAGCATAAATTATATGGATTGGTGTGAGTCAGGCTGATCATGTACTGGCAGTACTAAGAACAATTTTCATCTTCTTTCATTGGCTCCCCATATAATTTGGTATTGAGGTGGTTTGGTTTGGGTTTGGGATTTTTTTTGTATTTTTTTTTCTCTCCTGTTCCTTCTTCTATCTCCACAAGCAGAGGACATCACTAAGATCACTGAGTTGCCTTAGCAGGAAAGCACCCAGTATGTTTCTCCAGGGATATTTCATGCATATCAGTTAACTGAAAATAAAAAAGGGAAGGCCTCATTGATGAGGACAACCTCAGGTCAAAATGGTGAGGGAGACAGCCATCTACCCATTATTCAATGGAAGTGCAATCCTAATGGTTCTCTAAGGGCACCTGTAAGGCCCTTGCAGGTGAAAAAATGTACTGCTTTTCAAGGCAGTACAAATGCTTGAGGTGCTGCAATGGTTAATAAACAGGGATATTACATGGGCAACCTTTATCTTACTACACATGGTCATTAAAGTAATTATATTGAAAAGGAAATGACTCTTTGGGTGTTATTTCTGGCTAGATGAGGTCCTGGGATTTGCCCAGAGTGTGTAAATCAGGGCCAACACAATCCCTGTAGGAATGCTGACCAGTAAATTAAACTGAAAATAAAAGCTGAAGAACAACTTCCTGAGCAGCATAAAAGGATGGGGCTTGGTCCAAGACATTGTATATACTGATATATATATTATCAGTACCTTGTGTATCCCTGTTGTCCCCTAATAAATGTGCCACAGGACAGCGTGAACTTTGAGACACACTGGCACAATAGTTTCATGCTGAAGGATTGGACTTCATTTTCTTTTCCCTGCTCTGAACTGCTAAATAGTCAGAAGGCAAAAAGAGTCTAATTAGAGATGTGAAGGTTTGGAAAGAAACCAGAAATTTTCAAGACGAATAACCTCCTGCTTCCAGTCTGCACCACAGTGTTTGAGCAGTCGTCTGCCATGGAAAAATGGAAAAGCAACTTCCTGGGGTTTGTTTTTTCTCTTCCTCTTTTCTCCCTTCTGAATAATATTAAGACTGAGCAGTTGGACCTGGTCTTATACAAATCTTCAGTCTAATGAAGTACATAAAAATTAGGTTAAAATTTCAGTCAACAGTTCAAGTAATTTCAGACTCTGGTTTATTAATGCTCAGAAGAAAAACTTGACCTATGCCAGTATTTCAAAAAGCATAATTTAAATGCTCTACAGGACAGTCAGTGATTGTGATTATGACCTTGATTGTGATTATGACCTAGATGATGACATGCACTATCAAAGAGATTGATCTTATCATAAATTTGGGCTTTGTATCTAAAGCTACTCTTGGTCAATAGGATGTTGTGACAACTATGTCTATTAAAAAAAAATTATTTTCAAATAGTATTATCTTGTGAGGCATCTAGTGTCACAAAATTTCTGAACCCTGTAACTAATTTTCCTTTTTGTTTATTTGTTAGGAATGGATGAGATTTATGTTTATCCATCCCTTTTTCTCACATTTTACCTTAAAATTATGTCAACAAACAAAACATAGTTATATGTGTTTTAGTGCACAGCTGCAGCCATTGCAGGAGAAGGGGCTGTAATTATTCAAAAGTTATCAATTCACATGTATTTATTTCACAGTTTTATCAAACAGCAATTTTTATATGCTAGCTAAATAATACACTATATTTTTATATGATAGCTAAATAAAATTTTCCTTATCTGTAAATGAATAAGTACAATTTAAATCTGTTTATTAAGTGGTCAATTATTAAATATATTTCATTTTTACTCTCATAAATAAAGATCAAACATTGTGATTAAGACTAGGACTTCCAGTCCTTAAATTTCCAGCACTGACACAGGTCTCATTCTTTCTATCTAGTGTCCTTTGCATCATTATTTATAATCAAAGAGGGTGCTGATGCTACTGGGTCAGAGAAATAGCATTCAACAGATGAGAGATGAAAAAATTACCCAGCAGAGGAGAAGCTGCTCTGTTTCTCCCTGCTACTCATTCACCTGGTGCTCTCCACTGTGGTCACATCTAGGGAACAGATGGTTTGATATTATCTAATTTTTGAAACACAGACAAACATATCACTTAAGACTTTTTCTTTACTGCCAGAATTGGATGCTTTTGCCTTGGGAGAAGCACCAGGTGTTGGCCTCCAACCATAACACCCCCCCCCCCCCAAAATCAGTGCAGTGAAGACCAGACAAGGCAGCTCAGAGAGCTCCACACCACTGCCCAGGGCCTACCTCCTTTAGGTAATTTCACAGGGAGACCCATAGGGTCTTGTTTCCACTGTCTTTTAATGGAAAAGACCTCCAAAATCATCAAGTCCAACCATGCCAACTAAACTATAGCACTAAGTGCCATGTCCAGTCATTTCTTGAGCACTTTCAGGGATGGTGACCCCAACAGCCCCCTGGACAGCCCATTCCAATGCCTGGCCAATCTTTCAGTGAAGAAATTCTTCCTGATGCCCAACCTGAACCTCCCTTGGTACAGCTTGAGGCCTTTTCCTCTCCTCCTGTCATTAGTTGGCTGGGAAAAGAGGCCCACCCCACCTCACTACATCTTCTTTCAAGCAGTTGTATAGAGCAAGAAGGTCTTCCCTGAGCTTCCTTTTCTCCAGGATAAACACACTCAGGTCCCTCTAGCTGTTCCTCATAGGACTTACAATTTTGATTTATATTTTCATAGTATTTCTCTTACTGCAAGAAGAACACCCCAAAACCTCTATTTGGTGGCAAACACAGCCTTGAAAAAACAGCACAAAACTTAAAATTCTCTGCTGAAGTTAAATATACCCAATGTTTATACAGTATTTTGACATTTTTCAAGGTCACTGAACCAAGTTGGAAGGTGACTGGAGAGAGAGCAACACGATTTCCTGATGTATCTTCTAAAGCTTTTCTTCCTGTAGGAAATGGGCTTTCCCTTTTGCTATGTGCAGATGTGTGGCCAGGGCCAGAGCCACCTCCCTTCCTCACACACGCTATACGTGTGGACCTTGAACATCATCTGAGCACACAACTCCCACAGATGTCAGCGAGCACAGGGAAACTCAGCCCTCAGGTATTTATTGCATGTCTAGCTAAGCATCACATCTTAGACCTTGGGCCTGGTCCTACAGCTGCTGCAGTGAACCAATTTCCCTGGGTTCCCTGGATGGGGTATAATTAACATATGGTCCCAGAGCTGATCCAGCTTGGATTAAATGCCTCAGATCTCTTCCAACATGAATTTTCCTATGGTCCTAATGTACATGTTCCATGGATCTAACTGCAAGGGTAGGAAAGGGTGATGGAGAAAAGATGAGCACTAGAGGGACAGAAGCTAATGTTTAAACCACAGCTGATGATGACTTCTTATCTTTCAAGTATTAGATTGTTTGTGCAAGAAATTTCTATCTCTTCCTCCTGAACATGAAATCAAAATTAAGTAACTGAATTTTACTACAGATTTTCTCAGACATTATTTGTATTTTAGGAAGTGGAAAAACAAGGCAGTAGAATTCGACTGGAAATCATTTATCATTCAAGTCCTTATAATCTAAACAAGCACAAACACATGCGTTTTTCACCCAAAGTCTGAGCAAATGTCCTGTTTGTCCAGTTGTGGTGCACATTTTCTTTGGAACTTTAGTTAAGAGGTTTACAAACCATTTATTTAGTTTGATGTGCCTGTGTGCAAGACAGAGTACCGTTTTGGGCAGGGATTTTTGGACCTAAAGTAAATTGTTCCCTCAGCAACTGTATTCCTTGGAAACAGAAAAGTTTCCAAAATAGGTCTTTGCACTGGCAAATATCCGCAGCTCCGTGAAAGCCTGCGAGTCTGCAGGGCACCGCTGTAGCATTTCAATCGCACTTGGAAAACAAACCTCCAAAAGCCACAAACTACTGGCTCTTCCCTCTGTGTTTGGCCAGCAACTCTTTTAATGATTTCCAGGAGAAAAGACCTGGCTTTTTTCTGTCCCAAAGCCCTGCTGAATACCTGAATTCCTCAAGATGGAAACACGACCCTGTTATCTCACAAAGATATGCGTTCCCCCTGAAACCCCCCCATCACCTCGTATCTGCTGTTGCCCGGATCTCCCTTCCCCTCACGCTCTCCCCCTACCACCCCTGGCAGGGGTCGAACGGGGGCGTTCGCCCCGGGGCGGCCACAAGCCCTTCCCACCCCTTATTTTGGCTGTTTCCCCCTCACGTTGGAAGCCCAGCTGGCCACACAGCCCCCTCCGCGGGGCACAGCGGCGAGGACGGGCGCCGAGCTCCGCCCTGGCTTCCCCACCGCCTCCGCGGGCGGCCGGAGGAGCGGGGCGCGG
This sequence comes from Lichenostomus cassidix, assembly GCF_008360975.1. Classification (NCBI taxonomy): domain Eukaryota; kingdom Metazoa; phylum Chordata; class Aves; order Passeriformes; family Meliphagidae; genus Lichenostomus; species Lichenostomus cassidix. The sequence goes on from NC_139479.1 coordinate 71,441,870, forward strand.
GCGGGGGCGGGCGAGGGGCGGGTTAAAAGCGGCGGCAGGTGAACGGGGAGGGACCTTAAAGCTCCGGGGCGGCGAGGCTGGGGCGGCCGCTCCGCAGGCACCGGCGGAGCCACGTTGATCGGCGCAGGCCGGCCGCGGTGCCGGCAGCTCCCGGCGGGGTGAGCGGCCCGCAGCGCTGGGCGCCGCTGAGGCAGGTGAGGGGCGCGGCGGGCGGGAAGGGAGGAAGAAGGGGCGCGGCGGGGCAGGTGCCCCCGGGCAGGTCCCGCCGGGCAGCCGAGGCCGCACTTGTTGCGCTCCAGCGCGGGGCCGGGACCGCGGCAGCGGAGCCGGGAGCTCTGGTGGCGCTGCCCGCCGGGGAGGGAGCGGGGCCGGGCGCGGAGGCGCCGTGCGCGCTGCCCACCCTCCCCGGCAGGGTTTGCCCTGCGCCGTGTGGGCGCTCTCCGCTTCCGTCCCCAGCAGGAGCGACACCGGGAGAGCTCGAGCCCCGCGAGCAGTTTGGGTTGGGAATGCTCATGTCTCTGTTGGTTACGCGTTTAACTTAAAACGATGTCTTTATTCACGTCCCAGCAGCTCTCTGTAAGCGCGTTATGTGAAGTACGTACGAGCAGCTACAACAGCAAGCAAAATCAAGGCTCCTGCAATTACAGGTAATTTGCGACACGCCTACAGATGTTAAGAGAGCTGCGGGAAGGTAAACAGCTTGCATCAGTAAAACTGACAGGTCCTGTGAGTGTCTGATCACACACTGGAAACATTCCTTAGAATTACAGGGGGAATAGGAAACGGGGTGTGAGTCAGAAATAAATGTATTTCTGAGTATCGGGGCTGGATAAGACCGCACAAAGAATGAGTACTTAAAGCCTTAAATAAAACACGAAGGACGTGCTGGAGTAAGAGCAGGAGTGCTTGCTTAGCTCCTGGCGCTAGCTGGAAGCTGGGCATGCTCTGGGCATGACTGTATTTCTCGTCATTGGGCTTTCCTGCATTGGGTGTTACTTTCACAGTCTCTTCTGTTGAAGAATCTCTCCCGTGCTTCCAACAGAGGAAGATATTTGCTTGTCTTGTACTCCATTCGTTTTCACCGTGTAGCCTGGAAATAACCTTAAGAGAACAGACAGAGTGTTGAAAGAAGGAAGTGGCCATTTATCATAAGAATGCTCTTTTAAACCCAGTTTTTATAACTTTGATCATTAATGGGATTAATGGCTGTGACCTGTATGAAATACTACGAGGGTTTGGGTCGAGATTCTGTTTGGGATTACCACAGGGTATGTGTGTATACTAAGTCAAAAGCAGAATAAAATGTATTTACATCCTTGATTTTGTTAAAGGAGTTACGTAATTTCTAACATCTCTTTGCCTCTGCTGCTCAGCGTGGAAGCCCTACTTGCCAGATATATCCTTTGAAGAGTCCCAGAGAAAAGACAGTAGGCAAAAGGATGTGCTTGTGTTAGATTTATCTTAGAGAATAAGGCAATAGTCAGACAAGCCTTAGCCTGGAATAAGGAGGTACATCCATGTGTCATCTAAGCATTGCAATGTAAATTTCCAGGTGGGCTTTCCAGCACATTTCCAGAGCCATGAGATGACTTCTCTATGGCATGTGTCAGGGTTTCTAGGAGATTTCAGACAGTCCCCAGAACTGTCAGTCTTATAATTGGTAGGACTACATATTGCAGAGCTTAAAAGTGGAACAGTAAAACCCCATGAATTAAAATGCTTCTGTGGAGAAATTGATTCTGTCCTGACAGGGCCAGTTCTCTCAGTTTGCTGAAGCTGGGCCTCTGAGGCCTCTGACAGTGCTGCTGATTTGCATCCCTTGATGCACAACCCAAGTTGTTGGGCAGCCTCATTTATGTTGTGCAAAGAAAAGTAATTTTACAGTGGAAAAGGTATAGCAGACCATCTTAATAGCTGGAAAAATAGTAGCACTTTGAGCTACACGTACAAGTTTCTCATAGCAGTCATTGCATAATTTCAGTTGGTACTTGTGAGTAAAGAGGATGCTTTTACAAGTTGATTCTTGTGAACAGTTTCAATTAAATCAGTGGTTCCAGACAGTGCATGAAATAGGAACATGGGCTGAAGCTGTTTTTCCTTTTGATGTTTTCCCTTGTTCTGTTCCTTGCTGATTTTGTTACTTAATGGTGACTGATGAGATATCTGAAAGGAGAGCTGTGACTCTTGCCTGGCTAAACACCAGTTTGTGTAAGGAAAAACTTGAAGTGATGATATTTGAAGCAAGATAACATGCTGTCAAAACAGCAGGAATGTGGAAAAAGAGAAACACATCTCCTATTAGTTGATAAAAGAATGTTGAAACTAATTCTATTCCTTATCTCACACCTGCATTTCTTCCTGTAATAAGAGTTTTTAAAAGGAAAAAGTTGCTTTTGACTTTACTCTTGATGAGTGAAGTAACAAAATACATGCTCAAAGAAAAGCTGCAGTGCAGTATCAAATCTTGGCATTTATGAGTTTAATTAGTGTTTCCAAAAGGGTCCAAGTTCTGTGTGTGAAAGAAGTCAGTGGCTTGCTGATTTTATAGGAAATGTTACATTGAAGCAGGAGCAAGCAGATTGGTAGAGGGGATGTAGACATTTGCCTAGGTGTAGGGGGATGGAAATAGGAATTAGGTAACAGTCTTTAAAACAAAAAGCAACATAAAAATATCATAACTAAAAAGATATTTTGATGACTGGGAGCAGGGTACAATTATCTCTAAAACTTTTTTTTAAATACAGGAAATAGGACACTTGTATCAGTGAAGACATAGTCCTGGGGAATTCAGCTTTCTTCCAAAGCAAGAAGCTTTAAGCACACTTTGAAGGAAGGGTTTACATGGGAAAATGGCTGAGACAGGCTAAATTCTAATAGGACTTGTGCTGTCTTGTTATGCCTTCAAGTGTGACCTCTGATTTCCTGTTTTGTACGAGTGGAATGAATTTTGTGCAGAGATGTTCTGGAGGATAGTAATCCTCCAGTTACCCTTGCAGGCTAGTGAAACTGGTATGGATATTTCCAGGCATCCTCGGAAAATGACTGAAAACTTATGTGAGGGCATGAATAATGGGACAGTCGGAAGGGTATTATTGTGGGTAGAAACTGAACCCTTAAATGCTGTTGATATTTAAGTAGCATAATTTTTTTAGTAACACTTAACTACATACAAATTGGGTCCTAATCTGTTTGGTTTCTCTGGGTTTCATGCTGAGTTTAATTAGAGCAAAGAATACCTCCTGTTTTCCTAAACTTGAGTAGAAGGAAAGAACAATGCTTGCAGTGTTCAGACCTGCAACTGTCAGAGGTTTCCTGTTGCTGATTAGTCTTTGCCTGTTCTTGTGTCAAATCAGATATACTGTAATCCCTCTGTCACAGCTCTTCTCCTCTCCAGTTTCCACTCTGATCTGGAGATAGGTGTTCAGAACAAAGTTTAAGAGCTACTAGAGAGAATTGCACAGGCTTTTGTGATTGCTACACTGTTCCTTTGATCTTTTTCAGCTTTTTAGGAAAGAAGTAGAGCTGTTGATATTCCAGAGTCTTCCAGCTGCTTACTCCTTGAAGTTTTTAATATACTACTGTAAAATTAAAATAGCTGGGAGCTACCTATTAAAGGATTTTTAGTTGCCAAGGTCTAAGTTCAAAGCTTTGTCTTCTTGCATTTTGAACTCTGCATTAAAATGCATTAAATGCTGCATTAAAAGCAGTGTAGGGAGCTGCATTCTTTTTCAGGTGTCAGAAATATCCTGGATTATTGAATTCAAGCTCTGTGCTTCCAGCTTTGAACTGGTACTTGTCTGTCTTGGTTCTCTGAGCCTGTGAAGCTTGTAATTGCAGTGGAGCATTTCAGGAGAACAGCCCTGTAAGATGGTGAGATTTGTTATCTCCAGTTTAATGTCTGGGAAACTGAGGCATGGGACAGACTGACAAATTAGGTAGGAAGTGATTGCTGTAGCCTGTGTACCAGCCTTTCTTGGTGAAATAAAAGGATGCTGTCTTTTGGAAGATGTTAATCTGTATTTATTAGAATATCCTTGCTTCAGCCTTGGCAATGCTGCTGTTCTTGTGGTACAGCACCAACACTAACTCAGCAACAGGAATAACAAAATCTACACACTAGCAATTAAGTGCTTGCTGTAAACTAGAAGCCAGGTTGGCAGGGTGGAGGCATGCTGATGCGAAACTGCTGAAACCCAGACTAGTGTGTTCTTCAAATCTGGGTAATGACACAGCATTATACAGCTCTAGGACGCCTCAATGCTGGTTATCAGCCCCTCTGTGAGCCACTGCTCCCAGTGCAACTGTTGAGATCAATACCTGAAATGAAAGTTGTTTGAGCAGCACCTTTGAATGTATGTTGGACCTCAACGTGCAGCAATATTTCTTGTGCTGAGTTGGGTCATAAAATAATTTTGGTAGTGATTTTGCATCTGATAGTTTAGACATTCTAAAGCTTTTCTATGGTAAAAGTTCTGCATTAGAATTGCCACTCTCAGGGATGAGTTACCTTTGTCCCCTGCTTGGGAGGCAGGCACAGGCACTTGAGACCAGTGCTTTTTTGCTTAAAGATTATCTTGGTTAACACATTCCTACATGGGATAAAGTGACTTTTGTCTTGGCAGACTGCTGATCTTTTATCAGTATCCAGAGGCACTGCTGAAAGTGGTGGAATATCACACTATTCTGGTAACTCCTGGTACACTGTACACTAAAATTCTGATAGAGGGGGAGTCATTGTGAACACCCTCTAAATTTCTTTTGGAATCCAGTACAGTAAATAAATTGGTATCCAAATTGAAAGCAAGAAAGGGTATAATCTTTCTCTAAATTTATGTGTAAATTAGGAGTCTGTGGACCTCTTCTTGAATGGGACTCCTAGATGTTCCTACAACATAAGCAAATATTGTAATACTTACTAGTGACTACTTTTTTTGCTTGATAATATCCTTTAGCAGAAGCACCATATACGTATGTGACAGAGACATATCTTCTGTTGTTTTCTCACCTTCACTGTATTCTAGTTGTGGATTTAGCCACTGACTAATGATTTTCCAGGATAACAGTCTTTAACAGAGGAAAATGGTTAACAATTGTCTGTTAACAAGCTAGCTGTACTCATAAACAGGGCAGCTCAGTGATAATTGTCCTTGGTGTTGTGAATTGCAGGGATTTTCACTGGGTGCATGCACTGTGCTGTGATTGCGGTTTAATGTAGGCTTACAGGAGCTAGCTTTAAAGTAGAAGGTAGTCTAGCCATGGCAGCACAGAACACAAAATACTGCCCATAAGCTGTAGAACTACAGAAATAATTAAGCTCTAGTTCTTCTCGTGCTGCTGTCTAGCTTACTAGTGAAAAAAAACCCAAACCAGCAATAAAAAAACAAACCCCAAAATGAAACACCTGTTTGTGTGGCTATGTTGTGTGATCATGTAGAACTGTTTCTCTTGTAACTTAACGTTTCAGTCGAGCATGGTGATCTTTTATGATTGTTTTAACTGTTACTGTAACAACCATATACTATTGTGGTCCTCTAATTGTTGAAATTAAACAGAAGGTGCTGCTGGCAGTAGAACAGAGATCTATGCAGAGGCTTGGAAAAGCTTGTTTTCATGCCTGGTTGCAATTTTTGTGAAGCAGAATTTAAAACTTATTGCACTCCCATGTTAGAAATTATTTTAAATGCTTGGTTACTCAGCCTCACTAACTTAAGCTATCTTCTGTTCTTCCCAGTTTCTTTCTTTATAACCAATCCCTATCCTCATTGCTACTTTACATTTTTTCCCCAAAATTCACCTGAAGCTTTCATATATTCAGTGTATTCTTGTAGTGTGCTGTACTTCTAAGACCAGCAAACTAGGTAAGTCCTTGACTGTATACATACTGTCATTTCTGTAAGCATTTGGCAGGATTTGCTCACACAGAAATAGTAGCTGGACTGGCTTTATCAAAATAGGACTTACCAACCCATTAAAGGGATGTAATTTTCCTGCTTTGTTCTCCTTTGGTCAGCAAGACAGTTAATATTTTACTTGCTAGAAAAAAGGAAAACAAGTATTTGAAAGAAAGATAACCTATGATCAAGGTTCTAACTTTTGAGCAAGTAAAGAGTAAATGAGCCATCACATCAGTACAGGTGGCCCTGACGGGGTGTTGAGTTGGAGTGATCCGCACTGGTAGCTTTAATAGTGCAAAGGGCCATACTTGGTTAACTTAAATTCTGATTGGATCACTGTGTCTGTTTATTGTATAGGGGTGGACACTTTGGCAGTGTCTGAATTGCCTTCATTGGATCCTCTAAGTTGCATTAAGGGGAGCTGTTTAAAGCCAGCTAGTAGGGGGAACACTGTGGCCAAAGTATTTGGATGGAATTCAGGCTGCCTGGATGTGGCACTACAATCTTAGATGTGCCACCTTCAGGGAGAAGATAGTGAGACTTCACTGGTGTCTGATCAGTGCCTGTAGCACTCTGGAGTGATCTAGAAGTCATATGACTCTCCACCAGTGCCCAAACAAGCCTGAGAGGCCACGAGCAAGAAGGGGCAAAGGTTGGTGACTTCCTCAGCAAGCAGCGGGAGGAATAGTGGATGGTGGCAGGAGGAGCTGAAGAGATAGCTGGAAGATTTGGAAAGGTATGTGGGAAGGGTGAAGGGAGGAGGGTTTGGGCAGGTATGAAAGACAAAGGCTTTTTCGGAAAGGAGAGGAGATGTCACTACAAGACTCTGGGCAAAAAGCTGGCTCTTCAAAGTGGGGTGGCTTTTTCTTCTTTCCTGATCCAGTTACTGACATGCCTTTGCTAGAATTGAAGCACAGTTTTTTGGCTTAGCAAGCACAATATACTCTCAGAGAAGATGGAGCAAGTCAGATGAAGAGGAGTGTGTATTATCCTCAGCACTAAAGCTTTGCCCCCCCCCCTTCCCCACTGACTGCTCATTCTTATCAATACTGTCCTTTTCAGATAATCTGTGGGTCTGTGCTGTAGATTGGTAAAATGGATCAGATTAAAAAAAACCAAACCAAGCAAAACATACTAGTCCTGGGAATAACTTAAGGACAAGTCACCTGCTTTGTAATGCACCTTCACAAAGTCACAGGACATGCACTGCAGTGTGACTTCTGGAGAAAACAGGACTAGAGGAGCTTCTTGAGCTGACTATCCACTGGGGAACTTGTATTTTGAATGCCCTTCTGCAAAAGGAGAAGGATACAAATCCATGTGAAGGCATAACAAAATGGCAGCACTGCTGGTGTGCAGTGAGATGAGAAGCTAAGAAACAGGGCTTATGAGGAGGGGATACACAGGTTTCACTTCACAAGCTTTTCACTCTGGAAGGAGATGATTGACAGGCAGGGAGAAAAAGATAGAATGACTGAGAAGAATGTAAGGACTCTGGTGGAGCTGCAGGATAGGTGAATAATGTGTGTAATACCACAGTTTGCGTGGTGCCACTCTTCTATGGGATATCTTTTCAAACATTCATAAGAATTTCTAGTCGTAATACTTAGTTGTAGTGTCATTTTATAAGTACTGTAATTGCCATATGTGTGTAACAGTGACAGAGAACACTAGAAAGTTGTAACTGTTCCTCTGTTTAATTGCCAGGGCAAATTCTGAAAGAAAGTTTGGTCTCATTTTTCATCAATCAGATGACAGAAAAAGGGGTGGAAACAAATAGTTAAAAATTTAGCTGATAGGCTTAGTAAGTATCTCTGATACTAAGGGTCTTTCCCGTGTCCTCATAGAGTCGTTAACCTACAGAGACTCTGTATCTGTGTGCTAATGAAAGAGTCTTTCTTGGAAAAAATAACTTAGCAGGATAACAAGGTAAATCTCTTTCAGGACTAGCCCATATAGATTCTGCATCCTTGAAGGAGGCTCAGGAAAAGTTCCCTGCAATCTGAAGAAGATCTTGGATTTCCCCCTTGGTTTTCAGCTCCTGGAGTATAAGAACACTCAGTCAACCAGGAGGATCTGAGGGAAATGTAGTTTATGGAACTAGTGAAGGAGATTACATTTAGATCCCAGTAACTCAAGGAAAAGATAGTGTTGTGTTGTGTAACAACTGAGTGTCCTCATTTTCTCTGACATGTTGTGTACTTTGACTGATGCTCTGTATTATTGTATGTGACCTACTGATTGTATGTAACTCACTGTAAACCAGAAAGGTTTTTGACATTACTCAGAATGGGAGTGTGACGTGGAAGACAACTACAAAATAGTGTCATCATTTTCTTCCTCATGCAATATGATCCAGATCAGAGTCAGGAAAATCTTGTTATTGACACGATGACCTTTTTGCCAGTAGCTGCTCTTTAAAGCAGCTTTGAAAAGGTGATTTTGCTTATTGGTTCCTTGTGCTGTAAATGCCAAAGAAATATGGTCTCTGAGATGCAAACAAATTAACAAAGTTGTGAAATCAAAACTTTCATGAGTAGTTTCAGATCTGTGAGCACTCTTAGAGGGTCCTGTCTAACAGGCACAAGAAACGTCAGTTTCTTGAATACACAGTAGCTTGCAAACTAACTTTCTGTAAATCCATCTGAAGCAGAGGGGTGGGGCAAATGGGCTGAAATACCTCTGAACACTCTCTGTGGAAAACTGTGGAAGCTGTGAAAACCCAGACAATTGTGGTGTTCCTGAGCAGACATAAAGGTGACATCCTTAATTCATTATAATCATAATGCTTTGAAACTCACTTGCTGGAAACTATATGCTTCTGTTGAAAAAGTCTCTGAGCTGCTGCTGGCCTGTGTGAACTCCTCAAATGTTGACTATAGCGCTCTCCCAGCCTCTGAAATATCTCTCCTAATCTAGGACTAATGCTGTGTTATTGGGGTGGGGGGAGGAACCCCAACCTAACAGGCATTGGCAATGAAAGAGTCTGTCTAGTTACTCTAGGCCCTTTTTGTAGTTAGTGGAGAGAAGCAATTTTGGTATGAATCTTAAACATTGATTTTTAAACATCCAACTTGAGATGGATAATGACCAAGATTTTACCTTCATTGCTTCAAGCTAGTCTGGATTTTGCTTTGACTAAGAATGTAGTCACACTTTTTAAATTGGTGAAGGTTATTCAGATGTAGAAGTCAAATTAATGTGGTGCCATGTGTGTAATCCAGTAGTGAAATATTACCTGCTGATATGTGATTAGGTTATTATTTATGACTAGTTGTAAGTAACCCCACTGCGTCAACAAAATGTTACCACAGCCAGTGGATGTGCTACAATTACATGATATTGCCTTTATTTTAAACCACATGCTTGATGGTATTTGTTTCCTGTCTTGATTAATCTTGGTTTTGTTTATTTGTCTTCTCTTAGGTCAGAGGATTGAAACAAGACAATGGATTGGGGAGCTCTGCATACCATTTTGGGAGGTGTAAATAAGCACTCCACCAGTATCGGGAAGATATGGCTCACAGTCCTCTTCATCTTCCGTATCATGATCCTGGTTGTGGCTGCAGAGAGAGTCTGGGGAGATGAACAAGATGACTTTGTCTGCAACACGCTTCAGCCTGGCTGCAGAAATGTTTGCTATGATCACTTTTTCCCCATCTCTCACATCAGACTCTGGGCCCTGCAGCTGATCTTTGTCTCCACACCTGCACTGCTGGTGGCCATGCACGTGGCTTACAGGAGACACGAGAAGAAGAGGCAGTTCAGAAAAGGAGACCAGAAATGTGAATACAAGGACATAGAGGAAATCAGAAGACAGAGGTTTCATATTGAGGGCTCCTTGTGGTGGACATACACTGGCAGCATCTTTTTCAGACTGATCTTTGAAGCAGTCTTCATGTATGCGTTTTATTTCATGTACGATGGGTTCCGAATGCCTCGCTTAATGAAGTGTAATGCCTGGCCCTGCCCCAACACGGTAGACTGCTTTGTTTCCCGACCTACTGAAAAGACGGTGTTCACTATTTTCATGATTGCTGTGTCCAGCATTTGCATTCTTTTAAATGTGGCTGAATTATGTTACTTACTGACAAAATTTTTCCTCAGAAGGTCTAGAAAAGCTGGAAATTCAAAACAGCAACCCAACCATGAGAATAAGGAAGAAACCAAACAAAATGAAATGAATGAGTTAATATCTGATAGCTGCCAGAACACAGTTATAGGATTTACAAGTAGCTAAGGTGGTGTCAGTGATGATGTTCACTCTTTTTGGAGTGAATGTTTTATTTAAAGGCTGCAAATGAAATCTGTTGTATGAAACAAAGTTGGGTGAGATTATGATGCATAGTGTCAGATGTCGAGTATGTGCATGTCTGGGAAAAGTCAGGGCAGCCTAAACATGTGAAAATTGTGTGAGGATTAAATAGGAAGATATGCTTTCCTATGAGTACCCTTACAAGCTGACTATGACAAGTGGGAAGCCCACTGCTACCTTCATGCTGACACAGCTCCTGAAAACTAAATGCAACAGCAATAAGAACAAAACTCTTTCCAAGCTAGGTATTCTAGTATTACAAGATGTTTTGTAATAGTGATAGTTTTTACTTGTGAACTGATGATTAAAATATTTTTCTAAAATCTAAGATTCCATGTTACTTAAGGTGTTATAGTACAAAACTGTGTTTTATTTCTTAACCAGGTGTATGCAGATGAACCCTGTAATACCATATTCATGGGGGGGAGACAGCAATAGGCTACATACATCTTCACAGTTCTGCAAGTGCTGCTTGAGTCTGGGCAGGTAGCTTGAGGTGCTTGCATACATGCTGCTGGCTTGTAGGGGAATTGTACAAAAGCCCACCAGTGTGGATGACTGAGGTAGCTAGATTCTGAGTGCAGTCATGCCTAAATCCAGCACAAGAATATAGTTATAGCCTATGTAGACTTGTTTAAACATCTAGCAGACCTGGTACTCTCATCAATCTTTTAATTGCATACTGCCAGTTTTATAGCAACTTACATAAGTTTATGTAGATGTTTATTTCTCTAATGTATTAGCTGTATTTGTTTCTTTCTGCTGTATCACATCATGAAACTTCTTTGGTTTTGATTTGTTTGCTTTTTTTATAGTAGACTGATGGTGCTGTTATGAGACTAGAGGCAATCTGGTTTCAAGGACATGGAAAAGTATTACTGGAAATGGAACAAGTCTTCTGAATAAAAGGCAAACACATTAACCTTTCTTAAGTGAAGTGAGAGTCTCTATGTGAATGCTAGGCAAGATTTTAAGTAGGAACTTATGAAAAATTTTTTCAAGTAGCGACTCTGCATCCAAAGTGCACATAACCCCTTCACACCCCTCATTCCCAGCCAGAGTACTGATGCCCTAACTCTTGTTGTCCATACTCTAATAGAGATACACAGGTAACTCTTGAGTGCATGGCAGTATATGCCTGTGGGAGGGATATGCTGGTGAAAGCAGGGGAACCTGAAAGTCAAAGATGTGGGTGCAGTGGAAGACCCCAGCTATGTCTTGTGTGCTTCTTATTTTGGACCACTTCTCACCACCATGTATACACTGATCTTGGTAGACCAATGTTTTGGAGGTTTGTTTTTTGTTTTTTTACAAATGGATTAGCCTTATTGTTTTTTTGGTAATGGAGCTACTCTTCTAAGGGGCATAACAAAGAGCAGGTATCCTTAGGAGCAGAGATTGTAACGGTGCCCTTTTCCTCATGTTGTATCACACTTCTTACAGATGCTCACACAGGTCTGTGTGTGTCTGTGTGCAGTAGGTGGGCTTGGGTGTGTTGGTTGTTTTATGTGTGACTAGTAAAAACCCTAACAGGGAGCAGGCACAAGCAACAAGAGAGAGAAAATACCTAGAGTCAGCTCTGTCCCTGCATGAGGGGCTGAGCTGAGCCCTGTCATTTATCTATTCTCTTCCGCTGGCAAACTCCTGATCTTTCCTGCCTTCACAGCACATTTTCTTTTCTAATCACTGTTGTGAAAAGAAATTGCTGCTAGTCTTCTGAATGTGTCTACCAGCAAGCTCGAGGAAAAAGTATACACAAAACTGTGTATTATTAGTGTGTATTGTTCTCTCTGCAGACTTAAGGAAGCTGTTTCCTTAGGGTCAGGAGGAGGGATGCTCAGGCTGTACCTCACCAGGTCACCCCACAGTCTGCCCAGGGGCACAAGCATTGTGGTGGATCCAAGGTGTGGAGACACAGCTACTTCTCTTCCAGGACTGTTTCATGGAGCAGCTTGAGATTTGACTTTCATCCAGAACATGCTGTAGATCAGATGCTGTATTGTGAATATGAATGGAAATCAATTAGTAATTATGCTTGATTGTCTCAACTCTTCAGTGACCAGTTTGAAATACCCCTATGCTAAATGCCAGTAAACCTGCAAAACACCTTAAAGTAAATATGTTTTCCTCAAATAGAGGAGGGATAGTTTTTCTTGGTGTATTATAAAAGGCAGGCCTGCAAAACCCCAAATGGGGATATGCCGATAGCTCTCTAGATAGTTTTTCTTTTCCTGATCACAGGTTTTCAAACAGTGAGTTCCATTCCAGCAGTTTGTTTTTTCCAGAACATCAGTTCCACGACTGTTTTTCTTTTCATCCTGGTTTAGTGGGCAAAGTTTCAGTGAAGAAATTGTTTGTCTGTAGTCCTTTGTAGGCCAGCACAACTCTGTGTGTGGCCATGCTCTAAATGGATTTGGGTTGGCTGGACATTTCCTGTGTGGTAGCAGGACCTGGTAAGGTGCAGTCTGGCAACACTGCCCTGTTGCTGCGGTGTCCTGGCAGCCAGATGGGTTGGGAACAAATGTGCCAGTCCCTGTCCAATCTACACCAAGGGCAGCTGTAAATCAAAGAGCCAGAGCTGATCCAAGGCTTCACTAGTGCTAAGCCACTGATTGTCTCAGCAGGCAAAACCAGTCATGACTAATGTGTTTGGCTGCAATATTTCTTCTAATTCTATGTACAACCCTAACTATGGACATTTTTCTCTGAAATATCCCTTAACTTCTGTTCCTGCCAAGGTAAAGTCCTGCACAGTTTCAGTGCCCTCTTTAAATTAATCCTACTAGATGGCGTCATGGTGAAATGGCAGCTTTAGTGACTTGTTTCTCCAAGTCAACTTCCCCTGGCTGCTGCATTTTGTGGCCTCAGCAGAGAAGGCAGTTGTGTTTAGCACGGTCATAGTTCACCCTTTCTGCAAGGGAAAGCCAAGCTGCTTTTTTTTGTTTCCAACTTCCTGTGTCTTCCCAAACTGGCTGGGGCTGGCTGGGGCTGCTCTGAACTGCAAAGCACACTCATCCTCAGACATTCTCTGTGCTTGCCCTTGCTCCTTCCCTGCAGCAATCTCTCCGGGAGAGGGTCTCCCCAGCCCTCTGGATCTCTGACCTACTGGTGACCGGTTTGTACTGTACTGGCACCACCATCCTTCCATGGTAGTTCAGCCAGTTTTCTCTGATGGCAGCTGGCTTAATTGTCTCTGCCCATCCCTGCTGCAGTTCTCCACCCTGTGATTTCTCCTTTGTTATGCCTGGGGAAGAGATTGCTTAAATTGGTTTTGATGCCAAATGATTAATCAGAGCCTCTGGAAAAGCCCTCTTGCAAATTCCCTGCATCCCCTCCCACCCTCTTGTCTTGCTTTCCTTTCAAATAGGCAAGAGCCCTGACCACCTACAAGTGCAGCAGCACTGGCTGTTGGATTCTATTCCTGTTATGCACCATGGCCCTTGACTTCAGCCCCACTGCACACCCTCCTCCATCCTTCTCTCTTCCTCTCCCATTGCAACTTCGACTTTGTTTTTCCACTGACCTAGGCCCTTCCCAGCAACCCTGCATGCCAAAGCTCTGAAAGTAAATGAGAGCAGTTGTGATGGAATGGTCTGAACCCACTCTCCTCCTTTTGCACAGTCAGGCTGCCTCCCCTACTCCAGGTGCTGCAGCTGTGAGCTCTTTGCTGCCACGTTAGTCACTTTGGCTCCCCAGCCCTTCTCTTGATGTGTGTTGTGCCAGCCCAGTGCCTCCCCCAACTTCCCCTGCAAGGGCATGCTGAGAAGCATTGCAACAGCCAAAATGAAACTGACCTCTGCTCTCAACTGCGTGGTATATTTTTCTATTGCCACTGTTATCTGTGTTCCCCTTACTAAACCAAGGCTGTATTGTAATCCTGCTGAAATAAATCTATTTCATTGAATCATAGAATAGTTCGGGTTGGAAGAGACCGTGATGGGTCATCTAGTACCACCCCCTTGCAATGAGCAGGGGTATCTTCATCTAGATAAGGTTGCTCAGTCCCATCAGACCCTGAATATTTCCAGTGATGGGGCATGTGCCATCTCTCTGAGCAACCTGTTCAGTGTTTCACCACCCTCATTGAAAAAAATGTCTTCCTTATATCTAATCTATCTAGTCTGAATCTGCCCTCCTTTAGTTTAAAATCATTACCCTTTGTCCTGTTGCAACAGGCTCTGCTAAAAAGTGTCACCATCTTCCTTATAAGCCTCTTTTAAGCACTAAAGGGCTGCAAAAAGGTCTCCTTGGAGTCTTCCCTTCTCCAGGCTGAACAACCTTAATTCTCTCAGCTTGTCTTCATAGGAGAGGCCTTCCAGCCCTCTGATCATTTTTGTGCCCCTCCTCTGGATCCACTCCAACAGGTTCTTGTCTTTGCTGCACTGAAGACTCCAGATCTGGATGCAGCACTGCAGATGGGGTCTCAGCAGAGCAGAGGGGCAGAATCCCCCTCACCCTGCTGCCCATGCTATTTTATATGTAGCCCAGTACACAATTGGTTTCCTGGCCTGTGAGTGCACATTGAGAGGTCATGACCAGTCTCTCATCCACCACCACCACCAAGTCCTCTGCAGGACTACTCTCAATCCCTTCATCCTACTGATAATTAGGGTTGCCCTGACCCAGGTGCAACACCTTGCACTTGGCTTTGTTGAATCTTGTGAGGTTCCCATGGTCCCACTTCTTGAGTTTGTCCAGGTCTCTCACGTGCGTCAACTGCATCACACAGCTTGGTGCCATCTGAAAATGTGTCAAGGGTGCACTTGATCCCACCATGTCCCTGATGGACATATACTACAGAATGCTCTGACTTGGAAGGGACCTACAAGGACCACCATTGAGTCCAACTCTTCAGTGAATGGCCCATATGAGGATCAAACCCACAACCTAGGTGTTATTAGCACTATGCTCTAACCAACTGAGCTAATCTCAGTGGCTCCAATTAAAGGTCATCTGCTTCAAAACCCCCTGCCATAGCAGAGGAAAGGGGGTATTAAACAGTCTGGTCCCAGCATAGAAGTGGTCCCTGAGGGACACCACTTTTTACCGATCTCCACTGAGACATTCAACCATTGACCACTCTCCTCTGGATATGACCATCCCAACCAATTCCTCATTTACCGAACAGGATATCCATTAAATCCATCTCTCCAGGTCAGAGGGAAGGAAGTTGTGAGTGGACTGTGCCAAAGACCTTACAGAAATCCAGGTAAATGACACCTGTAGCCCTTCCCTTGTCGTCTGCTGTGGTCACCCCCACACAGAAAGCCACTGGGTTGGTTAGGCAGGACTTGCCCTTGGTGAAGCTGTGCTGCCGGTTTCAAATCACTTCCCTGTCCTCCATGTGCCTTAGCATAGCTGTGATGTCAGACAGCATGGCTCTGAAGCCAGAGGGAGTGTCAGAGCTGAGATCCTATGCCATGCTGGGCACTGCTGTCCCCTCAGATGGGCCCATGGGCAGAGACCACCTCCACCTCAGCGAATTTCCTCATAGGGACATTGCATCAGGCTGCAGTGAGAGCATGACTGGTGTGGCAGCATTTCCCCTGCCACAGGCACTCGTTTCCCTGAACAACCCTGTATTATCAGGCTTGTATTTCTCAATTTAGGCATGTAAAGGTGAATGGCTTCCTTTTCAACTTCCACAGAACCCCAAAACTGGCTACACAAAAAAAGATGGGGGTGATGTGCAAATAACACTTCTGCAGTTCCCCACCTGCTTGGTACTGCATGCCGACACTGTTTTGGAGTACGACTGCTCCTCCAGTGTGCACACAGCCAGGTGGCTCGGGTGGGCTTCTCCAGAAGGAAGCACCCAGCGCTTTGTCTGACACACAAAGCAATGGACAGGTGGGTCTGTGGGAGGAGAAGACAGGGAGAGGTTCTTGCAGAGCCCTGACTCAGCCATCAAGTCCCAGCAAGGGCCCCAGTCAGCACTTTTTCATCCCTGGCAAGAGGCGTATGGACAGGAATGCCGCTCCCTGTGCCTTGTCACCACTGGGCTACCGCCTGCCTGAGCCACTGGGACACCCATCATTGCCCACACCTGCCGATGCTGTGCACATCACGTTGGCCCTTTCTGCAAGCTTGCAGATATTTCAGGGCCAGATCCAAAGCTCCTCACTGTCACTCAGCAAATCCCTGTTGATTCCAAGCAGGCTTGGGCCAGGCCCTTAGGAAGGGCGTAACTCCTTGAAAACACTGCAATATCACCCAGAGGCTTTCTGCACTCCCTTTTTGCAACATCAGGTCCCATTTCACACAGCAGCTGTTACCTCCTGGCAGAAGATCTCCAAACGGGATAAGTAATTCCCATTCAGGCCGTGCAGGCCGAAGAGCCTACACTGATGTGTGGTCATGCTCTCACAAGCATTTTAGCCATTTCCAGTTTCTGCTGGTGGCTGCAGAAAAGACTTATTACTTAGAGGAGGAGAGCTTCCTAGGATGTTGTGGCTTAACAAATTCAAGGGCCTCTTTTCTCCGCTGTTTTGCATGTTGAGTAGCCATTTGTGTATGAGCCCATGAATCAGAGAAGCTTGGGATTATGAGATCAGTAAAGCAGGAAGGTTTTACACCCTGCTGGCTCCTGACCCAACAGGACACAGTCCATGGCAGTCAGGCTATTTGACTTCCTTCAGACCCAGAGGCAGAGCTGGTTCTGCTCCTAGCAGTCCAGAGCAGCATGGTGCAGCCTTCCTGAATTATCAAAACCATAGTGAAGCCCTGGCTAATCCAATTTCTCCTAGTATTTTACTCTGCCATCCCCTTGTTATAATTTACATGATGCAGCTCTCAGGCCAAGGACCCATCTCACTGATGTCTTTGGGACATCTGGGAAATTTAGGCAAATTTTAGACAATGATGACATCTTGTAAAGCATGACAATGACGTCGAGAAAGAATCCTTTGATGCCACTTAGGCTATGTGAAAAGCCTGGAAAGAAAAGCAGCTGGTGAACCCTGTGGCCCAGGTAAAACTCCCTGGATGTCCCTGGGGCAAAAGTCACAACAGTGAACCTGGAATGGCTCTTGCAGCTTTAAGCCAGATGTGGGTGACACAGGAGGGATAATTTAACCCTTTTATTAGGTATGATGGCTTGGGTTTAATTAAAACATCGCCCAGGTAGGCACACAGTGTGTGTTTAGTTGGGGATAATAAAAGACAGTTTGAAAGCATCCAACAGAGGCTGTCTGAAAAAACTGCCATACTCACAGTTATTTACTCTGTTTTCGGTTTCTATCTGGTAAAAATTTAACTAATCCCTGCAAAGTTTCCCAGAACAGATAAGGCTTGCGCAGTGAGCCAAACCACTCATGTCTCCCACACCACAAGCATCCAAATGGGGCTGAACCCAGCTCTGATCCCACAGTTCCAAAGGGAGGAATAATAAAAATAATAATTCGCACTGACATGGAATAAGTGTAGCAAAAACTAGGATTCCCAGCAAATGTTTTAAACCCTGGTTAAGGACTCAGTTTTATTTTGGCATCCCTGATAATTATGTATGTTTAAAGGGATATTTTCACAGGAAGAGGCTGATAGAAGATAAAATCATTAGATGATAAGAGGAAATTAGTTTGGATCAGAGAAGAATTAAAGCACATTGGGGAAAGATCTTTTTAGCAGTCACACTGTGGTAGGTGAAAAATAAAATTAATTTCAAGGAAAGATTTTAACTCCTCATCCAACTCCCTGGTTTCCAGTGGCCTGAACTGCTTCAGGAACAAGAGCTGTCTGGGCTGGCAGTTCAGTCAGCTTTCACCCTGAGGTGAAAGAGAAAAAAAAACAACTAATAAAACCCCCTAAAAATATTCAGATGTGTAAAGAAAAAAAATTATAATGAAATAGATAATTATATCACCCAGTTGTGCTGGCAGGTGGGAGGCAGGTTTAGCTGTCCTTGGAGGTCAGAGACTCAAGGGGGTTGCTCCCAAAGACACACATGATTTCTGGCACAGAGCTGGAAGGTATATCCACACCCAGCAGAGGTGAGAAGTGATCACCAGAAACACCTTCCTTTTTCTTTGTCACTGTAAGGAAAAAAAGGAGCATAAATAAGGGAAATTTTTTCACTTGTTCACAGACACATGAAACTAATAACCTGAAACTGCATTTACTGTGTATTACTTCACAGGAATTAGAGATCAAAGGGGAATGCTGCATATCTCAGTTTTCCCTCCTCATAGCCAAGAGGGATAACCTTGATTCCAAGCTTATTTATATGTTTATCCACTGCTTATTGTAAGGATTAAATTCATGCTCTCTGGAGCGAGAGCCTGACTTGCCAAACTGCCGCCCACACTTTCTCCCCCTGGCATTTCCCCTGTTCCTCCCCGCACCGAGGTGGGGTTGATATATGAAGACGCCCCTTGTCCACCCCTCTGGTCCCTCCAGTGACACCAGGGAGACGAGCTGTGGATGAACTTGCAGGTGACAGTGGAAGCACCCAGAGAATTTAAGTGCCCAGAGGGCTGGGTGGCAGCTGGATAGGGGTTTGCTTTATTACAGCTCTGAACATAGGTGTCTGACATCTATTTAAATCCTACCAAGTACCTAAATAGTCTCTTGGATCTCATCCCAAAACCTATCTGACCCCTTTATCACTGTGTAGGGAAACCTTGATTAGCAATCAAAGGTTTTGGCAGTCAGAGACATCCTCCCAGCTAATCACGAACCAAAGGGAACACTTCACGCCTCTGGGGGACTAATCCATGCATCTGTATGTCCTCGGCCCGAATGGTCTTGTGACATCACCTGGTTTACACACAATTTACGAACTTAATTTACTCCTCAGCAAGCTAACTCTCACTTTTCTTTTTTCTTTCCTTTCCTTTCCTTTCCTTTCCTTTCCTTTCCTTTCCTTTCCTTTCCTTTCCTTTCCTTTCCTTTCCTTTCCTTTCCTTTCCTTTCCTTTCCTTTCCTTTTCCTTTCCTTTCCTTTCCTTTCCTTTCCTCCTTTCTTTCCTTTCCTTTCCTTTCCTTTCCTTTCCTTTCCTTTCCTTTCCTTTCCTTTCCTTTCCTTTCCTTTCCTTTTTCCTTTCCTTTTTCCTTTCCTTTTTCCTTTCCTTTCCTTTCCTTTTTCCTTTCCTTTTTCCTTTCCTTTTTCCTTTCCTTTTTCCTTTTCTTTTCTTTTCTTTTCTTTTCTTTTCTTTTCTTTTCTTTTCTTTTCTTTTCTTTTCTTTTCTTTTCTTTTCTTTTCTTTTCTTTCCTTTCCTTTCCTTTCCTTTCCTTTCCTTTCCTTTCCTTTCCTTTCCTTTTTCCTTTCCTTTTCCCTTTCCTTTTCCCTTTCCTTTTCCCTTTCCTTTTCCCTTTCCTTTTCCCTTTCCTTTTTCCTTTCCTTTTTCCTTTCCTTTTTCCTTTTCTTTTCTTTTCTTTTCTTTTCTTTTCTTTTCTTTTCTTTTCTTTTCTTTTCTTTTCTTTTCTTTTCTTTTCTTTTCTTTTCTTTTCTTTTCTTTTCTTTTCTTTTTCTTCTTTTCTTCTTTTCCTTTTTCTTTTCTTTCTTTCTTTTCTTTCTTTTTCTTTCTTTTTTTTCTTTTCTTTTCTTTTCTTTTCTTTTCTTTTCTTTTCTTTTCTTTTCTTTTCTTTTCTTTTCTTTTCTTTTCTTTTCTTTTCTTTTCTTGGTTCTGGTATTTTACAGCCTAATTTGCCAAAGAGCTGGGAGATACTATCCAATTGACCACTGAAGAATAACCACCTACTAAACTTTATTAAAAGCCAGCAGCAAATTCATTGTTTCTTGATGGATCTGTTAGAAAGATAGGAAGAAATGTTACTTTTCTCCCCACCTAATAGCCAGTGAAAAGAGGTGAATATTGGAAATGAGATGTCACACAACCCAATTTGCAAATCTGAAGCAGAATCAAATTCACCTGGATTGTACTTGAGGTGTATTTGACTTGAAGGATGCTTGAAGAATAAAGACTACCTGATCTTGCTGGAGCATTTCCTATAACAGAAAGGCTGCTTTGATTAACTAAATTAATTTTATATTTATCGTGATAAATTCCTGGAAAATTCCTGTGGTAGACCTACTGCAATTAATCTAAAGCTCGGATACATTATTTTAGCTTATTTTGGTAAACCATCAGTGCTGCAAAAACAATCTCAACACTGGATAAACTCTCAGCACTAGCCAAGCCCAGCAGCACTGACAGCAAAAGCCTGAATACGTGTTATTTTGGGGTTTAACTATCAGTTTCAGAGGGTGGAGGACACCACTGAGTACAGAAACATATTGCTGAAGTGATTCCTTTAGACAGCAGGGTTCAAACCCACATCTCCATCTAACCTCAAGAGAGAGAGGTGAGAGTACCACCCCCAGCACTGGCACAGCTCACAAACCCTCGCTAGCTGTCCTGGCTGTAGTATAGAAATGTAATGCTTTCCAGAAAGTGATGGATTTCAGAAATCTGGCCAGTACCTTCCAGGGTTAATTGGAGAGTATTTAGACAGCTTTCCCTTTTCCTTTGCTCTCTGGAATTTCAAAGGGAGCACAAGCTGTTTTATTCCTGAAGCCAGACTGTGGCCACAACTCTGTCATAGCACATGTCAAATAAGCAAAAGGAAAAATAAGAGTTAATTTAGCTATTTTTAGAGATCATACTGTGATTTTCACATCAGCAGGCAGTGCCATTACATTACTGAGTAGAACTGGAAGTGTACTGAGTGCCATAGAAAAGGAAAAAGAGATGTAAATACAATTAACTGGGCCAACTGGAGCTATGCATAGCTAAAGGGGCATGAACAATCTTGTTTTTTATGCCCTTATGTTTTTTATTTCATGTCTCTGAAGTTACAGACATGCATGTGAATTTTGCTGACTTACAGGCAAAATACCTGTTCCCAGGATGTATAATAGGCTACACAACAGTGCAACATGTCTTGACACAAAGAAGAATGACCTCACCTGGGGCTCTGGATTGGAGTTTGGAAACAAAGTGTTTCAACAGCAATTGCAATCCCTGGCGGGAACTGAAAACTCTGCACGTTCTGATCTTGAATGGAATTTCCTTGTGGCTTTGCATAAATGCTGTCAATCCAAATAATTTCCAGTAGATTCTATCTCTTTTGAAATAATAGAAACTACTGCAAGTAATTTATGAACACCCTTGCCTGATGCTCTACTCATAATGATAAAATAACTAGCAGTAAAACACCTGGTGTGGTTTAGACCTGATTTATTTTACACTTTTTCCACAAACTAGTCATGCACAGAGTTGCTGTAAGGTTGTTTTAATCCCATTTTTCTGGGGTACAGACAACATTCCCTGTACAGCTCAGGACATCAGCCAGCCCATACCAGGCAAATGGCAGCAGGAGCACTGTGTTCCTTCCCCACTGTAAATACCTCCTGGTAGTACCTGGTCTCATTTTGGTTTGGAACCTCACAGCCTATGGATCACCAAGACCTGGAAATTGGGTGCCAGATTGAGAAGGGACTACACACAGGTTAGAGAGAAGAGAGAAACTGAGGTGTGTGCAGCAGAGGGACTGCGAGCCCAGGGCTGCTGCTGGGATCAGACAGAGCAGCATGGGGCAAAAGTGGTCTGCAAGAAGTGTTGGGAATTATACTGGGAGTCTCTTGGAGAGGTCCTAGCACAGATAAGGTCTCCCTCTCAGCAGCCTGTGTGACACACTAGGGTGTCTGTGACCACCAGGGAGCTGGTTCACAGGAGGGTGCAGGGCAGAGGATGCCTCAAACCTCTCCAACCTCTTTTTCAAAATGCTACCCCTTTATTTTGTCAAATAACAAAGGAACAGATTTTTTTTTCCATGGTCAGTTTATTCTGCCACCCACTCTTTACTCATAAAAATGTCAGTTCAAAGAAGAACCACTTAGCAGCAGGCATATGGTAGTACTGAGAAAGAATCTCAAATAAAAAGGAGCAGTCAAAAGGACCTGTCAAAATTTATTTCTTAACAAAAGAAATTATCTACTCACCCATTAAATTATGCCACCAAGTCACCAAGCACCTGTTCAGCTGGAGCCCTTGACTTCTAGCCATATTTTAAGTATGAGAGTACATGGGTAATGCAAACATTGCAAAAGACAGTAGTTTTTTGGATGTCCACCTTTCCCTGCCTGAAGCAAATCCCTTTATGGTGTACCTGAATAAAGTGAAAAGCAGAGATAGAAACATTCCTGACCCAAAGGGGTTTCGTTTTCCTTCTTTTGGGAAGCTGGTTGAAAAGGATATTTCTTGTGTTTACCTGGAGTTTTTGTTACCCTGAATGCCTACATTGCTTAGGAACAAGTTCAGTGGGCTTTCTGAGGAGATGCTGTGTGGATCTTTGTAAATTGTTGGCATGATATCTCTGTTTCTCCATATCTACAGATGCCTTCCCACAGATCTCTGCAGTGGGCTCTGCTGGGATTCCTGTGGTTAGCAGCATGATGACAAGCAAGGAGGAGAGACACTGATACCTGGAACGTTATCTTCCCTGGGGCTCCACTACACTTTGGAGACAGAAATCAAGGACTCCTTCCTCAGATTCATTTAACAATAATTACTGATCCACTCCTAAATTATCTGGTCACTTTGGCTTGTTCCAAGCCCAGCTGATTCAGTCTATGTGTAGACTTAATAAACACCTGAACCTGTTTCCCTAATTCTGTGTAGCTAAAATGCACCTGCAGCTGCAGAGAAATCCTTGATACCTTTCAGTGAACATCCTAGCAGTTTGCAGCTTACCTTCCTTTCAAATCTGCCAGTATAAGTCTCCCCAGAGAGCTTCAAAGTCACGTTCCACCATCCCGTCAGGCCCTGGGAAAAGCTTTTCTTCTCTGGGACTATTCTGCACACCAGGGACTTCTTGGTACCCAACAAAAACAAACAGAAGTGAGATAAGTTCTCAGTTTTTCCAGCCTATGGCAGCTGCTTGCAAAAAGACTGGGGAGAGTGACAGGGCTGAAAAGACACTGTCCTTCAGGCACAAAAAAGGGAGTATTAGAAAAGCCAGGACTGGGAAGAACACATGTAAAATTTGTAAGGATGTCAGGGAGAGCCTAAAATAGCAGACAGACAATTCAGACTGCTGGGGCAAGTGATCCAAGGATTTCTTCACCAGCAGCCTTTGTACCCCAAGGATACTTCACATTCAAAGTCTTCTCCACTTCTTATTGCACAAAGCAGGGGAAGAGCCAACATCCTTATCCCTTTCCAACCTGTTACAGACAAGAGCTATGAAATTTTGATGAACACAAAACCACTGCTTCACCATTCCCATAACTATTAATAATAATTTTTACTGTCATAAATTATTGACTCCTTTAACTAAATACTGGTTCAGTAGCTAGTTTTTCTCTCCAACTGTCATGCCAATTTATCAGTAAGGGTTATGAATTATAAGCATTGATTATTACTTAGCCCTTAAAAATAAAAAGTCCTTCTATTTGTACCCGTAGAAATCCAGGAAAGTAACATAACACACAGAAACACTTGGGCAAGAAAAGGGTCACACTGGCCCATGAACATTTTATTAAGCTGCAGAAGAATTAGTAAAAAGGTGCTGGGGGTTTTTTTGTTGTTGTTTGGTTTGGATGTTTGTTTGTTTGTTTGTTTGTTTGTTTTTTAATGTTAGCAAGGTATCCAACATTTTCCCTGGCTTAACTAATGCATTTATTTTTCAGGTTTTACATATCAAATATACTATCTGAGACTTGTGCTACTAGTCTGGGGTTTGTCTATACCACAGAACTCAGAAGAGTCCTCCCTAGCATCAATGCCATGCTGTAGCCCAGCCCCACCTCCCCCAAACCCCAGAGAAGCATGATCTGCCTTCCTCTGACAAAGAAAACTGCCCTCAGCTCAACAGCATTTTTGTGTACTTTGCTGTTTGGTTTTGTGTCTGGTTGGTTCAGGTCAGCAGAATCATTCCAGCAAACTGACTTCACTCCCCACTCTGCTGGTAACATTTCCCTCTTAGGTACAAGGTAGTTGTATAATCTGGATGTATATTTTTTTTTTATTACATACTTAGTGGCCCTTGGCCAAACAAGTCTTCCTGAAGCCTACTTCAGTTTCCTTTATTATTTCCTGTACAAAGCAGAGCCTCATAGTCTTGCATAATTTCTGTCAACTTTACAGCTCCAAATTGTTGCCCATTGACCAACAGCAGTCATGCTTGAGCATGCAGCTGCCTGCTTGGTTTGCTGTCAGGACAGGAGCTCTCCTAATGCTGTCTCTACAGAGGGGCACCAGTGCCAGCTTTGCACACAGCTTTGTGTGCTTCAATGCCCAAGAGCTCTTCAGGTGCTACAGATTTTGCCTCCTCAGCACAACTATCTCACCCTGTCACCCTGTGTTCTTTTTCAATCTGCTCCAGCGAATATAGATGGCTGCCAAAAGTCAGCAGATTTTGAGCATTCTCCAAATTATGTGCATAACCCCCTTGCAGAGTGCTAAATTTTCTGCACCCCTCAGTGGCAGTGGATCCCTTGTTCTTGGATACCCACAAACTAAGAGAAAACCACTTGGCTTTGACATGTGAGGGAACCATCTGATGGGATGTGCGGCAGGTGTTTCACAAGAAGTTGAATTGCCAGGAAAAAATTTTAAAGTGGAGAATGAAGAAAACCTAGGAAATTAAAAAAACCAGAGAGTGGACATTTGGGAATTTGACTTGTCCTTATGTCCTGGGGCACAGCCTGGATACATCCCAGACAGCTTCACGAGCATGTTCTCAGGAGCATTGCTCCAGGGAATAGCACTGGGCACGGGGATAGTGCCCAAAGGGCCCTGGGATTGTTGCTGACTGAGGGGACCACACAGATACATGACCTCCAGGTCACAGCTGTAATCCAGCATGGATCTGTTGGTGGAACAGGTTGGTGTGGGTTTGACCTGTAGCTTCTGCCTGGAAAGCTCTTTGTAATAGTCACTGCTTTTCTTAATGTTGTTAACAGCATGAGATTTCAACTGTATCCCTTTAGTTCCTCATGACTCTTCATTCCCAACTCCTTTCAACTCCCAGTTCAACTCCTTTATCTCTGAATAGTTTAGCAAGAGGAAATGTTTCCCATAATATATTTGCATGCAAGAAATGACTTGGTTAACATGATGCATACATAGGTGCAACCATGTAGTTCTGAATCATCCTATTCTTTTTAATCTGATTCAGGATTTGGATTTCAGACCTTGATGAACTGCTGGATCAGTCACGTAGTCAACGATTTGAACACTGACAAAAGGAACAAGAGAATGTAAATGTACTTAATTCGGATTAAATTAAAACATTGCAGAAGATTTGAATCCAGCCCACTTTCCATGGAGGAATCATACATCATTCTCAGATGCTGCCTGCTGTTCCCACCATTCCCCTTGAGCTCCTGTCGTTGTGTCCAACAACTCACACCAGAAATTTTAATCACAACGCTCCCCACCCACATCTTCCCCTTCTCTCTGTGGGGTGTGCAGAATCAGACATTCTCCCACTGTTGGCATCCAGCCTCTCCTCAGGTTTCACTGGCACTATCCTTTGTATTTAGCAGCTTTTACGGCTGTTCCATCAATCCAGCTTTTAGCAATTTCTCTCCCCAGCCTCCAGCATTTGCCACTGATATCCCTCATTGTCTTCCCACTCTTATCTGTGAAGACGTAAATTAATGTGAGTTTCTTCTATTACTCTCTGTGTGCTCCAAGAGATAAAGAAGAACAAAACCTCCTCAGATAAGCATCAAAGATTAAAAGTGTTCTTGGCAAACCTGAGAAAAGTTTGCCTGAATTCTAATAGTGCCTTTAAAGACATGGAATATACATGGCAAAGCG
Source organism: Lichenostomus cassidix (assembly GCF_008360975.1). Lineage (NCBI taxonomy): Eukaryota > Metazoa > Chordata > Aves > Passeriformes > Meliphagidae > Lichenostomus > Lichenostomus cassidix. Next base: position 71,467,845 of record NC_139479.1, read on the forward strand.
TGGGAATTGGTCAGAAGTAAGGTTTGCCCCTCGCTCTGGCTGTGCTCTACACCCCTCTTCTTTGGAGAGAGATTATTTCTGAGAGACAGTGCAAAGCATCTCCCCAGAAGTAAAGAAAATCTCAAAGTTCCTTTATAGAACCCTGCTCTGCCTCTGCCTGGCCCTGTGGTGCATCTCTGCAACCCTCTCTGTGAAAAGGTATCACTCTCTCACATGAGACTCCCCACACTCTCACAAAACTTTTTTTTAACAACAGGTAGGAAATAGTGGTCCTATCTACCATACCAACTCTGTCTTACCTGTGAAAGGATTTCAGCCTTTGTGTACAAGCAGGGCCAGAGGCTGTGGAGCTCAGGGCAGGAGAGATCCTGAGAGCTGCAAGGCGAGCTGGGGAGAGCCAGCTGAGCCAGCCAGATGCGCCCCTGAGGGGACAGGCAGTGTCCCTGTGAAGGTGTCTTTGCAGCTGAAGGGCTTGGACAAAAGACCTGAGAAACTGAGGGAAGCATACTTACCTGTTCTAATCAGGGAGAAATGGCAAGGAAACACTACAAAGAAAATTCTGGTTGCCACAGGGGACCACAAGAGATCGGGCAGCTATTGACACTTTAAAATGTGTCAATTAAGTGTTGTGTTAAAGTGTCTTTTTTACAGCTGGACGAAATGATGAAACCTGTTTAAGTTCCTTGTTATCCTGCACAGCCAACAGAAAAGGCAGAACTCTTGCTGGTTTATGAAGTAAATTCGGAAGATCATTTTGAGGAACTTCTGGTCAAAGACAGCTCAGAGAAGTAAACCAGGTGCTGTGCCCCTCTCCAGAAGTCTCCTGAATAGTTTGAACTAGGCAGCAAACATAAAAGAAGGTTGATATCTTCTGCACTAGCTTCTTTTATCTTAAGTGGGATAAAGTTTTGTCTGGCAGAGAAGCCTTCTGAGACTGGGATTGATGCCTGTGGCCAGAGAACTGAGAGTCACCTGCAGCAACATTGACATAAACCAGCGTCTTTGCAGCCCTTACATCAAGTTGAGTTTACAAAGCACACAGTGCTGTTTTCATACACAGAGCAGCCTCGCAATCTCTGATCCTCCTACTACAGCATAAACTACAGCAATATTTTTATCACATTAGTATTTTACTGTAAAAAAAGCTGAGAGATGACAAAGAAGCAAACAAACTATTTAGGTCAAACAATGGCAGTTTTTTCTTTGTAAATAAAATGTTCCTTGAAAATGACACATGAGCCCATCGCTTCTGTGTGGGGTAGGAGGAGGCAGAGTTGTACCCAACACGGTGGCTGTGTAAGCTTGAAGAATTCAATGTTGTATAATAGACATGGAAGCTATGGCTTTATGGACTTGACCTCCTACAACCATGGATTTATATTAGCCAGCCCTTGCCAACAGCACTTCAGGCACTTTTCTATAAAATACAAAGGCTTATTTTTAAAAGACTGGGAGGGCAATTAAACTGAACATGATAAAAATGACTGGGTACCTGTTTCAGACACTCATATACACACACAGATATTGAAGGAAACAAAATTATTTGTTCAAAAGCTAAGAAAGTACGTTATTTTTGGTCTTATAATGACTAAAACAAGTGTTGGAACAGGAAATGCAGAGGCAAACTGGTTATACATGCTGACTTGAACAGGGAAGGTGCCTTTATTGCTGATGTTAGTGCAAAAATGCCATGTGTAACACACTTAATCCAGCCTCAAAGAAAAGAAAACTATTTCCAAAGTGTGGTCTGAGTCTATAGTTACATTTCCAGTTGATTAATGACAACTGTGCATGGCAAGTAGCGAGTAAGCTGCTAGGTGTTGAAAGAGCCTCATTTGAAGCAAAACTGGTGACTAAGGAGGTTGCTACACATACGAATCAGCAAAAATCAAAATTGTGAATTATAAAAATGATGCTTTGTGGTAGTCAAAATTAAATCTGACCATGAGGAATAGCAGATCTCATCCCAGGTAACTGGATAATAAAGTGGCAAGTGAACCTGGGCATCTGCTGATGCAAACTAATACACAGTATGAAAACTAGTTCAAAATACACCTATTCAAGTGTACAGGCTTATGAGTACCCCAGGAGGTACTGTTCTAATTTCTAGCAATGCTTGGGAAAGAATACTGGAGTGACTATGAAAAACTTATTGCTATAATGTGTCTGAAAAATGAAAACAAGTAAATAGGAATTACTAGAAAATGATGGTGAATGCCACCGGAAGCATTGCGATGTGAATTTATAAACTGTGCAGATACTTGGACTGCTCTTGTAAGAAAGACACACAAAGTTGTGATAAGAATAATAAAGATACATAACAGCTCTTACAATGGCACAGCTTCAACAAAATAGGCCTTTCAGCACTGAATAAAAAGGATGGAGAGAGGATATAGCAGAAGTTTATGCACTCTTAAAGGAGATGGACAGAGAAAGACAATAAGCTATTCTCCCAGTGGTGAGGACTCAGGAATGCCCCTTGAAATTATCTAAGAGCAGGTTTTCAGGAATTGAAACTTTTTTTCCTTTCACCACACATAATTAAGCTATTGAGTTAATTACTCTAGGATCATGTGGATTTTGAGATAGATATAGATTAGATATAGATATATAGATATAGATATAGATATAGATATAGATATAGATATAGATAGATGTATACATGGGATAAATATTAAATATTTATGTAAGCCATATACAGGTGACATCAAAACATGGTTAGGCAAAGCAGAAAGTGAAACAATTGCTATTAAAAGTATAGATTCAGACAGAGCCTCTGGAAGTGCCTGAGGGCTGTTGAATGCAGAGATACAGACAGTCTTTGGAAAGCCATAAGGCATTACTGGAAGATGATGCCAAGATTTCTGCTATGCTCAGATAAGCTAAAACCTGTTTCTGGGTTGAGGAAGTTACAATAATATTTATTTTCCTATTTTTATTTCCGCATTACTTTACAATTCGCAAGAAACAATGTTGTGTACATACATGAACACTTGGTAGCATTCACCAGCTTCAATGCTACCCCTTCCTTACAGATGAACCTTTACAGATTACAGAGTTGTTAAAACTTGTCTCTTGCACCTCCTGCCAATGAGAAAGGTGAAAAGTGTATGCAACAAGCCTGCAACATTGGATTTGTGCTCTGTCAGAATTCCTTGCTCAGAATCCCCTCTCCTTCCCAAATAAAGCATTACATACATGAGCAGTGAAACAAAAATCAAGGAAACTAAAAATAGCAGTCAGCTTTAACATAGATTTTGTTTGGTTGTAAATGAAAAACACTGTGGCAGTACTGAGCAACCTGAGCCATGAATTTCTTCCAAGCATTTACATTTACTACTATCAAACTTGGCTATTATTTCATAAAACACAGTTAACTATTCAAGATTTTTCTTTTTAGATCTTTAAGGATCTTCCATTTCAGTGAAGCTTTTAATACTCTCACAGTGTTCTTCTGGATAAACGTCTAGCATACAGCTGGATAAACATGTCATGCAAACACAGTGAGCAACTTGTTCACAGGTTGGGCACAAAGGGTTACAGGGTGACATCAGACTGGTGACCTGTCACCAGTGGAGTTCCATAGGGCTCCATCTTAGGCCCTGTGCTCTTCAACATCTTCATAAATTACTTGGATGCAGGACTCACATATATACTAAGTTTGCCAATGACAGTAAATTGGGAGGAACTATCAACTCCCTTGAGGGCAGGGAGGCCCTGCAAGAGAGACTTTGATAAATTAGAGGGCTGAGCAAACACCAACCTTGTGATGTTAACAAATTATTTAACAAGGGATAGGACAAATTCTGCCCCTGGGGTGGAGCAGCCCTGGGTATACAGACAGACAGGGAATGAGATGCTGGAAAGCAGTGCCATGGGCAGGGACCTGTGGGTATCTGGTCGATGGCAAGTTGAACATGAGCCAGCAGTGCCCTGGCAGCCAGGAGGGCCAAGTGTGTCCTGGGAGCATCAGGCACAGCATGGCCAGCTGGGCAAGGCAGGGGATTGTCCTGCTCTGCTCTGCACTGGGGCAGCCTCACCTCCAGTGCTGGGGGCAGTTTTGGGTGCCACAATAAACATTAAACAATTAGAGAGTGTCCAAAGGAGGGCAATAAAGATGGTGAAGGGCCTTGAGGGGAAGCTGTATGAGGAGCAGCTGAGGTCACTTGGTCTGTTCAACTTGGAGGAGACTGAAGGGAGACATTGAAGTCTACAAGTTCCTCATGAGGAAAAGCAGAGGGGCAGACACTGATCTCTTCTCTGTGGTGATGATTGACATATTCCAAGGGAATGGCCTGAGGTTGTGTCAGGGGAGGTTTACATTGGGTGTCAGGAAAAGGTTTTTCCACGAGAGGGTGGTTGGGCACTGGAAAAGGGTCACCATGGAAGTGGTTGCAGAACAAAGCCTGACAGAGTTCCAGAAGTGTTTGGACAGCACTCTCAGGCACATGGTATGAGTCTTGGGGTGACTTGTGCAGGGCCAGGAGTCGGACTCAACGATCCTTGAGGGTCCCTTCTAACTCAGAATATTCTATGAAGTCCAATGTAATTTTCTAAACCTTGGAGAGCAAAGTCAAATTAACTTTGTTGCTTTGCAGATACATAAGTTGGAGATTCTAGTAATTGTTATCTATACAAATTACTAGATCAAGTTTAAATTTTATTTAAGTCCCTACTGATGAAAACATTTCTACTTCCAGATATGCATCACAAAACCAAGCTCAGTACTAAGTGTAATATACAGAGCTCTATTTCAATATACAGTAACAAACACAGCACTTTCAGCAGTACTTTATATACTCAGACAAATTTTTATTCTTTTTCCTTTTCAACACAGCATTTATTTCTGGTAGGATTTTTTATCAGTGTTTTGAAAGCCAAGACTCTTTACTAAGTTGTAATCAAGCATCATTTAACAGAAAACAAGTCATTCTTGGTTGGATGCTTTGGGTGAAGTGCAGACTGTGTGAGGCAGACCTCAGCCTGAGAGCAACACTGGGTATACTTTACAAGCAAAGCCCAAGGTAAGGACTTGCAGTACTGATGCAACTAATTCATGCCTGGCTGCCTCTGGACTTGGTCTACAAAAGCTTTCCTTAAAGAGGGGCTTAAAGGGTGCTATAACAAGAAGAAATCTTTATTTTTTTTTATTGTGAACAACAGAGCTCAATCTCCAGACAAATAACACCTAGCGACAGATCTTCACATGGCAAGTAACTTTTCTTTGAGTCACTCTTAATACTTCCTGCTAGATTACTTTCTCTCACAGAAACAACTTTAACCCCCACTCCCTTTGCGCAGTAGCAGTGAAATCAAGGCTGTGCACCCTAGTGAGGATTTCCTTTCCAAAGGAAAAACAACTGTCCTACTTCTATCCTGCCCTTAACTGCCTGATGCCTTGTTATCCCTACATCTGGCTACCAAGAGCAACTTTTTATCATCAATTCATTAGCTAATTTACCTATTCCTTGTCTTCCAAATTCAGGCCTAAGAAGGTCTCTGAGGTTTTGCTCTCCAGCCCTGCCTCACCCTAGAGAAAGTCTGGGAGCTGCATTTTATCTGACCAGTGTCCGAACTGCCTCACGGTGACGATTTCCTCCGGCTGCCACGGCCCTGGGGCAGTTTCGGAGTGTCCCGCGGGGCCGGATTTTCCTCCGGGACATGTTTTGTGCCAACACTTGGGAATCAACCCCGACGCAGAGCCGTATTTACAGGGCATCGGGTCCGCTCCGCCTGCTGAGCGCCCTGTGCTCCTGGTCGTCCCGGGCGAGCCCGAGGGCGCTTCCGAGGAGGGCACCATCCCCAGTCCCGCTCTGTCCGCAGCAGAGGGCACAGTAAAGCTCCGGCTCAGCCCCTTTGCTCCGGTCCGGCTCCGCCCTGGCTTCCCACCGCCTCTGCGGGCGGCCGGAGGAGCGGGGCGCGGGCGGGGGCGGGCGAGGGGCGGGTTAAAAGCGGCGGCAGGTGAACGGGGAGGGACCTTAAAGCTCCGGGGCGGCGAGGCTGGGGCGGCCGCTCCGCAGGCACCGGCGGACCTGGGAGCGGAGCAGCGCGGCGTGGCGTGCCGGCCGCGTCCCGCGTGTCCTGCCCGGCCGTGCCAGGTGAGGGGCCGAGTGGTGCTGCACTGCTGGGGTCGGGATCGGGGCTGGGATTGGGATTGGGCTGTGCGCCCCTCCGAGCGGGTCCGAACCGTGTAGTGTGCCGGAGTGGGGCTCGGCTCGGGGCCGTCCCGGCGGGGCTGCGCTCGGCTCGGGGCGCTGCGGGGCTGGGCAGCCACACCGCCGCCCTGACCCTTGGCAAGCCGTGCTTGGGCTGGCGCTGTGCCCCCCAGCCCCGGGACCGGACCAGCCCAGCCCGAGGGGCTGCGGGCCGGGGGCAGTGACTGCGGCCGGCCGGGAGGTTCCGATCGCACAGCCCGTCCCGGGAGGAGCCGTCGGACCTCCGAGCCAAAGCCGCTGTTTGCCAGCGGTGCCCGCTGACAGGAGCGGGCAGCAATCCTGCCGCTTCCCAGCGCTGGAGGCTCGCGACTGCGCGGGACCTCGGCGGGATAAAGGTCGGCGAGGAGGGAGGGAGAGGCTGGGGTAGCAACTAACCCCAGAGTGGGAATCTGGAGTGGTTTGCGGTAATGGTGTCTTGGTTGACAGGTTGGGTATCCGGGTAGATTGGCTCCTTGGAGCCAAATGCAGAGTTTCTGTAATGGCAGATGAGCAGGGAGAAAAGTTTTTTCCCCCCCAAAATGGGTCGCACTGGTTCAGAACTGCATTGTGGACTGGCACTTGGAACCCAGGCTGTTAAGCTCAGCGGTATGCATTTTCAGTACTGTCCTTCAATTCTGATTAGCCTCTTGTGAAGTTTTCTTTGGCTTTATTTTAATGACTATGCAACAGACATGAGGAAACTCTTAGCACAAAGATGCAGGTATCTGGTCATTGCCTGCAGGTTAGGTCAGTGTAAAACGTTGCATAAAAGGTGCCAGTTTCAGTAGAGACAAAGCAGGAGAAGTCTCAGGAATTCCAGCCATCCTCTCAAAGTTGTTTTCTTTTTTGCCTTACCCAATTTCACCTTTCTGCATCACAGTAAATGTGGCCTCTCCCTCTTGCCTCCAGGCTTGTCCGCACAAGCTGGGCCCTCGTACCAAGGCTATGTGTTGGGGCACGTTTGTCCTTTGGTTGTGATGTAACTACATCGGGGTAAAAAGTTGGTTTTTTTCTTCTCTCTGCTGTGTGAGAATGAGATATTTTTGTTAGCTTTGGCCAGTGTTGCATTGCAAAGTACTGTGCTGTCCCCACAGCACAGAGCTAGCACCAAGAGGAGATGGTGTTCTTATCCATGGCCTGTATGACTCTCACACAGCACAGTTCAGCCTAGCCTGGAGAGATGATGGACCAGCTATGCAGGTTCCCAGCTTGGGGTTCGAAAAGTTTTATCCAGTTCAGTCATAGTTTCGAAATGGCTGCAATCAGTGAAAGCTAAGCCCTGAGACTGAAGTCTGAACTTCAGCAAAACTTACTTTCAAAAGGGCAAAGTGTGTGGATTTTAGTTTTTAAGAGTAGGAGGAAAGCTGAAGTGGAGCTTCTCTGAAGTTTGACTTTCTGTATTCTACTGGAGTGTAATAGCATCTAGAAAATCAACATAAACTCTTTAGCCGAGGGCTTTTTCTTCTCAACTCTGTGACTCTGCTTGCCTCCTTTTTTGGATGACATAGCAATGAATGTGGAAGGGCAGGCTCTGCTCTGTCTTCCTTTGCCTGCTGGTTTGTGCCATAGAAGCATGCAGCCCTGACAGAGCTTGCTTGAGGCTTCTCGCCAGTGTTGGCAAACTCAAACACTGTACTTTTGAGATTAAGGGCCTTGTCTGAGCTGCAACAGAAAGCCTTGGGGGCCTGCTGGAGGTGTCTGGGTGGAGTCAGGACTTCTGCTGAAGAAGGCCAAATAGTACCTACCTCCGAGACAAAGAAACCAGCTTAGCCTTCTAGGGCTGTGGTGTTGGCAAAGAAATCCTGTGAAAAATGCTAGAGAAATCTCTACTTTGTTTAGGTATTGCATAACTCATGCAATGATAGTAATTTCTATGGCTTTGGGAAGTACCCTGAAAAGCAAAGCACTGACAAGAGTCAACTACAGAAAGGGAAATAGCTCAAGAAAGGGAAGGAGAGCATAGAGGACGCACAGAGAAACTGTATTAAGATGTACGAATTTCCTGCTCAAAGTCTTGTTGAGAAATACATTGAGTTATGCTTGAGAAATACATATGAGGTATGTCCCATCATAAACTGATGGAAGGAGAGAGTTTAATAAGGTGTTTGAATCCATAAACATATGGGTGACATTAAGCAAAGTGACTGACACTTGCCTATGGGTCTGGAGAGACTATTGGGAAGTTTTCTTCTTTACAGGTCTAGAGCTGATTTTCACAATTTGAAAAGTGACCAATCTGTGTATTGTGTCATCCTGCAGGTGAAAGGACACAGAAAAGAAGATGGACTGGGGAACTCTGCAGGCTGTTTTAGGAGGTGTAAATAAGCACTCCACCAGTATCGGGAAGATATGGCTCACAGTCCTCTTCATCTTCCGTATCATGATCCTGGTTGTGGCTGCAGAGAGAGTCTGGGGAGATGAACAGCAAGATTTTGTCTGCAACACGCTTCAGCCTGGCTGCAGAAATGTTTGCTATGATCACTTTTTCCCCATCTCTCACATCAGACTCTGGGCCCTGCAGCTGATCTTTGTCTCCACACCTGCACTGCTGGTGGCCATGCACGTGGCTTACACCAGGCATGAGAAGAAAAGGCGGTTCAGAAATGGTGAGAAAATTGATATTGAAGAGCTAAAAAATGAAAAGATTCACATTCGGGGCCCCTTGTGGTGGACATACACCAGCAGCATCTTCTTCAGGATAGTCTTTGAAGCAGTCTTCATGTATGTGTTCTATTACATGTACGATGGCTACCAGATGCCTCGCCTGGTGAAGTGTGAAGCTTGGCCCTGCCCCAACACAGTGGACTGTTTTGTGTCTCGGCCCACTGAGAAAACCACATTTACTATTTTCATGCTTGCTGTATCTGGGATCTGCATGATGTTGAATCTGGCTGAATTGTGCTACCTAGTGATAAAAATTTGCATGAAAGAATCCAGGAAAACAACAGTTTTGAAATAATTCCCCAGCTTCAGGGTTTACTGGCTCCCCATTTCCCTTAAACTTTCTTAGATGTAAGAAAAAAATAAACAATATTTTCACACTCAAGGAAAAGGATAAAAAAAATGTTCATTTTTGTTTTAAAAATAATAGCCTACCTGCAAGGCTGGTGCTGAGGCAGGTTTTAAAGATCAAAAGCTAATTCAGTATTCCTGCATCCACGATTAGAAAGGGCAGCCTTCTGACAGCACCTTCTCCAAGTATGCCTGCTGCTGGGATCCTGTTGTTGGGACAGTAAATCTGTAGAAAGTGGGAGTGGAAAGGACCAGAGAAGGCTCTAGTGCCCAAAGGAGATCCAGGAATCACAAACACACTGTTCTTGGCTTGCCTCTGGGCCAACACAAAGGTTTTTGGTTAAAAGTGGGGTAAAGGATTTCTGGGGCACATCTCAGCTTTTGAGAAGGAAGAAGACTGGGAGGTTATTGTGTTTATAGTAGGTGTCCTCTCTAAGTAATCTCGAGAGCAAGGGAATGGTGTAGGAACACAGATACTATGGCAATGCATGCTATCAGCTTTGCTGGGCACCAGCATTTTTTTTCTTCTTGCCTGCACTGAGAAGCATTTTTTACAGCATTGGGGGTGGCCAGTCTCAACTGCCTGTGAATGCCATTTGGTCAGTGCTGCCTCCCCATAGTCACAGAGCCTGCAGCAGTGAGAGGAATGAAGTTCATTTTTCATCCTCTTGATCAGATGAAAAAAAAAGCTTGTCACCTCTGGGAAGGTGGAGGCAGTGCAACTGTCTTCCTCCTTCTCTTGTTCTCCTCCAACACTTTGTGAATAATCTTGGTACAGTAGACTTTATCTGATGAAGAGACTTTTTACCACTTGACTGTGCGTCACTCAGCTGTATACTTTTAAAATGTTTTGGGGGGGGTTTCAATAAAAATCAAGAAAAAAAAGCCTTTTTCCATTCTCTTGGTTATCCAAAAGAAATGCTTCAACTTACAGCATGATATGCAGTGCTCCTTCCTTTGCTCCTTTTTTTCTATCCAGCCTGCACAGCTTTTCTTCATGCAACTTTCTCCCTATCTGAGGTACCTTTCAAATGAGTTGAGCAAACCACTCCCAGTCTCTCTGACATTCCAAATTGTGAGATTAAATCACCATTCCTTTTCTTAGAGTTGGTCAAGCAGGAATTACAGACAGCTTACAGAGCTAAAATAGCAAAGGGACCCAATCAGAAATGAGGAGGAACTTGATATTTTTCTTAAAGTTTCACCTTGCTGAGCTGTAAATTGCATATTACTAATTTGAAGAGCTATATGAGTCAGTCTGGTCTTGTTTCAAAGCAGTCTCAAAAGGTGTTTTTATGTCTGTCATGGGTAGCACATGGCACATGGGGCAACACAGTTTATCTTTCCAAGTGCCTTCCTGTTGAACCCACTTCTAGAAAGCTTGCTGTTTCTCCTCCTTAGCTTTAATAACTGGCTTTTCCCCAAAACGAATGAGCACTATCTCAACTTCTCTATTTGCATTCATCTTTTACTGTGCATATAAATTTGTCACTATTGGAATAAACAAAGCTGCATGAATTAAAACCCATGACCCCCTCACTGTGCACTGAAAGTGGAGCATAAACAGGTTTCTATTGCTTGTGAGCTACATCCAGTGTTACAACCTGACTGCAGATGGAAATCTGTTATCTAAGAGGGGAGCAAGAAAACCATGAAAACACCATCCTCAGAACCATGGACAAAAAGATAGAAAGTCATTCATAATGAGCTGGACTGGAAAGTTGGACTGTGAAAACATCATTAACTCAACTCCAAAGAACAAAGTTTGACACATATCAGGTTTGTGCTTGATAGAGTTCCTGCATCGTTCCCTGTACAAGTATGAAGAGAACAATCTAGTCCCAGTGCTCTAGTATTACATTTCTTTTGTAACAAGATTTTTATTCTTTTTTTTCTGAAATTATAATTAAAGCACTCTTGTGGTGTCTGTTTTCTGTATTACTTGTACATGCTGTGTGTTACCTAATGCATCTAAGGAAAATCTGTTTACTATAATGGAAAATGTATGCACCAATACTATACTTAATGGCCAAGGGCTAGCATAAGGATTTTAGCCTCCTGCTGCAGGTTGGTGTTTCAGGTGGTTACATTGCCTGTTATCCTGAGGTTTCAAGAGCTCATAGTGGAAGGTCACATTTGTGCCCTATTTGAAATAAAATACGCTGCCTAAGACAGCCTTGCAGCTGGAAAAGGCCGGTGATAAACTTAACCAACGGCATAGAAAAAGAGTTGCTGGAACCTGGAATGAGACACACCAAAACTGTTAACACTAACACTATGAGGTTATCTTCAACTAGCAGTTTGGCAACCAGATTATCAGACAGGAAAAGAAGACAGAACTGGGGAAAGTGTTTGGATGTAGCCAAGATGGGTTTGATCCAGGACTGCTGTATCAGGCAATAATAGCTCTGGGATTTGTTTTCTGTGTATATTTAATTTTACTGAATAGCTGCTTTTTATGTGAAAAAAAATCAGATACTTTATAGGAACATGAGAATTGCACCTATTTCTACATGTGCTACATTGCATAGCTGACCTTCTACAGATGGATTTCATACAGATTAAAATACATTGCTGTTTTGAAGTTGTGTGTGTTCTTTCCTGAAATGCACTAGTCATGTCTGTATTTCTGGTACTTCATTCCTAGGCTTTCCTCAGAATAAAGATTGCAAAGTACGTTGAAAACTTAAGCAGCACATCTGAGGTCATGACTAAAAGGGGCTGATTCCTCATTGTTCACTGTCTAGTGTAGCCAGAATGTAAAGTGTCTAATAATGTGGCATCAGAACTGTGATGTGTAGGAATGGGACTGGCTGAAATTGTACCTTGACTGAAATGGCCAGAGAAAATCACCATTGACTCAGATCAGGTTAAACTTTCATCCAAAACCTTGAAACCAAAACTACAAACATGTTTGTCAGAAGAGGAAGGAGATGAGGGGAAGCAAACTTCACTAGTAACTCATAGACCCAGAAAGAGAAAAAAATCCTACCTACCTTGAGAGAAGGACTAATTTAAAAGGAAATCAAAGTATAAATCTTCTGTATTTGACTCCTGGATGTAGAAGCACCTTTATTAAAGGTTTTCTTAAACAAAAATAAAAATATCGTTGTTTACAGTTATTATGAGCCAATGTACTATGTTATTTTATATCTGATAGGACAAATATAACAGACAAATTAATTGGTCCATACAGAGAAGAGCACTCCTATGGAGGTTCAATTCAAAACAGCAATTCTGTTAAAAGCTGCTTTATTTTGTAAAAAGTATACTGCAGCAGTAAGCAACAGCTAAGAAGCACTTTACTAGAAACTAAACTTGGTGAAAATGGGGTTTTTTTTCCCCTAATTATAATTTCCTCACCTGAAAATTAGGCTAATGGGTTTTACCAGGCAACAGAATCACACAGAGAAATGCACTGTATTTTTAGTCACCTGTCCTGATATTTAGGACAGCCACTACCCTGACAGGTAAGTACAGGTTCATTTGATTTTTCACCATTTTATTATCTACACAGTCATTTGAACCTGTTTGCAGACAGTGGCAAGAATAATGGTAACTATTTGAAGCTTAATGAGCTAAGACTAATGGTAATGACTTTCAAGATAGTTCAGAAGGTACTTATACTTTCATCCCCATCTGACCAACCTAGCTTGTCATTGTCATTTTCTCTTACATAGTATATTTCTCTTCTGTAAAGCTGGCTCAGCTTTGGCCTGTTTTCTAGATGAAGTTTTCTAGCTACCAAAAGAAAGTCTTTATAACCTAGGTTTGGAAATGCATTGAGCTTTAATGTGGAAGGCCCAGATGAGGAAACAAGTCACATCTCAGACTCTCCATATCTGAGAACATTCCCTGCTCTTGCTATGGTTGGTCTCCCCATCCTAGCATAGATTAAAACGTCAGGATTGGTCACATCATTGCACACACCTTCTCCCTTTTTCTGACATTTTAATTGCTGCCACTAACTCCGAGATTATTTCACATTTGTCTGCTATGTGTATTTGAATAGCCAAATCCATTGTATTTGAATTAGCCTTATACTAAAAAATATCCTCTCCAAGAATAGCACCAGGCAGCCAGATGCTTGCATAAGTTGCCGTGGTAAAGGAGTAATACAGTACCAGTATGATATACAGTTTCAGGAAGTATGTTTTCAGTGAATTGACAGAGAACTTGTAGAGTTGAGCCATGAATGACTACAGTTGCAGACGAATGTTCTGAAGAGCAGCATATATTCTGTGTGCTGTTAAGAACCAGCATTTTTCTCATAGCCTGACACGGTACCCAGGAAAAGTAATACTGTCTGTACTGTGTGGTGCAGGCACACTGGTCTGAAGCAGGTGGCATTTTTTAATGTATGAGCTGTGCTGGGCAGGTTTACTTGCTTATACAAGATGTATCTTTTCTGTTGTCTTCGCAATTATGGCAATTTACATGTCAGCTGGGAAAGATATTAACAGGCTTAAAACTGTGTAAGTCAAGATAATGAAAAGTGATTTGAAAGTGTTCTGCAGATAATTTTCTGTGGAGGTTCAATCTTTATGACAACATAAAAACTCCTTCCACACCTCTCAGCGATCTACACATTTGCAGGAGGAATGCTGCACTTCTGTTGTGATGACTGGAAAACTTGTTATCTGTTTGGTATCCAACTACCAACATCTCCTTTGTCACAAGACTTCTTTCACTTCTTTCTTTTTGATTTGAAAGTATTATGGCAGTCCTGGTACACAGAGTCAACCCTGACTCTCATTGTTCCTGAGTTTTCCCAATTGAAAGATAAAGGTGACAACTGCGTCATGTTCACAGGGATCAGAAAAGTTTAATCAATCATTGTTTGTTAAGATCATTGCAACAGGTGCCAGAAAAAAATATTTTATAATTACTCTGTGATAAAGATTTCAAACCTATTGTATGTTGCATCATTAGTGTAATGTCTGCTTACAGTTAGTCATGTCCCTGCCCTAGGTATTGCATCCTTTCCAAGGACTGAGTATTTAACATACAGTTTAAACAGCCTCCACAATCTGTCCAGCACAGACAAACAAAAACAGTCTATTCCCTTACCCACACACGTGCACAGAGACACAAAGCAAGAAACTGACTAAATCATTCCCTCACTGTTATCTGATAGAAGACTGAATGAAACATTGCAACATGGATTTGTTAGGCATAATTTCTGCCTATGCCATGAGACAAGCTTTTGTGTATAGCAGTAAAATAGTTATTAATGACTCATTGTCAGAGCACCAGGATCCACCAAATGGGATAAACTGTGTGCAGCTGGGAGGAGCTGCAGGTACACGGGAAGATAAGTGTTGGATTCAATAAGATCTTTATCACCAGGAGAAATGGTTTAACAATAGCAGTTTTAGAAGGCAGGAAGGTCTAAGTGCTTCTATTGTGAAATATGAAGCACCTGCAAAACTGTCTGATGAGGACCTGCTCTGAAGCAAAGAACAGTTTTGTTAAAGAGAGCTGGAGTTTGTGGAAGATCAACGGTGGGACAGGAGACAATAATGTGATTGACTTGAAAAAACACCCTACTGGTATGCATTAAAATTTTGTCAAAACCAGGATGTTTGAAATTAAGTTTTCAGTCTTGTTAGCACCCTACAGTCTGTTTGCCAGTGCAGCATTTTTCCAGCACAATCTCTGTCAACATGGCTCCTTTGTGCTTTTAGCAATTGTAATAAGACATTCGTGTGCTACAGTATGTTCTACCTAACTAAGCATATGAGGTGGCACTGTGAGTAAATGAAATTCCAATTAATATAAGTGAAATTGGTGATGGAATTTCTTTTTCTTCTCCTCAGCACAGTTAGTAAAAATTTCCTTATGCCTTGGTTGTGTGTCTCACAAAACGGGTATTTCTCCCAACAGGAGGAAAACAGAAACCCAGATCACTGTTCAGTTTTGCTACCCATTGTACTATATGTGCAAACATTGGTGGAGTTCACAGAAGCCCAGTCTGCAGCCATGAGATTATTTCCCACCAATGGCATGCCATTTCATGCTGCCAATTTCTTTAATTCCAAAGGCAGGCCATCACATTTTGCAGCAGTTTGGATTTTGCAGAAAAATTGCACCATACATAATACTGTTTTTTCTATTTCAAAGCAAGATGCCTATTGCTGTTCCTTTCTGTGGAAGGCAATAATTATTTGAGGCCTTTACAAATTCATCATGCATGACACCAAGGTATATTCCTGTTAAAACATACCTTATTTGTTCTTATCCTAACCCAATGGAAAAGAACATCCTTCTTTAGAAGCCTCGGTTGTGGTTTGGCACAATTAATGGCCCACTGGCAATACTAGCTTAGGACATTAACACTGATGTCATTCCTTCCTGCTCATTCTTATCCTATCTGTGTCTCTCTCCCACCCCATTCAACAGGGTGCCTCCACTCCAGGACCTGCACTATGCCAACACAGTTGTTTGCACACCTGTGCTCAGCACTGGACTCGCTCACTGTTTTAGCTGATGAAGAAAAATATGTTTTGCTTTGCTGGATTGTTTTTCAGATGGATTAATTCCTTGATCTGCCTTACAGGGAGGCCATATGAACTTCCACACTGACAAGATTGTGGGGCAGTAGGCCATCGTGTTGGGCAAGAAGAGCTGCAGGGAATGAGTGGAAGGGGTGGAGGAAACGGCAACAGGAAGTTTATTTGCTGCTACACAGGCTGCAATTTCAAACCACAGCCTCTGGCTGTGTTTTCCTCAGCGACTGCTACTATAAAGGCAAAAATCTTAACTGCCATTTTCCCCTTTGCTGCTGTACCCTTCCTTGCCCTCTATTCCTCTCTACTGGCCCTGCTTCTCAGCTACTGGCCATCTTCTTCCTTGCTCCAACACAATCTTCAATTTTTGTATGAGTTTTAACTCACTAACTCAGCAGTAAACTATTTGAAATCTCCCTTTTGATTTTGTTTCTTTTCAGTCCAGTTGGCTTTCTGCCAGACTTGTGGCAAGAATCAATGTGTTTCAAACGCCAATATTTTTATTTCATATTTCTGCCTGTAGTGTCACACAGAAAAGGAATAGCATCACACTATGGCAGAATGATAGCAAGCATAATTCCTCTTAGGATTCTCCATGTCTTGTGTCTCAGTTTTTGATTCTTCCTCCTAACAGATGTCTGGCTTGTACAGTTATAGTTCTTCCTCTGCTACATCTTACATGGAGCTTTTGCTTCCATGAAGATGACTGGAAAGCATCTCACTGTCACATATCTCAGAACACACACATTTATTTTGTTGTTGTTGTTGTATTAGGACACTTCCCACATTTCCAAAGGAAAGAACCAGAAAGGATCAGATGAAGATGGTTCTGCTGGGTGAAACACCAGCCTAGAGTCTCAGTGCTATTCTCAGAACCATATAACCTAGGACAAGATATTTAGTCTTCCTGTGCCTCCATTGCTACAAACTAGAAGTCACAGTGTCACCCTACAAACTAGAAATAATAATTCTTCCTGACACCAGTTCTTATGCTGCATTCTCTGATGTGCTTTGGCAGTAGTGTCTAACAGAACACTAATCCCTAACTGGTACAATAATAAAAATTAGTATATAATATGAGATCAAACTAAAATTTCAGTCTTTTAATTGCCATGTTATTTAATATTTAATTAGTTCTAAAATCCTTTGATTCATCCATGTAGAAAACAACTAGAGATTTTAATCCTTGCTGCAAGCTGTGCCTCGGGAGGTAGCAGTAGCCTTTCCCAGCATTTAAATATCTTTAGTGCCATCTTCTGTAGGACACTGGCATGTCAAGCGCAATTCTCTTTATTGACATACTGCACGCTGCTGCAATGAGCTGAACTGAAGGCATTTGGAGCTCATTTTTTGACTGTGTGGACAGAACTGCTGTCACCACTGCTGAGCCATGGTATCACTTTGGCGTGGTACTGTAGTTAGGGGGTCTTTTCACTAGACCATGTTTGGATGCACAGTTACAGTAAGAGTGATCCTCCTCTGTACTTCAAACTAGATGTTTAAATTAGAAATAGAAAGGTCTGAAAAAAATTTTAAATGAACGATCTGAAAAGGTTTATTTTTCTTGTTGAGCAGCAGCTCAGGTTCAGACTAAGATCCATCAAGAGTCATCTGCTCAACTTACAAGAACTTTTTATCATTTCATAAAGTTTGGTGTCTATTTTTTATTTTCTTTCTGTGTGCATTTTCATGAAAACCTGAGTCATCTGATCTTAAAAGTATCTGCCTGACTGCTCTGTCTCCCCACTTCTTAAATTCACTTTGTTTCTGCACCAGTCAAATAATGTACTGCTAAATGTCTGTCTAAATGTGGAATGGGGTTGTCACCTGTGTGGAGGCTTGGATGAAAGACAAAAGGTTATACTAAAGAAGATAATTAATCCCTCCTTGGAGACATTCAAAACCCAGCAGGACACATTCCTGTGTAATCTGCTGTAGGTGACCCTGCCTTGGCAGGGATGTTGGACTGGATGATCTCCAGAGGTCCCTTCCAACCCTAATGATTCTGTGATTGTGTGTTAATTAAAGGTAGGCTGAAAATTTTTTAAGTGTGCATTTTAATGTAAAAATTTAAATGTCACCTTAAGTTGTATGCTACTGTCTAGTGCTAATGACAACGGAGAGAACCCTTTAAATATAATGAGGAGTAGCAGTGCTGTGCAGCTTTAAAGATAATCCATTTCCATTGTTCTTCCATGGAAATACTTCTGTCAGAAAGTCCACATGAAGAGACACTTTTTAACACCATTAACTAAATCTGAGCCTATTTTCTTTCTGAATGAATTCCTCAGAGAGACAAGTCCTATTTCCCCCCACCCCCTTGTTTGGCTACAGATCCTCCTGTTTTAGTATATGACTAACAAATAGCCCTCCGTATGTCCTCAACATGCGTTCATGCTTGGGCTTTCACCAGTACATGATTGGTTCTTTACTTTTAAAGCTGCTTCCTTCAAGTTTTCCCCATGGATTTTACATTGTATCCTTGCCTGTCCCATTTCCTACAAATGATCCAGAGGGTTTTGCTGACAGACCAAACCTCTTCTTGCATGAACTCAGAGGGGAATTCTTGGAAAGGAATTTGTTAGCTGATGGGTATTGTCCCATCTCAGGCAGGCACTGCATCAGCTTCTCCTAGTTTGAAATTTAAGGGATTCTGTCATAAAAACTTTCTGTAACACTACTAAAAGGCTGCTCTAGAATCTCACTGCCCTCCTGAGTAAGAATACCTTTCTTAAAAAAACAGTTATCATGGCCAGTTTGTACAGATAGTGGAAAATACCACTTGAAACTTCCAGAGACTGAAAAAGCCATCAGAAAAACACCCAGTGCTTCATGCTCTTAAACCTTTTGGACCAATGGTTGAAAATGAAAGATGTCTGTCTAATTGTCCCTAAAATCAAACCTCCTGCCCTTCAACTGACCTTATGAGCTGAGAGACTTCACTGCACGAAGGGAGTTTTAATGTTAGGAGTTACTGCGGCTGCTGGGATTCCATCCTGTACCCTAACACAGCCTCTCATGCCCCAGGGCTTCAGGATCAACCCTGTGATACTACTACTCTTACAATCATGGCAGCTCTGTGTTTCAGATACATCACCCACCTCTGAACAGTTACTTGTCCTTGTGCCACCCCTAGTGCTTAGGGTCAACAGAGAACTTCCTACTGTTTTCAGCTGAAAGATTTATAGGGACCAATCAACCATTTCAAGAATACAAGAACATGGGCATGGTCTGATCCAGTTTCTCAACAGTCCTCTGCTACACACAGCTCCTCTAAGTGTCTCAAAATTTTTCTTGGATTTTTTTTTTTTTACTAAATAAAGCAACAGTGTGCCTTGGGAATGACTGGTATTGTTCTGTTTCCAGCCCTCTTTAGAGTAGCTATCAAAAGAAACTCACATATTACTGCTGAAGAGTTGTGGAGCCACCAGCCAGTTTAATTCATTCTGTCTTTCATAGAATCATGGGATGGTTTGGGTTGGAAGGGACACTAAAGATTTAGTTCCATCTCTTCTGCCAAGGACAGGGATACCTACTAGACCAGGTTGCTCAAAACCCCATCAAGCCTGGCCTTGAACACTTCCAGGGAAGTGGCATCTGCAATTTATCTGGGCATCCTGTGCCTGTGACTCACCACCCTCACAGAAATTTCTTCGTAATATCTAATCTAAATCAACCCCGTTTCAGTTTAGAGCCATTGCCCCTTGTCCAGTCACTACATGCCCTTGTAAACAATTTCCTCTCTGGCTTTCTTGTAGACCCCTTTAGGAACTGGAAAATGGCTGTGTAGTCTCCTTGGAGCCTTTTTTTCTCCAGGCAGAACAGCCCCAACTCTCTCAGCCTGTCTTCATAGCAGAGGTGCTCCAGCCCTCTGATCATTTTCCTGGCCCTCTCTGAACTTACTCCAACAGGTCCACATCCTTCTTATGTTGGGGGCCCTGTGAGCTGGATGCAGCACTCCAGGTGGGGTCTCATGAGAGCAGAATAGCAGGAGAGAATCACCGCCCTTGACCTGCATTGAGTAAAACCACCTCCCAGTCTGCTTTAGATGCTGCCCAGGCTGTGTGGCTGTTTTCCTTCCCCTGGGGCAACACTGCAGAACACACAAAAGCCTAACCAAAATATAGGTGATAGTAATATTTTTGAGTCGTGATGCTGAAAATGTCAAAAGCCACTTAAATGGTAACTTCCAGAACAGTGACAACTGATCTGTGTTTTTGCATTTTTTTGGTTTTTTCTTTTTCCAAAAGTTCTGCACACAACAGCTTGACAGCTGATCCTGACTGAGGACGGTCTGAGGGAAAGAAAAAAGGGGCTGGCAGCCCTTTTGGGGCTCTCCACGCAGGACACACAGGCAGCACCTGCAAGGTTTATCTGTCCTCAGGGAGGGACTCTCCTTTTGGTGAAGAACTTGTCCGGTTGTTTCAGTGGGTTTTTTCCCCTTTTGCTCAGGTATCTCTGACACCTCACCGTGCGTTCGGTGGTCGGGGCGAGGCATCCTCTGCGCGGGAAGAAACGTTTTTATTTCCCAGGAAATCCCGCGGAGGTGGGATGGGTCATCTGCACAGTGGCAAACATTTTCAAATCCAGGGAGAGAATCCGCTTGGAGCCTCCCGGGTGAGAAGCGGGGCTGCCGGGCTGTCCCCGTGTGAAGCGGCGGCGGGAGGCGGGGAGGGGAGGGGAGAGAAGGAGGGCCGGTGCCCCGTGGCTGCGGGAGACCGCCAGAGGTGCCGGCGCCGGCCGGGGGCGCGGGCAGCCGCAGGCAGGGAGCTGGGCACGGAGCTGGGCAGGGAGCTGGGCACGGAGCTGGGCAGGGAGCTGGGCACGGAGCTGGGCAAGGGCTCCCGGCACCGCCCCGCCGCTCCTGCCATAGCCCGAGCAAAGTTTGGGGCGCTTCTTCCCCCCGCTTTAACGACCTACGCGCCATCGCCGCCTGGACCCTTGCGAACGAGTTGCGCCTTTGCTGCCTACAAAAGCCTTCCTCCCGCCGCGCGTAAGTAGAGCGCCCTGGGCTGCGCCGCTCGGCTCCGGGCAGGGACTCGCCGCCCGGCACAGGGGACACGGCCGCGACACGGCCTCTGCCCGCTCGCCGTGTCCCCCGGCCGTGGGATGGGCGCCAGGGAAGGGCAGGGCGGGGCCGAGCCTGCTCATGCTGCTGAGGAGGAGTGGTGGCAGGGGCCCTGCTGCTCTGAGTGCCTTGCTGAGGGACCCCGATGCGATGTGCCTCTGCTCCTGCCCCTCCGAGGGGACTGTCTGCCCGCAGCGGCGCTCGCCGCTGGGACGGTAACTGAGCCTCGTGTGACAGGGAGAAGTGTCCAAACCGCACCAAGTACCTCAGGAGATGCAGTGGAGGACAAAGCAGCAAATGTTTATATCCAGGATTGTTGTGTAGGGGCGTGTAGTATCTTCCTTAAAAGTTGCTGCTAACATGTGAACGTTGATGTGCATTTCAAGTCAGTTTTGTACTCCGAGTAAAGTTAAGTCTTAAATATAAAGTAGAGCCAGAATTTCTTTCACCGTTGTAAGTGGGTGAAATGGTGGAGAGAATACACAGAATTATGGAGTTTGCAAGCGTAACCCAAGATGGTTCCGCGGTTCCTTGAGGTGAGCTCTGAGTTATCTGGCCCATGCAAACTCTTTCTGCTGGTAGTGGGGAAGATGGCCAGGTGGCCTCCCTGCATTGACCAGACTTTTACCTCACTCTGTTCACATCTTTGGTCTGAGAGTTATTGAAACGTGCCAGTTACTCCCTTGTTCACTTAGGACTCGTGAGTGATACCAAGTATTGAGATGAATAAATATTCTTTGGAAGGTATGAAGCTTGATTAAGTAAAACTTTGCCAATGGTATAAGCAAAAATATTTGTTTCATTTGTGTCTTTTTTTTCCTGTAGGCAAAACGTATTTGGGTTCATTGCTGACTCGCTGAAGAAATCATATAAGCCTAGCATGTTACTAGGAATCCTTAGTGTGTTAGGTCTTTAAGACACTGACATAGATATGAAGAATGAATTGAGCTGAGTAGCCAGAGATACTAGAGGTATTTAGCTTTAAATTTACCTTTAAGGTGAATTTAAAGGGAAATGAGAGAATCCTACTGGAATATTTTAGAATTAAACTTAAAAAAATTTCAATGGTTTCCATAGTACAAAGGTGTACTTGAAGAAGTTTGAACAGGATCTCCCTTGCAGTTACTTTAACTTGCCTGAAGTCCTCTCAGATGGATACTCAAACGTTGGAGTTTCTGCTTCTCTGTAGTGAAAAAGGGTCTTGAGTCTTTGAATGACAGAAAGGCTCATCTTTCCCTTGTATATGTGGGGAGGGGGGCGGGCCACTCCTTACTGTGCAGTTTTTAGATCTGTGTGGCTGATGGTACGTGGGCACCTGACAGCTCTCTCTCATTCATGCTTCACTCGCTCGGGATGTAGGACTGTTGCCCTCATGCTCAACGCCTGTTCCGCAGTCCCCCGGTAGCTCCACACCCTTCACACCTTCCAGCTTTACTGGTGAGTCTCTGTCTTTTCATTCCAATGTAGAGCTCTAAGATGGCATTTGAGAATCCTGGGGGAGAAAAGGGGTTGCTTTTAGTTCCCGTTTTTCTCCTGCGGCTAATGAATCAGGGCAGGGGTTTGTTCCACCAGGGAACAGAGGAGTTTAACAGGTGGGCAGTAGCTCCTCCTGGGCTCAGCCCTGCACTCCTCACACTTTTCCTTTACTCAGGCCAAACTTTCACTCAGGGGTCAAGTGGAGGCAAGAAGAAGTCAAAAGAAGTTTTGCCTGGGATTTAAGGAGGAGGCTCCATAGCAGTAAAGTAAGTTCAAGGTAATAACAAGATCAGTTAAGGAATTAATTTTTAACAAGTGTTTAAAATACAATGAGAGTGGTGATCAATGTGTCTGAACGTATGACACTGTGAGCATGAAGAAAGGTATTTTTCAAACCCTCATTTAAACAATTTTATATAATGAACTGTGAGACCTCTGTTGAGATTTATGAAACACTCACCATTGTGTTTCATATGTATGCACATGGCCAAATCCAATTATGTTTCACTGGAAATTAGTGTAGCTCATATGCCAGCTTGTCTGGAATGACACGGTCATGCTGCAGACTTTTTGCAGGATGACTGCTTTTGTTGATTTAAATTAGCAGAGTTAAGAATCTGATAGTAATGGAGATGCCTGATTTTGTGGTGTAAAAATAAATTAAATATTGTAAGTTGTTTTAATGGCTTTTTTGTCATACTGCTTTGTAAAATAGCTAATATTTTAGCTATTTTACAAAGCTAATTTGTAGCTAATTTTGAAGAAAAAATCCAGATCCCAAGCTTTTAGACTGCCACAAGAAATTAAAGGAAATATGGGTTGAATTTAAGAAATTGTATTCAGACAAGGATATCTGTTACGTTTCTAAATAATTGTTGTGGGACATTTTTTGGATACACCAATATAATGAAATCATAGATACATCAGGTTTTATGGTGGTAATGTATGTAACACAGCTGTGTACTTAGTTGTGTGCACGTGTATATAAATACATAAACACACGTTTGAGTTAAATTATAAATAATAAAATGTCAAATTTTGAGCACCTGATGCATAGTGATGAACCTTTTTGGTGATATCATCAGAAATAAAAATAACTGGCAAGTTTATAGATGTCACATTGTAATTATTCCTCTCCTGTAGAGGGATAGATATGACATTGCAGGGTCTAAAATTTGTTTTCTCTTGCTTGTTCTCTTTGTCACATGCAAAGTGTGTTTATGCATGTACTAAACTAGTAATTAGTAACACAACATTGATTCTTAAATGCCATGCCAATTTTTATGAATGTCCATTTCTCAGTGTTGATCACAGAGGAATGATTTTCTAAGTGAACCAAATAATACAAGACTCCCACTTCTTATTAAATGATACGAAGTTTCATGAAGTCCTTGCTTTTCATACTGTTGAATTAGATTGTTTTCTGAGACAGATTCTCTGACATTCCCTAGTGGGTATTCACGGACATTATGAAATACAGATAAAGATGTTTCTTTTCTTAATCTGCATTTTTTTCCAAGCACAAAAAGAAAAAATGTCTCACAATCTATATTGAAGATTAGGTCATAACAGTTGCCTGTCTCTGTACTTCAGCAGCACTGAAAGTAATACTATACAGTTGAAGTTTATGTAATACTACAAAAGCAAGCTTGGGATTGTTCTCAGCTAAAATATTGAATTGTGGCTATTTAAATTTAAATACAGGTATTGTTGAACTTAATGTTAAAAAATCAAATAATCTGTGAGCTTTGTGGACCTTCTGGTTTCGTTTAATGTAAAGTAATCATTATTTGTATCAAGGCACCCCATTACAATTGTTGGTGTGATTTTTTTTAATGAGTTATATTGGCTTTAAGAATTGCTCACTGAAAAATGTAGTGACATTGAAGAAAGACACAGGACCTGGATTTCTGGGAACTCTTCAGCCAGTGGAGATATGAAACTTTGTATTGCCCTTGGAAATTATGTCCTTCAAGTATTTATGTACTATGGACAAGACATGTTTCTGGTGAAGGCGACAGTTGCTGCAATTCATGCTGAGATGTACACTGAGGGTTTTTATCTTTGTGCAGTTAAGGTGCTCTGAAGTATCTGCTCACAGCTTAAACACTTTCTCTTTGTATGCAGGACGAATTTGCACACTCTGATACACAGAAATAAATATTTTAACTAATGTAAGCATTAGAATAGCTTTTTTATGTGTATCCTTTGAGAAGTGCATTGTGTTGTGTCTTTGGTGTCCTGAATTACCTCAGCCTGGGCATTGCTGGTCTGTAGTAAAAAGAAAAATATTCGGGAGTAGTATTACTGAATGGAGAATGATTAAGAATAAGTTAGATGGTTATATTATTTGTCATCTTTAAGTTTTACAAATTGTTATTGTTTTTCTGCTAGTTACTAGATAAATTTTCAGAAAAGCACAAAATATCCTGTGTTCATTGTAGCCATCATTGCCTGTTGATCTCTGTAGGAGATGCACAGCAGTTTGCCTGTAGGGGGAAAAAATTGATACCTGTGTTCATCTTACAAGTGCAGGGCTTGCAATTTTTCAGAAGGGCAGACCAACTTCATTTTTTTATGCAACAGAAGGTAATATCTGTCTTTATAAAAAACAGTGAATGGACTTTTTGCCACTGGACACAAGGGTAATCACAGCCATGCTGAAAATGGGACATGAGTGATGAATTCAAGAAGATTTAATGGGCTAACTTGTTGCTGGTTAATAAACTTTCTACTACAAGTATTAGTAACAAAAGAGCAAACTGTAACTTTGACTGCTCATTACCTGAGCTGCCTATTTTGTTTGATCTGTATGGAAAATAAAGAATGAGGCAGAGAGTTTTGAACTGAGAGGCACAGAATAATGTAAAGAATAGCTGAGAAAGGGAATACTGAACTTGGGTTTATGCTAAACTTCTTTAATCCATCAAACATCACATTATACATTTTGCTTTTTCTACATTTTTCCATTCAAAATGAGAACATGCCCAAACAACAGTTTCATTTTGTTCAAAGCTGGCACTAAACTGGGATATCTTGAAATGGTTAAAAAAAAACCAAACCCAAAATTAGTTCATTATTCCCTTAAAAATTATTATTTGTCAAGATTAAAATTACTTCACGATCCAAAATATTTTAAACCTTACAAAATTAAGATTGATGATTAAATTTTAAAATCATATAAGCATATTATATTAAGACTATAAAAATACTATACCTAAATTTATTCAGCTTTGGTCTACTGTTTTAAGAGGAGAAAAAATACATTCTTCAAAAAGAATCTGAATATACTAGAAAAAAAATTTCAGGAAGGGATCATATGTACACGAAATCAGTATTTTGCTGTCAGTATCATTATTTGCAGCTTATTGTGTTATGCTGGAAAAAGAATTCACTTATATTAAAGGGACTGTGTTTTCACAGAATATCAAAGATGTATTTTCAAGGGGAGTTTTTGTTAAATTAACTTAGTGTGATAAAAAACAAATTAGTGTTCCAGGATCTACAAAACTGCAAAATACTAATGGGTGTGTTGTTGCTTTTTGTGTGAAATCATACTAGTCTGCAGTTAGAGGTATTTTCATTGCCTCACAGTAAAATCAAGTTATAAAAAAGTACCTTAAATAAATTTAATTTCTCTAATTGCCTTGACTAAAAGCCTGAAAGAAGTTCAGTACAGACTTCGGAAATACTTCTTTTGGAAGAACAGTGACATAATTTCTGAAAATTACACTAATATAATGAGAATTATATTAGTGGTGAATTCAGTGGTGAATTCCTAGCTGTAATGATGAACACCTTTTTTTTTTATTGGGAATTGTAAGACACCCAGCTGTTTGGATAAGAAGTATAAGAATAGTAAGGTGTAATTGTGTTATATTTAAAAAAATATTCTAAGATTTTTAAACAAGAAGATAATCACTTTTCTGATAGTGTTTTTTTCTTTTGTATGCAAATTGTTAAATCTGAATTCCAATTATGATGCAAGTATTTCTGGAGGTATTGAGGTTAACTGAAGATAATTTTTTTTAAATTTGTTTTCAGGGGAAGGCAGACATATAAAATACAAAAGTGAGTTGATTAGGAGAGTGAAAAGTACTTCTTAGATATATTCCAATATTCTAACATATAATCCAATTAGGAACAGGCCAAGGATAACAGAAGGGATGCCAGCAGATTTCTCTTGTTTCTCAATAGGAGGAAGCTTGTGAGGAATCTGATATTAAAAATAAAATCTTGCCATTTAAGTCTTTCCAAATCAGCAGTTGTGTCTCTACCTAGAACTGGACTTGGGAGACCCATCATACATGAATTGGTGGAAACTGCTGAGAATATATGCCAGTTGTTTGTCACAGAAGTAAGAGCAGAAGATGTAATTTTATTTTTTTTCCAAGAAGATGTTTGTACATAGTTGCTGAAGTGACCTTGAGTTTGATGTTTTGGTTTTTGTTTTGTTTGGGTTTTTTTGCTTTGTTTTAATAAATGTTGCAGTAGGTATGGTTCAGTAACAGTAACTGCCAGGACAGTAGGGGAAATGGCATAGAAACCTTTTCATTATTCCTCTCAGAATTTCTCATTCTTCCCAATATTTCAAGTTGTTAAAGTATTTCTGGTTTTCTTTTTTTTAGAAATAAACAAATTCAAACTGACTAGGCTTTGAGCACATGCTTGTTGAGTTGCACACATTCCAAAATTGAACTGTAAATTCCATAGGTTTTGAGTAATTATTTTTCTGTGTTTGTACAGTTCAAAAATAGCAGAGACCTAGGACATTACTAACTTCCTGAATGTTGGAATAAATAAATTCTGATAACAATAAAATTATTAGAGTTAGGCAAACATTGTATCACACTCTTGATACAAGCACAGTTGCATTATTAGTAGGATTATTTTGTTCAATTGATCTGATTTCTGCCTGTTCTTTTCTAAATGTAGGCAGGAGTAGGTAGAGCCATCTTAGATAGAGAACACAGAAATAATGTTTTTTAAAATACTTAAATGTTGTAGAAATTCTAACTTATGAATCCTTCTTGCCAGTTGTGTATAGGCACTTAAGCCTGTATGGGATCCGTGAGAGCACGAAACATCTTCCTTCTGGGCTTCCCAAAGCCCATGGTTGCATGGTCACAGGGTTATTGTATTCGTAATGTATATGTGCAATATTCTGCAAAAGCAAGTGCCCTTGAGAAATATAATTTGTTGGGATCAATCTGTTCCGCCCCAGCATTGTGTTATTCTGAGATATTTTAACATTGCTCTAATTGCTCTAATGTTCTTGTTGTAGGTTAGAAATCTGAAGCAATGGGTGACTGGAGCTTTCTGGGGAGACTGTTAGAGAATGCGCAGGAGCACTCCACAGTTATTGGCAAGGTTTGGCTGACGGTACTGTTTATCTTCAGGATCCTGGTGCTGGGGGCTGCTGCTGAGGAGGTCTGGGGAGACGAGCAGTCGGACTTTACATGCAACACTCAGCAACCTGGTTGCGAAAATGTTTGCTATGACAAAGCCTTCCCCATTTCTCACATCCGCTTCTGGGTGCTGCAGATCATTTTTGTCTCCACCCCAACCCTCATCTACCTGGGCCATGTCCTGCACATTGTACGCATGGAGGAGAAGAGGAAAGAGAAAGAAGAGCTGAAAAAGAAGGGAAGTGGCAAAGATGGCAACTACCCAGTAGCAGCCGCAGCATCTGGCAGTGGTGGTGGAGGAGGTAACAATAACATCAAAGACACTGTTGGCAAGAGGGGGAAGGAGAAGCCCCCGATCCGCGATGAACGTGGTAGAATCCGTATGGGGGGTGCCTTGCTCCGTACCTATGTCTTCAATATCATATTCAAGACACTGTTCGAGGTGGGCTTCATCGTGGGCCAGTACTTCCTATATGGCTTTGAGCTAAAGCCGGTCTACCAGTGCAGCCGCTCACCTTGTCCACACACTGTGGACTGCTTCATCTCGAGGCCCACTGAGAAGACCATCTTCATCATCTTCATGTTGGTGGTGGCCTCAGTGTCCCTGTTGCTGAACATGCTTGAAATATATCACTTGGGGTGGAAGAAACTGAAGCAGGGCATGACAAGCCAGTACATCCTTGAGATGCCTGTCGCAACAATGACGCCAGTTATGGTAACAGGGGAGTCCAAACCTGTTTCCCTGCCGCCACCAGCACCACCCGTGGTGGTCACGACTGCCACGCCGGCCCCTGTTCTGCCTGACACGCGCGCCGTCACACCACTGCTGGCCCCAGTGTCCATGGCATCGTACTATGCCACAGCTGCTCCAAGACCACGGCCCCCCTCCAACACAACGTCCATGGCAAGCTACCCTGCTGCTCCACAAGTTCCTGAGGAAAGGCACCGTGCTGTGACTCCCACGCCCATCTCCACTCCCATCACCATCCCGACTCCCATCCCCACGCCCACGCCAGCCATCATCAACTACTTCAACAGCAGCAGCCGTGCCCTCACGTCCGAGCAGAACTGGGCCAACATGGCAGCTGAGCAGCAGGGGAAAGTTTCCTCCAGCTCAGCAGGCTCCTCCACCCCCAGCAGCGTCCGGCATCCCCTTCCCGAGCAGGAAGAGCCACTGGAGCAGCTACTCCCACCCCCGGCTGTGCTGCCCATTGCTGCAGCCAACAGCGGCAGCAGCACCAGCCTGAGCGGGGCGAGCGGCAGCAAGTGGGATGTGGAGGGCGAGGTGGAGCTGTCGGGGGCACGGCCTGTGTCGGCCGCCTGCACCACGGTGGAGATGCACGAGCCACCGCTGCTCGTAGACACGCGGCGCTTGAGCAGGGCCAGTAAGTCGAGCAGCTGCAGAGCCCGGTCAGACGACCTGGCCGTGTAGGGCGGTCAGCCCTGCTCAGGGGAGCAGGAGGTGGAAGGCGGAGTGGGCAGGGGAGCTGCCCGGGGAGGCCAGGCCTGGCGTGGGTGAGAAGGCCTGGGCTTCAAACTTAGACGCTTGCTGTTTTTGCACTCTGTGAGTTGTAGTGGGGAAAATTATCAACATTTTCTAATAGGTCAGGGGTGACCGAAGCGCAGCCCGTGGGCCAGGGGACCAGTCCCACTTTCCTTCATGTTCGTGGCAGATCCCTCAAGGGCACCTGTAGGGGAGGCCTGCACAGGTGACAGGTGGCGATGGTAGCTGGCCATGTGCCCTGAGGCTGACTTGCATCCGAGAAAAGAGCTAATATCCCTAGTGCCCATGCACTTGGCTGTCATCTCCCTCTTGCCCTTGCCTTCACTTCCACCCTTTTTCACAGAAGCTCTACATGAGCAGATTCAATGACTTACATTCTTCCTCTTAAATCTTACGCAGCCCTATGGCAAACATCAGGGTGGCACATTGCCTGTTGGCACCTGCTGTCTCTATGGACCAACTTGCCATATTAAAGGTAACTCAGTTTCTTCCATATAGCGTGACTTAATGAACCTTTTGTGCTCATGGCAAGTCACCAATGTGGTCCTTGGCCAGGCAAAGTTTAGGGAACCCCTGGAATAGATTTTTGAGGTTCTTCTTTCCATATTTTTTTTTTTACTCTTGACCTGTTAGGAAGTGTTCGGTTTGACCTTCTATCCAGTGTTTGCCGACCATGATCACACCATGTTTATAAGCCTGCAAATATGTTTGAGCATGTTTGATTATAATTTCAGCTGACTTCTAAAATTGCTTACAGGAGGACAGGAATTTAAACCACACCTCAGAAATTATTACACAGAACAATTTCTCTTCAGAAAGCAAGGATTATGATTTCAATACACTGTGGCCCCGTACATTGCCCATGGACAAAAAATTAGGATAAAGTACAGCTCCGCATTTTAGACTATTACATACCAGCTTAAGTTTGTTGGAAAAATGCTTTTTAGAAGTAAACTTGAGTGCTTATTTTTAAGTATTTGAACATTTTGAGAGTAATCTGTAGGTTTAAAGTTATTTGACTGTGTACTTTATAATTTTAGTTTGATCTTTGACCTTACAAGAAAATGTAAGAGGAAAGAAACTTACTAATGGTGAAATCCCCAAAGCAACATTATTTCCTGCTGTGTTCTACCCTTTAATGTCAATGTGTAGTGTCTTCAGGTCAGTGAATACAGATTTAGATCATACTGTATTGCAGAAAAGGTGGCTAAAATCTCTGGGCAACATGGGGGCTGAAGAGTCTATTCTGATCCCACTGAAGTCACTTGCAGAATTTCCATTCAATTTAAAAAGGAGCAAGATTTGGGAATGGATCTTGCAGGCCTTGTTCAAGCAAAACTAACATTCACATAAAGTTTTGGGAGGCAGAAGAAATTTGGATTTTGGGCCTTGGAAAAGACTCCTGCTTTTGAAAAAGAGTGTGTTTCCCTTAAAAATGGATGAAGGAAAGTACTAGGTATTGTTTTCTAAGATGCAGCTTTCCTTACAAGGAGCTCTGACCTTTATTCCTTCATTAACAAGACGTTAGTCAGAATTCTGCATGCCTGATAAGGCTTGGGAGAGTTTCAGTACAAAAAGGAATACAGAATTAGGCCCAACTTCTGTTCTAAGCAAAATCCAAAAGAACCGAAGCTTGGAGTCGGTCCTGCTGCTGCTATGAATGGGAAGTACTGGAAGAGGAAAAGAGCAATCAAACACACTGGGATAGCCGTTTGCATCTTCAAAGAATTTGGCCTGGCAGTGTAGTCCTTAGTTAGGCAAAGCAGGGTCACCCTGTAGCAAGTAGTTAACATTGCCAGTTATTTCTGCTGTTACATGTTCTCCTGAGTGTGCTTATTTTATTCAACAGTCAAAATAAATTCCCACCACTCAAGTTTAAACATATTTACTGCTTTCTGAGTAGTCACAAAGAGCTTCTCATGGTCAGAAGCCCTGTTCTGCAACCTTTGGGCATGTTGCCTCATGACTTCCTTGTCCTGCTTGTGTTGAACCAGGTGAAAAGTCCTTCTGCTGCCATGGATCTTAGGGGCAGGCACTGCGTTAAAAGTCAATGTGTAGTAGTACAATAAAGATATTTATTATTAGCTATTCAGCTTCAGGCATGCTCTCATGAATTTTCTGTGTTATAAGCCATAAAAACCCTTTCTGCAAGAAAGCTAAAAGCCAAGTTCTGCTTTCTATTGTACCCATGCAACTATGCTGAACTTAGACTAAAGTTGATGAAGTTGCCTAGATGTAAATGAAGGCAGAGATTAAAATTCAACATTTTTTGATTTACTAGCATCTATAGTAGCAGTTTTGTAAGTTTTGATAAATGCCAGTTAACTGCATTGCTGAAAGAATGCAATATGCATCCCTGTATTTTAGTACATCAGAGTTTATGGGCTCCATTTTCCTTTGTTCTATGCTTCTGAAGAATGAAGTCAAAGTCTTTTTGGAGTGTATTTATATAAACCTGACCAACTGGAATGTGTGCTTTTTTATATCAGTTCCTGAGAGCAAAACTGATGTTGTTTGATGGGGCTCTGCATCTTGCGGCCCTTACTTTAGTACAACCTTCACAGAGTGTGTCCTGCAGGATTGCATCCATACTGTATATAAAAAATAGTAACAGAGATAGATTTAACTTAGGATCAACTGAGATCTAGTCTGACCTTTTTAAGTTAATGTGTGTGGTTAGACCTGCAGAAAGTTCAGATGCTTTTGTGGAATATGTGGTATTTTCAGCCAGAGTAACTACTGGAAAGCTCTAAAAGATGATTTTTCCTGTTAGGTGAAGCTCGGGGGGAGAAATGTAACTCTATTGCAACCCCCAAGAGAAGTCTGAGAGAGCAGCCTCTGCATCCAGGCAGTCCTGGTCTGAGAAAGCAAAGCTACAACTCACAGGTTGCGCTTTTAAGATCAGCTTAAGTTCCATCACGTAACTATGCAGCGTCAAGCCTCTTCATTACCTACAGTTTCATTTGGAGTCCAGTAACTGTTTCTTCATTTAAGCCCAGGTAACTGTTTTCGCAGAACTCCTCCTTAGTGTTTACAACTGCTTGTAGTTGCTGCATCACATCTGGATTCAGATTTGTTGAAAGAAAAATCTTTTTTGGTGTGGCCGATTTTGAGCACTTTTATATTTACTCATGAATAATCACTGAGTTCAACATCCTATGAGTCAAGTGCTGAATTCTGTGCAGAATTCCACAGTTCTAGAAAATATGTACAAGCACCCACTGACTAGCAGAAAAGAGTCTGTTGGTGAAAATCATCTGCTAATTTTCAAGTCGCTGACTTTCACATCAATTAATTACAAAGTTTCATGGGAACTGGTAGCAAGTGATAACCTGATTTAGCCCAATCATAGGGGCTGTTCAAGTAGGACCTCAGGTGCACAGCTACGATGAAACCTGTAGGTAAGTTATCACAAAAGCAGAAGTCAGAACAGAATCATGCCTGATATTAAGCAGACTGAAAAAACCCCACTAATTTTTGCTCTTTGAGTAGAATAATTGTGGGAAAACTTGTTCTCTCTCTTACTTGAAGTTAAAAAAATATGCTGAGGTAAACTATGGAAAAGAAAACTGAAAAAAAAAGATACTCTTTGAACAAGTTACCAGGTGTATGATGTACTACTCTTTTTGCAATATATTTGTCATTCAACAAGGCACTTAGAGCTAATTAAATGTCTGACATTTTGCAGCTCTTAAGATTATTTTCTGGTATGAACACATAGTGTAGGATCAGTAAAATAATAAAAGCAAGCTTTAAATATCAAATCACTATTTAGGTCCTTTTTTGATTAGGCATGGGACCACCTCCTCAGCTGCTACAAACTGTTGTATTCCACTGAGTTCATGTGGGTGACAGCAGTCTGCAGGAGCAGAGTGTTGAGCCCCCAGGTCTTTTTGTTTTACACAGACACTAACACCATGGATTTGAACAGGCTGGGTTTTTTTTTTTAATTCCAAATGTTTTACTTTGATTTTTCTTGTGAAAAGTGTGCTCTTGTAATTTTGATTTTCTGAAGTTTACATTCAGTTTTTGATTTCAGATTGCACATTTGGATGAAATAAACTGCTTTCTAAGTTTACATTTGTTTAAGAAGTAAATGAATGACTCTGCCAATGTGTTAAACATAAGAGAGTGTGTCTTACTATAACACAAGAACTCTTCAGACATAAGGCAGTACCATTAAATTTAACCTGATCACTGATCCACAGTATCAGCTTTCTCTGTATAATTAAAATATGGGTATTGGATATATAGGGAGCACACCATGGAAAAAAATATTTTTCATCATGAACTTAATTACTACCAAATAAACTAAGGCTCTTATTGTTCATATGCCTTCCTGTGTGTTTAGAGCTTCAATGACAAAAACTAACTGTGACATATGTCCTTTACAAGCTAAATTTACAGCCTGGTTTAAAATTCCAAAGTGCTTCTGGATAAACATTGCACTGTTACACCGTAGAAGATTTTTTTAAAAATAAACATTTTGCTTTCTAGGCAAAAATATGGTTCTGAGCCTGCAAATACAATTTCATGCAAGTTATTTTAACTTTTGCAAATAAGACCGTTAAAGGCAGTGGGACTATTCAAATAAACTGAAAACACTGATGTGATAAAGTAATGTGGATTTGCATTTTAAGTTTGCTGTAAGATGTCAATCTAATTCTAGAGTTTTTGGTTCTTGAAGAGTTATGCAAGATGTGTGAGCATATTTTAAGGTGGAGAATACATTGCTATTTGCATTGCCACTGTTTCTCACAGTTAAAGGCTTCTAAAGCATAAGAAAGCTAACTCAGACCTTTCTTGTTGCTTTCTGGATGTTTGTCTTTTACATGACAGAATCTGACAACAAACATAACAAGTCTTCCAGGCAGTCAGGAACTTGTACTAACAATAAAACCAGCAAACAGTTAAAAGTACTGTCTTCAAAGAAGTGCCTTGTATATTAAATTCTGTAAGAAGCAAGTTGATGTAAACGTTAATTTACCTCATATGTTTACAAAATTGTGACTAAATAAACTTTTTGTACCACAGCATTGTCTCTTCTAGATTAAATTTTCACAGTTGTGTAGATGGTCTTTTAAAACACTAATGTGATGAAACAGTTAGCTCCCTCCCTATATTCACTTACACTGCTGCTTTCCTTCTTCATGTGAAATGCTCACTGAATTGCATCTCTTGGAAAACTGGATGCTGAAACCTGTCACCATGCAGAACTGCCTGTGGCTTCATAGGAAGTTCACAGTCCTGAAGACACATGGGATCAAGACCCACTTGAGCAGGTGCAAAGGTGAAATGCTGACTACCTTGACATGAATGGGAGGTCTGCTTCTGCCTTCCAGCAAACACAGGTTTCACTCTTGGCTCTTACTTTGACACAGGAGTGGCTGTTCATCTTGTGCAGTGCAGCATTGACAATGAGTCCTATCTTTTCCCCCAGTGCTGACTCACTAACTTTGATTTATCCATCTAGCTGCTGTGCCATGAGATTGTTACCTTTATATGCATGAAGGATTTTAGTGCAGGGAAAATGTGTCCTTACTGGAGATAATATGGGGTATGCACTGCATTTGAAATTTGCTGATCTGCCCCTTATAGGAAAGTTCAGTTTAGCATGCAGAAGTGTTACCCAATTCTGTACTGAAAATGTACAATGTACTAAAGGCTACTTAATCTAGACATTTTATAGTCCAGTGAAGAGGCCAGGGCCAGGTTTCTGAGAAGTTTTACTTGTGAAAAGCAGCAATGTGGGCAAGACTAAGTGTCTCCTCCAGAAGTGTTAAGTATGAAGGCTTTGTAAAATTTTATTTCATCTGCAGCACTCATATGGACCTGGCAGCTCAGAATAGTCTCTGCCCTGTAGTATTGAATGCTTCTATCTCATGAGATAACAGTCAAGTTGGTTTTGGGGGGGGGTTTTGTGCCTCCTTCTGCTCAGGCTATGCTATCTCTGCTTTACATTCTGTATCCATATGGTAAACTGGTAGACTTCGTTGTCTCTGATGACTGGGCAGGGGTAAAGCAAGCTGACAGGTGTATAATATGGGCAGTACTAAGATTGTACTTAGCAGTAATGAGCTAAGGAAGTGCATAAAGTGATATGGTAATACCAGCTGGTAAGTCACCTGCCTCTGACCAAGGGCACTTTTTGTTACAAATATATCTGCCATGCTTTCTGTTTAGATGCATATTCCACAATTTTGTCCCTTGAAGAACAGACAGAGTACTCCCAAGGGAGCTGAGAGCATCAGCTGGTGCAGACACGGCTCGGTCATGGACTTTCCCTCCCTTGGGACACAGCCACACTGCTGTCACGTTGCATCTACTGTCTAAAGAATTTCTGGCTGGAGTATGAGATACAAATGTTGCTACTCTTGGTCTCTGAGGGCCTTTGTGATGGTGTGAGTACCTTTTGCAGCCACATTGAGTGAGGTGGCTTCATGTGCTTCTGGAGAAAGAGTGAAAGTTGTGCCCTCATCCACAGCTGTGTCAGAGCATCTGAAGATTCTGATGATCATGAAAAGAGATGTACTGTGGGGGAACTCTCTGACCTGCTCCATTAAATTTCGAACAGTTGTGCTGAAAGCCAAATGAGCATTCCACACACCTCTGTACTGCTGCTGCTGTCCCCAGGGATTTGGCACAGGAACAATCAGCTGGGCTTTAGCAAGCATTTTCAATGTGACTGCACTAGGAATGGGCTTTAACCAACCACCAGTGTTTCCACACACTGTAGCTGGAATAGGAATGAAGACAATACACATTGCCTGTGAAGGAAACATGTCAGATAGAGAGATCTTAATAGGTCTGACATTTTGATCACTTTGGGCAACTGGATGGGCATGAAGTCTAATTGTCTTTGTGTCTATTTTTGGCAGACAATGGAGTTAGCGGATGCTTATCCAAACCCACAAAACTGAAGAGAGTCTTCTCATAAAGATGATCTAGGGAGACTGTTTTTCTTATAGTGTCACAGTCCAGGAAAACAGGGTGTTTGAGGAAATACACATTTTAGCATGTGCAGGTACGTGATACTATGCCAGAATTACAGGTATCATTAATTACTGTTAATGCATTAGTAGGGCAGTTGGATTGGACCAGCTGTTCTTCATTGTATAGAAGGATTTTTCGTTTTTAAAGAGCGATTAGTGGTACATAGCAACAAAATGCTTTCCTTCATGGGTAGTTACCTCCTCTTCTTTTTCATGCACTATGTGGTCTGTGTATCTTTGAGTCACCAGTGGTAGTACATTGTCTGTCAGAACTATTTCTAGTCCCTAGAGGAGGATCTTCAATGTGTGGGCTTTTGCCATACCTTGTTTTTAGGGCGACCCTCAGCACTTAGGACAGTGGCTACAGATGTGGTTGAGGTGCCTGCTGCCATGGAGAGTGATGAGCAGACTGACACCAAGGTCACAAAGAGCTGCCCAGGCTTGCTGTGTTTATATCACTAATATAGCCAGCTCCAGCCTGTGTGTGGTGGGTATCTCTTTTCAGTCAGATCTCTGTCATTTTAGAGGTTGCCTCCTGAGAGAAAAAAATCAAATACCTGCAGTCCTTCATCCTCCTTATTTATTTATCCTGTGAAAGTATGATGAAATGCAGTAACATTTCCAGACCTTTGCATTTCTAAGTTTCATGAGGCATGGCTTTTTAACAAGTTCCTGAGCTTTCCAGGGAATATTTTTGAAAATAGAAAGGGCTTCACAAATTGAGACTCTCAAAAAGACAGTACATTTTTCAGTGGGATACATTTTTATTGTGTTTGCACAGGATCCACTGAAGTCAGTGAATTGATGAAGTGAAATAAAATGATGCTTTCCATGTGAGAATATAGATTGTATGTCTGGACTCAATTAAATGAAAACTAAACAGGAAGAGCAAACAGTTATCAGCTATCATATATCTCACTCCCCTCTTTGAGAATATTAAACTTTCTAAAGGTTTTGGTTTTAAGGAATGTTGTGGTCTTCTGAGCAGAGACTAAGGGATAATTATGGTTGAACTATCCTGCCCTACAGAGGAACCCACTGTTTGCTTTGCATGTCTTATGTAGTGGGGTTTGCTGTATAAATTCTGCACAAAATACAGAAGTAAGCAGCTAAGGAGGTTTTGCTTAAGCAAACTCATCATGTTTGGATTCTGGAAACTCTGAGGGTAAAGAATCTTCTTCATTATTAGAGAAAAACCTGCAGCAAAGCCAGCCTGGCTGGGATACCAGAAACATACGTGGCTGATTCTCTGGATTTTCTACATCCTGTAGTCTTTTAAACTCTGTACTCAAAAAAAGGTGGTGAAGCTCAATGCTTTGAGAATAAAATTCTTGGCCAGGAGTCTACAAAATAATGCCTGTATTTACATTTGTCTGTGAATGTGTCTGTACTAGTGACTGAAGTGTTTTGGGATTATGCAGCATGGAGAAGCCTCTTGATGTGGCCTGCATGAGAATTCCATGTCTAACTTTCAGGATGTATTTTTAAAATCTCTGCTCTTTGTTGTTTACAGGAGTGGATCTGCTTTCCAGCGTTTCTGTGACTGTAGGTGGAGCTGCAGGTGCCTCTTTGGGCCACCTCCATGCCATTCTCCTTACAGCAGGCATCATCAGTCCTTCAGGGCAGCTTGGCAGCACAGGTTGCTCCTGACTCATCCAAGTTGGGTGGCTTAATTCAAGTTCTGAAATTCCTTAAGACTAGGAAGAAATTCTTGTCTTCCTATGTAAGACAAGACCATAAAATGTCTCAGTAATTCTTGCTTTGTCCATCTTTTTGTGCTGTTTCCCTGTTGTGGAAGCCCAGATGTCTGGAGGTCTCAATTAGCATTGTTCCTGTTTCTGTTGGCCTGGTCTGGGACATAAAAGATCATCATTTCAAAATTACTATTGGCACTAAGATCAGATGACATTTAGAATTTCTGTTTTCCAAGGGATCGTGAGATTTCAAATCTGAATACAATATATGTTCACATATTATTTATGAAACCAAGCCTGAGAAGTTTCCTCTAAAACATTTTAAATTAGAGAAACAGTGAGATGATTGCTTTGGAAGCAACATGTCATTCTGAAAAATCAGTTCTTTTTTCTATTTTAGTTTATTTTAAAATTATCTTGCAGCACCTGAAGGGCGGCTGTTCCTCAAGCAGCATCAGGCCAAACAAATTGGAGGTGGTGACAATGAGGTGATTTGTAAGTTCTTCCCTCTGGGCACAT
The DNA here is from genome assembly GCF_008360975.1 of Lichenostomus cassidix. Taxonomy (NCBI): domain Eukaryota; kingdom Metazoa; phylum Chordata; class Aves; order Passeriformes; family Meliphagidae; genus Lichenostomus; species Lichenostomus cassidix. Next base: position 71,506,221 of record NC_139479.1, read on the forward strand.
AAATTTCATTTACAGTTGTGGTTTAGTCCCTCAGTAGCTTTTTTGAATCTTACTCTTTCATCCTTGAGTTCAAACTTTTCACGCTGAGGGTGCTGAAGTGCCATATCTGTAGATGATTCAGATGGGAAAATAATTCCATTGCTGCCCAGTAAGCTGGAGAGAGTATGGACTGCTCGCCATCCATGCAAAATGGAAAAGCTTAAACTTATTTGCTTAGATGTGGAAATCTTTTACAGCTAAAGCCATGACCTAACTTTTTAACAAAGTTTTGTCTATCAGGAATTCCTTTTCCCTACAGCTGCTGTAGCAAGTCATGCATGACACTGAAATGTGCATTACAAGTTTCTGGGTGTATAGGAGAAGTGCAGTGATCTGCATGTAATTTGGGCAGCTGTCTTTATTTTCAGCTGAAAGAATTCTCTCAGTTGCAACAATGTAAATCCAGTATAACTCCACCACACCGGGGTAACACAGATAAGACTTTCTTTGTGTTTAAATGACTGCAGTGAACAAAATCAATTGCAGAAAGAATGGTTCTTTTTTTAAAGAAAGATCTGCAAGTTTAGTACATAATGGGCCAAATTAATCTCTGTTGTAAGTACACACATTTCAGTGGTGTTGCAGCAGAAATGAATTTAGCCTGAAGCAACTTTACAATAACTCATATATAAGCATGCACAACTAAATGTATTACACTTTAAACAAACTCAGCATTGTCTGGAGCACAGTTGGTCTGCTGAACCTCTGAAGTTAGGAACTAGCCATTGTGTGCTTAGTTTGTTTAGACAGTACCATTTTTGTTCAATTGGCTACATCCGCGGTATTTTAGTGACAGCAGGAATGTTCCCTCTAGCTACAAAGTGACATTATAACTGTCAGACACAATTTTTATTCTAGGATGTTTATGCCTTAACTCTTTTGTGCACTTAGAAATAATATTATAACAAAATAAAATAAATAGTTTCACCAGTTCTGAAACCTTTGAGCTTAATTCTTTGAATTGTTCCTTTAATTCAAAAGGGGTTGAAGTGCTCTTATGGAAGAGACTTTGTAACTAATGGAAGTAGTCAAAGAGTGTGAAGAATAAACCAAATCAGATCCAAAAAGCAAGAACTCAGCTTTCAATAAGCTAATATAACATTAATTTTTCTCTGGCTTCAGGCTTGATTTCTGTATAGTTTTCAGTTATAAATGTAATAATAGCAGACATGGCTACAGCTGCCGAGTCCTTCAGCCAACAGTGAACACAGTGGTTTTGGAGATCATTGTTCACACTTCACCAGAGAAGTACATGGACTGAATGTTTTAGGCAATCACTGTCTGTCAGAGTTGCATAAATGCCTTTTCCTCCTTCATGTTTTTGCCACTTTTTACACCATCATCTGCCATGACCAAGAAGAATTTGGCTTGACTGTGTTTGTAACTCCCTTACAATGAGTTTTATGTTCCTATTATATCTTCCCTTAGCCATTTCTTCACCAAACTACGTGAGCTCATCTCCCACAACCTCTCTTTGGGACTTCAGGCCCCAGACCACCTTGACTGACCCCTGCTGTGCCTTCTTCAGTATCTCCATGTTCCCCTTGAAGTAGGGGCCGTGAAACTGGACACAGTACTCCAGGTGTGGCCTCACTGGTGCTCAATAAAATCAAGCAATTTGCCCTCATTTTCCTGCTTGAGATGATAATTCCCAGGGCAGCTGCAGCCTGACAGTGAGCACTCAGAGAAATATGCAGAGAGCTCTCTGCTGGAACAGGAGTAGATTTCTCATTCACTCAAATCAGGTAGATTTGAAATAGCCTTTTAAAAAAACTTCAGCGGCAAGAAGAGGTCAAAACCAAGAGAGCCCAGAAAAGTGTAAATTGAAAGCATTGCAAAGTATATACTAGAAGAACAAGGCAACAAATACCCCTGTGCAAGCCTGAGTTTTTATAGATGTTTTGTGTCATGGCAAGGGCCAGATTTGGACCTATTTGTGCTATTCCTAGAAGTAATCTTTGCACTTAGAAGAATATAATCTTCTATGCTGTGCATTGTCCGTTTTCCTGTGTTGTCTATCAAATATCTTGTATCTCTTCTTGGGTTCACTGACTGTGTATGATGATCAGATACCCACCTGCCACCTTATCAGATGCAGAGACTGAGGTATGAGCGAAGAGCTGACTGTGACAATGTGAGGTCAAGACCAGAGCTGGCAATGCTGCTTTTTGCTTGATGGGGTGGGGACAGAGGATATGGCTGCAGAAGTTCCAGTAGGCCAAGGGTGATTTCCATTTTTACTTAGTTGTCCACTTTAAGAATAATAAGGGCATGCTTATCTCTCTGGATATTTTTAGGGTTTCCTACAGCAGCATGGTTTATAAATAACTAGGGATCTCAGGACAACTATCAGTAGCAGAGAGAAAGGAAGTTAGCCTTTCTCAGAGTTTGAAAAGGTGCTGCTTGTGATGCTTTTTGTATGATCAGAGCTGCAACCACAATGTCTCTGGTCCAGCAGATCTGTCCAAGCAACCTGCTCACACCCCTTTTTTTTTAAATACTATTAACTTTTTAGCACCCTGAGACAATTTTGCTCAAGGTTTAGTATCATCTTTGCAATGCCAGACAGTGTTTTCTCACAATTTTCAACCCTGCTTGCAGTCAGGTCAATGGCCTCACTGCACTGACATGTTTGGACTGAGCTGCATTCCAGCCTCTGGCACGTCAGTGGCTTGGCAGATTTTCTCCTGCATGGCTACTGTGACAACCTGGAATTTAGGCAGGAATTAAAGTACTGATGATTCTTGGGAGTTCTCAGCAATATTGTTCCACACATTTAGAGCTTGGCTGGGCAATAACCAGGGTGCACTAAAGAGGGTTGGTACTTTGGGAATATTGTTTTCAGTGGAAAGAGCCCGATTGGCTGGGACAGAGACATAAAGCTTGTGGCACTGCTTTTAGTGACTGCAGTTGCTAGTTATGTAGAAATCCATTAAGCAATAAAACCAGGAGATCTCTTGCTGTCCAGAGTTCCTGGGACGTTCTGATACTGCTGGCTGTGGGGTCAGAGTTAGTTTGTTGTTCACCTAAAGAAATGTCAGAGCCTTCTGGAGACTGGGTTTGTGACTCTTTAGCCTTGGCGCTGGTTCTGGGTGCTGGCAGTGGCAGTCTGGGCACTGAGGCCTTTGGACTAACACAGTGTCCTCCATCTGTAAAGAGAGCAAAATATCCCAGGGTGACAAGCACTGTGGCCTTTGCATTGCTAAACCCTTTTCCTTTAGTGTCTTTACTCCCTGGCATCCTGGAATGAAATGTAAAATCCTTTCCCATTTTCAATCAGCCACAGTGGGCGGTGTGGCTGAAGGACTTCTTACCACTCGTGCTGGGGGCAGGCACTGTCTCCAGGATGGGTCCCAGGGAAATGCCAGTAGAAGTAGGGAGGCTGTGATGAAGAGAGTGAACAATCTGCTGGCAGTGATCAGGACACATGTTCTGATCAGCATGGATAAAGACTGATGTGCTGTGCTGGTTTCTATCAATACCATGGGACTGGAGGTGCACTGCTAGCCTGGTGCTGCAGGTTGGTATATTGTTGGTGTATTGTCTGCAGTGACTTTCTGCTCAGTATCAGCACTTTGAGAAAAGCCTGAGGTGAAGTGTGATGAGGTGATGGTTGAGCCACCATGCTGAATGTTAGGAAGTAAAACCCTACTAAGGAAGAGAGGGAGAATGTAGAAGATTGATTTGAACCAACTTCCAGAAGGACTGGAGTCCAGCTTTGTTGGTACAAAGTACCTCACCCCCAATTAGGGAATTTGTAGGCACACCCTGGAGCACTGACAGTGGGAGCTAAGTTGATATAGCTATGGGGTCTACATAGCTGCTGAAGAATTCATTATTAGATGTAATGTTCAGAAAAAGGGAACTCATTTCTCAGTCTTAGCCCCTAACTCATCAATTTTAAATTTAAGCAGACCACATGCTGTAAAATCAATCCTCATATTTATATTTGCAAAAGTACATTTTAATTGCAGTATTGCTTTCCATGGTGCAAAAGGGTTTTTACTGGTTTGGTTTTCCTAAAACTTGATACTGTGTATTAAAAGGTTAAAAAAAGGGTCATTTAAGAGAAGAATCCTGTACTGGGGCTGGGCTGAGCGTCTGGGTGAGGCTGCTGAGGAGCCCTTAGAGGATCATGTCATTGCATCTGAGGATGTTCCCAGACTGCTCAGTGCCTCCAGAGGCAGAGGTCACTGCCTCCTGGCTTCACAAGAACAGCCGAAAATGTCACACTGACAAACTTCTTTGGAAACTTTATCTAGGCTATTATTTTTTACTCTTGCTGTAAGTCTGTGCTTCTTTCTCCTCCCTTTCCTGTCCACAGATGCTCTGCAGTCTCATGCCTTTACAATTCTTCCCTTGCCTGCTGCTCTTCTACCTTCACCTTAACAGCACAAAGCTATTCCCACATCCCCATCCTTCTCTATTTGAGTTGCCAAGCACTATAGCCATTCCCATTTCTGTCCTCACAGATTCCCAGAGGACTTTCCAAGCTAAAACTTCAACCAGTTAGCTGGTCATCAGTTCCGGCTCAGACAGCTTTTGACCTTCACTTCCAAACGTTTTAAATTACTACATCCTTTTAGTCACTTAGGGGACATTATCCTGGTTTCATTTTCTATGAAGGTTTCTCTATACATTCTTACAGCTGGGCCCTGACTGCACTGTGGATAATACAAGGAGTTTTAAAGGTCCTTCTGGATAATATTCGGTTCTTAAGTCTAGCTCACCAGGGTGGGTTGGCACCATCAGCTCTGTAACAAAAGTTGAACAATCTCTTCTGCTGACTGAGCTGCCAAAAGTTAGACCCTGTGAAGGCCCAAAAAGGAGTGTCCAGAATAATAAGGAGTTTCAGAGACTTTCTGGTGAAAGTCAATGCTGATTTCTGCTTCTAAATAACCTCCAGCTTCTTGAAATCCCTGCTTTTAAATCTGCTTAACAATATGAAAATATGAGTTACTTGCAAAATTGAGAGATTAGTTTCACATAGGAGCAGCCTTTTTTCTGGAACTAGCACTCATGTAAAGGTGCTTTCGTATTGGTTTAGTTTATGGCTACTGTGAACCTTCCCTTAGCATAATTTTAAGCAGAATTTCATGGGCAATTTCTTGAGAAACACTTAAAATATAGCTTGAAAGTTAACTGTCTTAAAAGTTGTAAACTTGAAAGGTGTTTGGGTTGCAGTCTATAAGGTCAGTCATGCAAAATGAAGTAGGGCCATGTGTATTAAATATCTCACAGATAAACACACATGATTAAGAGATCCAGACATAGAAACCTGCTTGGTTCTGGGACAGATTCCAAGCACAAAGAGAGCACTTTGCCTGTAAAAATGAAATATTTTTTCCTGATGGGTTGGCTGGTATCACCCAGATGTGGCAGACTGAAAGTGTATTTTGCCATCTTCATGGCTCAGAAATATTTTTTTCCTCGAATGAAAAGTTCCATTAAACATTGAGTCCTTGAATTGACTGTTGTTCTGGTTCTGGTCTTTATGTTATTTTATTCCATTCTCTGAGGCATCTCTGCATTCTGCTGCAGTCAACAGTGTTGACACATCTCCATACACTGGAATCTGCTCACTTCAGGATGTTTATCTGCCTGCAGCAGCAGCCCAGTTGAACTGAGCCCCTGTGCCACAGTGTCTCTGGCCAGACTTTCTTCTAACTGTATGCTGGGTCTTTCTGTGTTTTCCCCCTCACTGATTATGGAACAGATCAATGGGTATCTCACTGCCTCCCTGGACTAAAAAGGGCAGGCTTGCAGGATACATCCATGCTTGATGTATAAACATTTTGTAATAGAAAAATAACAAATTACTATCTGTGATATGCACAGGGAACCTGCTTGTGTTTAACTTTTTCCAGCTATTGGCAAGGAATAACTTTTGGCTGCAGGGAGTCCCAGCCACTCTCCTTACCAGGATTTTATTCTTCTTCAATATTGCTGACAGGTGCCTTCATGCATCACTTGGCTGCTGGGGTGGTCTTTTGGCCACCAGTGATCAATTGAATTTCCCAAGCTCTGCTTTCCAGGCTAAGATGCCCAACTTTTACATGTCACAAATAAAGACAAAATTCTGTCTGTTAGTGTCAAAGTGCAATTTATTGGCTGTCCTTATGTATGCATCAAACATGGATTACCCCCAAGAGGAGAGCTAAAGGGTTAAAAACAAAATGTAAAGTAGTCACGGAGCAACTATTTTCCCTTCTGTATGGAGCCCTGTGTTATCACTGTGTTGCTCAGATAGGTGAGAATGACACAGTGAAGTGGGCCCAGGAAGCATAATCAGCTTCATGTCCCTTTCTCCTGCAAGCTCAGCGGCTGTTTAAAGGAAAAACTGCAAAGTACAGGACACCAAACCAGAAAAGCACATTCTGAGTATCAGAAATCTAACTGATTGTTGACTTGACTGAGCATTTTTCTGTATGTCTGAGTTCATATCCTAAGGTGAGGAATTGCAAACTGTTGGCATATGTCAGCCCAGTGTTTCTGAAGGTTACTATTCTGGCTGGAGTAACCTTTTCTAAAAATGAGCTCCTGCCAAGACTAGATTCACACTGCAGGCAAGCTTTGGCTCACTGCCTGTCTTATGAAGTAAGTGTATTACCTTACTTTTATACTCACTTTTCTCCAAAATGATTCCCTAGTATTTTAGTGCTTTGTGTTCAGTGTTAATCCAACAGCTATGAAACCTCATTTCTCTTAGCAATGCCTTCATGTTAACCTTGAGGAAGTCCTGACACTGCCCAGTACCTCCCTTACCCCATCTGCAAAAGGGACCCATGGCATTCATCTGCTTTAAGAAGTGTTCTCACATTTGCAGATGAGAAGCTTGATGTTGAACAGAGACACTTTCAGTCATGGGAAAGGACACTGAATTTTTAAGAATGGACTATGGTAACTAGCATAAGCTCTCTCTTATACACAAATGTGCAGTAATATTTCAAATTAAGCCAGTATGATTTGGCAATTTGAATGTGATGGGCAAAATACAAGTCTTACAGAAAATGGCCTGTGAAAAAATATTTCTTTCTAATCATAACAATGCTGATTCTGTATATCACTTCATCCCTTACTACAGCTCTAAAAATCCCTGCCATATGTCTATAGCTTCACTAACTAGCTAAGGACATCCTGAAGTGTGCCATATAGCTCCATGATAATTAACATAGTCGTCTTTCACATGAATTATCTATCAACAAGTCCCTAAGATAAAAGCCAGGGTAATTTTAGAGGGAAGCCCCAAACTGAGGAAGAATTTGAAGACCTGCCACGAGCAATGGATGTTCAGAGTAACAAAGAAAGCACCAAAATGTGACTGATGTGGACCATGCCACATGGCAAAATGAGCTGAGAGGCAAACTTGTGCTTCTCCAGATTCCTTTTTTCTATCATGAAAAGGAAACTCAGTGTGTTACTGGTTATCTGTGTTAACTGTTTTTCATGCACCAGAAAACAGCAAGAAACTTGCCACATTTTGAAAGACTGCATTTTGTGGGATCTGTCAAGAAGTAAGATCTTATTTTTGAGGAATCCCTGTCTGGCATAAAATCCAAGCACATTGGCTTAGTGAAACTGGGACGATTAATACAGGCAAAAGGAGTTTATGGTCGTGCCTCAGGAGGTACTGCTGAAAATATATTTTGAGATCAAGGCAACTATTTTTATAATGTTTAATTGATTTTGCATTCTTAGCCTGTCTTTTAGATCCTATTAATGTTGCCCTAGAATCTTTCAGTGGGAAATACCTACCTACAGTTGGTTTCAGAAGGCAATTGCAGATGGATATCTCTTTTTGGAGGATCTCGGAAAGTGGAGAAAAGTGTTTTGGAGTAGGCTTGGACATGAACTAGACCTTGGACAGGATGGCACTGGGGGACTGGCAGGACTGGGAGGAGCCTCTGGGCTGTGGAAATGACTCTGTCCAGCCTACAGCAACAGAAATGGTGCCCAGCTGTTCATCTCCCCACTCCTGCGCAGATGTTGACAACTTGTTGACAGTGCTAGCAATGAGGTCAAGCACCGAAAGCGCAGCAGCACTCAGTCCTTCACTCTTTCTCCTCTGCTATGCCAGCACTTGAGATCCCAGCTGGAAGTACTCTGAACTGGTGTGGATGGAAGAGGATGCTTCTGATCTATTGGAGAAAACTTCAGCATCATCATATTGCTGTTCTCAGTAGACAGCAACTTTCAGCTTTTACAGAATACTTGAAGGAAAATGGTTAACATAAAGAGAGTACTGAAATGTTTTAGCATCTGAATTAATTTTGTTATAAAAATATAAGGTTTCCTTTGATGCTGTGACACATAGAGGGGGATTACAGATGATTTCTCCCAGAACAAACTAGCAGTAGATGCTGCACAGATTTGACTGGTGTGCTGCAGCTATAGGCTGATGATAAACTAGAACACCAAGAGATGCTGAGGGGTGCCAGGATGAATAATGCAAAGACCAAGAGATGCAATGACACTGAAAGATGCAATGATGAGAGATGGAAAGACAGAACAAATGACAAGTTGGAGGGCAGCACATGAGGTTTGGAAGTTACGTTGTGGCTACAGCCCAGAAAAGAAGCTCTTTCTTTCAGCTTTACTTTTAAAGAAAAGAAAAAGTTATTCAAATGAGATAAAAAAGCAGGATGTTGTAGCATTTTATCATTTTCATACCTAAATCTCACTTAACACTATTGTGTTTAATACATTGGCCTCAAGCAGGTTGCAAAATAAATATCTAAAACTGGTAGAGACAAAGCAAACAACATCATTAGTGCAATTAGCACAGGCTGTCCTGACACTTTGCATTGATTTACTTAAACATCAACACCACCATCTTTTGTTCATAGTCTGTACACAGGATATCTGCTGCCAGGAAGATACTTTAAGATGAAACAAGTTATTGCTATCTTAGACAATATAAGTGACACACAAAAGAAAACCACAGTCTACAATTGTTTTCTGAGAAAATAAATTTGGTCCCCTTTCTCTAAACTGTGGTATCGTTCAATTTCTCAGTTGGGTTTTTTTGTTGATTTTTTAAAATACACTCAATAATGACAACCCCCAAACAACCCCCTAAATTAATTTTTGCTCGAAGAAGTGCATGAGGACATACACAGCTGTTTATGGGTTTCTGTGCCTCCATGCTGCCTCAGCCTGAGTGGAGGCATCTTAGAGTCACTTCAACAACCCTCATTCAGAAAATGTTGACCCTGCGGTCAGAAAAGAGAGTCAGAATGTTGTAAGCAGGCAACTGAGTCTCCAGCCCTGCCATAATCAACATGTTTTTCAATTTAATAATCTCTGTAGCTTTTGCAGGGAACCCATCCTCTCAGAGATTTTATTACCAATACCGCTGGACTTACTTCGCCAAGAAGAAAAGAACAAGAGAAAAAGTTCATTTGCTAGTATTCGAGCTTGAATTAAATTTGCTAGAATTTTTATTTGTATAAGCCCCACAATACTTTACAGAATGAACAGAGACAGATAATTTCTGGAAGAATTCATTTGGTGTGAAAGGACTCAATATGATAAAAATGTGCATGATGCAAAGTCCCTGTTTCTGATTCTCCTCTCACAAGTTGTCTGCCTAGGAACCATGTGTTTGAAAATCCAGGTATTGGCAAGGTCTTGCTAAAATTATACTGCCCCCCAACTGCCCCTGGATGGTCCCATATGGGAAGTTTCAAAATGGGATATAACCATGTAGAAAGCATATATGGTGAACACTGTCCCAGTAACACATGTGAAACAGATGGGTTAGCTCACATTGGCGAATTATCTTTAAGATGGAAAATAGCTTTCCATTGTATGGGTTTGATCCAGAAGTCTTAAAGGCTTCCTCACATTTCTACAAGACAGGGATCAAACTGAAAAATTATATTCCAAAGGAGTAAAACTGCTTTTAAAATATAGCCAAAAGATTTCCACAATCAATTTCCACAATCTGATTTCTCCTTCTATTATTTCTCTTCTTATGCATTATATGTATTCACATTGCCAAGAAAATAAAGAATTATTCTGAATTTCAGAAGAACCTACCTGCTGGAGACCTGGACAAGTTAGCAAGTAGCTTTCTAAGGGCCCAACTACAATAAACAAACCTGTTTCAGGGCACAAACATCTGAAAGTCTAGTCCTCAGGTCACATGTCTTACTCCTACACCCCATATTCCCATGTGAAGGATGGAACACATCCCATCCAGTGCTGGTTGCTGAGGTGCCTCACAGCTGGTCCATCCCATTCAAACAGGTTCATCCAGTAGCCAATGGGGAGACTGTGGTAATTCCAGATAAAGATTTACTCCTCAGTCCTCTAATTCCCCAGTGCATGACAAACTCTTTATTTGTCCCATCTTTTCCTCTGGCAAGTGCTTTCCTAACCTAGGGCAGAGGTATCAGGGTTTCCCCAGGGTGGGTCAGCCATGGGCACGAAACCCACCTAGCACCCACACAAGGGTGTAGGACCTCAGTATTCTTTGGAGAAATAGGAGAAATCATTTTCTAAGGTCATGTTTGTCGAATAAATAATTCACGTTTCCGGCATGTCTGTTTGCTTGTTGTCATCCAGCAATCACAGTTTTAGGACTCTACCTTCGTTCTGAGGCTCCACAGGCATTCTTCCTGCCATTTAAACTGTTCATGCTGCTTTTGTTAATCACAGTTTTGCAAAGGTCAGAGGTTTAAAAGACACTGATATCACGTAATGTCCCCACCCAACATCAGCAGAGTACAGCTGCCAAGAGCAAACCAGCTGGATGGGAAGGTCACTTTAGTCACTGTAAGGACATTATGTGAAGCTACCTACACAGCAGTAAGATGCTTTTCTCTGAGAAGCCTGTGCTGAGACAAGAAGGCGCCAACTGTTGAATGATCAAGACAGGCCTTTCTAGTTTCCCATGGAGTATCTGAGTTTGTAAACTTCTACTCACATGGAAAACATAGTTCTTGTTCTTGAGGAGGTAACCAGGATAAATCACCTGGTGTCCTCTGACATTTCCCTTCCTCCAGCTTCAGAGGGCAACACCTTGCCTTGAACATTAATTCTCCTGGGAGTTTTGCAGGAAGAAAGTATTGCATGCTGATTACCCAATGAAAAACAAACTGTTGTTCCACTCTAAATGAACTTTGAGTTGTTCATTTGAGAATTTTTTTTGTCCTTGACTGATCTTCCCTTTAGCTCCTTAGGCCTTTCCAATTTTGTGTTTTCAAACAGAAAAAATTTCCACGTTGACCATTTAGATGGGGCACTGTATGGCAACGTTCTAGCAGTATTGTCTTTAGTTCAGCAGTAAATCATGCAACTTCAGGATATGGGAAACTGCAGACGTGATTTCTGGTAACACACAGTAGTATTCTTTTCTTGTTGACCTTAATTTCCCTTTCCTTCTAGCAGAGTTGTGTGAAAATGTTTCTGATGTGAAGCCACATTCTGAACTCTCATTGCTGTCATCACTATAAGGGAGGCAGAAATCAATGAAGCAGAGCAAGTACTGTGGGCACAGCAATCAGCAGCCACATTCTTCATTCCACCCATGTATTCTGCAGGCTTGTCCCTTAAGTGCAGAATGTTGCACCATGCTCCTGCCAGGTGTTCATGAAATAATGGTAGAAAGGGGTTCCCATCAAGAAAAAGCCTGTATGGAAAAGGCAAGTGATACATAGCTGATATGTGAATCATATTTCCTGGCTGCAGAGATACAGATTTTCTGATGTGCAGCCAGATCCATGTCCATCTTGTCTAGTAACTCCTGTTTCACCATAGACATCCTGTCTGCACTTTCCTGTCTCCAGGGAAGACAGTAGTTCTCTTGGATTTCGGAGATTTCATATGCTAACCTGATGTAATGGTTTCCTCTGTGAATTCTGGCGCACAGGAATGTCAATTATTTGCAAACTTCATAAATATGCTCTTAAAAGTATTTGATTGTATTCAGCGTAAAAGACATCAAAACTTTGGGGAAATTTTCCATATGCAATGAACATAAGAATAATTTTATTTTTATGGGACTAGAGAGAGGCTCATACACAGGTTTACGCTCAAGCTTTGCTGTGGGCTCCCTGTCCAACCTGAGCTGAGTAATTCACTCTCTTTCACTGCCCATTGTTTGGAAATGCTCAAAATTAGTGCTTTTTTCTTTTCTTCTCTTCTCACTCTTCATTTCATCCTGATTTCTCAGATTAGAAAAGCTTTTTAATTCTCTTAATGTGCATTTGCAAAGCTTGAATGTGACAGGACACCGAGGTGCATCTGTGTTACTCATAATTACTTTGTCAGTCTCATGCTTCACTTGACCAGAAAGTCAGTGCTGCAGGACACCCAGTTATACACTATTTTGGTTTATTTATAGTTCTTCAAGAGGCTTGGAACAGCAGGAGTCAGCAGAAGCATGTAAGCAAGAAAAAAGAAAAGCTTTTCTGAAGATGTCAGCCCACCTTGTTTGCTGCAACAAAAAGATCACAGCTTCATGTCTGACCCCTTGACAAACTTCTATGACAAGATGAGTGGCTTGTTAAGAGGAGCACAGAGCAGTGGATGTTGCCTCCCTAGACTTCAGTAGGGTTTCTGACACTGTGTGGATCTGCAGACAGTGAGGTGGACTGAAAACTGCCTGAATGGCTGGACCCAGAGTGTGGTGACCAGTGGGACAAAATCTAGTTGGAGGCCAATAACTAGCAGTATGACTAGCGGTGCAACCCAGAGAACAATAACAGGGTATATCTGCTTAACACAGTCATGATTGACCTGGATGGTGGAGCAGACTGTACTCTCAGGTTTGCAGATTACACCAAACTGGGAGAAGTGGCAGATAAACCAGAGGGCTGTTCTGCCATCCAGAGGAACCTTGACAGGCTGGAGAAACAGGCCAGCAAGAACCTCGTGAAGTTCAACGAGGAGAAGTGCCAAGACCTGTGTCTGGGGAGGGACAACCCCAGGTACTAACATATGCTGGGGATCTGACAGCTGGAAAGCAGTTTGGGAGAAAAGGACCTGGGGATGCTGGTAGACACCAGGTTGAACATGAGACAGCAGTGGGCCCTGTCAGCAAGGAAACTTGATGTTATCCTGGGCTGCATTAGGCAAAGCACTGTCAGCAGGTCACAGGAGGGGATCCTTTCCCTCCACCCAGTCCTGGTGAGGCCTCACATGGAGTGTTGAGTCCAGTGCTGGGCTCCCTAGTACAAGAGAGACATGGATTTACTGGAGAGAGTCCAACAAAGATGATGAAGGGACAGAAGCATCTCTTCTAGGAGGAAAGGCTGAGAGAGCTAGGACTGCTCAGCATGGAGAAAGCGCTGAGGGATTTTATCAATACATATAAATACCTTAAGGGAAGATACAAAGCAGATGGAGCCAGAGTCTTCCCAGGAACAGAAGAGGCAACAGGCACAAAGTAAAACACAGGAAGTTTTCTCTGAACATTAGTAAACACTTCTTTCACTGTGAGGGTGATCAAGCACTGACACAGGCTGCTGAGAGAGGTTATGAGGTTTCTATAATGTGGAGATTCTCAACAGTCATCTGGGCATGGTTTTGGGCAATCAGCTCTAGGTGACCCTGCTGAAGGAGGATGTTGAACCAGATGGTCTCTGGAGGTCACTTCAACCCCTCCTGTTTGGGGCTGGGGTGGCAGAAGGCAGAAGAAATCATAGCAATGCTTTTGTGCTTCCAACCAGGACTTGCAAACAGTTTAAAAGGCCATCCAGAGAGACTCTGCGCCCAATTTTATTATCAAATAAGCTTACCTGGCTGCTGGGTATTTGAGTTAAATGCGTGCTGATACTCCCACTACCCCATGACAGGAGCTACTGACCTTTCCTAGTCCTATGAATTAAACTAGATAAGAAATGAACTGAATTAGTCATATAAAGCAGGATATATTTAGCAAATCAGCTCTATGATCTGGAGCAAAAGATCTAGAGTGGCTGGGCAAACCAGCCTCCACGTTGGTAACAGTGTTGTAACCATGATTTCTGAGTGATGATAACACACTGGAATGCCTCACCACATTCCATGAACCACACAATTCTTTTTGACTCTCTTGTACACTAGAAATATTTTGTGATACCTGTAACTGAAGATTGGATGGACAGTTGAAGATGTGTCAAAATTGACAGTATTTCCAAACTTTTCCTCATTTTGGTATGAAACAAAGTCTATAATTTAAGAAAATTATATTTAAATAACCATTAGAAATAATTTTAGAACAGAATTGTCTTTGAATTTTTTGTATTTGCAGTTTTAATAACATATCTTGAATTCACTGTTTAATTTTTTTTAGCATAACAAGTTTAGCTTCCACTTGTACTCAGAGATGCAGGTGGATACTGATTTCACATCCCCCTTTTCGGGGGATAAATCCTCATGTCCTGAAAAGACACTTGTTCTAAACAAAACTGTCTCGAAATACTTGCACTTATTTTAACTTCAGTTTTTCCTAGTTATCTAAAAAGATCACACTGTACTTGCTTAAACAAAACATTTAAAAATGCAGTTGTCATCCATTCTATTCCTCCTGTAGCTGAACACTTTGTTGTTTTATAATAAATGGTGACATTAGTTCATATCATGTGATTAAAAAGGATTCATCACACATTAGAGCCCATAATCGCAGCCTATAGTCTCATTTTAACATTTCTCACTGGCATATCCTACTTGACCCTGCTTACTGCAGCACTTCTATTATGCTGTCTAAAAGGACAAGAGGACTGAACAGAAACAAAAATGCAGGGGTGAACATTGCTTTCACACTCACAGCTATGTGTTCAGTACTGTTTTAGCTCTCGATGAATAGAAGAAATCTGGAGTCTGGCCAATGCAGCTCGATAGAAATCTCCACCTTCCAAAAAAAATGTCCTGATGTGTTTAAAATAAAGTGACCAGCTAAACCAGTGAGCAAGAACTTTCTTTCACAGAGCTATAGGACACCTCTGAAGACAACCTGACTTAATATGGTATCAGCTTCATACTTTAGGAACTATCACTGTTTAATGGTGTTTATTTTCCTTCTTGGCACACTGGTAAAGTATGATGAGGATAAATATCAAAAGGTTACTGATTAGATCTTTCTGTCTAGGTTTGTAACAAGTAATGCAGCGTTGATGTATTGCTTAGGAAAGAAATCAAGATATAATAAAGCAAAAATGCACCTTCATGGGTCAATTTTGTTACAGATGGTATGCTGATAGCAACATGAAAATAGTTTTCATGTCTTTATTGAGTGATACAAACAACTAAACCAAATCTTTCTTGGTTTAGCTCTTCCTTTTTTGCTATCTTTCAAGAGATCTGCATATCAAACCAACATGAAAATAAAAGGTAGCGAGGTGCTGTCTGAATCTGAGCAAAACAGTTTAGCTGAGCTGAACCACAGGCAGATTTGTGCTGTGGGCTCCTGGGGCCAGCAGAGGGGCAGGGAGGCTGCTGCAGGTGCCAGAGGGCAGGCAGCTCTCCCTGCTGTGGGTCAGGGAAGGAGGGTTTCACCTCCAGCCCACAGGACTGGTGCCACAGCCTGTTTGCCTTGTGTTGTGCCAAGAGCTTCCAGATGGAAATACAGTGATGAAGCCCAAGCTCAAAAGAGATCCCAGCGCGAGGTTTAGCCTGGACATTCCTGCTTCTCTGCTTCTTACACTTAGTTATCCTTATTTGTCATGTCCACACTGTTTTGCTTTGGGCTCTGCCACCACCTCTCCATGGCAAACCTGCTTGAGACAGGGCTGGCTTGGGGCACTGTTTGCTTGGTGCCTCAGGGCTGGGGATTATGTCTTGATTCTTTCCATTTAACATATTTAGAACAGCCTTACAGCAGTGGGTGCAAATGAAAGCTGTTGGCCGAGTACATGGTGGGGCACACTGCTGAGGCAGCAAACATCTCCCTGCCCTCATCCCCTGCTTCTGAGCCCCAAACATGTCCACCTGCACCTTTCCAAGCTACCCCTCTGGCTCAGCCAATTTAACTCATCTTCTGAACCAAATCTTCTCCAACTTTGCTGAAATCCAGGTGCTCAGTGATGGTCAGTGTCTTCACAATGGTGGTTCCCCTTCCTGAGGAAATAAATCCCAGTCAATCTGAATCACAGTACTACCTCAGTTTCTTCTTTTTGAAACCTTACTCCACAGCATATTGCTCCTTTCTCAGCTGCTTGTGTTTTCTTCTGTGACAAAGAGATAGTCTGTCCTAGTGGCCTCTTTTTCACTTGGCAAAAACAAAGTAGGCTTGGGCTTTCCCCAAATCTCTCATAGCCCTAAAAAAATGTTGTGTACAAACTCCCTTGCACAGAAAAACCACATGAGACATCCCATAGTCCAAAGTATTTGACATCTCCCATGGGGGACATTGCTCAGGTTTTCAAATTCAAACAAAATCTTCTCTGCTCATTTTGCAGAGACTGGTTATCCTGCCAGGGGCTTTTTCACATTGTTTAGCATATTTTTCATTATATCTTCCAAAGTTCACGTTTCAGGACAGCCTTATAGTGGATCTCTTTTATTCTTCCAGTGTGGCTGATGGTATGCTGCCTTTGCATAGTTTCCACAGTCCTGTTGCATCTCAGCTCTCCTCCCTGGCTCCAGCCCCTTGGGCCAGTCAAATGCCATCCCGTTTCGCTCACACCTGGGCCATGGAGCATGCATAGTGAAACATGTAAATAGGGTCTGGTGGGGGAATCAGTGTGACCATTCCAGCAGCTGTCAGAGGTTCCCTTCCCATGGGAAAGGAACCTGCTCACCAAACCCAGATCCTTTTGCTGGCTACCACAGAGATCTGCTGTTTCTTCCAGAATCCATCCCCACTGGTGCTATTTTACCACTGAAGCAGCAGTTATTCAGCAATAGTTAAATGATCATTCCCAGCACTTACATAGAGGTAGTTATTGTACTACCCAACCTCCTCATATTCTGTAGCAGCCAGGCAAGGAACAGGAGTTTTGTTACTTAGGTTTTCCAGTTTTGATTTTGTTTGCCCACAGCCGTACAGAAAAGCCACAGTGCAGCCAGCTCAGGAAACTCAAGCTCATATGGGCTCTGACAACAACCAGATGTGACATGGCTGTCAACACAGAAATAATTCTCTAACAACCCTCCATGACAGTAGCATTACTAAACAAGTTATATTTCTTTAAAAAGAAGCCTACGCAGCAGTAGGGGAAGATGTTGGAAAATTCTTTTAACTTCAGCACAATAGTGTTTGATCCCTATATCCATGGTTAATGCTTATTTTTGTACCATATAGTGCTTAGTACAACTGCCAGAGATTAATGTGGCTTTGTGTTAACTCCCTGCAGCTGTGACTAGTAAGTCTTGTGCCAGTTAGTGCTTCCTTATTTACCTATAATATCAGTGATTAATATGTACTAGCAGATGACTTAGTTTTGAAAACAAAGATAGTGTGCCAAAGCAAAGAATGATAAGAAAAGTGCATCATGACCTGACCACATATTTGAGATTCTCACAAGGAGAAAAGATTCATTGGAAGATCTGGAACCATGAAAGGGAAATTTAGGGAATGGAATGTTCCCAAATGACCAAAGACCCTCAAGAGACCCCTGCTCATATTAAAAAAGTTCACAGAAATAATTAGCGTATATGCATGTATTCAGGAAATGTAAATTATATGTCATAGAAAGGTAGAGAATATGTATGGGTTTCAGTGATATCACCTGGTCTGTTGGGTTGCTGGGTGTGCACATCAGGTGGAGTGACCCCCATGCACCCAATGGTTTCCAGGTGGACTTATCTCCCAACTCCTCTCCTTCCATGCTGAGGGAGTCAGTGATGAAATCATTGCTGCTTGGTTCAGTCCTCCTCCACATCAGGTACCATACAGCCTGTGGCTGGGGGTGGCTGCAGGCCTCCTGCAGTGCTCTGCTGCCTCAATTAATTTCTCTCTTGTCTGTCAAATTAGAATGAAAAATGTGCAGTGTAAAATTCCCACCATGCTCCAACTGCTTTTTAATCATGTATTTCCATTTGAATTTATCTGGTTAACGTGGTTCTGTCTTGTCCTGCTTTATGATAGCACATCCATGTGTCTGCAAACCAGCAGCACTGAAAATAAAGTTCAGGAAATAAGAGAGCTGAAATTAGATTATTATTTTCCCCTCGTTCTTAAATTAAATCGCTTTTTTTTAAACCTTTTGCTTGTTAACAGTACTATGTAATTATTGTATCTCATTTCACTTTAATATGAACCTCTCTGGGACCTGCATTGTCCACGTTCCTGAGTTTCCACAGTTAACAAAAATGTGGTTACATCAAGCTTTCATTGTGTGTGGTGTCAGGGATGCTCTGTGGGCTTTGTTAGGCACTGGCTGTGCACGCGCCACGTGATTGTCTCAGACACCTCACACAATGGCATAAAAAGGCTCTCCTCTTGTCAGCAACACCAAATTTGTAAAAAAAAGAAAAAGAAAGAAAAAGACCTCAAACAATTGTCTTCTGTTGGAAGAGCATATGTTTTACTAAAAGCTCTGATATATCATTTGTCTTTTAATGCTTTTTTGCCTCAACGAGAAACATGCAATGGATGCACTGTGGTTTGCCTTCCTTCATGCATCACCAGCTAATTTGGCTGGCACTGCCAGTGAGATTCTTTTACAGCACTTGGAACACTGAACAACTGAAAATTATGTTGAAAATTACTACAAACTATAGAGTAGCATTATATAAGCTACCTGCCTGCTGACACACATTGTTTCTTCTGTGAAGATGACAGACAAACTTCTAACCCAAGCCGTATGGAAATCAAACCTGGCAGAGACTACAGCACTGTAAAGTAAACAGAGTTAATGTTCCCTTTTACAGGAGAAAAAAACAGATTTAATTCTTACTGTAACTGAAAAGAACCACCATAATGTGCCTGTAGGGCTATGTACAAAGCTCATGGAAGCATTGTCACTGCTCTCCTTTCCTGCAGCCACCACTGGGTCAGGACTTCTCAGAAGCAGGTGATAGAGTTTAAAAAGGCTAAAAGACATGTAGCATTTTTGTAAAGAAATACTGTTTAGCTCTGGGGAAATAGGTAATTATTATGCAAAATGCTTAGTTTGAAAAAAACATCTGTTAAAAGAAAAAAGTTAATTTGTCACAAGTGTGTTATACATGCTCCGGGATCACTAACAATTGTGACCCCAGTGGGAGAAACTGCTTAGAATCACAGTATCATGGAATAGTTTGGTTGCTCAGAGCCCCACCTAACCTGACTGTGAATCTTTCCAGCAACCTCTCTGGGTAACCTGTACCGGTATTTCACCACCCTCATTGTAAATAATGTCTTCCTTAAATCAAGTCTGAATCTACTTTCTCTTAAATTTAAAACATTACGCTTGTCCTATCACTACAGCCCCTGCTAAAAAAAATAAATTGTTCCCATCTTTCCAATAAGCCTCCTCCAGATACTGGAAGACTGCTGTAAGGTCTCCTTAAGAGGTTCTCTTCTCCAGGCTGAACAATCTCAGCTCTCTCAGTCTTACCTTATAGAAGTGGTCCAGCCCTGAACAAACAAACAAGCAATGGAGAAGTGTCACTTTCTTGCATTTTTAAAAAATAAAGTATCTATACATTATTTCTGTGATGGCTCTCCTGATACAAAAATACATCCACCATTACATAGAAGATTCAGCAGTGCTCCTCTGCTTTGAGATCCCACCCCAATGGATTTCTGCAGAGGAACAAAACACTGTGAAGGCAGCATTGCTCTTCTTGTTGACTTTTCTTTTGCTTAACAGTTTGTACTAACATCCCTTGCTATTCACTTCCTCCCTATTAAGCTCAAACAATCCAAATTGCTCACTCTTTCTTCTAGAAAATACTTTCCCCACCTTTGCTGTGCTCTTGTCCTTATTAAGTTCAGTAACTGCAGCACTAAATCTGGCCCCTTGTTAAACTGACTGCAGAGCCACCAAGGAATTTCAGAATCACAGAATATTCTGAGTTGGAAGGGACCAACAAGGATCATTGAGTCCAACTCTTAAGTGAATGGCCCATACAGAAATTAAATGTATGACCTCAGCATTATTAGCACCATTCTCTAACCAACTGAGCTAATCTCTGGTATTTCATAGGACTCCCTCTTGTACTGCAATGTACTGAAACTTAACTCACCACTGGCCTGTGGTTCTGGAGATAGAGTTGATGTGAGGAGTTACTTGCTGCTTTGAACCTCCTCATCTCTTCATTTGTGGAGATTCTCCAGTTGAAGCTGGAGGAGAAATCACTTTATATCTTGACAAGATACCAATGACACAGATGAGAATGTCCTCCCCTGAAGGTGAGCAGACTTCTTAAAAGTATGCCAAAATACACATTGGACACCAGCTCTGGGGATGAGGTGGGATTTTTAAGAAATATTTTCTGCCTGAAGATCCTCAGAGATGACTGCTTCAGTGCAATGTGGCCATCTCTCTGGATGAACAGTCATATGCAGATATTCTATACATCTATACATACTTCTTTGAAGTACATCATTTCAAGTACATCAGCTGCAGGAGCTCTCCAAGATGCAGGAACATGTACATGAACAAGTCTGTCCATTGCAAAAGGTGCCTGGGCTTCTATCTTCCACCAGCCTGAACTGAATGGACACACTGGTAGAGAATTCAAGGGACTTTTCAATTCCCTCAGATGACATTAGGGCCAAAGACTGCTCTTCCTCCTGTTCTCTTTCAAAGCTTGTCTTTTTTTATTTATTACTTTTTAAAACTTTTGCCTTTAATCCCTATTTGTCACTTATACAGTCAGAATTCATCAGAGGGGAAAAAATGAATTAAAAAAGCTTTATTTCTTACTTTAATAGAAATAAAATTATGAATCTTCCTGTATTTATTCTTTTGATGACCACAGTAGAGTTGTTACATACTAATGTGGATGTCACATATGGAGCCGAATAAAAGACAAATAGAAAATATTTTATGATGTACTGAGGTGGGAAGATTTTTGGAATTAGTTTTTTTTCTAGAGTACTGAGGCTGATGATATTGCAATGATGGTGGGCCCCTTCCTTTGCCTTAGTGACCCAGCTTTACCCTGAGCTGAAAAGTTCTCTCTTCACTTCCAAGTAGGGTATTTTAAAAACTGTTAATTAAAGACTAGAAATGCAAATGCTACACATAGTGTCTTTTATAATGCATGCTGAAAGCAGAAATAACCTTCATGACTGGAAGTAATCTTCATTACTTACTCAGCTAACATACTAAGAAATAAAATAATATTTCATATTTTTAACCAGTAAAGCACTTCCAGTGTTTTGGCACAAACAAAATGTCAGCAGTTTAAATCACATGGTGACAGAGATGTTCCCATTCCTTTGCCTGAAAGGACACAAAGCTTTCATGTTTTAAGAACCAGAATTTTAGTATAAAAACGAAACAGAGTAGGTACTTGCAAGTACCCAGGCACACTGTACATGACACAACCCACTAATGCTCTGAACACTTTCCTCTTCTGTGACTGTGAACCAGGAACAATTATTTCAATAAGTAAATCAACAAATACATAAATAAAGGAAAAATATGTTAATAAACCTAACTCTCCTTGTACTGAGCATTGCTTCTGAGGAGTTCTCAGAGAAACCAAAGCAGCCTGCTTGTGCGTGGGAAAATCTAGCCACCAAAACCTTTTTTTTTTCTTTAGTATACAAACAGAAACCCAGGAACAGGTATAACTCAAAGAAGGAGCTGGTTTAATGTTAGCTTTTATTCTTTCCAGACCTCTCAACTCCAAACTCCTGCTTGGCATCCATGGGCTTTGCCTTCCAAAGCTTTCACCTCCTGCACAGCTATAGACATCAGTGACAGAAACACACATTTTCAGTATCTGCACTTCTGTCAAACTCTCACTAGTTTGGGCCAAGGCATGTAATATACAGTAAAGATTTAAACCTGGAGAACAATTCCAGGAAGCTTTCAGCTCTCATGTCAGGAAGGAAAACAGCAGCTTTTCTGCTGCCTTGACATTGTCCCGTCTCAAGGCAGGGTGACAGCCTGAAATGGCTCTCACCAAGTGCCACGTGCCACATGCCACCTCTCTGGGAAATGCCACATTTCAGAGAAAGCAAAACTCTGACCATGTACAATCATACTCACATTCATGGAATTTGAGAAAGTACTTGAATAAGAAATCAAAGTTGAGCTTGATCTTCTAATTTTCTTTTTCTATTTGCTTTTTGTGAACATCTGCAGAAATTGCTCTGCTCAGAAGGGTTTCCAGGACTGGCACCAGCACTGGTTTGCCTGGGTAAAACCATGCCTCATGAGGGGAGCAGCAGAGTCTGGGCATTCATGTCATAGCTTTTCCCAGCTTCAACAAACAAGAGGGCTACTTACTCCATGGCTCCTTGCCAGTAGCCACCCTTCACATCCTCCTGCCAGCAACAGAGGAAATGGCTGATGGTGTCCTTGAAGGATTTTTCCAAGAACTCTGTTACCTTCAGAGATTTTCTCCTTTCATTTCACAAGCCAAAACAAAACTAACCACAAATAAGGGGGGGATGGGGGAAAGCACACTGGAGACTTGAGATAGAAAAACATTTCATAAAACCATCAGTAGAAGTGCTGCAATTCCTCACCAGTACCTGGGACACAATACAGTGAGTAAATTGCATCCTTCCCTACTCAAATTAGGCACTTGCAAATGTGCCATGCATGACTGCTGTGTCACTAGCTTTATTCCATAAAGATAATTAGTTCATGGGTGAGGAAATAAAAATATTTTCCAAATGTATGTACTTGGAAACACCAACACACCAATTTCCTGAAAATAAAACTAGCCAGACAAAACCCTTTAAAATACATACCTCTTTTCCATATCCACCATGCATGCAGCAATTGCTGGGTGAAAAGCTTTGAGCCAGGCTATGCAGGAAGTTGTAACAGAGGTGTCAGAAGCTCAGAAAGCCTCATCAGAAAGTACATATTAAACCTGCAACTTTTAAACTCTGGTAGTGGTTCAAAGTGAATAGAGTCAACCTTTTCTGTCCTATCTCCCTGTGCATTAGCTCACTCCTCTTGCCCACCACTGCTTGTCTAGTGGTCACCACATACATCTCCCCTTGCATCCTGATGCTCTTTTCCACACTAGTGTCCCACTCAAACCTTTTTGGTATTTTGCCTGGAAGAACTGAGTGGAGAACTGGGCTGGGGAGTGCTGAGAGCAGTCACACATCTTCCACTGTAAACCAACAGCAAGGAACTCTGAAGTGACTGTGAGCTCCCTGAGAGCAAAGCAAAGAGCTCGACAGACCCCCCAGGCGTGGTGCAGGACCCACTGCCTGTGAGCAGGAGCAGTGCCCACCAGTGCCCACAGCAAGCTGGGGCTCTGTGCCAAGGCTGAACCACTTGCCAGGGCTGCCAGCTCCAACAGGAGCAGCGTGACAAGCAGACACTAATCCCCACATCAGCTCTGTGTCTCTGGGAGAGACCTGCTGTGCCCGCGGGTGTCTGGAGACAGACACCCATTAATGTCAGACACAAACACCAGCCTGAGTGTCAAAGCATCAAAGTGCCCCATTACATGCTGGTCCCAAGTGCTGTGGCTCGTGTGCTGAGGCTTTTGGGTTTCCACGCTTCAAATTCAAAAGCTGCCAGAGGAAAGATTTATTTCTCACTTGAGAAAGGGGACATTGCCACACTTAACTGAGCCCCTGGGGACAGCAAGCCCTGCACTGCAGTCACACTCACAACCCTCACAAATGAGACACACAAAAACTCTACGGCTTAGTTCTAACCCTAAACAAAGGGTAGCTCAAACTTCAGTGCTTCCAAAACATCACTAACTTTTGCCGTTATAATCCAGAGACTTGCTCATCTATGATGACCAAACACCCTCTCAAATCTCAGTAACTTAAGCTCCCACTGCACTCACTCTGCAGCATACTCAGTCCTGCACACACCACGTATTACATAATGCACAACGTAACCGCAATGAACTGAAAACTGGATGTTTCAAAGAGTGGAAATTAAAGCATTTAACTGCCATTCCTATCACTAACAGACAAAAATGGGAAAAGTATAACAAAAAACCCACCTATATAATGAAAAATGTCAGCAAAAATGCATATGGGATGAGTTCCTATCACCACTCGTGCATTTTTCTCTTCCATGTCACACACCACCACCTCCTTTTGGGACTGCAAGGTTTATTGACCACCTCTCCTGTCTCCCCCACCTATTCACACAGCCTCTCATGGGACAGAGTCATAGATACTAAGAAAACAAATTTTGCTGCACTTTAGAGTCCCACTGTGAGTACTTTAAAGGTAATTATTGTACACATTGACATTACTTCACAATCACAAGCTGTTGTTCAAGAAAAATCAACTGTTGTAATTTATGCTTAGTTCCCTAATTACAAAAAGCTGCATTATTCTCATTGACTAAACACAATCACAGATAAAAAAGATGACTAAAAAAGTAAATTTATTTTCTGAAAATTGCATGTATTTTTCACTGTTTCTCACACTGAACTATATTTTCCAAGTAATTTTCTTACTGTTGCTGTCTTATTTTCTTAGTGTGCTAAGAACTTCACCTGGGAATTGTTCAAAACTCAATCTCAAACCAAGGAGATGCAGAGCACATGTTGGCATGATGGCACAAGTTAGGAAAGCCCTGCCAGGAGTGGAGTGCATTGCCAGGACCATCTGCAGGGCTCTGTGTGGACAGAGCAGTGAAGTCCCCACACTGCATTTCTCAGGTGAGCTCTGCCAGAGCTCACAGGGATGGCCAGAACACCCAGGGTGCCACTCCACATCCTCTTAAGGAGGAAAGTGAGGGCAGATGTCTTATACACATCATTACCTCAAAGCTGTGTGTCTGTGTAGAACAGAGCATCACATTTTGTCCTGCACAGCAGTGTGCACGTAATTCCTTGACAATAACCTTATTCTAGTGCAGCTGCTGACAGTTCTGACAACAGAAAAAAAAAAAAAAGAAAAAAAAAGGATTTGCCCTGAACTCCTAATTATTGTAAAATTGCATGTCTTTATTTTTCCAGAACTAAGGTATTTTATTGCATTTTGCATCACCATTCAAATTTAGGCATAAAATGCATACATCGAACCATGATGCAGACTTGACTGCAATATCTCTGCAGTTTACAATGTTCAATCTGAACACATGAACCACTTGAAAAACATTATTGCTGATGATGGAATAGCTCCATCTTCTGGAATAAAAGTTATTTTCTTGACAACCATCTTTGTGTTTCAAACATGGATCTATTTGTAAAAATGTCTATTTCGAACCCCAACTTGGTTATTTTTACTGATGGCAGATGATGGTAGAAAATTGAAAGAATTTATGACAATAATGTGGGTTCTGATAAAATTTAGGAAGCATTATTTCCTACTGATGCTGAAGATGCCTATATATTGTTCAACATGCCATACTAAAGACTGACCTTACTATATAAGAAATAGCTTTAATTTGATTTTGAGAAGAAGAATTTAAAACTCTTGGTTAAGACAAACCACTCAACACATATACTTAACTTTAAGCTTCACATTAAAGGTTTGCAGTTTCACAAAAGTGTGTTTGTGATTAAACACTGTTGTAACCAGGGAGCAATTGAAGCCCCTGCTGAAGTACACGAAGTCTGAACTATAGAGAAGGGGCTGCAAGTGACCCTTACTGCTATTTATCAAAACACTTTAAGTTATGTTTAAATGAAATATTTCAAATTTCATTTTATGCAGGTAATTAGTAATGATTCCCATATGCAAATTTAACTTATTGTCAAGTCAGGTGTTAAAAAAGCTGGAGAGACCAGAACAAAACAATGACTAGAATTCCTGATTTCATCCCTTTTATGTATCATGGGCACATTTTATAGTTGCTGTTTTAAAAAAAGTGTTAATGAACCAAGTTCTTAGGTATTCACTCATGCATGGAAGCTGTTGGTAATCTACTCACTGGTGCTGTGTTGTATTTCTTGATTTCACAGGAAGGGTAATGCCACCAGAAAGAAATTAAAAATTAAACACATACATTTCCATCTCCATTTGAAATAGTGGTATACCTAAAATTAATACATACTCACAGACACACCAGAATAGGAGAAATTTAAATAAACTTGTTTAACAAAACAAAGCAACTGAAGCTTTATTTATCTATATAGAAAGATGCATCCTTATGTGCATTCTTTTAAGCTAAGGAAAATGAAAAAGCCATGCAGCCCTTGCAAGAAATAAATCCTCAGGTGGTAATATATATACACCATAGAAAGTTTCTCCTTTAGTCAATGATTCCTCTCAACAGACAATTAATGCCATTTAGGAGAGACTTTAGCTTATGACTACTTTATAGTAGAATATTCTACTACATTTTTTTTCAGTACAATAGCAAAACCATTGCTTGAACCACCATATTGTTTGCATCAGTTAAATAAGAGCAAGTAACAAAACTTAAGCAGTTAAACATGTATCTGGAAATCAGACTACTTAAGTAAAGTAAGCACAAGGAAAGGACATAGAGCAAATAAAGGGACTTTTCCTCAAGAAAAATTATCTTTCGACTTGTTGCAACTTCACATCTCATATGGCTTTTGAATGGAGGCATTAAAAGAATTTTCCCACCCACAGTCAAGTATTGACTGTATTTAAATACATCAATGCAAGGACAAACAGTTAAAAATTTAGCATACCATATTACTTCATGTAATATGGCACAGAACCCCTTTTTCTAAGGCTACAAAGGATAAATTTACATTAATATGAGGTACTGGCATTTATGATTGGAAAAGTAAAGATGAAAAGGGATTATACAGCATTGTCATCAGACATTTCTTTTTTTCCTTTTTTTCCTTTTTTTTTGGAGGGGCTTTTGGTTTTAGTTTTCTTTTTTACATAATACATGTCTTGATGACCACATGCTCTAAGCTTATATTAATTTATTTTTACATAAATATTTTATTTGTAGGGGCAATTGAGAGAGAGTCACAAATAACGAAAGGACACTAAGGTTTTAATAAGGGCAACAAAAAAATGTTTTCACCAGAATAGATTCACATTACAGTACACCAATATTGACAGCATTCTCTTTTGTCTATTTTTGGTACATAAGGTGGAATCTCTCTACATAACCTTATAAGGCTTCAGTAACTAAAAAGTAAAAAACCTATTAGTTTACAATTCATTTAAAAATTCTGAAAGACACAGCAAGTTCTAAACTTTAGTAGTGCTACCCATCCACAACCATCTGGTTTAAGAAGCCATTAAAAGAGCCTCCTCTCAAGGGAGCTCCCAACTGCAGACTTGTGCAACATGGATGTATCTTACTACAAGGGGGGGAAAAATTACACATGGCACATTCTCATTCATATTTTGCAATGTAAAAAGTTACAAACATACCTAATCAAATAAATAATAAAAAAAAAAAAATCTGAAATGTGTTTGTTATGTATCCTAAAACCACTACGCAGGATAATGGAGACTTTCACTCACGAACTATTTACATGGTAATACCCAGTGAGGGTACACACTGCTACAAAACTCATAAAACAAAGGGTAAACTTGAAATGTTTTCCATAGTAAAGGTCTAGCAGCATGACTCTATCTAACGCTGTTTGTTTTCTTGACAGTTTTTGGAAGTCTGTTTTAATCTATGTCTTCATCCAGTTCGTAATTGTCTTTATCATAAATATCTTTGACTAGAAGAACCCGTACAAGCATGTTTTCCAAAGTGTTGCGGTCCAGTGACGTGGCAGTGTACCAGATGGGGCTCTCTGCAGACACAGAGCACTCTGGCTGCAGATAGAACATGTCTGTCCTCTGATTCAGATTCTGTGGGCTGCAAGGAGGAAAACACAGGGGGTTAGAAACACAGCCTCGCAGCACAAGGCAGTACGTTAGCAGTTCCAAAATATTGCACAAACAAAACTCCAACTGCACCTAGGCAAGTTTCAAAAAAGCCCAAAACCAACCAAACAAAAAGGAGTAATGTGGAGAAATGTGGGCTTGTTGATAGAAGCCCAGCCAGTCCCACATGCCTGGGACTCGGCAAACACACAAGAGACCACAGACTCTCCAAAAACCTGCAGATCCAGGACTTGCTAAACCAGAAAGTTATCTTCCATGATTGGCAAAGAGGCCAAACACTGGCACCAGTAATTGCTCACACAATTGCTGGCTGACCTAGCTACCTCTGAATGTGGAGCCTGGGGCTCCCTTGAAAAGTCAAGGATGGTAGTTCTGAGATGCACAGAAATATAAGCAGCTAAAATCCCTCATCCTTCTATTTCATATAAAAGGTTGGTTGTTATAAATCTTAATCCCTTAATTCCTTACTCGCTATACTATGGAGTTTGATCCAGCTCAGAAACATCCTCTAAGACACTAGAGAAGACTCCTTTAAGGAAATTCTAGCAGTTAATCCATTTAGGCAAGTCTTAGAAAATAATTTTCAATTCTGGATGTGCAAGTGCTCACTCAAGCTCCCTCCTTCACAAATACTGCAGACTTCAGGAGTCAATTCTATTTCATGTTTCTTCAGTAAAAACAAGGATTTTTCCCAGCTCACCTTCCCAAACTGGCTGATAAGATTTCAGGTGTCAGATAAGAAGTAAAATATGGTCGTTTAAAATATTCTAATATTTTAACTATTTTAACCTCCTCCCTACTTTCTGAAACAACAATATTTGTATAGGAACAAGCAATCACAGAACCACAGAATCAATCAGGTAGGAAAAGACCTCTGGGCCACTGAGTCCAACCTATGACCAAACACTGCCATGTCAACCAGACCATGGCACTGAGAGCCACGTCCACTCTTTCCTTAAACACATCCAGGGATGGTGACTCCACCACCTCCCTGTGCAGTCCATTCCAATGTCTAATCACTATTTCTGTGGAGAAATTCCTCCTGATGTTCAACCCAAAACCCCCATTCTGCAGTTTGAGACTGTAATGAGACAATAATGGTGTTTCATAGCTATGAATGAAAGCATCCCAAAATTTCAGCTGCAGCTATCCACTAATTGCCAAGTATATTTCAAACAGCTGGCATTACCTAAAATTTTGCAGTAGTTTTTACAGTATTAAGTATTTCAATAAATTATTTCAACAAAATTAGAAGCAGAACCAGGAGAAGCAGTCTGCTGTTTTAGGTAACTACGGTGACCAATATCTGCAAGACAGCATGGCTTGAAACCATACCATAAATGATGCTCCAAAAGGGTTTCAGTGCATTCTTTTCCCCAAAGTTGACATGATCCTAAAGAAGAAGAAATTATGTGGTCTTGCCCCAGGGACTGTGTAACAATCCAAAAATCCAACTCCAACTTTTTAATGACAAATCCTCTCCAAACCATGACAGTAGAGTGAAAGCAAAATCTGCCTGCAACTATCAGAATTAACTGTGTTTATGAAAAACAGATGATTGCATAACAGAAAACAAGCTACTCTTTATTTGTTTCTCTCTGTAACATCATGTTTGTACTCCTGCTGATGCTGTGTGTGAGCTCTTTCTTCATCTCTCAGACTACTATGCTGTTTCCTAACACACGAGTCTCATGCTTAATTTATTGTGCTGTATATACAAGGTGATTTTATTTCTTTGGTATCTCTTGCCCACAGTTCCCTTAGAGTTACATAAAATCTACATTAAAATCAGCCAATTGAATGGTTGTCACAATTAAGGAAAAGTACTTTCCAAGATATCTTGTTTTCAAGCTTCCAAAACACATAGCTACTAATATTTTATTATTTTTTTAAGAGTTGCCTAAGCCTTTTTTTTTTTTTTTTTTGGTAATGTACTAATTTCTGCTTCCTTCCTGTACAATTAATTGTGGAGATTGGAAGGAAACATTTAGCTATTTCTAAATACTGGGCTACCGCCAGTAGTAGTTTTCCTACTAAAAATATTTTTAACATGCTTCCACATTGGTTACCTGAAAAGCATCTACATTTCAGATGCCAGATAACTTACAAAGAAGCAAAGCCAATTGTCTTAATCCAATTCTTACTGAAGAGACGGGGACCTCACAAACACAATCCTCAGTAGCAAAACCTACCAGAGTTTTCTCTGAGAAATTCCCTTGCTGGCAATTCTCTGCAGAAAAACTTTGGTATTCCCAGGTAAGAAAATTGAATTGCATTGTCATTACCAGAGGGAGCCCTTGATAATTAACACTGAAGTACTCCACTGCTCCCACACTTCCAGCACATCTTGTCCACATAGAGAACTGAAGATTTCAATACTTTCATTTATGTATTTTTAAGGATTATCTCAGTCCATTTCCTTTGCTTGAGCATGTTTCATATTGCATCAAAACAGTTCCTTTCTGTACCTGGTTTGCTCTACACCTTGTCTGTATTACCCCCTGTAATACTTACCTTTTAGACAGATAGCACTCAAACATTTTCACAGGGCATCTAGCTGGATCAGATGTGTTTTCAATTTGTTCAAATACTGGTACATCATCTTCGTGTTTCCTTTTTCCAGTAGCAATTTTATCTTTAAGAAAAAAATCAACAACATCTAAGCTGTAACTTAAAGTTATTTCACATTTTCCAGTAAACTTCCCCGTGTAAGCAGCCCACCAAGTACCGCAAGGCAGTCACCACAACTGTGCAAATCTCCAGACTGGAAATACCACCCAGAGCCACAGCAAAGTCACAGCATTTCACAGGGAGACCAGTGGGCTCAAATTAAGAGAGACCCTGTAGACCCCATGGACCACAGGCTCCAATTAGAGATCTGGGAGCTGAGAGCTGTTAAACTTTATGCAAAGGCAGAGCTCTGGCTCCTGACCAGGTGCCCACGTGTCCCTCATCAGTGCCATCTGGATGCTCCTGCAAGACTAATTTTGAACTGCCATAGTACCTTCACTATCAGCTCTGCACAGGGAAGACACTTGGTATCGAAGACAAGCTTTGCTTTCCATTGTTAGAGGATTTTTTTTCC
This sequence comes from Lichenostomus cassidix, assembly GCF_008360975.1. Taxonomy (NCBI): domain Eukaryota; kingdom Metazoa; phylum Chordata; class Aves; order Passeriformes; family Meliphagidae; genus Lichenostomus; species Lichenostomus cassidix. The sequence continues at coordinate 71,537,153 of NC_139479.1, forward strand.
ACTGTCTAAAAACAGTTCCAAAAGAAAGTCTCAAGTGCTGCTCCACTGTTTTCAGGCCAAAATATTTAGTGTTAAAGTAGAACAGAGTATTCAAGAGAGCAACAGGTGAATGAGATCCTAGCTGTTTAATCCTCCAAAGGTAATCTTCTTCGACTCGTGAGAATATTGATCCTTGAAAAAAAGAATATTAAGAGAAAATACAATGGATTAGCCCATGAACTGCCAAGGTGCAAAAAAATCAAGGTTTTTTTTTACTGTGAAATGTAACAACATGCTCATGACAGAAGCCTCTCATAAACTTATTTAATTATATGTCCATGCTGCCCAAACTCACCTCTTAAAGATACAGACACTCATGGAGACAGTAAATGGGAAATACCAGTTCAGCCATATTCACATAGAACACATTTTTGTTTAATTAAAATGGCATTGCTGACATGCAGCTCTCTCATGCTATGTCACAAAAATTAATGTTCAAGGGAGTAATCTTAATTCCTGCATAAAAAGCATGTTTTTGAGTTCATTTTATTCTGCTCGGGTTAAGGCCTCCAAATAGCTTTTTATTTCTTATTAGTAATGGATATCTCACTTGGAAAGCACTCCTGGACCGTAACAGGATACAGGGAAGGCCCAACACAGAGGCTCTCTGGGCTGTACTGAGAGAAGCCAATATTGAGAAGAGAAAGGACAGGGTCTGGCAAGGACACACCCTCACTCCAGAGAGCGTTGTGAGAAAGATGGAAGAACAGTTGATTCTGCAGTTCAGCACCAGCACTGATCTGCAGGGAAAAAATTGCTTTCTCCATGAACTGATCATCCTCCTGAGCAGAAGACTCCCAGCAGAGAGTCCTCCTAATCCATCTGAGAAATGTTAAAATACATCACTTCTTAGCCCTACTCACATAAAGTCCAGTGCCTGCCTGCCTGCCTGCTTCCATCTGGGAAAAAAAATAGGCAAAAAAAGAATTCAGCTCAGGTAAAAACTATACGTCAAAACTATATCTCTCCTAAAAATGGATAATCAATTTTAACAGTCAGTGGCAAAACCAACTCTTGCAGCATGGGTTACCCAGAAATAAGACAATTAAAAACAGGTACAGTTTTAAATTAAATCTCAGAAGACATCTCTGTAATTCGTCATCAACTACTACTGCAATGCATAACATGTCTGTGTATATATGTGTATATATATATATATATATGTGCTTAAGAATACATAACTGTTAAGAGATGAAAAACATACATGACCAAAAGGAAAATTACCATCTGGAAGTATGCTTGGTTGCCAGCTTCGAAGGATTTTATTTAATTCCTGTTCAAACGTCTGGTAGACTGGATCAATAAATATGTTGTCTTTTCGATTACTTCTATATAAATACTACAGAAAAGAGAGAGACACAGTATTTAGAATTCCAGATTAGAACAACTCCTGTGCTACAGGGTTCTTTTTTTTATAACTGTGCAAGCACTGTACTGAAAAACAGTATCTAAAAATAAAGGTATGCTACTTTTCCAATATCTAACAGGTAATAGTTACTTCCAATATAATTGTATCTTGTAAATTTCTAACTGGATATGAATCATAGTTTAATTACAATTAACATCTTCTCTGAGACTTCCTGTGTGCAACATTGTATCAGTGAATGGGGAGTCATTAAAAAACCCCAAACCACAAACAACTAATTCATCTTTTCCTCCACCTAGGCCTTCAAAAAAAAAAGAAAAAACCAACCCAAAAGCAAACCACATTTAGCAACAGCCTGGAATTTTACATGTGAACTCCAGACAGTAACAAAAGCATCTTCAACACAAAAGTGAGAGGAAAAAACCCCATATATTTGTGGTAATAATATACAGCAGTGCAAGAAAGATGACAGGATGGTGCAAGGTGCCTGCCTACTCTGCAGTCTAATTATCTAAACCCTCTTGACCTTATGGACAGAAATTGTTTTGGTAATTTGAACCTTTACCAAAAACTAATGGCTGAGAACTACTATTTGACATTATCCTCTCTGGAGACACTTCTAAGAAAGGGAGGATTGGCTTCTCAAGATTTTTCACTTCAGCATTACCTTTGCATAAACATGCCTGTTGTTAGTGAATACAATAGAAGTGACAGACAAAAAACATATTTTCTTCTGGAAATGGCATCTATTTCTGTACCCATACTTGAAATCCCATTAAACACAACATTCATTTCTAACAGGCAATCACAGCTCAGTATATCTTGGATTCCTTATCCTTGCAACTAATTTTATAATAAGGAAAAATGAATGAATGCACTTCCTACAGGTTTCCAACAAAATTTTCATTTAGATAACTATTTTATGTGATATGCATAACTAACTCCTCAAAGCACAACAGTCCCCCAAACGGGCTTGTTTCTACATATACCAGTTTTGATTTTATAAAGCAATTCTAAGCCAGACATTACAGCTTACTATAAGCTTCATGGGGTTCACCCCCCTGTTCCCTGGCACATTTTTCCTCCATGTATTTTTCTTTTTCTCTGGTTCACATTAAACACTCACACTGAATGTTGGTGGTGAAAATGAAGACTGAAAATGGGTTCAAAGCCAATTCATGCACAAGCCTGTGAGAATTCAACTAAAACTGCTTCTGTTTCCTGGTTCACAATAAGTGTTGACTAAACCCTGACACCCCCAGGAGAAGTCTGAAGCCCCCTGGACCACTAGCACCGCTGAGTCTATAGAAGGACGATGCTGTGATGCAGAGCAGACTCCAGCCTATCACCCAAACCTGCAAACCATTTCCAAACCACAATGCTGTGCTCTGCTGCTCTACAAACCCTATGGGGGCAGGATCAGCACAAGCCATTCCCACCTGGGATGAGCACAGAGGAAGAACTGGATGTGCCTCTGAATCCCACAGCAGAGGAGAATGAATTGCTGCCCACAGCACCTTCAGACAAATATAGGCCAAGCTTTGTCAACCTGAATTTTGCCCAAATGACTCTGTTACCAGACATACAAAAACCAAGAAAAAAAAAAACAAAACAAAATCCCAATAATCCAAATCAGGGACAAAGAATGAAGGTCATAATGCACCAAAGGAACACAGCAGGCTAATACCTTCCTCTAGATGCCTGTCTGACCATGCAGCAGCTTTTACTCCAAAGAGTGATATTTTTGAGGATGACTACTTCAGAGTTATCAAAACCATTACTGAACCACTTCTGTCTGAAAGCGGAACAACTTCAGCTGCAAATGAACCTGAACTGAGAAACTGCACTCTGACTTGGATCAGTTTCCTGGAACAGATTTTACAGTGCTTCCTTTAGGAAAAAGTTATTTTACAAAATTTTTAAAAAACAAGAATACAACCAATTTAGGACTTGAAGACTCCTGAGCTCAAACCAAATTATATCCATGAGGAAAAGCTCCAAACTGAGTGCGTATTTAGCCACAATGAATGCAGTAATTCTGGTGGAAGGGAAAAGTACTTTTTTACTAGCCTATGGTTCCTACATTCTCCTTTTTCAAAGAGAAACTTACTTTAAGTTAGCAAAATATTAATGACCTTTAGCCCAACTGTATCCTTAAATGGCAGAATTTAATCTCCTCTGAGCCCTTTCCAAGTTCAACAAAGCCAATACCTTTCATGCAGTAGGAGACAATTTATTCTCTTTCAGGGTACCCCCATGGGGGTTGTCAGATGGAAAGGACTAAGCAAATTCTAGAAGGCAACGGAATTTTATTGTTCATTGTGACAACTACATTGCATTTAGTGTACCTCTAGCTTGCTTAAACATGTTTCTTCAGAAGGATAACACACACCCAAATATTTGCCATTAGCACACAGATGATGGCTGCAACCCTTCACAACTCATGTTTGTGACCCTCACTTGCTGTCTGCCTTCATGAAACACAAACTCATGAGAACACAGCACATCTGCCTGCCAGTCTCACCAGCACTGGCCCAATTTGGCCAACACATCAGGGCTGTTAACACCACCTGAATTAAATACTGGACACTAAGTACAAGCAGTAATTACATGAGTGACCACATGTTGCTCCACTAATGTTCCAGCATTGTGTATGTGTATTAAGGATCATGATAATTGTGTTTGCCACACAAACTATGGTTCTGAAGAGCTGAAAAACAGAAGTTTTACACATAACTAGCTTTCATGACTGACAAAATAGATAACATCAAAGCTACAAAGAGAAAGGTAAAAAAAAAATATTATTTGACTTCTATTCTATAATGGAAGCTATAAATACATAGCTCACTGTGTGTATCGTTTATCTGCTTAACATGAGTATTTTCAATTCAACAGAAAGGTATAGAGAAACAGTGTATCATGCAAGTGCAGAAGCAGAAAGCCAGCTGAATCTGAAACAGGCCTTATAACAATATTGACTAAAAAGCCATTGACTAAAATCAATGTTTGCTTCTCAAATTTCAACCAAGAGGCAAAGGTATCAACTAACTCTTTAATTTTGCATACTTGCAACACAGGAAAATTACTACTTTACTATTTATTTTAAAAAGATTTCAATTAAAAAACTTGTTACTGGAATCAAATCCTCTGCCTCAAGTATGGAACAGTTTTAGTAGGACTGCAAACCTTGTGAGCAGCTTGCTTTCCACATCATACACATCTTTTATTGCCTTTGAAGTTGAACAAAATTTTCTGTGCTCTCAGCTCTGAACACTGCTTATTTTATCTATGTTTTGCCTAATGTAGCAAAAATTTAGGCTTAAAAGATAAGCTGTGGAACAGCTTCTCTAATTATCTAGTGATAGGTTACTGCCTTCACATACATTACATCTAACCTGGTTCCTTCCCATCCTACTGTGTGTAAGACAATCAATATAGCAGAGTTTCCTGCACTCTATCCTGCCTGTCCACAGTCTGCAATACTAAGTAAATTAGACCCTCCCCAAAAACCACTTAATTTAGGTTGTTTCCTCTATCTGCTAAGTAACTGAATTAGTAAAATGCTTAGAGATCATGCCTTGTTTCATTCTGTTTTTACATTGGACACCTTTAACAAACAAAATGAAGCACAGCATTTGAAAAGACTGTGTAATTTTTGACTGCGTTGATTACTTGCTTTAACCCAGCAAGAAGCTTAAAATTATTACAGTATACCAATTCATACTGGAGTATTCAGGATGGGTCTGAATTTTTTTCCTACAGACAGCTTTCTACAATGTCATTACACAGCAGCCTGATCACACCCATACATTGAGTAGCTCCTAGTCAGTAAATCCATGTTATCTCCACTCTTCTACTGAAATGGGTTACAGTCAAATCAGCAGCTCCTTTTCCCATCTCTACAGCCTCTACTAACCTCCTGAATTCCAAGACACAGATAATAGATGCTGTCAGGTGCATAGTTCTCTCCATTAGGCCTTCGAATTTCATTGACAAAGTGTGTCAACCCATAGTTTAACTCAGCTGAAGTATGTGATAATAGATCTTCCTTTAATTTCACAGACTTTACTGTAAAATAGAGAAGAAATGCTACATTATACAACAGAATTGTCACACAGTTAAGGTGGGATGGGGTATTTTTTGACCAGAAACTGGGAAACTGGCTTGATGTCCTCTCCATTAACCAATGAATGAGACTACCATGTACTAAGTAGTTAAAATGCTAGGTCTGTATTAAAACAAAGAAGTCTCCCACAGTAAAGTCTAGTTAACCAAATGCAGTAACACCTGCTAACAAATGTACTGTCATGCACAGCTCAGGAGGACACAGAAGCAGCCCAAAATGCTGAAATGAAGCCAGTGGTGTAGAGGGGCACATCCAGGGGAAACAGCAGCTTCCAAAGATCCAAGAGTGTAACACAGGGGTGCTGAGATGCGAGTGGCAGCTGAAGAACAGCAGGAGTAACAGCAATTCCCATTCTCCCTCACAGTACAAATGCACACAGAGAGGAGAGCTGCAGAAAGAGCAGCATGGCTCCAGGGAATCAAAGGCCACCTTGTGCCAGAGTTCCACAGCCAGGTAATGCCAGCCTCAGATGAAGATCTCACAAGACAAAGAGTAGGAGCATGTCCCTCCCTTGTCATTTAGAAGCCCAGAAATGGTAGGAACCCTGAGGTGAGTTAGAATATGAGGAACAATAGGATGCAAAAAAAAGATCAAAATGGATTTTTTCAGAATATCAGAATAGCCAAGAAGGAGCTGTCCTAGCTTCACAGGAAGTGTGAGACCCAGCATTTTGAACCAAATAGGGAAAACTAGAAAAAAAAAAAGAGTTTGGCAACTCCATGGTAAAATAATCTCAGCCATGGTGGGAACATTAGGGACATGAGAAAAAAATCTATCAAAAATCACAAACACAGCAATTTTCCCTACCAGGTGGGAAACTGGCTGCCAGACTTTTGGAAATACTTACTTGATTTCAGTTCCTCTAACTCTGGAAGCTCTTCGTCCAAGTAGCGAGACTTTACCCAGTGCTTCCATGCATTTACCCCGTAGGCGTACTTGAAGGGGAAGCTACACTCGGAGTTTTCCGAGCTGTCATCGTGCGCCTGGTACTCCGACACAGCTTTCCTCTTCACGCCCTGCCACGGAACACAGAGGTTAACAGTGCCACCAGCAGCCCCACCAGCAGGGACACAGGACCTGGCACAGCCAGCTGCAGGCCAAAGGGCACACGGAACCTCAGTGTGTTCACAGAATTTCGTGATTTTCATGCACAGGGAGCTACAGGTGCTACAAATCTGTGCCACAGGCTCAACTCATAGGCTCAAATGAACCCAGCAATGGAAAGGCCAGCACTGGTCCCAGATTAAAGCATGCCCAGCAGTGGATATGTGGATAATGGCCAGTGGCTAACAATGAATGCTTAGACTCCAGATTTGATACTAGAAAGGCCCATTTATTATTAGAAAGCTTTACTAGCAGTTGGCTGGTTTTTTTTTAAAGCTGCAATATCTACTCTGTTATTGGAACAAAACCGTTTCAGCCTTGTGCCAGACATAGGAAATTATTTCTTGGTAGTGTCCTTCTAAATGAAAGACTATGGCTAACTTATATGCAATGTTGAAACTACCATTGACTAACAATAAAATCTGGAAAAACTACAAGCAAATTAAAATTTTTTAAACTCTTTTATAAAGGAGATGCTATGGCTCCCATTATAAACCATGGTAATGCCAACGTTCTTCTGTTTCACTATCAAATTAAACCAAGACATCTTTGTTCAAAGTAGAAGGCAAAAAAGCATTACTAAGAGTACAGTAGGTATATACACACTGCCACATTACATCAACAGTTCTACCACTGTGAAGCAAAAACAGGATCACAACTTAAAAATCACACTCCTATTACAGCAGTTACCTGCAACAGACATACCACTGAAATACTTTTATTATTTGAAACGCATCAATTTATGTCAAAGATAGGATATTAAGTATGAGTAGACAGTAACACACTGTGAATCAGTATGAGAACTAAAAAAAAGGCATACTTTTCCTTCATAAATTTTGTGTTTTTCTTGATATTTTTAATAGCATGAAAAAATTACCTTCTTTTTGGACCTTGGCCTTGGCTGTTCCTCATATTCTTCACCAAAAACAGGAGGTAACAAAAACTCATTTTCTGTATCAAGCTCCTCAGTTGCTGAAAATACATTAACAGAAACTTATTTCTAAACATCTTTTAAATCATACTGCTTTGAAAAAAACACCCAATTAACTATAGTGGTGTGCCTTAACATCAGGCATCCACAAAGACACACACATAAACATAACCAAAGACTGGATTTTGGGAAGAGGAAACAAACCTATTCTTACATACAAAGTAAGACAAAGCTGCCAAATAGTTTATTTCTAAGTAAGTTGTAGAGGACACAATGCTCAACATTTCAAGTATCATCTTAAGTCACTAAAGCAGCATTTCTTACTGTAGACTCTTATATAATGTTTTCTGCCCAGGCTGTCTTTGGTATCAAGAATTTTAAGGTACAGTGAGAATGAACTGCTCTGACTGGAAAAAATACAAATTAACTTAGTACATGCACTTTTGTTCATGTATTTATATTATTTCTATTAATATTTTGTTATTTCATATAGCACATTTCACTTGGTTAAAAACATTAAGAATCAGAAGGCAAACTCCTTCAGATAAACTGGTGTTAGTCTGTATTTATACAAGTGGTGGAGATCTAGCTCATGACAGATACTTAAGTTTGTAAGCATATGTATGGCAATACATCAAAATATTGTTTATTTAACACTTCAAGGGCAGGATTGAGGACTCTGTTTCAAATACTGAGGAATGAGACAGCATATGAATGGATATAATGTTGCAAGTCCCACCTTTATTTACTTTCTTGAAGATGGTTCATCAAGCATTTAGCCAGAATGTTTTCACTGAAAATTGAATGCTCCTCTGATTATCTGATTTCACTACCTTATTTCTCACAACGCCTTTCCAACTGCTGCTGATTAAATAGCACTTACATGCAGAGATTTCAGAATTCTGCCCCAGACTCAAAAGCAGTCCTTCTCCTGATACCACAAAGAATCTTATCTCAGAAGCACTTCAGTGTAATCAACGCCTCTTACAGACTGCTGTTAATTACTATTCCACTTTGCTTATTTCTTTTCTTCTACTTTTTTTCTTTCTCATGTACCCAGCCTCATTTACAAGGAGGGTTAAAAATCTAGTATGCATCTGACTAGTAAAGCTATGTCAAGAGGGACACTAACTACAGCCAGAAGCTTTCCTGGATCTTGGACTGATTAGGGTATGGTGTAAGGAAAGAGACACTGTTCCCCGCATTCTGTAGAGTGGTAGAAATAGTACTATATAACATCAAGAGTTTCTTTCCAGAGAGCAGGAAAATCACTACTTTGAGACTTAATTCAAATAACACTACCTTTTTAAATGCAGGTATTGACTTTAACAAGATATTAAAAGGTTACACAAATTATGTACAGCATGGCAACTTGCAATTTTCTAACAAATTTGTGTGGGAAATCGACCCTTTAGCAATTTCTGCTCTAAGCCATGGAAATACCTGATGATTGAAGAATGCATTCACTGTGTTTTTCATTACATATGCCATCTGATTCCTTGATCTTTCAAATTACCTTTCCTAAATCCATGTTCAAACCAAATGATGCAGTCAAGTTCTTTGTGAAAGATTAACTTCCCCTTTTCTTTGCATTGTTTCAAATACTGTATTTGGAAAGATGGAAGAACTCATTCAGAAGTTTGCCATCTTACAAAGGCGTGGCAAAGTTTTACCTAACAGTCAGTCAAGTGGATCCTGCAATCAAATAAAGCTCCTCTGAAAGGATGATAAACAAGGTACAATGGCTGTCCACAGTGTCACAGTATTTATTAAACCACAGAAGAATTACCTCTTGGAAAGTCTATTTCAATATCAAGGTCTGGCTCATATGGAACATCAGGCAAGCTTGTCCGTGACACTGTTTCTGAATTTAGTAGATTTGACTCAACTATCACACCTGTTTAAAAAAAAGAGGAAAAATCCTCATTATTTTAACACATGGATTAGCCAAATAGTGCAGATCTATAACTTTAGAAGCTGAGTTGTTCCAAAACTGCTTGTTCTGATCATTACCATCCTACATTTTATTGTTCTTGGGATCTCAGATTTACTTCTCCAATCTGATTTCCTTCCAACATAAAAGATACTTACTAGCCTATTGTCCTTCTTCATTAAGGTGAGTCAGCAAAGCACATGTACAGAAAATCAAATACTGGTGAGCCTGGATCAGATCAACAATCCCAGAAGTCAAACAAGCTTGACAAACCTAACTATCTATTGTCCTACCCGATCCTGTTGCAACAGAACAGACTTTCAAGTTCGCTTTTGTAGGATCTGTTTCTCAAATAAGGCATGCAGGCAGGGAGAAACAAAGCTTGACCTCTCTCCAACTTCTGGCAAACACTGATTTTTCCAAATTCAGTCCTCTGCAAACGAGCAAGCTCTGATCCCATACATCTGCTCATTTAGCTAGCTGTACTTCACAAAAAACAGCAAGGAACTGTAAATGACAACCTTGCAGTGCTACCAGAAATTTGCAGTTTTAGAAGGAGAATAGCAGTAGATTGAAATACAATAAGCCTCCTGGGACCACAGCTCCACCAGCCTCCTATATACCAGGCACAATGGTAAGTTCATGTAATTTGTTAATATCCTTTCAGAAATCTGTTGAAAGAGCTTGGAAGAAACCCTCAAAATATCACCTGAGTGAAGGCAAATTTTCCTGGAAAGATACAGAACAGACTTAAAGATTTGGGCAGACAGAGCCAGGAAAGAAGAGCAAAGTGACATGGGCATTGAGAAAATATAACTACAGTGTATGCTGGACTTACTGATCTTCAGATATAAATTTTTATCATGAGAATAACGTGCTGGTTATTGCCCAGTAGTGCTTACTCTAAATCATGGACTTTTCAGTTTCCCATGCTTTGGCAGGGAGCAGGTGCACAAGAAGCTGAGAGGGAGCATGTCCAGAGCAGTTGAGCTGAGGTGTCCGAAGGGATATCCCATACCACACAATGCCATGCTCAGTTTATAAACTGGGGGAAGCTGGCTGGAAACCACTGATTGCTGCTCAGGAACAAGCTGGGCATGGGTCAGTGGGTGGTGAGCAACTGTATGGTGCATCACTTCATTTTCTTGCATTTTATTCCTCCCTCTTTGAATTCTATTTACTAGTATTAGTAGCGTTATATTTTATGTTGTTTCAATTATTAAACTGTTCTTGACTCACAAGGTTTACATTTCCAAAGTCACCAGGGAGGGGAATAAGCAAGTGGCTGTGGGATACTCAGTTGCTATCTGAGGTTAAACCACAATGCAACTTCATATAAGACCTCAATGACAGCACTCAAACTTCCCCTAAAATAAAAAAAAAACCTGAACAAACAAACCCAACCCTTCTTTTCACACATATCCCCCAGCACTCCCAACAGTCAAAAACTCATCAGGAAACTCACTGGCCACATCAGAAGCTTCAGCTTTTCCAACATGTTCAGGTACCACCCCTGACAAGTTCAGTAGCTCAGCTTCCAGAGGATCTGAGGGCACTTTCCCCCTCAGCTCTTCTATTGCTGCAAGGATTTTCTCAGTGCTATCCAGAGTAGTGGGCAAAAAAACTGGAACTGGCACCTGTGCAGACAGGGAGGCAGAGATAATTAGAAAAGAAAAAATGCCACAACAAAGCAATCAACAAACAAAAAACTTCTCTACTCCTCTTCTGAAAGGCAGAGTTACACAGATTAGAAACAAGTCACTCCAGTTTGAGCTAACAAAAAATGCTGACAGGTTAAAAACCCAATATAAAGCAGCTAAGAACAGAAGTGAAAGCAGCAAAATACACAGAAGAAAAAAAGAGAAAATATAACCGGTCAAAGAAAGAAGAAAAGGGTCTTTGGAACTTCAAACCTGTCTGATTTCTCAGACTAACAGCTTGGACAATTAGCATCTTGTTTTAGTGGCTTGTTTGTGAAACATGGAATTTTAGGAAATCAGGATTTTTTTCCACAATTTGTATGAAATTAGGTATGTAAGTGGTACCAAAATAAACGTAAGGGTTCTTTTCTTTTGCTGGCACAAGGTACAGGTTTCAGGATCTTTCCTTTGATATTCTTCCTGCAGTTTATTCCACTCTGCCATCCTCCCCCAACACAACCTTTTCAGTTCCCTTATTAGCAGAACAAATCTTGCTGTTAAAGGCTTATTCAGCATATTCAGCAAATACAGAAGTATCGCTCAGAACTGCTGCTAAAAAGTTCAGCAGCACAAGATTTTCCCAGTGGAAGAAGGCAGACAGGTCCTAAAGAACAACCAGGGAATTAAGTGCCACTGTCAGATTCTAATGCTTTTTGAATGCTGCAGCACCCTGCAATCCTTGAGATGGACCAGCAGGAGAACAGCCAGCAACAAGAGGTGATCCCACACGTGCATGTGAATTGATGCCAATTGTAAAATGAAGCTGAAGTCTCACTTACAGGAACAGGAACTGTGGTAGGAACAGGAACATTTTGACTATACATGTTCATAGGCACTGGAACATAGACTGGTACAGGAATAGGCACTGGGACATACTCTTTTTTCCACTCATCTTCTATTAAAAGAAAAAAGAAAAAGGCAAATACTGCCAGGTATTTAAATATATTTTTACACCTGCCATTTAGTGAAAAAAAAAATCAGAATATTTATAATATGTTCAAAGACAGTAATACTTAATTAAAAACTGCAATGAAGAAATTAGTTCTAGCACAGTTCAGAAGTTACCTGTCTGACAAGATTTTGTCTGCATATGAGGTTTACAGTATGTGGCTTTCGTCATTGTCAAAGGCTTGCAAAGAACTGCCTTGTTCTTCATTTCTCTGTTAGGTGTTGGAGAAGGTGGTGGAGCTGAGCCCTGCAGACAAGCAAAGAAGAGAAAGTACTGCTGGACCACACAGATTCCAATGCAAAGTTCTTGACTTAATGTATCAGTTGATACTTTTCATAAATGAGATACTGAAGAGGAAGCTCACAGAAGCACAACACAACAGCACCAACTACTACTCTACAACTGCAAGCTATTCTACCTTCCTAGTATTGAGCTGCCACTAGCAGGATCCTAACAGGAGTAATATTTCACTCAGGGCCAGCACTTCTGGCTCATTTTCCTTTTTTTATTTTTAATAATAGAAGGTACTCTAAAGACTTTTTTTTTTACATTCTTGTTAAAGTGAAAGTGCCATTTAAGCTATTTTATGACATTCAAAATAATTTTAGCTGTAAAAAGAGTTCATTATAAGCAACATTAACAAACTTTAGACTCAAGATCTAACCTTCTTGAATTGTGCCATAGTCCAAAGACCACTTTTTTTTAAAAAAAAAGTATTTCTGAATAAAAATTCTCTAAGCACTTTTTTAGAACCTAAAGTATGAAGTTCGAGCTCCCTCTGCTGGCTCTAGAACAGTGACAACAAATACCTGGGAACATCCATGATGCTCGAGCTGCACCCTTACAGTCAAGAGGTAAAAAACCCTCTTGTTCCAGACACGGCTTTTGTACCCTAGTACCTCTTTTAGAACTCGATTTGAGAAATAAACTCTCTGTTTTATTTAGTCATATGTAGGAAGACTAGCCCCACATGTCCTTTTAGATATGGAAAGAAAACTCAGTTCCAAGGACAGCAATATGCTTTCTACCAGGTGTACACTTCCTAAAATATATTAAAAAATACTGTATCACACATAACTTTGATATCATCTTTAGATATTTATGGACTGAACTAACATCATTAAACATAAAATACTAGAAGTTTTTAACAACAGCTTAACTTGTCTGATGTCTCTAGTTACCTAAGCAATTTTATTTTCTGTGTTTTTCATAAATATATTTATATTGTTACCAAAAAACTTTCACTTAAATCTAAGATTTATCACTAATACCTATTTGCATTTAAAAGGCAAGTTTCTGAGACCTTCCATGCAACAACCAAATCAAAACAAAACTAAGTTACAAACAAAATACACTAAGCCAACTGAAACCAGTATTAATAATAGTATTTTTGACAAGCTGAGAAAAACTGAATCTCGGAATAAAGGCTGCTCTCCCCTGATGATCTCCACCCTTCCAGAAAGTGATCCTGCAAAAGGTTGTGCTTTCCCACTCTGCAGCAAAGTCAATCAGACCTTGAGCACCCAGAGTATTCTGCTCTTGGGAAGGACAAAATATAAGACCTGAAGACTTATTTCCAGCCTTTTAAAGCTGAGCTACCACCTTAATATTCCAATTGGACAGTGAAATTTGTTTCCCTTTCTATACTCAATAAATATATCTGATCAGTCTCAAAATGTGAATAAGACACACAGTTAGTTGATTAACTTTTAAGCAACATTTATATGCACTATAGATGTACAACACATGGTTGATGATTTAGTTTCCCAGAAGACATTGAAAAGAAAATATTAATATTTAAAATTTTAATTTCAACTATGGACATGAAAAGGACTAAAAAGCTTCATAAGTTTAGCTTAGGGTCATTCAAAGACACTAATTTTTGGTTTTTAGTAGTATCCCTTTAATTAACTGGGATCTCCCATTTTAAATCTAATTATATTTTGTATATATGTGTGTATATATAAAAATATATATATAGACAGAGATAGATATAGAGCTAGATACACGAGTGTGTTAAATATATGTACTTACTGTTATTTTTGTCCGGGGGGTTTGACAGCCCTGATCTAAAAGTACAAGGAAACATTTTTAGAATTTTTTGCCCCTTTTTCAAAATCAAAGCTAATTTTAGTAAGCAACTCAAGATAACAACCATCACCAATATAACATTAAATCAAGAGAACTCATTAGTACCACATTGCAGGTGAGAGCTGCATGCAAGATTTTCCTTCATGGGCATCTCCCTGCTCTACCTTGTGCCTTACACTAAGGCAAATGGTAAATCAATGCTCTAGACAGATGTGAATCAGATCTAGAGGATGTGAATACAGCCTCTTTCAGACAAGTAAACACCAAGATGTTCAAGTATTAAAGCGGCTATACAAAGAAGCTGAGTTGCCTAATTGCATGAATTTAAAAGCTGGTTTATTTGAACTTTGCCTGACTTGCCATTTAAACCACACAAACATGTATTCAGTGCCCATCAGCAAATTTACTTAGCACCTATCGCCAACAGAATGGAAGGAAAAAAAAGCAATATATTCTTCTTATCTAGATACTTTCATTCTATTCTCATTTCATTGAAATGAAATGTCATTTCTATTTCACTTATTTCCTTTAATTCCATTTAACATATTTCTTTTCTTCTTTCCTAGTGCATTTATCTGTTCTCTGTGACCAAACGGCATTTTGAGAAGTGTTTCCACAGAGCAAGTAATGACAAACTGGAGCACAACGGAAGAGGAAAACATTTTCTGTTCCCATGATGACACAGCACTAAAATTACACTTAACCCAGAACGGCTCAGTGCTGCCTCTGATGATAACACAGAAAAGGATAATCTCTAATGCACTTTACTACGACAACTAAACAATCCATGCAGCTTTCAAGGTTTCATTTAAAGGAAGCATCTGGTTTGGCATTTCTGAGCCCTAAAGCAGCACATACCATAGTGCAGGTTCTCAGGTCCTTTCTGGGTGGCCAGGTTGGGCTCGTTCTGCTGGCAGTAGAAGCGAAGCAAACAGTGCTGATCGCAGAAGTGTTTCATCTCGCCGCGCCACTGCACCTTCTCTTTGAGGGCTCCTTGAGACTTACAACAGTCACACCGCACAGCCTTAATGCAAAGGGAGAGTTTCACATTTTTAAACAAGCTTTGGAAAAAAAATTATTGCTACATTTTAAAAGGCTGCATTTTTAAGAGTGCTGAGGGTTCACTACCACTACAGTTAAGTCTCGCTCATGTACAACAGTTAAGCTACCTTCTTTTTAAATTGTTTGTTAGAGGTGAACACCCAGAATAAATCTCCTTTGTTTCATTAATTCATCACTACGTGAAGAAAAAAAACCTGCTCATTTCTAAACAGTTACTGAAACAAGAATTTTGTGCATCAATTTTAATTAACTTTATTGAAGCATTCTGCAAAACAAAAGCAGAAAGTGATGGACTCCTTAATGACTCTATTGAACTGAGGACAAGTAAGAGCTGTTTCTTCTCCCACCAAAATTTGGTGAGTTTTTTAAGTCCCCAAAAGAATCACTTCTCTAGGTATCAAATCAGCATAAGTAATTTTTATATTTATATTATTTTAGTAGTTTGGCAACAATTTTAGATTCCAATTCTTTAGTTCATCTGAGTTTCTCTATGATTCATAAGCACAATCGCTCTCAAACTACAGGGGGTTCCTCAAAATTTAGTCAGCATGTAAGTGGAAACTCAAAACATTTAAGTAATATATCTATCATCAGCCTGTGAGTTATTTTCATGAGGCATCACTAAGACAAACACTGTTTTTCTCCAAAATAGATTCTACTGCATTTTACTTGCCATGCTATAAATTATCATCTGAACAGTGCTAGCCTCAATTTCACATCTTCAAGTAAGCAAAGAATTGTTTGCACTACAGCTTGCCTCGATATTGTTTGCAACCTCCATCCTAAAGCAGACCTTAAACAATTAAAAGTTTTAAAGATGCTCAGGAATCCAAAGTAAGTCAACCTAACAATAGAGCCAGGGGAGGAAGAGGGAAGTCATAATATGTGCAACATAAAACATTAATACATAAAACTATACACAACATTGCAGTTATGCACAAAGGCTCTGATGGCTTAAAAAACAAAACAAAACAAAACAAATTCCAACTGTAATTTTTGTGACTCCAAAAAAGTAGGAAGAGGCCAATTAGTTCAAATTTTAAAAGTAATTATATGTTTCGTTTCTCCTATGTATTTGAACAGTGCGGCACCATCCTCTGGCAATATAAGAAATTAAGCTCTCAGTTGTAATTTTCAAGTATTTAAAGATGATACATAGAGAGACTCATTTCTAACAGTATAACCAGCTTTAAATTGGGAGCAATTAAAGCTGCAGCTTCAAGATCACCTCACACTAAGTACCAGGTGGCCCTGGAAGAGCAGGTATTTATCTTCCCTTCTGTGCAGGTAGAAGCAGCAGTGCTCATGCAGCTGTACACCACACAAGGTCAGAGACCTTACAGCACTGCATGATCCCCATCCTCCCTCAATTTTTGTTGTATTGGTCACTTGGACTTTCCACTGATGATGATCCACAGTTCCTTTTGCAGATCATCTCAGTGGGACAAAAGAGCAAGTTAAGTTGTATTCTTGGAAGGGGGTGAGAAAGAACATAAAATGTAGAGTGTCGCCAAAAGAGTCTAGATTTAATCAGTTCAGGAAAGCTGTGAATTCACACCTTTAAGGCAAATGCAACTTCCAAAGCCACCCAAAGACTGAAATACCAGTAGGAAAAAAAAAAGGTATAATTCACTCTAAATTTAAATCTCAAACCCACCTAACACTGATTAAGAGTGACAGCTGACTCACGTACAGAAAAGCCCATCTATTCTGACCTGCTGCACGCTGCTTGACTATCAAAGCACCACTTTCTGCTCATTTTTCTCTCCTTCAAAGAAAGAAAAAGGCGTCAAATCTTGTCAAATCCAGCAACTACAGCCTTCCTACAGGAGGGCCTGTTGTGACAGGACAAGGAGAAATGGTTTTAAATCGGAGGGTCAACTTAGATTAGATATAAGAAAGGTCAACTTAGATTAGATATAAGAAAGAAGTTTTTTAGAATGAGGGTGAAACATTAGCACATGTGTGCCCAGAGAGGTTATAGATAGGGAAACTTTTAAGGTCAGGTTGGATGGGACTCCAAGCAACTTGATCTCATCGAAGATGTCCCTGCTTATTGCAGAGGTGTTGGGACTAGGCAGCATTTTAAAGGTCCCTTCCAACCCAACTACTCTGTGGTTCTCTGATTCCTGCAATTGCTCTCTCCCTCTCCTGGTTTTCTTTCTCATTTAGGCTTTTGCATAAGTATATCATTGTCTCTCCTGGGCTTCTACTAAGTTATCTAGGTGAAAAAAAACATTGGTTTGCTTCCACATGGAAATTACTGCTCCTCAGGAAGAATGAGATTCTTTTATAGTGATGCTTCACTTCTCATCTCTGTATTTGCTACACTTTAATTCCACTATTTCCATAACCTGCTTACAGTCAGTGTTATACACCCTTCCATGCACTGAAGTTTCCTGCTACCTGCTTGCTCACCCACTTCCCTGACCATAAAATTTATTGAAGTGAAAATGAATTAATGATCTTCATGGTATTTTATGATTTTTCCTTCCTTCCCCTTTTCATTTGTTTTCCCCTGGGATACTGGCACTATATGTTAATTGAATCTCCAATACACCTGCCTTCAAGTCTGCTTATCTCTGTGTTCCAAAAAGCCCATCTCTGCTTGCTGTGCTCCCACTGCATGTAAATTCTTTGCCACTCACAACTGGCTTTTGGTACATTTCTCTTCCCACTACTTCAACATGTTCAAATGGGTACGGTGATTAGTATAAATCACTAAGGTTTGCCCCACATTTGGATTAAAGAACAAAGTTTGTATATGTGGGACTCTTATTTACATTTTAAATCCTTCCATCACCTGTTCATAAATGTTCTCCAATGGTCTGGACTGCTATTAACTTGACAATCTTAGCTGCCTATTCCAGCTTCAACTGCAGTAAATAGGAAGCAAAAGATGTTCCCAGAGACTGAGTGATTATAAGAGAAAGGAGATCAACTGTTCTCAAAGAGTACTTACTGGAGGTTGAGATGTCTAACTAGAGAATGGCTGAATTCCGACAAGAGAAATTCCACAAGGCTGTCTTGCTGCCTTCACCATTTTGATTAATGCTGGCTCCACTTTCAAATTTTATCACTGCTGACAATCATTGCTGAGCTCACCAGCCACAACAATCTTTCTTTGCCTCGGACCGTAGTTGCCCACTTCCTACTTACTCTTTGCTGAAGACACCTGACCTTCACTGAGTACAGAGTCATCACTGCACATGCCGAGTCTAATCAGTTCTCCACTGTGGCCTCAAATGACCTGTGTGCACTTCAGCTGTAGTACTGTCATCAATGTTTCTCAATGTATATTTAAAGAAACAGATTTCTGCGCTGTTCTCAGAACTGTATACTCTTTTTCAAGGTAATTTCAATGCTGTAATATAACATCAAGTCATTGAAACTATCATCAAACATCAGGCTACTAAAAGCTTTATACTGGAATTTCCCAGGGATTTTCTGGATTAACATCCAAACCATTGCATACAAGTTTACAGGAGGAGCTCTAAAAACTTAGAGAGCTAACCTCATGACACCAAGAATTGTACCTCTTCTCTTAGAGGTGCATGGAACCCATACAGTAGAAACTTCCTCAGTACTTGGCACCAACTGGTAACTGCAGCTGTTGCCCAACAGATGATCAGGACTAAAACTATTCTTTTATATTTCAATGCCTCACATTAGGTTTAAAGGACTCTTATCTAGATAAGTCTGATGAACTTCTACTACTTCTAGATAAGGTGCTGTGCTTCTACGAGTGCTAGCTTCTTCTGCCTTTTTAAGAAGAGAATTTTGGCATTCAGGGAAGTGCTCCCGTAATACTTCATTACTTTAAAAGATTACAATGTTTTCCAGGTAATACTACATGAGAGAGATGTGTTCATAAAAAAAAGTAGACAAAGAAGATGGAGACAAACACTTGTTTAATGAACACAATGATGGTGTTAAAACATTACTAGGTTATTACTACTTATTCCTCTTTATGTATACATTCATTGAAATTCCAAAATAACACTGAACATTGCATAAATGAGACAAAGCTCATACATATGTAACTATTCTTTTCAGAAACTAACAGACAAAACAACTAATGAAGTACAAATTCAGAGAATGATCCTTATCTATTCTGTCTTCCGATGTTTTGATCAGCATCTGTTTTGGCTAAGTAAGAATATGAGCTAACAGTGCACTACCAAATCTAAGGTATCTGGAGTGACTTTATAAAGTGGGAGAAGTTACCAGCAAAAATGAAAATAAATAAAAAAGAGAATTTTAGCAGAAGACACAATTTCCCAAAACCTATTAAATGTCCTCCCCATGTAACAAATCTCAAAATCTTTTATAACCAAAACTCAATTACATTAAGGCTTTAAGAAGCACTTGAAAAAAATTACAATCAACAATTCTTCTTAATGGAACACTAGTTCCACTAGCAAGTGTAAGATTCAAAAAGTAGAAGTATCTAACACTTCAACACCATCAAAAGCATCAAAAGTCATGAGTCACCAGCAGATCTGTTTATAAAAGCAATAAAAATTGCTTTTTATGACACCAGATCTAACCTTCCTGTGACACAGTACCAACAGCATTTAAGCAGACTTCATGGGCCAGTTAACTTACTACCTCACCCCATGAATCAGGATAATCTGAAGTCTGAGTTTTCAAGTGGTTCTCAAAGCTGAATCACAGTAAAAGCTTCCACAGAAGCTTAGGTTCATGAAAGTAGTTTGGTGTGCACACCTCCAAACTATATTCTTTGCAGAGTCACCAAAAGATTTCTGAAGCACACCAAAGATTTAAGTTCTCCATCAGAAGGCACTTTTTATGCAGGAATACGTTTCATCCCACACTCCAAGTTTTAAGGCATATAGATAGATTAATTATTATTGTATGGAGTTAATATTTTAGTTAAGAACTTGCAGCCAAGCTTTGTCACCCTATTTTCATGTAAGACAAAAGAAACATATTGTGTCTTCAGCAGTTTTCTTTTAGGAAAGTCTAACAGGACTCTACATACACTATTCAAACTAAAAAAATTACAATATTTGGCTGTAACATTTCTGGAACAAGACATTCCAAAGTATCAGATATGTCTTCATATTCAGTTCTTTTATGGTAGGTAGATCATCTTGAATTACAGGACTTGTATCTAGCTCTCTAACATTTCAAGCTTTTTACTGCCTTCCAGGCTGTGTGCAGAGTTTTGGTACGGTGATGAATTTTGTACTGTCATTTTTGCAACTGCATCCATAGTGTAGTTCTTGTTTTGAAATTATCAGTGTAGCTTTCCAGGACGTTCATACCAGAGATCAAATATTTTATCCATGGTACTAATCGCAGGTTAAACCCAGTCCAATTTCATCTTTTCCTTTCAAAAAATGTAAACAAAAACCTCTTATTGTGAAGTCTTTGCTGGTTGTACTTTACAAGGCAGTTAAGCTTCCAGAGACTTAGAAATAGATGCCATCTGTTTGATTTAAACTTTTATTAGAAATCCATTTGGTCTTGCTTTTTCCTTTGGCATCCTTTCCACTGGGAAATACTGAACAATCAAAGACTCTGCAGTTCAAACTGTGGGAGAAGGGAAAAGGCAAAAAAGGAGGCAAAAACAGGAACAAGAAAAACTCCACTAATGTCGGTGAACTCAAGGTATCCAGCTGCTACTAACAGTGTTTTCAACATTCTGAATACACATTTAAGAAGTTTTGACAAGAAAAATGTGTTATTAATCGAGAAAAAATTGGAATTGTAAAGTAACAAATATATATAGTAATTTCTTGTTTTTCTGTAACTCAAGACTTCCTTGCCAAACGAATTAATAAAATCAGATTATAGAAATGCTGCTCTAAGATCTACAAAAACTCAAATGATGAAATTAATACATTTGCTTATTCTCTAGCAAATGCTTTGCTGAAGTATGCCATATCTGCTGCACAATCCTTGAGATATCCTCACATGTGCATTTTTGGTTTTTTTAACTGTGGAGCTCTCGTCAAAAATTCTGAGTTACTTGCCTTGTAGTACCAGTCCTGAAATTTTTTACAGCACTCTTCACTGCAGAAATCTCTCACTACACCATCAAGTTCCTTAGTTGCTCCCTTTTTGCACAGCTGTGAGCAGTAATTACAAGTAACACATCTCAGTCCTAACCGTCTTGCAAAGTCTTGTTTATATAGCAGCTTGCAGCCTGGAAACAGATTTTAAACATTAGGAACAAAGTAATTTTTACAGAGAGATATCACAGTTAAGAGTTAAATATTGAAAATTAAATGAGTACAACAACAGCTAACAATTGGGGCTTCAGACAAATTCAGGTTGCAGAGTAAGACTATATTTCAAGACATTTTTACCCAATTACCTTCCCTACACAACTCTATGGTTTCCTGCAATGCCTGCATCTTTTTCAAAACCCTATGCTGAATCTTTATCAAATCCCTGAATAAACAGTCAGGAAAAAAATAAATAATTTTCTTTTAATATAGACTCATGCAAAAGCACTGACTTGGAGTTACATTGCTCAGTTACACATTCTCAAATTGCTAAAGATCAGACATTATCTACTAAAGAAATATCTTTCTTCATGGATCAACTTAATTTTATGACTACCTTTATTTATATTAATACAACAAACTACTTAAGATAACTCATTAATATCTAAGAACACTAATATGTACAAGATGACCTAAGAACTGAGGCATTTCTTAAAAATTATAACTATAAAGTAAGCAATGACCAGTAGTGAGAATTATGCAATGACAGGAAATTACACATGAAATTTGTAAAGAGTTTGTATGAAATTAATCTTCTATTTTTTTTTTTTTCACATCGCAGTGGGGTGGAGTTGTTGGTTGGTGTTTTGTGTTGTTTTGTTGTTGTTGTTGGGCTTTTTTGTTCTGAGTTTTTGTTTATTTGTTTATTTTGTTTCTTTGGTGGTTGGGTGGGGGTTTTTGTTTTGCTTTGCTTTGTTTTGGTTGGGGTTTTTTTCATTTATTATGCAGTCATAATTTCAAGGTTGCCATAATGACAGCTATATTTTTCCACTATCTGATCCTCCCTCCAGCAAATCAGAAAAGATATTCTAACGTATTAAATGCATTAAATTATGAATACTGTAGCTATTACATAGGCTATTTTCAGAACATAATGTATTTAAACTATCTCAGATTCAGTGCATATTCAGCTGATGCTTAAATCATGTGCTATGTACCTCTGTAATTGTCCTAATTTTACAGAAGAGAACAGAATGAGATGAAGTAACTGTCTATATTGAACACTGGAGGGATGAGGTAACACACAGACCTTTAATCTAAGGTACTGCACATGTTCTTATGATCTACCAAATATCACAGTACCACCAAAGACCAAAACTCAAGTCTTCCAAGGGTCCACTCTGCTAGGGCATATATAAAAAAATCTAACAGATACAAACTTCTATACTTCTAGTAAATTATGAAACTCAGTATGTAGCACATATACTGTACTTCCTCTGCCATACAGAATATAAAAATACTATAATGTATTCAGTAATTTCAATTATGTGACTTCAGCTGTTGTCTATTAGGGTAGAATTCATATGTGTGAAACTGAGATACTATTTTTAAATCACTAAAAGCACAAGAATGCAAATGGAAGATGCAGCAGACTGAATTTTCCAAAAAACAAAAAGTTATTGAGGAACTTCAACTTGCAATGCAACAAGCTTTGCTAACAAATTAAATTTGCTAGTAATGTCAAAACAAGACAACTATAGAATATTGTGCAAATAAGACACTGTAGGTAATGTTTCAAACTGGTTTTGTTGTTGGGTTTTTTTGTTAGCTTTTTTGGGTTTTAACGGGTTTTTTTTCCAAGTTCTGTATCTGGTTCTTTTAACAACAGAATAAAGAAAATTACTAGCACAGATGGAAAATGCCAACTCAAGCAACCATCGTTACAGTGCAACTGATTTGGACTTTAAATATGTTACTTTGAAGGAAATAACAATCCAAAAGATACCACTGTGTGCAAGCTATTGGTTAAAAGTACCCATTAGAAGCACATGAAATCTCTTGCCAGTGTTTTTTCCTGCTGGTTGTATCTCTCATTATTGCATGGAGCATCATATTCTTTCCACTTCTTTAAAATTCCAGAGATATCTTAGCACCACAATGTATCCTCTTCCTCAGCTGTGTCTCAGAAAAGCCACCCAATGGTGCATCAACCTTTCATGACTATAGACTAGTAGTTATTCCTCTACTATCAAGCAGGTAACCCACGCCCACTAGCTAAACAGTTTACAAAAAGGAATGGATAATATTGACATTTCTCTTGGCTGCTGAACTACAGGAAGTAAAGTTGAAAATGATGCTGCTGTTTTATTTTAAAAAGTTATCAGGTAAGAAATTTTCCACTCTACAGTCAAACATCTCCCACATCTCTCTGACTCATGGAAAATAATCATCAGTGAACATTAAGTAAGGGAAAACTAAAAATCCAAAATGCCAGCCCTTAAGACCTAAATGCCTGGAAAACGTGGGACTTTTTTTATAGATCAATGACTGCAAGGCTTCTTGCTGATGGAAGCCTCTACAGAACATGAAAAAAATCCATATTTATAAAACTTTAGATATTGACAGTAGATTGTTACAACCCTGAAGACTGCTAAAGTAGCACAAAGGCTTTCTTTTGCAACATCATGAGCAACATTCTTCCAATTTGTCTGAAGCACTTTTATGTCTTTGTAATAGGTAACCATGTACCTGGCCAGGGAAAATTAGCTTCAAGACGTTGTCACTTCAGACAAAGTGAAACCAAAATGCCTTTCCTAGGTCCTTGGCAGTCTGCAACCTAGGACATACATTTTTATTACAATGCTATGGCTTTGACTACAATATTAAGACTGTCTTTGTATGGAAAAAGGAATTTGCCCTTGGGAAAAACAAATTCTAAGCTCAAACAAGTTGGTTTTCTCCTGCACAAGAGAAATCCTGAATCAACACAACAGTAGCATCCATGCTGGCTTTGTAGATGCGACCATGAAGTGAGCTTTGACTTACAGTACATTGTGGATGAGCAACACAAAAAGCACTGGTTGTATGACCTTGCTAATATCAACACTAAAATCCCGAGGGTTTGCTCAACCTAACTCCCCTGGGGACTTGGGGTTCATGAGTATGAGCACTGCCTAAACCAAACACCTGATGGCCCCAACATTTTGAACAAAAAGATATGAGTAAAATCCTAAGTCCCCCAAGATTTCTGCAACAACACCAGCCCCACAAGTTACAATGTGATCAGATGGAAACCTCTACTGCTGTAAAATGACTCTGAGAGAAAACAGCTCTTGTTTTCAAAAAAAAAAATATTAGCACAGGTTATCTGGCTCAAGCTACACCAGTCATTAATTATGGTCCTTATCAAAGTTCGAACACATCATTCCACAAGTTGGCTGTCTCAGACCACAAATAAGCATTTTCAGAAGTATCTCCAACTCAAAATCAGAAGCTAACAAAAACCAAGGTGAGTATCCACTAAATTAACATAACACATCCTTAATTACACTATTAGAATTCTGGCTTTCAAGAAAAACCCAATATAAAACCTATCCCTTAGAAGCCCTGAATTTTGGCTCCCCATGTAAATGGTAGAGAGAAGACACTGATGTGAACACGTGCAAGAGAAGATTACTGACAAGGCAACACTGAGGCAGTTCCTCCAAACCTTTATCTCAGGGAAGTTCCAGGTTGAGAGAGCTTCCTTTCCTTGGCAGATCCAAGAACTGCCAGGTTCAGCCCTGCAGAGTTATCATTGTAGAAAACCTGCTTCACTTGACTGACTGCAGACTCAGAGCAAGCAAGCTACTAAGAACATGATCCTATTCTACCAGCAGCACCTACCTGAATTATGGGAAGTTCAGTACATTTCTACATCAAGTAGCTATGTAAAAAGGAATGCTGAACAAGAAATATTCCTGAGTCCCCAGCTCCAGTTCCTTTTCACCACAAAGAATAGTATCTTTAATAGAAAGTAATTGTTCCACCCTAAAAGCAATTGGTTTTTTTACCTCTGAAAGGAAGTCCTTACTAAACTGCCTCTGTCCTTCAAGTAACATGCAAGACTTACTATTCTCTCATCTTGTAATAACGTCAGCTGTTATCTGTTCCAGGGAAAAATAACAACAGGCCTGTGCAGCACAAGCTACATCTCCGAGGATTTCTGGAGCTACGTTACATGCAGATCTTTCTGCTGTATCTCCCTCTGTACTCATTCACATGCAAAACCTCTTCCCATACCCTCATCCCTATCATCCACTGGTCTCTGGATTCATGATAAACATTATTTTTAGGAAAACAGATTCAATGTATCCAAATTTTGGGTCCTGCCTGAATTACTGTCAAAGTAGACCCTACCCTCTCTGTGTAAAGAAAAGTTGTGTATATCCTTTCTGTTCTTGTATTCACCTTAAGAACCTCTTATTATTCAATCCAACTTTCATAGAACTTCAGTTTATCATAGTATTTCCTGATATTAGCTACTATCTCCTTCCACTTTCCTCCCTCCTACTCCAATCCAGTTACTCATGTTTTGCTTATTCTTAAATCTTCTCAGATTACTTAATATTCCAGATTAATAAGAAGCATCTTTATAAGCTTTTGCCTTCTTTTGCTCATGATCTCAGCACAGAAAATCGCATCACCCCTTACCTGCAACAGCCAGTGCTGTCTTTGCTCAAAGAACAAACTCAAACCTCTTTAAAAGACACAACAGTATAATTAACACTGAAGAACGATAATCTAACAAGGACCACTGGTGTTGAACAATGCACAGCATTTCACTTGATATTCTTTACTGTGTTACAAATTATCTCTCCACAAAGAAAAACAAAATTTCAAGACTCAATACATGTACACAAAATTTAAATGATGTTACTTGAACACTATCAGATTTCTCCCTCTACAGACAGCAGAAAGATAAACATAGTCTCTTCCACAGCATAGCTCTTCCTTTCAATTTTTCAACCACAAGAACACTGTCAGAAATATCAAAATCCACATTAAGAAGTTTAAAATGTCAAGTAATTTCAGAAGAGCTGCAACCAAGACGCACTAAATGGAAACTACATCTACACAACGAGACTTTTCCACAAGTGGATTACCACTACAACCAACTGCCCAGCTCTTCCATGTGTGTTTGCCAAGAAGGTGCAGAACTATGCTTTCTTTCAGCATAGCCAAGAGCCTTCACTTGGTGCTTCTGTAGCAACAGAGCCTGCTACATACTTCCTAAATGACCTGTCAGAATTTAATATTCTGTCCCTTTTACCTTAACTCATTTTTATAAGTAAGAAGATTATTTTAGCTTTTACAGTAAAAAAATTTGTTTGGAACAGTCATCTGCAGCTCAAAGATGTAAAACCAGACTACTTAATCAGATTACATGGCCTGAATAACTGCTGTGCCATCAGAGTTCCCTAAAGAAAACTGCTTTCTGCCCATAGCAGTCAAAGGTTGTAGTGCCTCAGAATAGCCCAGGCAACTCTAAGTCCCTCCAAAGTTCACTTCTACTTTTCTACTAACCTAATTTATGGGAAAGGAATGTCCTCCTGCAGTAACAACATGACACTTGCAATTGCGAAAGAGCATTTTCACAGATGATGCATTTTGCAGTAGTTAAGACATGCTCTGCTTTTCACTTGTCCCTTTTTTCCAGGATATCCCAACTTGGCACCAAATAAAACTTCAAGTGAAAAACACAAGGAAACTGTCATTTCAGGTCAGAATTTATCTCAAGAGTGACATTGCCAAAAGAAATGGTTATGAGCAAAACCAAACTAGGCACCATAGCAAGATCAAGTAATTTCAACATGGCAGGCCTCTGTCAAGAGCTGTAGAAAGGGACATAACAGCTCTATGAAGCACAAATCCGAGTGTATGAAAGGATGATTTTGTACCATCTTCAAAAATTTCTGTATGCTAGCCCAAATTCTATACATTTTATTTTTAAAAGCAGTATCAGTGTCTCTAAAATACATAGTTGCTACTGTAAACTATGAAAAAAGCTGTGTTTGAACAGTTTCTGTAGCTCTCACTTCAAAAATAATGAGACCAAACATCAGGAACAAAGAGATTCACTCAGGCTTGATGGCAACTCCCTTCACCTAGGGGGGACACAGCACATTGGCACAGCAGGGCCAGTGCACCAATTCCTCCTTGGTCCACCCACCAGAGAAGCCCAGCAACTTAGCAGCACTTTATATAACATGTCAATTTTTAAATAACTTTTTTTGCTGTTTCTAAGAACAGGAGTTGCTATAAATATCAGTAGTATCCTAATTGATTGTGAAATTCTGATACACGAGCACCTGTATGAAAATTGAAACACCCATGTTTAGGCTATCTCAGTATCTGTAATATTTTCATATAAATCTAAAAATTAATCAACTACTCATTTAACAATATAGTATACCAAACAATCCACTGTGAAGTAGTGGTTGGAAAAATACCACTCTAAAATCTACAATGCTTTAACTGAGTATACACCTTTCCTAGAGGAAGGTGCAATTACCTAATTTCCTAAAATTATTTTTCTACTTGTCGGCTCTACAGTATTTTAAGAGAGGTTATCTCTTCTTAGATGAAACATCAGAGACATTTCCAAAGAAAACTCAACGTCTACATTGAGTTTTATTTGCAGAAACCATAATACCCAGAAAGCTCTTAGCATGCTTTCAAGATGATAATACAGTTGCTAGTTTCATAGCTGTCTTTTATCTGTATTATCCATTTGAAAAGAATTCCCAAGCATCAGGTAACTGAGTTACTCCACAACTTATGGACCTTCTCCCTCCTAGAAGCAGACTAACAGATACGAATCAGTGTTATTAAAATTTGCATTATAAAATTATTAAGCCTGTGTTGTTTGAGTCAGAGCACTTACTTCTACTGGAGAGATGAATTACGTAAGTCCGGAAGTAAAACAAAATTATGCCAATACTCATCATAAAACAGTTCCACCATTACAGGATTGCCAAAGACTGATTTATTCTCCCAGACTCTCAGAAGGAATACATATTAACAAAACTGAAAAAACCCCACCCCACTCACAAAAAACTCAAAACCCAGTAACATGAAGATTTCCTCAGGATTAAAAACTTGTACAGCCTATCTGCAATTGTCACTCATGCAACTACACAAGCCTAAAAACCCATAAGCTACTTCTTACTTTAGCATACATAATGTGTATCTTATTTAGTTTAGATGAAGATACTTTTGAATGCAGCATTCTAGTGGTAAAACACCAGGACAGTTTAATTTCCAAAGCCTCAGCACCAGGGGAACAGATTAAACTCTTTCATCTAGTCCGTTCACATTGTTCATTCTCCACATAGCACTTGATTTTTGGACAAAACCAGAAAAAGCATACTATACTCCATGAAAGAATTAATAACCATCTTTAGCACAAAATCTAGGTCAGTTCTAATTACACCTTATTGTAATGGAGGTTTCAGCTACTCCCTGCACAAATTTTTTAGTGTCTCAAGAGAAACATACAAAGAAACAGAGTTGGAATGAAACTGCACAGAAATACTGGTTCCAAGAGACTTTAATGTGGGTGCCAGGGTTTGTGTGTAAATATATATGTATATGCATGTGGAAAAAAACCCTCAGGTGTGAAGAATGGGAGCAAAGGAATGATGACATCTTCAGTACTCCAGCTAGGCAGGTGGTCAGGAGATATTTGTGGTTCATCTTTATATGCTTTCCCATCAGGTTGCTTGAAGATGAACAAATAAGTACACTTGCAGAAATTTAAACACCTGTTTCACTTCTGATTTTATCTAGGAGCCTTCTTTTATAAACACTCCCCTGAAAATTTTCTGCATTTTCCCTTGAGGGTTCAACTTCTTCCAAAGTCACAACTTTTGTGACTTAGTACCTTTGGCTAATCCTTCTCAAACTGTGATATATTGTCTTCTGATGAAGAATAATTGCATGTTCAAAAAAATAACCTATGTTGGTGAGGTTTCTTGAACACTGCAATATCAAAACCAGAACGGCCTCCGTATCCAACAAGTATTTGGTACTTGTACTGGTTTTGTTATTTCACAAACAGTTGGAAATATATCTGAAAAAAGGTTTGAAATTAAGGACAAACCAGTGGTATTTAGGAGCCCAGAAAAGGGGGAAGAAAAATCTATCATGTCTGATGATTGAACTTTTATTTGTTGACCTCCACTCAGCCCACCAAAAGCCCTGGCCCTCTTCTGCCCACATCAGCTCTAAGCACTATTAATTCTTGGATTGCACTGTTTCTGCAGCCATTGATGACAATCATTGGTTTTCCTTTAAAATACATGGTCTAGGGTTCCTTCAGAATTTCTGTCCAGGTCATGAGTTTATTTGCAACAGGAACACATACAGTTCTTTGTCATGTGCATCACAAAGCAGACCTCAGCTACAGCCGGCAGATATGCACTGTATTTAGTCAAGTTACAATCTACTTAATAGTGCTTTTGACTACCCTCTCTCTATTGCTCAGTGGTTCAGATCATCACAGTAAGCTGATGAGCTTTGGCTTTATGGTAACATTTTGCATACTCATCCTCATAAACATAGTATTTGCTCTTAAGCTGGTAGTACAGCACCTGCAGACCCAAGACCCACACTAAAACATCTAGCAACAGATTCCCCCCACTTAGTGTCTATACCTACACAGGAGAGACTGTTTTTATTTCTTTTCTTCCTCAAATTTTCCAATAGAAAACAGAAGTCCTCACTTACTTCAAGCACCTTCATACAGAACTAGTAATGGCATAGATGGCATTAGGAATCCTACTGATTTCATTGTGACAGCCACCAGGCTTTAAAATGAGGGAGTCGTAAATATTCTGTAATCTCCGGAAAAGCATCTTGCTCTTCTTTGAATATATTCTGTGGAATTGTTTCATTTACATAAACAATTTCTAGCTAGAGGCTGCTGAGCAATGCAATGACACACTGTAAGACTAGGCCTTAATTTGTCCTTTTTTTACTCTCCTGCTATCATTTTGCAGGACCAGAACACCACACTCCATTCTTCAGAAACAAAAGATTGCAGAGTCCCGAGTTGTAAGGGAATGGCATGGAGGGAAGACTGCCTCTAGCCCTGCATTACATCTCTCCAGCTTAACAGGATCCTCCTCAAATAAATTAGCATATCTACTATTCTAGTAATCTGCCTGAAAGCAGAGATCTTCCATAGGTTTTATCAAATGACATTGGAAGTGTTATTGTTATTATTGTAACTAAAGAAATAAATATTCACCATATTTGTGAATGATAGGTCATCCAAACTTGTAATTAAACTTCTAAGATCATGATTAAATACCAGTATCAAAGGAGAGCTCACCAGAAGTGGAAAGGATAGGTCCTTGTTAAAACTCTGTGTTGCTATTTCTATTAAAACTATACTTTAATGCAACTTAGAAGAATTCTAGGCCCATAGGGTTCCCTTTTAGTTTGTTTTATTTTTGCAAATTCAAGTAATTAGTCAAGCAAATTTTAGTGACAGTAATCAACACACATCAACAGGCATCATTCAAGTTACTGCTTAAGTAACCATTCTAAGCCAATAGAGAACTTCTACTGTTGTATTTAATTTAGAAGATACTAATCAAAGAGAAAGCTGGTATTCATCAGTGCAGTTAATGCTGTATGTGCACTACTGCATATGTTTTTAAAAAAGAACGTATAATTTTTTGTGCATATCTATATATGCAATGTGCATACATACGTGTATGTGTTTATACACACACACTACAGAGTGTTACCCTTAACCTGGAGTAAGTAAGTGGTGAAAAGCTCTAAAGGCAGCTCAGATAAATTAAAAAGTACATGCTCTAATACTAACATGTGCAATTACTTCAATAATCATAATGAAGAGACTTCTGGTTTAGCCTCAAGTACAACAGAATGAGGTGTTACCTTAAATTTTAACGTTATATATTAACAAAGGAGTAGAACAATGACCAGTAGCTCAGGAAAAAATCAAATACATACATACCTTCACTGCAAAAGGGTCTTTTGATACCGGAGAAATTCACCGTTTCATGCAGCGTTTTCTCTTCTTGACAGTATTCACAGTACGTAACTATGCAGTGCAGTTTCTTATAATCATCAGAACATGCTCTGCTGCAGAACTGATACACTTTGTTCTAAATGCAAAGTTGCAAAGCATCATGAATATGGTTAATGGATAAAATGTTAAAGTCTGACTAGTGCAACTTGAAATAATAGCTGCCACACGACTATTGTGTTTAAGACACAACTTACAAAGTAAACTGAAGAGTGAACATATAATTAGGATATGATAAATTAGGATAATGCTAAAAATTTACAAATCCCAATAAAGTTCACAGTGTTATAAACACTCATCATTTCACGTGAAAACACAACAGAAAATATGCCATTCAATCTTAGCATATCCTCTTTAGATACTTCTCTCAGTTCATAAAGAAGTGTAATAATGGTCTATTGTATCTACAATAACTGAAGATGAAAGCAGATTTCAGACTTACATGTCATCTGAGAAAATAATTTTTTCTTTAAATTCCACAGAAACTATTTATGAACAAAGACTTCCGCTTTTATCCCTACTGAAGATAAATTATATTCTACAAAACCAGGTAGATTGTAACTAAACTTTTTTTAAGAAACTTCAATACCTTATAAAATAGAACTCTGATACAGGTTTTCTAGCTAAGTTTAACCCTTTAAACACATCATCATTCTAATTAGTAACACCAACATCCCCCTCCCCCCCGCCATCCCTTACCTCCCATTCCAGTACTTCTGGCTTTGAACAGAAAGAACTTTTGCAATAATTACATTTCAACTGAATATCACTGGGAGACACAAACTGACCATTTGTTGAAGAATGAACACTGAGAGTCTGAAAAACATAAATATATATACATACATCACTAAAAAAGAAAGTTACCTTTTAAATGTGGGGTTTTTTTCAATTAAGCTTACGGCATTTGAAAATTTAAGACTTTATTTATTAACTCAGGAGCATTTCTAGCAAAAGCACAGCAGGCTGGTCCTTTACCTTAACTCCCTTTCCCTTGTCATCTCAGGTTTTCCAATTTTGAATCTTTACCCTTGCTTCCACCATAATTACTTTATGTCATTGTTTTAACCTTACCTTTCCAATGCCTTTTATTTACCTTTCCAATGCCTTTTATTTAAGGGTAAATACATTTTTTGCCAAAAATAACCAAAAGTATCCCAAAACTAAACACTTCTGTTAATCACAAAACATATATTTTCAGATAAATACATTCCACAGCTTGCATTATTTTGGTGACAGACAAAGACCAACAAACAAGTATTTTCAAATCCAAACCTCACCAAGGCATACCTTATGTAAGCATGCAGCCTGAAAACACAAATACTAAAGTAAAAGGCTTTCAGTGAGAAACCTCACATCTACTCAGATTAAGACAAAACCAGTTAACAGTCCTACGTAGCATCAATCCTATGGCAGGAAGATGTAATTATTTACAGCCAGCCCCAAAACAATTTAGGGTTTTAAGACCGAGAAAAATACTACAGATTGCATGTGTAGGTATGAGAATTTAATTCTGTAACTGAGTAATTTCTTGAAAGTGTTTCTGAGGCAATCAGTAGAGATGAGAAAGCAATTATACAGTACCTGCATCTTTCAGTTTCTTGTATGTGCCAACAGAACACAGCCTTTTGACACATTCCACGTTAAGCAAGAACTATTGGTGTATTGCATGTGTGATGTTCCAAGACAAAAATCTGAATCAGTAGTGATCACTGACACTTAAAGAACCCAGGACAAATTTCTTACATCTGTTTTCTCATCAAACTTTCCCACACTATTTGCAACAAAACAAATATATTTGAAGACAAATTCTCTTCAGACAGATTTGTTACTACCTCTCCACTGTGTAACAGTGAGAATTCAAAAGATTTCTATTAAAGGATACTTTTCTTCAGACTCTCATGTTAGTAAGGGCTCACCTACACTAAAAAATAAATTAAAAATTGTGTTGAGACTTACTGCTGATATAAACCCTGATGTATGTGGGCTAGTACTGCTGAGTGCTAGCTGGCAGTGCAAACAGTATAATTTTATGCAGATACAATAATTCTCTACCAAGAGTTTGCAACCTAAAGTAGTCATGCACATTTCCCAATCACAGGCAATACCTGAGAACCAAATGCCAGGCAGCAGAAAGATGACACCTTTACCTCAATGGCCCTTTGGCCCATATCAAATTTACATACATGACTTCTATAACAACTTTCTTCTGATGCCCTCACACAATACTAACAAATTCCTACCATTATATCCAGCAACTGTCCCTGTGGCTGAGCAAGGTTTGCTTCACTTTGTCTACTCTGTATAGCTGAAGACCTGCACCAACATGAGGGCCACAAAGGCATTTTTAAGTGCAAGGTCCATCCAACCTGTGCACTTCTGCACTTGCAGGTTTCTTTGCAAAGCAAACACCATGCTCAACACATGCAGCTGGGTGGGTTATGGAAGCCCTAGAAGCTCTCATTGAAAATGAAAAGAAATCAAGAAGCAAGTATACCCAGCATCTCCAGTTCAGGAATGAAGGAGATGTAAAGAACTAGTAGATGTGGCAACTTATACAGAAACACTGAGGACAGAGTGAGGAATGAACATGAAATAAACTAAGTGGTCATCAAATGAAAGGCAACCCTTATCTTGCACATCTCTAGTTACCTTTAAATATGGGACTCAAACAACCTATTGTGAGTGCTACAAGTTAAAACACAGGTTTTTTTCTGTTTTCTGAGGTATGCCACAGTTAGCTTCTTTTATTTCTTTTCCCATTTACTGGAGTAGAGATTCAGACTCACATAGTCTATAGCGCTGGTCATTGAGAAAAAACAAAAAGCTAGAGAAGTGAGAACGAAGAGTTTGAGACTACTTGAAATTGGAATTTGTTTTAAAGGATATTTACACTTAACTACAGATTAAACAAATCTAAACTACTAAGCATTATTACTTCTAAAAAAACCCCAAAAGCAATGTTTTTTTTATCATGAGCTCCTCTGGTTAACTAAGTATTTTTCCAGAGAAACCCTGTAAAGAACTGCATTCACACTAATGAAAGTTCTAAACCAAGCAGAAGACAGATTTTAAATCAAGTTAATCACATTATTTTGTACACCTCTTTAAAGTTTCAATTACCCTGCTTACAATTAAGGACTGCTTCTGCATAGTATTTTGAGCCAAGATGACATGTATATAGTATTTTCACCATCTTGCTTTGCCTCTAACTTACAAGGTACTTAAAGTACCTTTAGGAATTATTTGGGAGCACAATAGCACACAAAGAATAATAAAAGAAAAAAATATAATAAATTTATTAAAATCGTTTGCCAGTCACCCTGAACACAAAGTTTTACCTATGCTATGCTTTATCAAAGACATCTCTGAAGTCATGTACATATATTTGCTCTTTTGAGAGCCTGCTCTGAACAACAAGAGCATGGAAAGTGCAAGCAAAGCAAAAAAACCATTGTAAAGCCCTTTTCAGCCTTCAATGCAACCAGCTCAAACTAAGCTAAGTTGCCAGGTTAATAATGAACAGTGGGCAGGCACAGCCCAGGATCCTCTGAGAGGACAACCACAGCAGCACAGCTTCTAGCCCGCCCTGCCACTGCAGCATCTGTGACAGAGGGTGATTCTTGCTCACAGCAACACAAAACCAAATTGTGGAAACACTTCTGCACATAAGTGTACAGGTGGAAGAGCTCGTGGGCAGCCAGACTGAGGCTAGGTCTTTTTTTTCAGATGAGGGAAAAAAAAAACCTTTAAAGAATCAAGTTGTTCTTAACATGCATGAGAGAAGCAAACACTTATAAGGAATCTTCTACATGCTATCATCCACTAGGACTTCCACAAACAAAATCAAGGGCACTAAATTAAACAGGGAAGGAAACAAACATTCCCCTCACACTCATGCACACACAGACCTTCCAGCTTGGGCATGGAAGCCTCAATCTTTTTATGATCAAATTAAGAAGAATATTTGTCTGTGTGCATGTGTGTGTACAAGAAAGAGAAGTGTAAGGCATATAGTGAAGAACACTTCCAGACACCATCACAATGGTAAAAGAGAACAATATTAGTGAATAACCAGACTGAGTACCCTGCTAAAAACCATTGTAATTATTACCCATATTGATCCTACAATTCTCCAGATACATCCATAAATTGGAAGAAAAACCCAAAGCAATTAAAGCTTTAGCACAAATTTTGCACAGACCTGTATTTTGCCAAATAGTTTGTACTGTCATACACTTACACAGCTGCTAACTTTGGGAAGACACTTGTACAACAACCTCCATGTTCACAATAAATAATCAGTAGTTTATTTTTCCCTAAACAGCAACATCTTCAACTGACCCAGTAAAAGTACCAATAGCAATACTGTTTTAAAACAACAATACACCTTGGGAACAGCTCTGTTCTCATCTCTGCAGTAACACCCTCCTAGACAAAGCATAGAAGAAAAGATACAGTCCCACTATTATAACACCAACTGCCAAACAAAATCACATAAAGCAGGCTGTTCTCTCTCTTTTACTCTCTTTCTTACAAGGATCAATGCTCTTACAGGCTGGCCGCTCAAAGGAGAATGTAGATATGGACATAAACTGTAAAAAAATCAGCTCAATTGAATCTTTCAATACATTAAAAGAATAACTAGCTAGAAACAAAAGGTTATTTTTAAGATACAGTGATAATCAATCCTAAAGTTCTGTGAAACACACCCATTTCTAAACCAAAAGGACTAAAATACTGGCAGAAGGGAGAAAACACAGCCCTCAAATAGCAATTATTCTATTCCGAGAAGGATAACTCTTAAAAGAAAAAAGTCTAGGAAGAATAGGCACAGTAGGAAAAAGGGATGAATATGAAGCCAGAAAATTAAAATAAGAGTTATTTCCATTAGTAAACAGTGAAAAATATGAAGCACCATAGTAAATCAACCATTTTTTCACTTAGATTCAATACTTTTACAGGTCACTTAGGTACAAAAGAAAACTCAAGGGAGCACTTACAGTGAAAAGCTCACAATCAAGTATACCACCCTTTCCACCTGAATACTAAATGAACAGAACAAAGAAGCTTTTCTCATACATTCAACCCTAACCTTATGGTGAATATATTTTATTCTTCTACACAGTGACTATACAAAAGCTATGAAAGGTTAAAACCCAACAGTGCTGTTAGAGCAAACTAACTGTAAGCAAGTGATGATATACCCATTCTCGGTCTTTACTAAGAACTCACAGACTGCAAGCCTGCTTCAATTAAACTCCAATGCAACACTGAAGAGAGCTCTACATGCAGCACTGAGACTACAACAGAAGCATCAGCAAGGTCTCAGTAAGACCACAAACTGACTACCAGCATTAACTGATCTGGCAACTATTCAATAATGTTGCTTAATGTTGACTTCAGTGCAAATCCAAGAAGGCCCAGGCTGAATTCATCATTCACTGGCTGTATTTATTCCAAGAGCTCTTGGGGACACAATTTATTGTAAACTCATGTATAATAAAGTAGATGTTAAATGAGTTTGCAAGAAGTATTACAAGTCTGTCATTACATATTAACAATATGCAGCTACTCTGTTAATCAGTTCCACTGACAGACATCAACCAAACTGGTTATGATGGAAACACAGGACATGGCTACATGACAGAGGTCAACCCCGGGTATATTAAAGAGGCAATTAAAAGACTGATTTGCTGTCCAGTTGACAAAAACCAGCAAAATTCAATGACAAATGGCAAAACCCTGCATGGGTGTAACTGCTCAACAACACGAGGAACCAATTATCAATTATCCAGTGCATGTCTGGGAAAGATGTTTTTACATACAAAAATTGAAACATACTCTTTAAAAATATCCTTTGATCACCTAAAGATTAATGGCCACAACACATTTCACTTATGCTTTAACCTTAAGTCATACTGAAAATACAACACTTTCAACAAGCATAGCAGCCTCATCCATATCGTTAGCCTTGCAACACTCCAGTTTCTGACCACAATTTAAACAGCTAGTATTGTCCATAAATGAAATGACTGAGGCTCTAACCTTTCACTTCAAAAGCAATCACTACTCTCCATGGCAGACCTTTGTTAGTACTATATTCAATCTGAGAATTTTGTTACTGTATTTAATACAAAAGAGGATAAATTTGTTGATCTTCAACACAAAACAGCAAGGCTCACATCCATGAAGAAGCTGAGGTGGTAAAAATAAAATGAGCAGTGATATTGCTTTGTATTTTCTAACAATATAAAGCAGAAATTGGTTGTTATTATCCAATTTTGTAAGTTTAAGACAGCAGCTAGTGTTACCATTATGAAACAGTACTTTGATCAAAGAAATTGTTATGAGCCAGAAGCATCTGCTACATTAATTGTAACTCTCAAGCAAGTATATACAAGCAAGTTAGTTTAATAAGCAAATACTTAACACAAACACACTCACACAAATATTTAGGGAGGAAAAGATTTAACACAACAGCTAACCTGAAATTTAGCTACACAACTGGAACTGCAAAAGTTGTACAGTTTTCCATCAGGCATTGTGGCTTGATATTGAGGTAAAGAGTTTCGTTTACAAAAGTGGCAAATAATTTCCATACCTAAAAGAAAAATGTAGTTTACAAATAAAATAAACACAAACTAATAGGAAAAAAAATAGTATTACAGGTCAACCTTTTCCAGTACTTCAATGTAGACAATTAAGATTTGTCTGTTTGCCAGTCAGCTTCTAGAAGTCACAAAAACCAAAAGAAATTACGGAAGTTTTGATAAATACTTTCACTAAAGATCAGCACTAAATACAAAATTACACCTTCTTTCATAAAATTCACTGGAACATTTTCACTTTCAGGTTGAGATCTGTGACTGCTTTGCATATTGAAGCACACACACTTTACTTACTGGATCAAAAATTTTACCTAGAGAATATCTATATGCATTATAACTACCTCCCCCCTTCTCTTGCTTAACTGAAAAAAACCCAAAACAGGGTGAAGTTGGATCACAGAAGAGAATATGAATTCATATGCAAAAGGACTGCACTATCATTCTGTAACACATCAGAGCACGTTATGCTTCAGCATTTTTTGCACTGGAAACCTTAAGACAGCTGAAAATTCTTTCCAACATCATGAAAAAAAGCCAGTGAGGAAAATGAATCCTCATGGGTACATTTACTGGTATTCAATAGAAGATGGTCTTTTTCTTTTTTTTTAAGAAGTTACAAAAGCCTGCAAAGTCATATCTGTATAGACTAACTGTAAAACAAAACCACCCACCCCCAGTGTTCAAACTTAAAAAAAAAGTCTACTCTTAGCAGTGATGAAAATCCATCATCCTTTTCACTTACTTTGTGATTTTGCATATTTTGATTTGTGTGTGTTCATGCATACAGTTGAGCAGTATGGCTCCAAGTATCCATTAGGTCCTATGCACTGAGTCATGTCAAAAAACCTGCACTGAGCTCTGCAGCCAGTACAAGATGTTAATTGGCCACATTTCTAAAACATAAAACAAAGCAAAAGAATGCATTAGTTAAAACTATGCTTGGCTTTTGACTTTAAATTATGATCTAAAAAAAAACACAAAGGAAAACTTTTATTTCTGCCATCTGTTCCCCCATCAGATCCTTCCTGTATTAACTCTCCTGATAATCCTCTCAAGAGCACTCAGCACTATGGTTGGGTCTTTTACTCCTGGGGAAAAGCCAACTAAAGCTAACCTTCTGTGTAAAGACAAGACACACATACACCCACTTCAAAAAACTCAAACCAATAAAAAAACCCAACTGCATCCCAAACTCCACTGTCTGCAAACTGTGAACTGTGATAAGAGCATACAGCAAGTTGTGCTGAGTTGAAGAGCATGGAAGAACTCTCTTCCTCTCCTTGCAGATGGGACAATGGTTGTAAGGAAAGGAACAGGAATCTGGCATGGCTAATATGAATCACAGAAGGGGTAAGCTTTGAAAAGACCTTTGGTCCAACCTCCCTGTTCAAGCAGGGTCTTCCTAGAGCACATTACACAGGATTGCATCCAGATGGTTCATTAATATCTCCACTGAGGGAGACACCATAACCCCTCTGGGCAATCTGTTCCACTGTGCAGTCACCTGCATGGCAAAGAAGTTATGAATATGAAGAATAAATAAACTCTGGGGAAAAAAAATTGTATCTTCAATCCTCCAGGCTGAAGGAACACACTGCAGAGTTTCTATGCTGAACTGTGACTCCATGAACCTGATAACAAACTCAATTTTGACATATCTCAACATAGTAGACAGTCCATCAACAGTTTTCCACAGAATGGAACGAATGTTCTATAAAAGGCACAGAAAAGCTGCACAGAGCAGAAATACCAATGACACAGTCAACATACAAAATCAATAGTTCTGATGTGCTACATGTATTACATATGTCAGTGTCAGGCAAATACCTCCAGCACCATAAAGAAAGGTTCAGAAAAAGATATCTAGACACTTTCTCTGCCCATAGAAATGGTATCATGGTTTTGACACTGACAGAGAAAATTCCTCATTCCAAAAATTATGGGCCTCCTACTAGACAGACTCTCACCTTATTAAGTATTAGAAAATTGTCACTTAGGCACTTAAGATTTCTTCCCTCTGAAATAAATTATTTTGGCACTCTCTCTCCCTCTTTCCCTATTCTCAAGGATGGAAGGGGGAAGGAAAGGCAAATCATGTTTCATAGCTGCTTCACTTTGTTCAGAGTAAGAGAAGCTTCAGAGGATATCTTTGCTCTTCCTATTTTTAATTACCCAAATTTGAGAACTGTTAAAATCCAGTCTTACAGATAGCAAGAGATTAAATTCATGGGTTTAAAGGGTCATCTTTCCTTTACTAAGAACATTCACACAAAAACATACAAATACACATACATGCCTGTGCCACAAACTGGATCTAGCATCTTGCAGAGACCAGCAAAATTTCCACACAACTTCACAATTTCCACATGCTGTTTTGATGAAACCTTTGCTGGGGATTTCATCAAAAAAGGAGTATCTGTCAAGATACTGAACTCCTACCTAAAACAGGATATAAAATACAACACTAGGATACTTCCTTCCTAACAGTTTTTTTTCCATTTGCCTTTAAACATGTTACCCAGCATATCATTATCTTCCTAATCAGCCACAATTCTGACAAAATTCTCACTAAATATCAACACCAAAATCAAGCAGTTATACTATTCTGTGACTTGGAGCTATTCTGCTGATACACTTCCATCTCCTCTGGCAAGCTAAGAGACGAAAGCAGAGCATCCAGAGAACTCTGAGTTATACTACCAGGACTTGATTTCTTGGAACATGCTTAATAGACAACCACCATAAAAAAATCTCCTTTTACAAATAGCCTTGGTAGCTGCAGAACAAACCAAAATGTAAACCTAGAAGCATTGATACAAATATGCTGGCAAATAACTTAACTGAAACTTTCACAAGTTCCACATCCAAAAGAGAAATCCAACAGAGGCCACAGTGACTTCAAGGAACAGCAAGACAAAAGTA
The DNA here is from genome assembly GCF_008360975.1 of Lichenostomus cassidix. Classification (NCBI taxonomy): domain Eukaryota; kingdom Metazoa; phylum Chordata; class Aves; order Passeriformes; family Meliphagidae; genus Lichenostomus; species Lichenostomus cassidix. The sequence goes on from NC_139479.1 coordinate 71,578,064, forward strand.
CAAGCTTTAAAAAATTAAGTTATAGTAAAATGATCAGAACATAATTGGAAAAAATTCACTGTGTCAGCAAACTACATGTTTTGACAAAAACTCCTGAAAGCAGAAACAGCTTTTGCTAACTAGCATTTCAAATACCTCATCGTTTAGGTTACGTGAAGAAAGGATCAAGTACACTAAGAACAGTGCAGCAGCATGTCAGTCACTTCTGAATTTCATAAATCCTCAAAATATTGGAGTTGTTCACTGACTTCACCATATCTCTTTCAGAGTTAAAAGCAACAAGAAAAATTCTTATTCATATCTAGTAATAACCTAGCAAACCTAGATCTAATTTATAAAGACTGCAAAGACTATGAATTTCCAAGAAACATGCCAAGTATGCAGAAGATTCCGTGGGTAGGAGCAAAACCATAATAAAAAAGCTCTCATTTTATTCTTGTCATAACAACTAAAAAGAATGTTTCAGCATTTCTGCATTATTAGAAATTTTAACATTGTTACAAATGTGAACAAGACAGGACACCAGTGGAAATAAGGCAAATCAGAAGGCTGAAACCCTCTTTAAATGTATTGCTCCTAAAACGTTGTAATCATCATTTCCGTCATGCTGAACATTTTTATTATTATTTCCATCAGCCCCTAAACTTTTGAGTTCAAATATTAAAACCATTAAAAAAAAACACGGAGTACAACACTGTTATTAAAAAAATATTAATGCACACCTGAAAATATTCAACCAGTATTATACAGGTATCTCAAACATTTATCTTTTTAAGAGTCTAACTCAAAGACTCCACTTACATCAACAGAGAACCTCACTATATCTCTAATGTTTTTGAATACCCATAATGCAAACTAAGAATTTTTTAAGTGTGGAATTTCCAGATGAGACTCTCTTTTCAAGTTTCTCAGCTAAATTCCATTTCTACTCTCAAATTCTTCCCAATATACTCTTTCGTCTCTAAGTACCTGCAGTATTCATTCTGCAGAAGGAACACTTGAGAATCCTTTCTCTCAAAGTACCCTTCTAGCTGCCATAAACAAACAGAAGATTCACTAAAACTAAGGAGAACTACAGTAATACAGAGGGTCAAAAAGCATTCTTATGAGGTAAGGACTTTCACCCTGGAAACAAGATAACTTAAGAGAATAACGACACAACCAAAAATGATATTATGTAGGGCACTATGGATAAACTGTTCAGTGTATTTTCTAATATTAACAACTATGCAAAATCACGTGAATATCAACAGAAGTTTCAAAATAAACAGGAGGCAGCTCTTCATGTAAGAAACAGCAGGTCAACAGAACCTCCTCCCAAAGAGAGTAATGGGTGGGAAAACTGCTTGTACGTGTTCACAAGGAGACTGGACAAGCACTAATTAAAGAGATTTGCCAAAATAGTATACAGGAACATTGCATGAAGTTCAACACATGCTCTGACCTCTAGAGAGTCAGAAGCTAAGAGAATGCTCAGGGCAAAATACCCTAAGTTCCTGCCCTATTGTTACTCTTCCCTGTATGCCTACTTACATCACTGCGTGAGTCTCAATCCCTGATGAGAACCATAACAGCTTTCTCAGGTTCTCACTACAGTATGCTTTTAATTTATTATTTTAACCATCCTCAAGGAAAAGTGGGCATTCAGGAACAAAATGAAGGAAAATGTAAAGCTGTGTCAATGTTGTTGATATTTCCTGGCAGGACACCGAAAGAACTTCACTAGTAGAGGAAAACCAGAGCAAAATACCAAAATCTTCACTAGTGACTAATTAAAGAGGGAACAAAAGATGCAAAACTTCCTGAGTCTTTATTTTAAAAATCACTGTTGCCTTCTATGTTTCAGAAGAACAAAATCACAGTCATATAGACTGGAGAGGACCTCCTGAGGTCAAGTGCAGCCTCCACCTCAAAGCAGGTCCAGAGGTGTTTGCTCAGGATCTTGGCCTCAGTATAATCTGAGCATCTCCAAAGACAAGCACTCCAAAACCCTTCAGGAGGATTTCATCATCCTTGTAAGAATAAAAGAGAAAAAAAAAAAAAAAAAGAAAAAATAAGAAAAAAAAGCTTTATCTAAGTAAGTTTACCCTTGCTTTCAAGTTGTGTCTCTTGCCTTTCTTCCTTCCACTGTGCAACTCAAAGAAGAGTACAACTTTGTCTTCTTCTGTCTCATCTCATTAGATAACTAACCTCCCTTTAAGCTCCTCAGGATTGAAGTAACATCTCCTGAGCCTGTACTACTATGTCACGTGCTCCAGCCACCAAAACACCTTGGTTGCTCTCCACTGAACTTCCATCAGTGTGACAATGCCTTTCATCCTGTCAAATGCAAAACTGGCCATGGTACTCCAGATGCATTCTCAAGAGCAGAAGGATAGAGTAGCATGGAGCACAAAAATCACCTCCCATGTCCTGCTGGCTGTACTGTTACTAATACAGCAACGGGATGCCCACTCAGGCTTTGGAGTGCCCATCCTTGCAGATACTCAAAAACTCAAATGGATGTGGTCCTAGAGGACCTGCTCCAGGTGACCCTGTTTGAGCAGGGGGCGGACAAGCGGACCTCCAGAGGTCCCTTCCAACCTCAAGCATTCTGTGACATAACCCAAGATGCAGTTGCCCATCTTTGCTGCAAGAGCACACTCCTAACACCTGTCTGTCAAGACAGATGAAGCAGTACCATCTGCTTCATCTGCCTTGACAAGGCTAGAGAGCATGATGAAGAACATGCCAGCAGTATAAGGGAGAATTCTTGCTCCAACTTCTCCCATGCAAGAGCCAGTCAATGGAAAATATCACAACAGCAGCTGATTGCTACTAATGTAGCAGCCCAAAGATTTGCTTCCAGTCAAAGGAAATGCCTTGGTAGTTAAAACTCAGATGGTCCTTGGTAAAACATTATTAAATATTTCTCAATCCAGGCAAACCTCCCTGGTAGCTTTATAAGGAATAAGAGGTTTGGATTAGAATTAAGAAAAATACCAGGAAATTCCCAGACAGAAACACAGTATGCCTGTGTTCAAACAGAAAAGGAGAAAGAAGATGAGATTTTCTGTGAACAGAAAAGCAGACATATTCACTACATAGAATTTTATGATAACAGAGATCCCTCTGAAAGGTAATCAAGGAAATAGCAGCTAAACTACTTCAGATTCATTTGAAAGGATGGATGGTCTGATGGATCCAGAGGCAACATGCAAGTCTACAGAAAAGAACCAGATGTCAGCAGAATCTGGAACAGCAAAGAAGAATAACTAATTTATTGGCTCTTAAAATACAGCACCCAAATAATCTCTCCCCTAAGAGTAACAACTGTAAACTCTTCCTCAAAAACATTTGCCCAAGTCCTAAGAGCAGAAGATGAAGCAATTGCTTTTGTGGCCCTTGAACACCGAGTAATTTACGTTTACATTCCATCAGCTGAACTCTGCAAACAGCTAAATCGATAACTTGTCCAGTACTTTTCCTTGGCATCTCCAACTGCCATTGCTCTCTTTTTGACACTTGCTCTACTCTCAAGACACTTGTCTTCATGTCTTTTAAAAAAGCAAGTTACTTCTACATTAACTGAGTCTTTCAGCGGTTTCTGTTTTGCCTTTTCTCTCTTCCCCTCAATCCCATGCACATAATTACTCCAGGTATGCCAGTGGATGGATGTGGTTATATCCATCATAACTATGATACCTAGTCGTATCACCTCCTTGCTTCCTCTTCCCAAGAATCTCCTGTGCTCCCAACACAAATCACACCTCACATTTCTGACTGCCCTGTGTCGTTTTCTTCAGAACTACAAAGCTATTTTATCATTTCTGATGGACCCATCTCATCTTCTAAAATATCGACATTATAGTATTCTGAACAGTTATGAGGAATGATATTTAGATGTCTAAGAAATCTCATTACACAGCTTTTATTGAAGAGCAGAGAATTCTACAGCTGGAAGACAGACATTTGAAGAAGAAATGGCAAAAGAAATGGTTCCAGAAAGGAGTAAATAAGTAATATAAAAAAAGGTAGAACGCATAGTTTCTAGGACTTAATTTGCATCAGAGATGCAAGAAACTTAGGGTCATAAACACCAAAAGGTCTCAAAAAACCTCCCACATCACTAACCAGGAAGAAAGAGGAAATTATTATTCCTTGGTTGATAAAGATTTATGTCTTTTAACCATGGGAGACATGGCAAAAAGCATCTAGCTGTCTCCATTTGTAGAAGTGTGCACAGTATGAGATACCAGTATTATCAGAGATTACTTAATAGTAAACTGAGTATTACCTGAAGCAAACAGAAGTGGTTTATTATATGAGAAAGAGACTCCACTATTGAACCACAACTTGATCTGGCTGAAATCACAGAACTTCTCTTTAAAAAGTGACCAGAAATTTAAAAAAAAAACGAAAAACAACCATACAAAAAAACACTCAAACAAAAAAACCCTAAACCAAACCAAACCAAAAAAAACCCCAACCAGGCAGTACTTCCAACATGTCAACATAAATGGGCTGTTCAACTCTCACAACTACTGACTTTGTCAAGAGACCTTAATCTTGAAACAGACACCTGGAAATAAGAGTTTATAAAACAGTAACAACAGCAGGAAGTGGTAGATTCTGTAGTTAATTGTACTATCAAGATAAAAAGGCAGACAGGAAGGACAGTCTGTATTAATAGCAAAGAAGCACAGAAAAAAACCCAGACATGCATGGGACAAGACAAAGTTGAAAACCCTAGATGCTTCCACTGAAGTGCTAAGTGACAAGATATCCTATCAGAGCATTTGGTGGTATTTAAACCACTAGTTAACAACACACTTTTTGAGACTAAGTACAAACTCTTTGTAAGCAATTAATTGTTAGCTGCAGAACAGATAAGCATATTATTGTACACAGTGAAGGCCATTAAACCCCTGCACAGAGATAAAATACACAAATTAGTTTTAAGAGTTTCACAAAAGCAGTTCCTTGGCAAGGAGCAGAAACTGAACAAGGAAGCACAAGTGCCCAGGGTGTTTTTTCTGTTGCTTGTAAGTGAATAGCTTAGAGGGATGGCATAGGCTCATTAGTCTTGAAGCATGTTCAGCAGTAAGTCTTTAGCTAATCAAGAAGTCAACCAAATGCACTTTTATTCAGTATTGAAAATTTTTCATCAGATGAAAAGCAAGCATCCTCTCCAACTGGAAAAACTCTCATTTGGCTTGCATTCATCCAGTATCATTTCAGTCCAGAGCTATTAAAATACCTATGAAGAAATAGCCAGAGCACCTCTCCCACCCACTCCCCTTTCTGGCAGTAGATGAAGACCACAACTTTTAAGAAGCACCCAAAGCAAGCAAATCCCTGGTCATATGCTAACAAGAATTTTAGTTACAGAAACAAAGCAAAAAAAAAAAGTAAAGAAATATTTTAAAATAGCAAGGCATTAAATGCTTTCATAGTAGAATCAAGAGCACTGTAGACTGATCAGGCCAGGAAGCAAAGTATTTTTAAAAGCAGATACAGACACTGCTTTAGCTTAGTTGAAAAAGCCAAAAAGGAAATTGTGTGGTTGGTTGCACAAGGTAAGTCTCAGAATATTCCCCTTGTTCCTTAGAACAAGGTTGTCAAAACCTCCACCTAAAACCAAAACGCAAACATGGGAACTAGCTTGAAAAGGAAGTCAACTAATTTTGTGGAGACAGAAAACATACAGTAGTATCAAAAACAGGAACACTGAAATAACCTAGGTATGTGCTTGTGGTTAACATGGCTTTATGGCAGGAATATTTGAGGTCACTTCCAATTTGTTGCACAGATACTAATTTTCAAATGGATCATTCAAGTAATTTTTAAATGGCCACATTTTCCTTTTTTGCTACAGAAAATGCCTGCTCGAAGAAATAGAGTATTTCAGCATCTGAACAATACCACAGACAATTTCAGTCACCTCCTGACCAAATATAATTTCATTCTCTTCTAGGGTGGTGAAGGATTTTTTGTTTTGTTTAATGTCATTTTTTAAGTTCCTCTTGCCCCTCTACATGTGAAGGGTTTGAACCTCAGTGCAATAGTTAAGGAGTTTATAACTTAGCAGGAATCGTCATCTTCAGGTATAAAAAAATATAAACACTTCCAATGAGAATTTTGACATTTTATCTGAATTGTCACACTTACTTCATTTTTAAGGAATAATTTAATCATTATTTTATCTTTTTTTTAAGCTTGATTTGCACTTAGCCATCTTCACAAATGGCTGTTGCATCATAGAGAAATTAACTTTCTCTTGCATATAACTACAGTGAGCACTAGTTATGTTATGCCTATTTATTATTTTTAATTGTTTTGGAAATTATTTTTATTTTGTAACTTTTTAATACTTAAAAAAAACCAAAACAAAACAAATTTAAAAAAAAAAACCAAACAAAAATCCCCCCCAAAAAAACCACCTAAGCTCTACAATCACTTGAAGTTTTAGGAAATAAAGAACAGCCATGACCTCTCTGGAAATCAAAACGTATAAAGCAATATTAAAGACTATGTGTATCTTACTTTTAAAGCAGGTTCTGAACTGGTATATAGGAAGTTAAGTGCAACCATCACCTTCAAAGGTGACTTAGGACATTAAAGAAAAAAACCTACACTCCATTCCAGGAATACCACTGTTTCTTACTCCCAGGAACAGTCTAAAGCAGAGAAAAAGAAATACTTTGCAGCAGAGGGATTACTTGCAGTAATCCAATTACTTGTCATTCTGAGAGCCACCGTAATTTTTATTACCCACAAATTTAATTTTTTCATTCCAAGAAAAGAAGAAAAAAATGTCCATGATGATTACTGAAAAATTGTGTGTTCAAATCAGTGTAATATTTATTTAAAGAAATTGTGATTAAGTATATAGATAGGTACAAGTAATAAGGAGTTTTCGTTTATTACTACCACAAATGTATGGCAATTTTGATAGGTGTATAACGTTTACAATATAAACTGCTTAATACAAAGCTCATACCAGTAAGACCTATTTATTTTACAACTGCTTGAAAGAAAACATTTGCTAAAACTCTTATGTGACACAAAATAATTAGTTGTACAACACAATGCCGGAATCAAATGACATCAACTTTTTCTGTATTATTTCTTTCATTAAGTTTATTTCAGTATGTAATAATAACTCTCCCAAACTCTCTCCTTGAGCATTTCTCCTTCAAAAGCAGTATCTAGTAGTTTCCAAGAAAACATTGTTACAACTGAACAAAACAACCTGTAATTTACCAATTGTGGCCAAGTGGGTTGTCAGTGACATTTTCCAGTCTAAATTTCTTTTCTAATAAACAAGAACTCCATGAACATACTCAGCTCAAAAAACCTAAATTAACTTTAAACCTAAATAAACCCTGCTAGACAACTAAATAATTTTAAGGTTTTGTGTCCTGAGCAACTTTGGACACCTACAGCATACACTAAAAGAACTCCTAATTTTATAGTTTGAGTTTCATTCACTCATGGAATCACAGAATGGTTTGGGTTGGAAGATCATCTAGTTCCAATTCCCCCTGCCATGATCAGGGACACCTTCCACTACACCAAGCTGCTCAGGGTGATTCAACGTGGCCTTGAACACTTCCAATCACAGGACATCCACAACTCCCCTGGGCAACCTGTTCCAGTGCCTCACTACCCTTACAGCAAAGATTTTTTTCCTAAACTCTAATCTAAACCTACTCCTTTTAAATCTAAACCCATTCCCCCTTGTCCTGTCACTACATGTTCTTGTAAATAGTCTTGCCCCATCATTCCCTAAGTTCCCTTCAGTTACTGGAAGGTCACAATTAGATCATCCTGAAGCCTTCTCTCTTCCAGACTGCGCAACCCAAACTCTCTCAGCTCATCGTCACAGGAGAGGTTCTCCATCCCTCTGATCATCTCAGTGTCCCTTCTCTGGACTCACTCCAACAGGTCCATGTCCTTCCTGTGCTGAGGACCCCAGATCTGGATGCAGCACTGCAGGTGGGGTCTCAGCAGAGCAGAGCAGAGGGGCAGAATCTCCTCCCTGCCCTGCTGCCCACACTGCTTTGGATGCAGCCCAGGACACTTTTGGCTTTCTGGGCTGTGAGTGCACATGGCTGGCTCATGTCCAACCTTTCATCCATCAGCACCTCTGCAAGTTCTTCTTGGCAAGGCTGCTCTCCATCTGTTCATTCCCCAGCCTGTATTGATACTGGGAATGCCCTAACACAGGTACACTTTGCTCTTGGTCTTTGTCCTTTATCTGGACATCTGTGAAGCCTTTGACATGGCTGAGATTCCCATGCACCCACTTCAAGCTTGTCCAGGTCTCTCTCAATGACATCACATTGCTCAGATGTATCACTGCACCCTCAGCTTGGTGCCATTTGCAAACTTGCTATGGGTACACTTCGTCCCTTGGCCTATTCCTTAATGAAGACACGAAATAACACTGGTCCAAATATGGACCCCTGAGGGACACCACTTGCCACTGATGTTTATCAAGACTCTGAATTACTGACCACTACCTTCTGGATGCAAACATCCGACCAATTCCTAATCTGGCTAACAGTCCTCCCATCTAATTCATCACTTTCCAATTTGGATAGTAGAACACTGTGGGAGACCAAGTCAAAGGCTTTACAGAAGTCTAGATAAACAACATCAATAGCCCTTCCCCCATCCACTCATGTAATTACTCCATAACAGAACTCGGTTGGTCAGGCAGGAATTTCCCCTAATAGTTTCTCTCAATAATACCCTAAACTCCTCACACTCCATGAATATTTGAAACCTACCAGTTGAGAACTACACTTAATCACCATTCCAAACCAGATGCACACAAGCACTCAAATTAGGCTTCTCACAGCCTATTATAGTTGCACAGTACCAAATATTATGATAAAAGAATCAAGAACTTCCTTGCATAAAACCTGCTGTCAGAACTGAATGAACCAAAACAACGTGTCTCAATTTTAAAGGTTCTCACAATAATGCACAAACTTGATGCTACTTGTGAACATTCTTGGTACTGCAAACTGCTCTTCCTCCCCAAATTAAACCAGAACATACAACTTGCTACCCATATCCTTCTCATTCTCAAAAACATATCTAAACACAAAATACAACAATATGTGAACAAATACGATATATCTGTCATTAAAGAACAAATTTATCATTTAACCTCAAAATTCCGTGTTCATTTCATACTTCCATGTGCAGTGTAAGTTATACTGGTTGTGTGGGAGTGTCTCATGTTCAAAGTTAATCTCCTGCACTTTTGTTTCTTCAAGACAGTATTCAACGTTTCTTCAAGTCTTTCCATGGCTTCTGGTCATGCCTATGTTTTTAGTAGCTTGAAAACCTATCCTGTCCCTTTTGGTACAGCTGTGGCAAAAAAATAATGCTTATGTTACGCTTCCAGTTACACTGTTTACATCGCACGTTTCCAGCTTTGCCCTTTACACATAGCACAGACACAGGAACAGGCATCCCCAAAAGGATCAGAGCTCAACGCCCAACGAGAAAATACAAGCACACATGATGCAACGTTAAACAACTTTGCAACACAGCACGGCAGTGCCTCTTCTCTTGGACCACTGGTGTCTTAAAAATGGGCAGAGATGAAGAATGAACCCCATGCAATGTGCAGCACTGGGGGCACTCACATATTCAAGTGTGCATTTCAAAGTAAGAAACAGAAATTTTTTGCTAGTGTAACAGCACTGTCATACTTCAGAACACTACCCCTATAAACTCAGAGCAGAACAAACCAAGTGAAAGAACCCAAATAATAAAAACCATAAATCCCCATACTCTATATCCTCTCCTGAAGTATTTAATATTTCAGAGCTATCCTACTATACTGTAAATACTGTGATTAACATTTAAACCTTCCAGCCAACATTAGCAACAGCTCAGAGCTAAGCAGGCTCTGCAATATGTAAAAGGCATCAGGATCAGATTTCTTGATTTGGAATTATTTTTAAATACAATTACTTCTATCTTTACAGTCTTAAAAATAAATTAAAAGCAAACGAAGTAAGTAAAATGAAAGCATAAAATTTAACACATGGAAGGATCAAAGTAACAATTATTTAAACCCTATGCTGCACAATGGAGATGAGACATAGTACAAGTATAAAGCAAATGAGAGCCTTCTCACAGCAATGTCCAATCTGTAAGTTCTACATATTTTTTAATGTTTCCGCTGCATACAAGTTAGTTTTATATATAAAAACCCCCATAACTTAAGGACCAGTAAGCCTGTGTGTTGTGCTTGCTATTAATATGCTTCAGATAAACCCGACAGAAAGAAATAGAAATTATTAACCGAAAGTTTAATTTCAATTATATTTTCATTAATAACAAATAGGTATTGCTATTACAGCAGCATCAAAAAAAGACAGTAGTAAAAGGTCCAAAGCAGATAGGTTTTTTTTTCTCACTGGCATTAATTTAATTTTTAGAAGACTTTGTTACTCATGTCTTCTTAGGAGAAGTAAACCCATGCTATTAGTAACAGGTAAAACCTAAGAAGTATTAATGTTTATTTAATTTTAATTTATAGATAGAGAAGTCATTACCTGTTTGTATTCCCCAACGCAGTTCTGACAGCAGAATCTTTTCTGCTGACCATCAATCGTAAGGACATTGTTTCCAGCTCCTTTACTGGGCAAATACTCCCCACAATGCTCACAGCAATTCATTATTAAACCATTTGCCATCCTGTATCTATTGAAGCAATGGTCACTGCACAGCTTATGAGTCATATTTTTAAAGCTAACTTCGTGACGAATCTAAAAAATAAGAATAAAAAGTATTCTATCACTAGACAAGCACAAAGCTGTCTGAAACTAGCAGACCAACCAGAAGTCTTACACTCAAATAACTAAAACCAGATTATACTATCCCACTATTTAAAAACCTGAAATGACCATGAACTATAGAAACAGAAATGGATGTTTCTGTTGTCTCCAAAGTTCTAGGAAAAAACTCTTAGACCCATCTACTTCTTTAGCCTAGAAGGAAAGACAATAGGGAAGGATGTATTAATTGCATATGAGAGCAGAAGGTCATTTATGCAATTTTATAAAATGGTCAATTTACAGGTGGAGAATGTGGCATATGAAGACTGGCCAGAAAATATGCTTTGCAAAGGAGTGGCCTGAACAAGGGTCAGCTCAGTAATCAAGAAGGCATCAAGAATAAATACATTAATGAGAATTCAAAATTACACATATTCTACGGATCTCTAAAACAATCTGCATTACCTTTCAAGACATACAGTAAAAAAAAATCAGCAGTTCTTTTATGTGGGAGATCTGGGTTATAATTACAAGATTCTATGCCTAATAGAACATGTTATCAGCAAAAGGCATTTCAAGTTTCTGAAACAAAAATCAAGTATCAACATCTTGGATTCCTTTCTTCCTTCAGCTGCTCTTTATGAATATTAAGCCTGCATATTTTAGTATTTTGCTGTGTATGAAAATACTGAATATTTCACATTTGCTTATGTTCAGTTCTCTTATTTCAGTATATAAGCTACTAATATGCCACTACTGAGAAAGAAAAAAAAACAGTCAACCAGACCTCAGTTAGTTTACCACAGATCGTGCATCTTGATTTATTCAAGGCTCCTTTTGATGGATTCTGTTTATCTTCATAGAAGGATAAACATGATGTACTGCAAAACTCCTGGAAAGACTCACTTGAATCTACTTGAGCAACAATGGTACCTTTCATTGTTGTTATATCTCTGAAATACAAAAAAAAAAACAAATCCACAAACATGTGTTTGTGTATAAATACATATACAAACAAGAACACTTCACATGTTATAAGAGTAATTCTTCCTTTCAGCGGTTACACTTCAAAACCATTTTTTTAGTGTACAGTTGATAGTCACAGGATGAACACTAAGTTCAATAATATTTTTACAACTACTGCAAGTACAATGTCTTTATTGTGTAAACCCCTATGTTTTTCTTTATATTTGGGTTATTTTTTCCCATTAAATTATTCTAGAACTAAGGTGTATTAATGCACCATTAGCTGCCATTGTGGTAAACAAATTTTATACAAAAAACTAACACAGCAAATTTGAACTTGCCATTTTGTAATGGCTTTTTTTTTCTTTTACACAAAAGCTATACTTCAGTTTCATATGAAAAAATTGGATTTATAGTAAAAAGCAAGAAATGGTCTTAATTTGTTTATATTTCCAGTGTTAATCTCAGGATGGGATGAGAGGGAGAAAGTTGTTTTCTCATATGTCTCAAACTTACAAACACAACCAAAAAGCTTAAAACTCTACCACAAATGTGCCTAGAACGTTTATAATTTAAAATTTACAAAATTGAATTCCATTTCCTTTAAAGTTCCAAAGCATCTGAGCAGTTCGTGCAGTTGCCCATGAAATTGCACCAATTTAATACCTTAAACTAGAAAACCAACCACCAACATAAGTAATTTGAAACTGAACAAACCTTGTTCTAACCAGACTTACACTGTCCCAAACTAATACCACATACTAGAAGATGTAAGGAGAAGAAATAAAAGCCTCCTCCTTTGCCTTGTAAGCAAAAAACCCACAAAAAATCCAAAACCTATTACTGACATACTGGAATGCTATTAGGTAAAATATATTAAAAAAAATATTGATTTGGCACGTCTGGATCACCAGGTGGAAAACATCTGCCCCACACAGTCGTACCTGTAAGCCCTAAAACTAAGACGAGTAAAAACCACTGGGGAAATGGGGAAAATATATGTTTCCCTATACACACTTCCTTGAAAATAAACTTGTACAGCCCCAATACTAACACTTGCAAGACTGCCTTCTTCCATCAAGGGGAACTCAGCAGAGTTTTGCTCATCCTTTGGAGAGTTAGCAAGGTGTGTGTCAGCAAGTGCCAGCATTCCTGTTCAGCAAAACAATGGCAGAGTTCCTGCCCTGAGGAGCATGCTATTTATGTAGCTACAGAAGAGTACAGAAGAGTGCTAGAAAAGGGATTTATAATAAAATGCCTAGGAATTTTTACTTTTCCCATTGGCTTATATGGAGGAACAATTCAGTGCACATACTACCTTCTATTTAACCATGATTGAGTAAAAACTGCGCAGTAGTGGAAAAGCAAACTAACATCACCTCAAGAATTGTCACAGGTGACTTCACAAAGATTCTCCAGAAATTAAATACACTAAAACTAGAAAGCTAGAAATAAGGTATTTTCTTCATCATTCAAAAATAAAGCCTTTTCATTTAGGGCAGTTTTGTATGTAGCCTCTTGTAAAATACAGGTTAGGTATCTCTAAAGTGGCAAGGGAAGCATGGATTTAGTCATGATTTCAGTCAGAAATAAAAGGATTTGTCTAATCTTCATCTTCATATATCATGCAGCTAGCTGAATATTGTGGTCACCAGATTACATCTAAAAAAAAAATAGCATAAACACATAACAAGCCAACAAAAAGAGCAAGGATTGATTTTAACTAGCCATGTAGAGGGAAGGGTTCAGAGAATTTGAGCTTTTACACCTATTTTAAAAAGCTAGAATATGTTACATTTTCTTGATTTTCAGTGTACCAAGGTATGAATATACAGCATATCAAGGTTATCTATAACTTATTTTTACTGAGTGCCAAGGAAATAAAAAAGACCAGCAGTTTGCATCTGAATACTAGCCATTAATCCACCACACTGCACAGTGAAGTAAAAGGTTTTTTTCACTGGTTTAAATCTGTGATTGAGCAAAGAATATGCTCTCTGGAGCACACCCTAACAAAAGCAGTCTTTACTGCAAGCCTTCTTTAGTTCAGCAAGAATTCATCCTTTAACCAGCATCACTGCAGTGTGTACCAGACTGAGGATATGAGAAAGTGCAAAGAGTTCAGTAAACAGTACACTGAAAGAAAAAGATAGTACAGCTATTTTATACACTTGACACTACAAGAACACAATTACAGAAGACTTCTCTTTGGCAATTTCAAGTCTGGCAAATAATGAAAAACAAGTCAAACCTAACCAGCAGTTTACAATAAGACACTTCTACCCATGCTTGTCACTCACTCCCTCTGTATTGCCCACTGAAGGTATCTCCAGCTACAAAGTTGCCAGTTGCCCCCACTTATGGGAAAATCTAAGGCTTTCCCTACCCCCATATGGCCAAATGGAAGAACTCACAAGTTTCTTCCAGCTTCTTGTTTTAAAGCCTCTTGATTTTACATCTTCAGCTATCAAAATGAGTGCTTTCTACACAACACAAGGTCCACTTTTTCCATAAAGAACTTCATATATGACGTATATCTTGTCACAAGGTATGACATAACTTGGATACCTTGTCTTTAAAAAAAAAAATTCCATTATTTTTAGTGTATTGGCATTCAATAAAACAATATCCCACACTTTGTATTCAGAAGCTGGTATTATTTTGTTAGACACTGCGAATCCAACATTTCCATACACTGAAGTGATACTACATAAAGCACTTATATAGTCACATTTTCTATCATTAATGGAGCAACTTTCATGCATGCATGAGACTCTCAAGTAGTACTAGATTCAGCTGCTAGAGTTAAACAAAATAAAAAACTCACTTTCTGCACATGACACAAAGTTTCTTTGGAGCGGGTTTGTGTGAAAATGAGGAGAGGCAGGTAGTGGAACAGAAAAGGTGAGCTGATCCTTTCCGCTGATACGCAGTCTGTCCCTTTTGTAAAGGCTTTTTGCAGTTCGCACATGTGACTTTAACCTGCTTAGAAGGCTGCTGCTGGGTAGAAGGCTGGAAAATTTGCTTAGGAAGTGATGCTACAGGTGACAAGGAATCCACACCTGGTTGCTTCTGATTCCTAGGAAAGGAAGCTGACTGGGATATCCAAGAATCTTCAAGACAAAAAACCCAAACAAACATAAAAGTAAATCAAAAGACATGTACATATGTAGAGAATAGTATTCACAGATGTATGATCATAAAATCATTTTTCTGTTGGGACTGACAACAGAAGATATTTTAAATTCAGCCTTAATTTTAAAAAGTCTGTCTTATGGTACCACTCTCCATTGCTACAAAGCTTCAGAACATGAACAAATTTCAGGATGGTCCCATCCTACATCCAGTGACAAGTCTTGCAGATTTCAATTCACTTGCACTGAGTTTGCAAGCTGGCAATTTTATCTTCAGACAAACAAAACTGCAATTAGAAAAAGAGACCAACAGACAGCATGGAATTTCTAAGCCAATGTCTGGTGCAAACACTGCAAATTTAGAAGAACATGAAATCTGAAATTTTCATTGTTTTAAAGCTTTAACAAGCATAATGTGTCCAGCCTCAGTGATAAACTCTAGAACTGGGTCCTAGTCCAGCTTGAAGCCAGAGAACAATACTCTATAGCAGTGAGAGCAAAACACAGCAGCTTCACATCTGAGATCTGCATCTACGGCGTTGATTCCTGTTAAATTTCCTGGTTTCCTCAATAACCTTTTCAATGTGATGACAGCATTTAATGTGGCAACTTGCAAAGTCATGAGAAATACAAGTCTTCCTCAGTAGAAATCAATGAACCTAGAAAATAATATTTCATTAAGTTCTGGCAGTACACAGATCCATATCCCCATGTTTCAGAGTCCACTAGTTTTCTACCTGTATTTTTGGAAAATAAACTACCATGGGACAAAGTCATCTTTGCCCAGTCTTTTGTAGCATAACCTACTACATGAGTAACTTGCATAACAAGAATGTAAGCAAAACATTTTGTCTGAAAGAAATGCACCTAGAAAGATCACACATTAAATTACATGCTCTGGAGGGAAAAGAAATCCCCCAATAAAATGTCATTTCTAGGCTTTTCTCTGGAATTTAAGCTTTCGTTTGAAGTAATTATTACCAGAATTTAGAAATGTTGGCCTTCTGAAGATTGCCAGTAATAACACATTACTTAAGCGTGAACTAAAACTGAATAGAATCAATTTTCCATTATAAGAAATATTTGCACAGATTTTCAATAGTGTGTCAGTTATACAAAATACTATGACAGCACCTGGGACTTACCTAGCCTTGAATGTCTTACTGCAGCGATTCAGTGTATTCCTGGAGTGTTATTACAACTAATATGCAACTAATACCCAAATATAAGAAAGATGATTTTAATTTCCATGACTTCAGATAACAAAAGCATTAACTTACAGACATGAGCAACTGCCCACATCTTATTCTTAAGGACATTATTTTCGTCCATAATTGTTCATTCAACAGAAGGAACCCTTTCCTCCAATTTTCAGCATTCCTTTCTTTCCCCAAAGGATTTTATTAACAACCACTCTGATGCATAGCTTTAAAATTCACTCAGGGACAGAGTTCCACGAATCTTTGTTAGTGCAAGGAACAGCATACATTCCCTAGCAGGTAAAAGGTAATTTTCTGGTGTGACTTTGTAGCTGTCAAGGGTGTCCTATTACTTGGGTATTTAAGACAAGCTAGAAATTTACCTGTTGTAGCGCTTGAGGGTAAACAGAAGAGCTGGAATGAAGAGGTGAAGGGAAAAGGACACAGAATAAAACACATTTTTCTTCAAAGTTTTAAAGAGGTTTACCTTTGAAGGCATGATATCCTTCCTGACAAAGTAGGGCAAGTTACCAGAGTGCTTAAAGTCAAAATTCACTTGAGTGCCCGCTTCAAACTTTTCTATACTTCTACTACTTCAAATATACAAGTATCCTGGTAGCACCTGAACACCTCAAAACACATTTTGAGATTCTCCACTTTTCTCTCAGGTTTCAAGTGAAAGCACATTGCCTCTCTTGTCAGGAATGCATAGCATGTGCAATGGAGCTACATCTGCTTGTAGTTCCAGCAGTACTCAACTGCCACTCAAGAAAACTTGAGTTTGCTACTCATTTGGGTTTGAAATTTTTACCATGACTACTACCTAAGTAAGGCAGGTAATAATATCTCATTAAGGTTATGTCAATTATTCTTTACTTTCTTAAGGCCTCAGATAACCTCCCTCAACATTTTGTTGCATTTCTCCTCCCACAAACATACCAGAAGAACATCTAAAGATCTTCACTTTTTTCCTTTTACTTTTTCCATATCCCATCTTCACAGATACTCATTATTATTATTATCATGCCTTTTCTTCACATCTCACTTCACAGCCATGTTACCGCCTTTACTTTTAGTTCTCTACAAAAGATCTGCAAAATCCAGTTTTCATGTCCTCAAACTGAGGTGTACCACACTTCCTTAGTCAAATCCTGCTGAGTTTACATACCTCACTGCCTGATGTCTTCATCCTTCAGGTTCCTACCTGCAATTCTTTAATGGCCAGGTTTATGAGTTTAATGTTCAACTACTTCTTATTGTTATGGCTTTTCAGGTTGCTCCCATTCTTTCTTACTCCTTCCTGCCCTCAAGTGCAGTAAAATTCTCCTTCCCTGTCACATTTCTTTGCAGAGCCATCTTTCAAAAATTAAGTATTTTTTTAAAAGCTGAAAAAAATGAGTCAGTACGACTTGGGGCAGAGGTGGGGAACAAGACAGTACTGAAGTTTTACACAGGTATGCAGCTCTTGAAACATACTGAGCTACATTTGCATTAATAACCTGCTTCAGATCAGGGCAATTGTAAACTGCATCCTCAATTTACTAGTGTTGGCTCTTTTTCTGGAGCATTTTTGAAGCAAAAAACCTAGATTCCATTGAAAGAAACAAAACCTGAGTTCCACGTCAAAGCACATCTACATGGACTTCATTTACCTTAACCTTTCCCAAGACCTTTGATATGGTCCCCCACAATGTTCTTGCTGCTGAATTGGAGACATTTTTATTTGATGGATAAGGAATTGGCTGGATGACTGCACCCCAAGCATTACGGTTCATGGCTCAATGTCCAAGTGGAAACCAGTAATCACCTGTGTCCCTCAAGGGTCTGTACTGGCACTGATCCTATTTAGTATTTTCTTCAACACAGACAGTGAGATTAAGCACACCCTCATCAAGTTCAATGGTAACACCAAGCTGAGTGGTGCAATTGATAAAGTAGAGGGATAGTATGCCATCCAGAGGGACCTTAACAGACTAGAAGAACGAGCACATGGGAAACTCTAAGCTCTACAAGGCCAACTGCAAGGTCAGTCACAACAATCCTCAAAATCAATGCAAACTGGGGGCTGAATGAATTGAGGGCAGCCCTGGGGAAAAGGACTAGGGGGTGGGGACTGGTAGATGGAAAATTTGACATGAGCCAGCTATGTGTGCTTGCAACCCAGAAAGTAAGTTGTATCCTGGTCTGTGGTGATTCTGTCCCTCTTCCCTGCTCTGCTGAGACCCCACCTGGAATATTCCATCTAGCTCTGAGGTCCCCTGTACAAGACAGAAATGGACCTGTTAAAGCAGGTACAGAAGAGGGTTACAAAAAGTGGCAGAAAGCCTGAACACCTCTCCTGTGAAGAAAAGCAGAGAGAGTTGGGAGTTGCTCAGGCTGAAGAAGAGAAGGCTGGGGAGACCATATTGCAACTTTTCAACATATAAAGGGGGGGTTACAGAAAAAGATGCAGTGAAACTTCTTAACAAGACCTGTACTAACTGGACAGGAGGCAATGCCTCTAAACTGAAAGAGGGTATGCTTACATTGGACATGAGAAATAATTATTTTACAAGGAAGGTGGCAAGACACAGGAACAGGTTACCCAGAGAAGCTGTAGATTCCCCATCTGTGAGAGTGCTCTAGGTTAGGTTGGATGGGGCTTTGAGCAACCTCATCCAGTGAATGCTGTCCTTGCCATGGCAGGGTGGTTGGATTAGGTGATCTCTAAATGTCCCTTCTAATCCAAACCATTCTATCATAGGTACTCCAATCCTTACTGGGGACATTAGACTCTAAATCAATGTGTTGGACAGAAGTCCCTCTGTTACGAACCTACTGCTTCATATAGAGTGGAGTTACTTAGTCATGGAGAATTGACTAACACGGATCCATCCAGAAGAAATCTTCCATACCACAGAACCATTTATGTTGGAAGAGACACTTAAGATCACCATATCCAACCATTAACCCAGCGCTCCCACTAAACCATGACCCTGAATGCCACATCTACATATCTTTTAAATATATCCAGGGCTGGAGACCACTTTCTTGGGCAGCCTGTTCCAATACTTAATAAACCTTTTGATGAAAACATGCTTCCTAGTGTATTATGTCACTGAGCATATTTTATTCTAGTCACAGATAAAGCAGTGATAGGGATGAAGGGAAGCAAGATCTTTCATACATATCAAGCTAAAAGACTAAGCAGTGCCACTGCCAAAAATACCTAAAAAATTCTATGATCAAGTATTTCACAATTTATTTTCAGCCTTCAAGGAAACATTCAAAATTGCAACTTACCAGGATTATGATGAGTCACAGATTCTCCATTTTGAAACACATCTCCAGCCACGTTCATTCTACCGGGATTGAAAGGTCCTACTCCAGTCTTGGTCTGTGAAGTCAAAGATGGGTTGTATGTTTGCAAATTAACACCAAAATTATTTGACTGCAGTCCGTTAGATACATCTCCCAAGCTGGCATTCTGCAGTGACGTTACATGTGTAATCATTAAGTTCATGTCACGCCCTTTGGCACCATTTTCTAAATGACCGTCACTGACAGAGCTTATAGCACCTGTTTCTAATGTAGTAACATTAGCAATCTGAATTTCAGAGTCTGGTTCTGTGGTTATACCACTATTACCTATTCCTGAATTTACCTTACTTCTCGAAAAACTGGAAGCTGAGAATTCCATTTCGTTGGCTCTATTTTTACACTCTGGAAGTCTTCTTTCATTGAAACTGGAAGCATTCTTCTCCTGTCCTTGATTTGTTTCAATGTCTTCTTCATCATCAATAATAATAGTTTCACTTATACTCCCCTTTTGAGAATTTAAGTCTTTTGGAGAAGGAAGCATTTTGCAATCATTTCCTTTAAGTTCTTCATTTTTGGATGATGTAAATGCAGCGTTCCTTTGGTCTGCTCCCAGTGACGTAGAATTTTGCGGAGGTTGTACAGGTTCAATAAAAACTACATCATCATCATCTTCTATAGGCGAGTTTTGGAATTTATTAGGTCTAGAAACTAAAGAACTCGGTGGTCCTCCAAATGTATTTCCTACATTTGCAAGACCTGCTGCCATGGTGGTATTCCCTAGCAGACTAGGAGTATGTTCAGACAAGTCTAATCCTCCCAGAGGACTCGTGTCCATTCCAGATCTGCTGTTTGAAGAAAAACATAAAGCAAGAAAAACCACATCCAACTTCAGAGTAAGGTATAACTTTCCAATAACAGTTCTTAAAAATAACTACAGAATTATTAGTTATAGCTTTTATTTTCTTCCTGAAATAATATAAAGAAAAAATAGAAATTTTTCAATCCTCTTCTTTTAAAGTCTTAACATCCATTTACTTTCTAATTCTATACTAGCAGACAATTGCTACTCATCATAATGTTTACCAGTACATGCATACATAGGAAATAGAATTTTCAATGCTATTTATTACATGATCCTGATCTCTCAGTCCCTTTCTCACCCCACATATGCACACAATCACCCTCTAACACCACTTCTGCTGGTCTGCAAAGCAAGATCGTAAGTTAGGCACACAGAAAGAAAATATAAATTCCTGTTAAATTTCAGTCCTAAAATGTTAACAACTTTGAAATTCAAAAGATTTTCCGCCAGACCCACCCTGCCAAAGCTTCTCAGGTAGCCACAAAATGACTGGAACAAGGAAGTAACGAAGAGATAAACAGAAAATCCTTGCACATAACAGGAATAGACACATTACTGAGCAGCAAAAAGTGGACAGCAACCTATGATTTGTAGTCACTACAGATTGGCAGCTCGTTTTGAGTCCTGACTTACTACCTCATACTCCTGCAACTTTCAGTAACTTCATCTGTTTTCTTTTTAACAGCAAGTAATGTTTATTCAGGCTACTTCCCAACAGCTATTTGCCTGGGGAGCTGTTTGCTTTTAGTAATTGTTCAGTTTGGGGAATTTGTTCTTCATAATTGTCAATTCAACCATTAATTTAAAAAATTATAGAAGTCAACCCGGATATAATCCAAGCTAAAACACCTAAGATTGCTCTAAAAAACATCTGTATTAAACGTCAGTAAGTTAAAGTAATCTTGATATAATACTACAACAAAAATACAGACATAATTGTAATTTGGGTATGTCTTGGAGTCATATTGATGTGCAACAGCACTGAGCTTTTGTGAAAGGTCAGAAGTAGCTTTCTGTGCTTTGTCATAAAATCTTTATACAGGAAAAATACAAGAAGAAATATCCTGCTCATATATACTTACCCATCCAGAAATCCACTGCAATCTGTTTACCTTTATAAGTTGCTCCAAGCACTTTTATTTTCTTTCCTGTGGGGAAACTGCTCTTGTACCAACTTGCTGCCCTTCACAAAATTAGTGTGGTCTGAAACAGGGTTAAAACAAACATTAGCTATCCAAAACAATTTCCTCATCTCAAGCATCATCTACCAGCTATGTTCCTTAAGCTGACTTCCTTCTAAATTTACCGTTTAAGATCAAATCTGACTTTCAGCACTATGATCCTACAGTGAGATAGAATGTGAGTCTATACAATCACTGCTGTGAGTAAAGCAGCAAGAGTAGTGTTTCAGGTCTTCTACACTCTCACATCCCCTTTCCAGAAGGCTTTATAGATAGTGGGGGAAAACATGCCATGATTGTTTAGAGACAGACATACATAACCGCAACTAAATAATCAAACATTAGAATTTAGTATATCTGTAATAGTATTAAGGAATAAATTATTCAAGTAAACTGAGCAACTGAGAAAAAAAATCTTAGCAGTTACAGCTCCTTCTTTTTTATCAGATCAACTTCCTTACTGCCTGTAGCAGAATACACTACGCTAAAATTATAAAATAAAAGGAAAATTTCAGAACATAAAATCAGGCGTACAATGCAATATAAACCTTACGCTGCTAATAATTTTCAACTTGCATATTTGCACTGCAGTGATACTTCGCACAGATTCAGGCATCCATAGCCTGTATTAACACATGTGATCACACACAAGAGACTGAAAATGTTCAAAGTTCAAGCCTCTATTTATTCTTCAGGTTTTACAACAGTCATTAGGTTTCCCAGACTTTGCCTCATTTTTAAAAGAGAGAACATCAACTTCTGTAGTTATCTATTGTTTGAGGACAGCCTTAAAATCTCCAGACAGTAAAGATGCCCAGAGGAATAAAGCTCAAATGTTCTTCTACACATTTACCCTGTTGTCCATTAACTGAGCGGAAGCAGTGGGGGCAAGACAAGTACCAAAAAGTACAGCTGTGAACCAGATTAATCCTGGAGGAGAGGCGACCACCTTTTAATTCCTCCCTATGTTAGCCTTACAGCCAAATGCTATTATGTAATAGCATTTGAACTCCAATAAAGGTAATGTTGAATTGGAATGAAAGAGGTTTTCTTACCAAAAAAAAATTGTATTATCAATGCAGTTGGCTTGTCCCTCCCTGGAAATCAGTCAGCTACACTGAAGATTAATTTAATTCAATATTCTCTTTTACCTATTTTACTTTTTCCTCTAGGGCTGAATAATTTATCGTTAGATTTTCCTGCATCTCAGCTTTTTGCTGAAAAATTCTTTTGCTGAAAAGAATTAATACCATTTTTAAAGCTTCAGTGGTTTTTTCTGTATATCTTCCTTCACTACAAGGACAAAAGCATCACAAGCACATAAAGCTTTTAATAAAGTTTTAAATACACTTGAACAGATGTGAGCAGGGAAAAAATGAGACTATGCCAAGACTACACCCCAGGCCTGACTCAAAACCTTTACTATTCCTATTTTCTCAGATCCTTAGTGAAAGGATCCTGTAGTAGAAAGGATCCTTTAGTAGAAAGATAAACTTGGTCTGTATTACAGTACATGCACATAATATATAGCAAAGTTAAGATTCAAAACATGTATCTTTTTCCCTAATTCTATTTACTTTTTCTACACAAGCTCTAAGGTTTTAATGAACTCCATCGTTAAGTATAAAAAAAAAAAAAGAAAAAATTGTGTTTAACTACTAGTGCAAAGTCATAAGCAAAATCTGTACAGATTTGCTTGCAAATAGCTCCTACCTCTGTAAGACTCAACAACAAAATTACCCATAAAATGTGCAAAATGGGGTAGCTTGTTTTCTAAAATTGGGAGTAGCAAGGATAAACACAAAAACCACGTGGGAATTGTCACAGTCAGAATTTCTAAATGAAAAACTACCAAAAAAGACTTAGACAGTGAAAAAAATAGGTTTAGAATGGAAAACATGGGAAAAAACTCACACCTCAGAACTGGCAAAGGCAAAAGATGCTTTACAACAGAAATACAGTTGTTAGAAACCTGTGAGATTGATTACACTGATCACTGGATGCATTGCTGAGATTTGGGGGAAAAAAACTAAATTGGAACAAAAAAACCCCAACCAACCAACAAAACAAACCCCCAAGCTGAAAAAAAAAACCCCAAAAAACCACCCAAACAAAAAAACAAACCCTCAAAACACCTCCAACAAACAAGCAAACAAAAAAATTCCAGCCAACACCAAAAAAAACCACCAACCCAGTTTGCAGAAAACGCATGTTCAATACTGCTGCAAAATAAGCTCAAGGCTTTGTGGTGGCATGCAGGCACCAAAACTACAGCTGGAATGAAACAGAAGCACTACCAGTATTCAACATGTGTGTCCCTCTTAATTTAGGCTACATCACTCACCTACTAAAAGTCTTCACACTGAAATAAATTATGATCCCATTGCTATATTCAAGGTTTAATTGCTGGAAGAAATAAAAGGCAAAATGCAGGTACCTCTTTAGAGTGACGATAACTACTACAGCTCTTAAGACAGCTAAGTAATACCTGTAGGTCAACTCCACTGATGAGTAAGAGAGTTAAATTTACCATCAATTGCAGAAATTCAGGTGAGGTGTATGACTACTTCAAAAAAAAAAATCAACTCCACTTTAACAAAAGCAGAAACTGGAATTTAAATGCCTTTACCAAGTGTCACTGATAACAAGTGAAATGAAGGTGACAGAAGATTAAAGTCACAGTTATGCACACTTGGAGCAAAAACACAAAAATCAAAAGGAGTCACTGAAATCTGGCTAAAACTACAGTTCCACCACAACAGGGCATTCAAAGCAGACTTCCCAAGTAGGACCAGCATGTGCAACTGCTTCCATATAAAGGATGTAAGCCCAGAAATAAAAAGGAAAAACTTGAAAGACTACTTTGGAGGTAATACTTAACTGAGACATCCTCAAATGTGAACAGATGAACAAAACTTAGGAGACAGTACACTAAGACACGAATATAGGAACAAGAAGAAAGGTGTATCTGCCTCAGCAAAATACTTCTTTCTGCTAGGAAAGCACAGTATCTTAACTAAATTATTTACCTCAATAGGTACCGGGCTACATTTAAAATTCCACATCCCAAGCAGAAGAAAACAGCCTATTAAAGGTATACTATCAATCACTTCCACTCAACAGTGACACCACAGGTGAGAGAATGGGCATGAGACTGCAGAGTAATAACTGAATATTTCAACTACTATTGTGCAGACTGGGGGTGAGAAAACAAAACCAACCCACCACTGAATGATGAGACAAATTTTTACAACACAGCCAACTTCAACCACACAGAGAACTCTCTGAAGGAAAAGCAAATCCTAGCCTAACTCTGAGCAACACAACATAGTTCAATATGTAATTATCCAGATAGCACTCCAGAAAAGCATATTTAAATTCCCTGGGGAATAAAAAAATAATAATAAAAAAACCCTCATTATTTCAACATCTGGCTTCAGAAAGCAAAACCTCAGTGGGAGGAACAGAAATGGAGCAGCTAGAACAAAAAGCTTGAAAGCATGAAGGCTATTTAAAAAAACTTACCGTATTATGCATACAACCAGTCCAGAAGGACTCCAAAAACCCCATAAAGACTACTATCAGGAAGTCCCTGACCTACAAAAGTGCTGGAATTGTACTGGGGGGATGTTTCTTATACATTTCATACACCTTTTGGTTAGAGACAGGCTACTGACCTATGTCAGAGCAATGGTTTGTCTGAAGTCCCAATTCTTGTCAATTTTACTATCAGTAAAATTTTCCTGAGGTAAAAGAGTACCCAAGAAGCCTAAACCAGAAACCACAGAATAAATTCTTTGCAATGATGTTCAGTAAGGAAAAGATCAGGGAAGATCACATCTAAGCTCTCTTTCCAGGGGTCAGGTCAAAGGAAAAATGTTGCATCAAAGTGCTAACACAAGAGGATTTTAGAACAAATCACTAGGGCCATGTGGCAGTCACATAAAACTTCTAAAGACAGTCAGCAATTTTTTATTTCAGTATCTTCAACCAATTACTTAAGCAGAAGGTGAGAACAATTACCCAGACTACAGTCCTATCTCTATCATGAAATAAATTGATAGAAACTACAGCTGAATAAATATGGATATAACATGGATTTTGCAAAGAAAAGGTAATGTCTCACAGGACTACTGCTGAAATCTTTTGAAGGGTTCACATACTTGTGGACCAACCATGATTAAACTGGTATATCGCACTTAGGTCTTCCAAGAGACATTCAAACACTGCACTCACTGAAGACTGCTGTGGAAATTATCTATAATAAATATCTTGAAAAAATATCACGTGTTGTTTGCTGTTATCACAATAAACAATAACAGCAGTTACCAGAGGTGTACCAAAATAAAATGACACAGATCAACATATATAAGTCAGCCAAGGAGACAGTGACTCCTGAAATGAGTGCTTCCTAAACATACAAACTTAGTCACACAGCAGCTGAAAACAGAAACTGATTGTAAAGCAGTGTGGTAGGCAAAATCACATAGGATAGGATAAATTTAAGGTAACGAACAGGGGGGAAAGAATACACGTAACAAGACCCAAGTTGCAACTCTCTCACTCTTTCAAATCAAAGCTATCAATCATCAACTACCAAAGAGGAAAAAAAATTAAGGAATCAAAACAGAACACATTGGTCACTACAAAAAAACCCATACCTTACCAGCATCTTGCTTATCGTGAAATGTTCAGATCACTCACTTTTCAGAAAAAGGGAAAAACAGATGAGCTACGTGAACAATTGATACTCATGGAAAAGACTTCTCATTGAAAGGAAAACAACTCAAGGAAGATCCTAAATCTGAAAGAATTAAAACAAAATGCATAAAAGGTAAGAGTTGCCCAGTGTCTTACAAGAACAAAAACGTGCCAAATACTTAAGTAGCTTTAATAATCTATTGTGCATGAAAACATTTTCTTCTTAATTGTGAGAGTCACTGCTGTAGAAGGCTACAAAGGTTAGAAATGCAACCAGTTCAAACAGTGATTGGGCAAACATGAAATAAATGCACTGATGACTTAAACACAGTGATCCAAAGGCAACTCTACAAAATTCTTAGCCAGCCAGCTGAAAACCAGAATACACCTGCAGAAAAATCAGGCTGTAACTGAAAAGTTTCCATTCCTAGACATCCCTGTTACAAACAGGTTACCCAATTGTCTATTTACCTAGTACAGCAATTACCCTAACCCAGTAGAAGAATAACCTTCTTACATACAAAATAAATATCACTAACCTCATGGACACGCTACCCACCTACCCAAAAAATCTGAATTTGAGCCTAGGCTCTTAGGCTGACTTCAGCCTGGGAATGGTCAACATTTTGGTAAAAGGTTAGAGAGTATCTGAACACATCCTGATGTTCTGCAAGGCTATCCAGTTTTAATGATCAGTTCCTGACCCTGACATTCATTTGACCAAAATATCATTTAATTCCTTAATTCAGCTACTTGCTAAAGTTCCTGCCCTTATTACAGAACAGTATCAGATTACAGAATGTTATCCCTTGACTTTTCCTAAGTCTGATGATCACAAGCCGAGTAAAGACTATCTGTAAAGCAGCTATCAAGAAGCTCTCTAGCTTACTATCTTGCTACAAATCAGGAACACTCATTCCCTACACAACCAGATGCAACCTACATACCACAGTTGTCTTGGGGTATGAACTATCAACCCAGTGGCTGGCTGAATGTATGCCACAGTTCACCCCAAAAACGAAGTACACCACTCCAATTAAAATCACCTTAAAGTAGCACTTTTTCATCGCAATTGAAGCGAACTAGTAGCCCAACTACACCCACGTATAAGAACTGAAAAGTGCTAGAAAAACACAAGTAGCCCAGCATTTTTAAAGGGATGTAATTTAAGTCAGCTTTAAGCTAAACCTGAATGCTGCTACTGCAGTCTCAATTTGGGTATAGTACATACTGCATATGGACAGACTCCTAGCGGTGTGAACAGAACTCCCCTTTAGAGAAAAAGCAGTTGCATTGCCCTTCTGGGTCACCAGACATAAAACTCTTACCACAGGCAACCACATAAGCTGTTTTGGTTTGTGGTTCTTTTCTCCTCCTTATACCCTTCCTGAGGGGTTATTTAGTCATCAGCCTTAGCATTTACGTTCAGCTATGCCTTGGATATATAGTAGCTCTGATTTAGTGTTAACTTTTACATCTCTAACAAGTTTTAACACTTCTGAGAGTCTACCTAGTTACCAGGTCCACAGTCTCATTTGTTATGCCATCATGTGGCACAGCTGTTTCTGCAACCACATATGACCATACAAGACACTTTCCTGCTGGAATCCTTTCTAGCCAGATTGGTTCCCCAAAACAAAAATTTCTGTGCAAGAACACTACAGCTGTACCTGAACATATCAAGGTTGGTACCACAGCTCTAAACTTCAGAACAAAGATCCTTTCAGCAGACAGGACAGCTGTGACAAGCTGATGGCCACAGACTGAAATGCTCTACCCTAACAGCAACTACCACATGAAACACTCCAACATGCATGTGCTAACTGACAACAAAGCAAGCAGCGAGACAGGCTGAATATCAAAACAGGTCAGACTGAATTTTACAACGAGTATATCCACTGGTCACACTGAGTAGTGTACCTGAAAATGAGCAAGGCTTTAAGCAAGCCTCAGATATTATATTAATGCCCAACTATTTCATCACTCTGCCAGTTTCACACACAAATCATGCTAATGAGTTCAACAGGAATACTTGCATATTTTGGGCTAAACTCAAGCGCAAGTATTCAAAACAAAGTAAAACCAGACTGTTAAATTACTATACAAACTAATTAAGGTGTCTTAATAATATTTAACACAAACCCATCAACGTATTTATACTGCTGGTATTTCAGAACACAGGTAAGAGCTTTCAGGAACAGGACAATAAGTTTAGGTTCACAAATCTAAGGTATCTATTTGTCTGAGTACCATCATGACAAAAACCTGGTATAGCTCATTACTTTAGTCTTGAGACACTACTCCAGAATTTATTTTCCAGTAGGTTTGGAGCTGCTTCAAACTAAATTCTTTTCCTTGATTTTGAAAGAAGTTGTATGGATTGAAGAAATTAGCTTACTAAAAGTCATTATGTAACACTCAAAATGTGTTTGTTACGCAGATTTCAGGGAATTCAACAGGAAAGCATATGCAAATACCTGTAATCCAGCAGAGACAGCAACTAAGAACAGTCAAAGGGTAGGATCTACTTAGTGCAAGAAACACTTTGAAGCAAGACAATAAATTTTGGTTTTATTCACAAGAGTAACTATTTACACACGACTAAAGCTTACTAAAAATGTGCAAAGCTCTGTATCTTCTGAGCATCTTAACTGCACTGCAGACACCACTGTTACATGTGAATGCTAACATCTGTTTTCCAACTGATGCTTCCAGGAATATTTGAATAATTTTACTTAAGACAGCCTCTTCCTTGAGTCTTCTTACTCAATGAATGCTAAGAAATGCTTCCTTGCATGCACCAACAGAATCAAAATTCAGAGTCAACCTCAAACTTAATTCTATGCAAGGGTAGCCAAACCAAGGACCAGTAATTCCCAAGATTACTCATCAAACAATGAGCAGCACTTGGCACAGGAATTCATGGCAAATCAAAGTCATAATGATGACCAACAGTGTTTCAGGACAGCCATACTAACATGCATCTCCCCCTTATACACACATGTCCAATGTATTTCATGGCTGCTAAATCTTAGAAAGACATTGGTCAGCAAGACCACGGCACCACTTCTAGCCTTAAAAGCCACTACAAGTAATGCAATAGACAGTAAATTTTATCTCTCCACTACTCAAGCAGCAAGATGCTTAAGGATGTCCTTTATTATAAATGGAATAGAAAGGTGAAACAAGACAAAGAAACAAAGGATCCATAATAAATGCTTATCTATTACTTACATCTAAATGTGTATCTAGTTCCAGAAAATAGGCAACAGCAGACAACAGCAACAGGCTTGAAAGACAGCTAAGTGGAAATAGAAACAGTAGAGAAACACTACGCTGAAGATATGAAAACAGGAAAAGGACAAGTAAAATGCTTAGAAATAAATAGAAAGTGGCACTAACACAGCATGCAAAGAGGTCAAATTGTCATTTGATGGATCTTAACTTTAAAAAATGTAACACTTAATAGGACAAATACTGAATAGCTAGGTCAGAAACAGACCCAGGAACAGTAAATTTATTTATATGTCTGACCTGGGCAATAGAACACAGGCCATTGGTAAGTGTCAGTGGGTCACAGCACACATTTCAAACACATGCTTGACACTTGCTCCACAGGGAGAAATGAAGATTAATTGAGAATTCAAATCTATGAAGTCCCCAGCTTTTGCTGGCATTTCAAGAGCATCCAGTATACACAAATAGTATACAATCTTTCGAATTTGTCAAGTTACAAGAAAATGGGTGTACAGCCAATCATATATAAACCAAGCAAATCTGAACAAACAACTAGAGACAGGAAAGAAGAGAAATCTCAAGAGCAAGAATTTTCCAGTGTTTGATTATCTTAGCTATTCATAATTTTCCCCTTGTTGCTATTTATGCTCATTACCTGCCATTCTATCAACAGGCATCTCTGAGAAGAGCTTGGCTTAGTCTTCTCCGTATTTTCCCCCTAATTAACTGAAAAGAGCAGTAACCTGTCCCTTCAGCCTTCTCTTTAGACTGAACACATCCTCTCAGGTTTTCCTTCTTGTTGTGTTCCAACCCTCTATGCTGATGGCCTTACACTGGGCTTACTCCAGTATATCCATATCTTCACTAGGACAGAGTCTAACCAAAACCAGACTAAACACTGTAGATGTTCTCCCAGTGTCAAACAGCAGGGAACAATCACTTCCCTTAAACTGCTGGCTAGTCTTGCTTAATTCAGTCCACTATGCTGATTACATTCATCCTGCTAGAGTGCATTATTCACGTTCAACTTGCTGTCCACCAGGACTAGCCAAAGCTATCTTCTATCCTATCAGTGCCTACACTGTACTATTCCCAAACATTCTGGAAATGAGGACACTAACTATCAACATGGACTTTTAACATTATTCTTCATTAGTGCATCTTAATTAGTTGCATATTTTTAATTTTGTGCTAAACTAGTATTCAGTCTACACTCCTATATGTACCACCCATGAGCAAGTAACCTGCACGGATAACTGGTATCCACCATGCCTAATGGTACACCACTTCCTAGTGCCTGAGTGCATGAACCTTTTTGACTAAAATACTTTATTTTTACACGTGCTTAGAAAGAGGAAAAACTGTCATGCCATAGTTCATAAATGAACAAGTTTGTAGACAGATCACTTTCTTTGCCTTTAGCATAACTAACATCAGCCAATAGCTTAAACCAGATTTTTCATCCCTGAAAAATAATCAAGTATTGGCTAACAACCTAGTATTTTGGGCCTGGGTATGGAAAAGCTTCTTCAACATGATTTACCTGCACTGATTAGCATTCAATTAATCTAGTAGCTCAGAACAAAGAGAACTGGATTTAAAAGAGTACATTAATGTTATGCTACATATGGCAGGGAAACCCATGTAGACTATGACCAAATAAACAGACAATGAAGCTACAGTATAACAAAGGAAAGAAAAAATTATCACCACAAACAAAATGAGATATAAAAGGAAGTGGGAGAAAATAAAAAGAAAACACAGCCACAAAATAGTTCAAGTTCTAATGAGGTAAGGTTGATGGGAAATGGGATCCAAGCCAAGAACTGATACAGTCAGCAAGGCAAGTATGATAGGTTTTCACAGCTGCACTGGCTGGCTGGCTGCAAGTTACACTATGCAATCAAGACTCCAGGTTATCAAACTATTTTGAAAATGAAAAAGGTAGTTTTATTCTTAAATAAGATGCATACTGTATTTGCTAAGGCCACAATACTGTGGTTTTGCATTTCTACTCCTTTCTTCCTTTCTCCCTGGCTGTTCAAGGATTCTAACAGCCAGTCCATCATGGGAGCTAATATGGTAGAAAGCTGAAACACAAAAAGACAAGAGCAAATACTCTACACCTACATAGCTCCTCACCCCAAAATTTCATTGTGATGACTCACAGGCCTAAATTGACTCCCAAAATTAAAAACATAAAACAATCAAAAAAGCCAGAAAAGGCTGGTGTAAGTACAAACAGGAAAGGACAATGACAAACATAAGTTGACAAACATTGTCCAAACATACAACCAAGGATATAAACCTTAAATTTAAACCCATGAAAAATATAAAAGGTAATATTTGCTTTAAGCCAGTATTTTGTCTTTTGAGTCCAAGTCTGCATCTCGAAGTATATTCTGAGCCTTTAAAAAAAAAATCTATTCATTTTCCTAGTAGGGAGCTTTTCAAATTCCTCCATAAACTTTTGCCTAAAAGGAAAAAAGTGATGCCTCAGTAACTTATTCAAACTCCTGGTTATTGCACTTGCTGAAGGGCTACACACTGTTCCCTCCCTGATTTTGTATTGCTCTGGCAATAACTGACACTGAGAACTTAGGCCTTTAACACTGGGGATGGAAAGGGAGATGGAGGAAGCACACCCTGTTATCTAATATGTTAGTTGGTGCACAGTCTCTCCTAGGTCAGGATTAAGTCACACTCTCATCTATTCTCTTTAATTGAGGAATACACTGAGTTTCTGAAGTCTGTTAATAGAAAGCATGATTTCCACTCCTTCTGAAGTCATTCCTGTGTATCTTCTCCAAATTTTATGGTTCTTTTAAATTATTTTAAAAAGCTGAATTTAGTTTAGATTATCAGTACTATATACAGTATTAATCAGACCACCTCAGTATTTCTATTTGTTAATTCTTTTGATAGACATATACATAATGATGGTCAAACACACTGATGATGGCAAATATCCAACTTTTGCTTCTGGTAAAAAACAAATAGCCTTTGCTGCACTCTCCATTTTCCTTTATTTCTAAATTGCGATTTTTTAAAATTATTATTATTATTATTATATGGATGACAAAGGACTTCTTACCTGGCCTCTCTAGATACTACCTGGCTTCTTTAATGAGGCACCACCTACCAGAACAAAACCTCATTTTCTGAATGCACATTTTTTTTCAAAAAACACAACCACCCTCACAAACAAAACTACTACTCCTAACAATAATTATTATTACAATAAATAATACCCCAAACATGCACACAGAAACACTAGTTATAAATTCAAAAGATATCTGGTAAATTCTTTCAGCTTAAACATTTATAGATTGGTATATTAATGATCAATTGGTGCTCCAACAAAATGATGGAATTATTTCAGGTATAACAGAACACTAAGTCTTCTTCCCCTTTCCACACACACATACACAAAAAGAAGACACCAAGACCACACCCATAGATCACAACTGTTATCAGACTCCCAGGAGCCAAAGCTGCAGACTACATCATGCTAGCCACTGTGCAAACACAGAGTACAACTGCTCAAAGAGCAAACAATCTAAACATAACGGGCAACAGATGGAGAGAGACAAAAATGAGAATACAAGGAAACAGCACCACCATAAACAAAGGTTACAATTAGTTCTTGTTCTAAGGATGGTGTGTTTGAGTCCTAGGGTGACAGGAAAGGTGGTGGTTTGGGTTTGTTTTCAGTAGGCTTTATTTCCTAAAGCCAGCTTCTTTTGCATTCACAGCTTGCAACTAGGTTGCTTGTAAGGGTGCACACACAGGACTTCTCCAAGCATGAGGAGCATCACAGGAGAATCAATGAAACTGTTTAACTGCCCAGGGAGTTGTGCTGCTCCTAAACAGCACTTACAATATCACTAACAACAAAGACAGATAGCATCCTTCACAGTTAAATCCCAACTTTAAAGGTAAGTAAAACATGTTAGTTTTACAGCCGTAAAATACAAGATGCAGAAAGACCAGACAGTCAAAAGAAAAGTCCAGGAAAGCACTCTGGTATAGATTCCGAATCGGTATCAGTGGAGCAGGATCGTTCTTAGCACATCCACTAAGAAAAATTGTTACCACAAGATACAGACATCAAATGCATGGTATTAGATGTACTCGTGATTCATTAACACAACCAAATAACAAACATTTAATTGCTGATTAACAGTTAAGAGACCACTTACTATGTGGGAGAAATCTACAGTCTGTTAGAAGAGTCGTGTGCTGTGCCTGAAACCAGGGCTAGATTATGGGCTTGAACCAAAGATCTCATGACAACGTTGTCTACAAGCAACAGCACGGAGTTTTCCTTTGCAACAGTAGCCTCAGCTAAAGGTCAGACATCCACAAAGAGAAGTCAAAAGCACACACAGAGATTTAGCTGGCTTAGAGGGCAGCAAGTCTGGAAGAGAGAGACTTGAAGGTCATCCATACATGGATGACAGCTGAGTTTATGAATGAAATTAACAAAATAACTTTTAGAGAAATATGAGGTATTACTAGGAGTATATACCAAGCTGGAAAGATCTTAGATCTTATATAGATCTAAAGAAAAGGAACTCCAAAAAGAGGCAAGGCTTTCACCAAGGTTACTTTCAAGGAGAGAGGAAAACAAAAGGCAAAAGGAAAAGAGGCATAGCTGCCTTACGAGTTAACTCAAATGAATGAACTTTTTTCAATATCCACTATGGGTGCATTGCACAGAAGAGCCTGAAGAAACATAAAATGTCAATACACTTCCAACAGAAGTCTGCAGGAGGAAAGAGGTTCATGTTTCTTGAACTGACTATGAGCTGCAAGCAGCCCTCAATCAGTAAAATCTGTCATAACCCACAGAATTCCATGCGCATGATTTTCTATCTTCTTCCAGTGCCATCTTTCACAACAGAAGATTAGAGGAAACTGCATGTAGAAACCAACATAAACTCTTCTGTAATGCCACTGATTTCTAATAGTCTGGCCCAGCAAAAGTTGCATCAGTAGCCCTGGTACAAGTATCTAAGCAGCTGTTGTCCCATCAGTTAACAGCATGGCCCAAGCATACATCACTACTTTATACAAACGATTCCATGAGGGAAAGGTGGAGCTGAGATGACATCATGCTCAGCATGGGCTGGTGTTAAAACTGATGAGTAGGGACCATGCCTCAAAAGATTTCTGTATTGAGCACTAAGTACACAAATGTAGGTATTACAGTCTTTGGAAGCTACGGTGATGCTAACTGAAGGATTCTGATAGTCTTGTAAGGGTTAAAGAAGCTGTACAATAAAGTTCATAAACCATCTATGTAATGAAATAACATACCACATGTTAAAGTTTTTAGAGACCCAAACCACCAAACATCACTAAGTAGTCTCATCTCAGACAAACTTTAAAAAAGCAAACAGACCCATCAAAGTCCTGCTGCACTACTGACACTGAGTATGGCTGGCTAGATCACTGACAATGCCTGAGTGTTTCAAACCAGTGCTGCAGCTACTCTGTTCAGATCACTGAATGCTAGCTTCTGCACCCCACCTCTGTGATGGATCCCTGCTACCCCTATCATTATTCTCTAATAGCTGTCCTTTAAAGGACAGTCACTGATGTCATCTATTGCAACTGTTGATGTTTTCATACATGGATACATACAATCAAACTCTTTGTGTGTGTGTGTCCTATTGAACTCTAGTGATATTGAGTTTCACAGAATAAATAAAAAATTGGTAACTTCTAGAAGTTCATGGAAAAGAAAAGCTTTCAATTGTCAAAATCATTTAAGTATAAATAAGTGGCATTGAAATCACGGAATCATGTAGGTTGGAAAAGACACAATCCAGTCCAACCATTAAATTGGCATCACCATGTTCACCACTAAACAAAATCCTTAAGTTCCACATCTACACATCTTTTAATTACTTACAGGGATGACAACTCCACCAATTTCCTGGGCAGCCTGTTTCTACACTCGACACCCCTTCCAGCAAAAACGTTTTCCCAAATATCCAATCTAAACCTCCCCTGGCACAACTTGAGGCCATCTTGTTCTGTCACCTGTTACCTGGGAGAAGAGACCAACCCCCATCTGGCTACACTCTCATTTCAGGCAGATGCAAAGAGTGATAAGTTCCCCCTAAGCCTCCTTCTCTCCACCAGCTCCCTCAGCTGCTCCTCACAGGACTTGTGCTCCAGACCCTTCCCAGCTCCCTTTCCCTTCTCTGGACACACTCCAGCCCCTCAATGTCTTTCTTGCAGTGAGGCCCAGAACTGAACACAGGATTTGAGGTGTGGCCTCAGCAGTGCCGAGTACAGGGGGACAATCCCTGCCCTGGTCCTGCTGGCCACACCATTGCTGATCCAGGCCAGGATGCCATTGGCCTTCTTGGGCCAACAGGCACACCTTGCCTCATATTCAACCAAGCCAACCAGAGCAACAAAGAATGCTCCTTAGCCATCTGAGTAGGAGGTAATGGATGGAGATTCACGTGACAGCAAAGACACAGAGCTTGTTGATGCATTAGAAACCACAGAAACACCTGAGAATAGTCACACAGGAATCACCACAACCTCTCTCCCAGAATGGGTGGCAGAATGAATCGTCCCAATTAAGCACATTTACACCAATGCATACAGCACGAGCAACAAACAGCAGGAGCTGGAATCCATTGTGCAGCTGGAAAACTATGACATAAAAATCAATAAAGTGAAAGTGCTAACTGAAGAGGCCATAAAATGCAACAGCATTCCAGAAGCCTCACACTTCTTCCTTCTACCTAAAATTTCTCTTAAAAGTACAAAACACTATCAGACAAACTTGCAAATCTTGATCCAAAGTGAAGAACACAAATAGTAGCATCTAAATTGAGTAGATCATTCATACATCAAGTTAGCATCTACTGCCAGCCATGCTTTCCAGCAGCGCATAGGGCAGGCTATAAACATGAAAGAAAAGCTTAGTTTCATCCAAACTTTAATGTGCAAGAAACCCAGTTAGCCACACAGAGCATTCAACAACTAAGATTAAATCACTGAATCAAAGTTAAGAAGTTGAAAAGGAAACACCTTCTACTGTGGAGTTAAACACAACCATTTCAGTGGACATAAAACTCCTGCAATATATGGGGCTTTTAAGACCCTCCTGAGGTAAGTATTGCCTCAAGGTTCCCAGATGGGACACCTTAGTAGTCTTTTGAACTCTTATGAACTTCAAATTTCAATCCCTTTCCATAGATCAGTTGAGTTCAT
Organism: Lichenostomus cassidix; assembly: GCF_008360975.1. Taxonomy (NCBI): domain Eukaryota; kingdom Metazoa; phylum Chordata; class Aves; order Passeriformes; family Meliphagidae; genus Lichenostomus; species Lichenostomus cassidix. The sequence goes on from NC_139479.1 coordinate 71,614,673, forward strand.
TGTTATTTGTGATGAAAAAATAAATAAAAAATAAAAAAATAATAATAAAGTACTAAGAAATTAATAAATTCACTCTTCAGGGAACAGTGAATTTTCCATTGGTAACAATTCTTGATACAAGTTCTTCACAGAACTGCTTTTGTTGCAGGGCATATCAATTGGTTACAAACTCAAACAACGTGGCAGAACTTCACTAATTCTGTATTTAGTCCTCAAAACCAAAATGAAAACTTCTCTAACAACACAAGACTATTCATGATGCCACTGGACCAAAAAAAAACCCAAAACCAAAACCAAAAAAAACTCAGCAAAAATCTGACAGATGGTTGCACTAGTTTTGGTCCCACATCCCTCTGTATACTTGAACAAGCTCTATAGAAGACAAAGAAACTTGCTTTCGCTTTTTCATTGCTACTTTGACATTCTTGCTGATGCAAATCTCTCTTAGCATGTTATTACAGGGTAAGCAACAGTAGAATGCAATCATGTATTTGAGGTCAAAGAGGATTAATAACAATATAAAGCAAATTTAGTAGACAATAAAGTGAATTTATTGCTCCAATTAAGACAGTCTACTAAAACAAGTTATTTACTTTAACCACCTAATAACGTGGCTGAGGAGTTTGGTTCCTAGAGATGACCTTGCAGCACTAAGCACTGAATATATTCCCCCGAGAACAGCATGGTCCTGTCACATGCCATAAGAAGGCTGTACCACCATCATCACAGCTGGAGGAGGACAATGTGCCACGTACCACGCTTTTGTGCAAGACGTTTACTGAATCTTAGCTATATGGCTGTTCTTGGCAGTATTCTCATCTTTTCATAAGCAGCCACACAAAGCTGCAATATTTTTTGCCAAACCAGCTCCAGTACACAACAGCCTCCCTCCTTCCAAAGCATTATTTGCCTTGATTGCTCCTAGAAGTCACTTTTTTTGACATGAAGGATCATCAGATAAAACAGAACAGCTGTTAGACTGGAATGCATAATAAATCAGAAGTGAAATTAGATGGCAACCTTACATCTAAGACATGGTAAGAGTTAAAAAATAACAATTAAAATTTTTAAACTGCATTAGCAACTCAAGGTTTAGAACAGACTTCTTTATTAATGACAACATGTCATGCAAACTCGTAAGAGTCTTTGATGTGCCTCGTAATTTTAGATGCTCCGAATAAATCCGGATCTGATGCCTTCCCCCTAAGCAGCAAGGTTTTGCAGCGAACCACTCATTCTTTGTATATGCAAGCCACCAAAAAGTGACAAAGAAAGTTGCAAGCCTTGCAAATCTGAAAAACCTACCACATAAAACGGCAAGGAATAAAGGGGGGAAAAAATTCAAGACACGACTGCTGGGGAAGACTGCACCACCTGAATCCGCGCTGCACCCAAGCGAGGCACCCAGAGCGCAAGCCAGGCGCTGCTGCCTTTTTGTTTTGTTCTCGGGCTGCACGTTCCCAGCGGAGCGGAGCGCCGCGCTGCCCGCCGGCGCCTCTGGCGGCACAGGCCGCGCACCGCGCCCGGCCCGCCGCGGCTCCCGAGCCTCCCTCTCCCCGGGCGCCCACTGCCTCACTTGCTCCTTCACGGCACTACCTGGCCATTTCGGAATCCCCCGTGCAGCTGAAACACAGCCCCGTTATTAACAACGGCAGAAACTAGAGTCAAGTTACATGCTAGCCCTACCCACAGGGATTGGCAATCGGCCTCGCCTTAGCCAACCTAACACCCAACAGAGATCAAAATCTGCCCTGAAAATCCCACACAGACAAAACACCAAATACGCTCGCTGTTGAGAACCTTTAGGTTTCCCCAGCGTCCACCAGCTTTTTGGGGAAGGGGCAAAACGGATGGCTCAGAAGCCCAGCCAAGGCACCCAACAAATCCATTCAAACAAATCTCCGGGTGCTTGAGAGAACACCAGAGAACCAATCTGAGTGCACAAAGAGACGATGGACTATGCTTTTCCATCACAAACTGCTGGGTGATTTTAAATCTCCCACGCCTCTTCTTAGCTTCGAGATGACACGCAGGACATGGGATTCGAGCAACGGGGGGAGAAAAAAAAATCCAAGATGGCCGAAGGTGTCTTGTCACGGATTTCCATACACGCTCCAGAACTCTAGAGGGCACCCGAAATATGCCCTCCTCCTCCTCCCTCCGGAGCCGGGTAACGCGAGCAGCGGCCGCAGCCCGTCTCTGCCTGCCGGAGTTGGTATTGCAGGAGCGATGTCTGCAGCAGCAGCGCCCACCCCGAGGAGGAGCCGCCTCACAGCCATTACTGGGGCTTCGCCCCAGGGCAGCAGCTGCTGGACCCAGGAATTTCCCCACCCAGCCCTGGAGGGACCTCATTCCACGCCTGCCCCCGGGAGAATATGGGGCGGGGGGAATGGTTCAAGCGCTGCCTAAGCAGGTCTAGCAATGGCAGGAAGAGATACACGAATAGCACTCACAATGGAGCTCCCTCTCCTTGTTGGTCTCTGCCAAGGCTGCACCAAACTGGGCTGGAGCCTAAGGGAAAGACACGGGGTTAACACGGGGCAGCGCAGGACACGCAGCGCCCCCAACGAGCGTTTCCTTCGCCTGGCCAGGGCAGGTACTGCCTGCATCACTCACCCCTTCCCTTTAATCCCAACCCTTCAAATAAGTAAATAAATAAATAACTAAATAAATTAATTAATTCACTGCCCTTCCCGGGGGCGGTAGGGGTACTCCTCGCAGCACACCCACGCTCTTGTCCCCGCTGAAGGAAGAAGGGACAAGGAGCCCTCCCCGGGCGCCGCCGCACCGGGGGCTTCTACGCGCGAGTGCGGGAGACAGAGGCAGCAGCGGCACCCACGGCGGGGAGCAGCGGGTGTTACCTGCGAACTTGCCCTGTCAGCCCTGAAGCGGCGCCCGCGGGGCCCTCAGCGGCAGCGCCCCGGCACCGGGCGAGCGCCCGCGCCCCTCGCCCGCCTGCGCGGCAGTTGCCCCCGGTCTCGGGTTTGCCCCCCTGCAGTCGGCCGGCAGCACTGCCGCCTCCTGTCCGCCATTAGAGGGACCCAGCCGAACAATACGGGAGGGGAGCAGCGGCGGCGGCAGGAGCCGCGGAGCGCCGGGCAGGGGAGGGGAGAGGAGGGGAGGGAGGGACCCGCGGGGGGGCGGCGAGGGCGGTGGGTGGGAGAGGCACCGGGGCAGAACAACAGCCGAGGGCCCGGCGGGGAAGGGAGGGAGAGAGTTAAAATAGGAGGCGCTAGAGCAGACCCGGCCCTTCCCCCAAATGCCCCTGCCCCCCCTTCGGAGCTGCCCCCGAGCGCCCCCCATTTACCCCCGCCGCCCCCCTCCGTGCCGCGATGGTTACCCGCGGGACTGCCCCCGGTGCCGCCCGCGCCCCCACCGCCAGAGGTAACGGCGCGGCGGCGGTGGCACCGCAGGGTACTTCGCCCGGGTAGCTGGGAGGCACGGCGGCTGCTCTCCCATCCCCGCCCTGGGGGCAGCTGAGCGCCGCCAGCCCCCCGCCAGCCCGCCCCGGTGAGGCGCAGCGCCCCGCGCCCCCGCCTTACCCGGCTCCCCACCGCCTGCGGGCACGGACCCCCCCGCGGGAGACGCACGCACTCTGCGCTACTCCTCCAGCGCCTCAACTCTAACTCGGTCCAGTCCCGGGCGAAGCGCAGCTGCTGGCGAAGGGGAGGAGGAACCGGGCCAAGCGAGCTCGGGGAGATCCGCCTCCCTGCCCCGGCATTGGCTTTCCCAGAGGGCGGGCTCTGGCGCTGGGCTAGCCGAGTGGGTGCGCCGCCCATCCATCAGAGCCGCCCGCAGCCGGTTGACCCTATAAACTGCCAATCTTCCTCCTGGCCATGCTTGGGGTTCTTCCCACTTTGATCCATCAGGTTTGAGGAACCCGGATCGCTGCCCACCGACCGGCTCGTTACCCGTGCCCGAAGGTTGCGCTGGCGCTCCCCGCGCCGCTCTTTGATAGCGGCAACTTGCAGAAGTTCTTGGTGGCGCTGAGCTGACTGCGCCTTGCCGGTCGCGGGCAGGGTGCGCTGGCCGTCCGGGCCGTGCGCTCGGTCCCTGCGGGCGCCACCGCTCCGGCCGTGGGGCGCGGGCTCGCCTCTCCCGCTCCGTTCCCCGCTGCCGAGCCATAAGGGCTCGCAGTGGTCTTCCGAGGGGTGCCACTCCGCTGCTTCCCTTCCCTCACCAGGGCTTTGAACCTGGGGCCATTCCCCTGATGGACAGAGCCTGGGTAATCGAAGCGCTCCCAGAGGGAAAAAGGAGAGCTCACGTCTCCCAAGGAGGGCGCCTGGCCCGCGTCCCCACAGCCTGCCCCGGCGAGCAGCGCCTCCTCAGCCGAGGACGCCTTGCTGCCCCCGCCCGCCGCGGGGGAGGGCGCCATATCAGCCGCCGACATGGCTCCTGGAGGAGCTGCTGGTGGTGCTGGTGGTGGTGGCAGTGGTGGTGGCGTCCTCCATTTTGTCGGAAGCCGCTGCGGGGAGCTTGGGACCAATTCGAACCAACGTGAGGCGCCGCGGGGCGTCCATTTGAAGAGCCCCCGTGTGGCTTCCCGGCGGGAAAAGGAGCCGGGTGCCCCCGGCAGTGCCGCGGGGTGGGGACGAGTGCTCTGGCCAAGGGCCGGGAGCCAACTCCCCGCCCGCCCTCTGCCAAAATGGAGGATGCGCGCTTCCCTTGCGCGGCTCCTTCTCCCGCGCTGGCCATGGCACCAGCGCCCGCTCCTTCGAGGACCAGGGCAGCGCAGCCGCCCGTCTGGCGCGCTGCTCCTGCTCTGCCCCATTCACCCATCCTCCTCTGCCCAGAAGAGGGAGAGAGAGAGCGCAATAGCCGCCCTTCCTCCTCCAGGCGGGATCCATCCGTGTCAACCACGCGGAGCGGCGTCCCCCAGAGAGAGAGAGCCTCTTGTGTGCGCAAGGAGCTGGGTTTCAGCCGCTGGCGCCATTTCCAGTGCGGAGCTGGAGCCTCCCGCGGGCTCAGCCCGAGGCACAGCCTGCCTCTCGGGCAGCGCAGGAGCCATTGAAGGGATGGCTCCTTTCTCTTGATGTGTTTGGCTAATAATTTTCGTGAGTGGGAGACACCAGAAATTTTTGTCTTCCATTGTCACAACAATACATCTAGTTTCTTCCTAGTGATGCCACCCGGAGACACTGGCTCCAGTCAACAACCCAAGCCGAAAGCTTCTCCCCCAGCGTTACTGCAGGTTGTTGAGTGGAATTAATGTGGGTTTGGTTTTGTTGGTTTCGGGGGCTTTTTTTCAAGACATATTGCTTATCAGATGAAGCTTGAAAGGGTTGCTTGGTGTGGGGAGACAGAGTTACTTCAGGGCTGGCAGCAGCTTGCTCGTGCCTGCAAAAAAAGGTGTGAGCTGATGGCAAAACAGCTCCAATATAACCACTGCCAAGGAAGAAAGTGCCATGTGGATACATCACCACCCATTTTGAAGGTCTCAAAATTGCCCTATAAAGTGATAGACTTCGATCTACAGTATCACACTGTTAGAGAGCTGTTGAAATTTCAGCTTTGAATCCCATTTACTCCATCAGGTCAGCTGGCTCCTGACCATCTTCATTATTAGCCTGGAATATCTTCTAGGTGGGTAAAACTCTAAGCCATTTTAAATTGTCCTCGATATTATGTATTTGCCAACATTCGTAGTCATATGTCTCAGGAAGATGTCTTTTGTTCTACAACAGTGCTTATCCATACGAATTTAAGTTCTCATGAAGTTCAGAAAGAACTTCAAGAGAACTTAAGCACCAGCCATGGATGGTAGAAAACAAGTCGTTTTCCAATTAAGAACACATTAAGAGGAACCTATCATTCTTAGTAGTCATTAAGAAAGTAACGGAAGAATACTTTCATCTTACCACTGCCCTAGCAAAGAGACATTACCTAACAGTGTTATCTAGGACTATTATGCAGCAATAGAACATTTTCATTAATGTCTTAGATTATACAGCTCAAACAAAATTTAATGGTTTTGCTTGCACTTTTGGAACTGAAATGTATTTATATATTAAAGTTTATAACTCCAGAGAACTGTTGTCCCCCTATAGACATGTAAACTTAATTTTAAATTCATATGTTCAAATATAGCCAAAAATAATTAAATACACCACAACTTCTCCTTTATTTTTTCAACTGACATCAGGGAAAAGGACAGAAAAGTTCAGGCACCCATGTAAATTCCACTTCCTCTATAAAACCATGTATAATTCAGATTATTTTTAAGAATAATCCATATAGAGTAATTCTTTTTATGGTTTGAAAGAGTTAGCATTAGCTTGAGCACTAAGCAGCAAAATCTTTTCATGAACACCAGAGAACTGAAGCATACACATTTATAGACTCCACACCACTACTGTCATGGACAGGCCTGCTGACAGTAACTTCACTAGAAAAAGTCAAATGTATTGACTGGGAGTAGATAAATTCAACGAAGCTGAGCCAACAGTTTGTTAATCAACTTAGAAGAAGAGTGGTATCCCTCTGTCTGTTATGGAGGAAAATTGTCTCAAAAAGCAATCAATTGTATTTGAACTGAGAAGGAGTAATCTGATATATTGTGAAAAGTTTATGTTTGAGCAAAAATGTTAAAGACACTTACCAAGCCAACCTTCAAGTGATGCATGTTGTATTGTAACAACAGGATGAACATAGTATAAAGCTACTTCTTGCTGTCAGCATTATTTATCCATGATAAAGAGTAGTGGCATTTGTTCCAGACTTAGAACTTCACTTTCTTCTCCTACCGTTTCTTCCAGTATTTTTCTTCCTTTTTTGTCCTTAATCTCACTTTTTTTGTCTACTTATCCTCAATCCCTTTTGGCCATCACAAAGAAGAAATATGTGACCAAACTGTATAGGTTAATGGAACATGTGTTCTCATAGTCATGGTATAATGGAATTCTGATCCAGTAGGTTTTGCTCAACACAACTTCAAGAAATAGTAGTGGATGGAAAAGAAATTAAAAAGACAAAACCAAAAGAAAGTGGAATCTTAAAACACCTATGATCAGTAACCTATTATCATTTTGTTTTTATTATATAGTATTTCCTCTATCAGTGTTGTGATTTTTGAGTTTCATTAGGCATAGCAGCTATTCTTTGTAGACTAAAAGTTCTTAATGAAAAGATATTTAGGTAAAAACCTCTTTACTGTGAGGGTGGTGAAGCACAGGAACAGGTTGCCCAGAGAAGCTGTGGATGCCCCATCTCTGGCCATATTCAAGGCCAGGTTGGATGGGACTCTGAGCAACCTGGTCTAGTAGAAGGTGTCCCTGGCCATGGTACAGGGGTTGGAACTAGATGGTCTTCAAGGTCCCCTTCCAACCCAAACCATTCTATGATTCTATGACACCATATCTGTGTGTATGTTTGTGCTCTATAAAACCGAACACGTAGAATTTTTAAAAATGAAAAAAGAATGCTTTGTATGACACATTACCTGTGGTTTTCATTATGGTTGTTGAACTACATATACATTTCATAATATTTATAAACAAATCAATCTACAAGCAGATTGCATTCAACTGTTTAATTTGCAGTGATCTTTCCAAAGGCCAAATACAGAGACAATATGTCCTATCCCATAAGTTTAATATTTATTGCATAATATAATATGCCTTTAAATTACCTTTATGCCACATCCCATATATAAGTTCTGTAACAGTAAATAACAACTTCTGTTCTGAACTGGGCAACTTCCCCACGGAAGACATACCAATACTGTAAAGACTAAGAATGTAATACCCAACAAATTTTTCTTCTGAAATAATTTAAGGGGGTTTGCAATAATCAACATAATCTCTACTTGCAAAGTAATTTTTATTAATTTTTAAACATTTGAGGGTTTTAGTTGGATAAATCTCTTGTCTTAATGGAGAAGAAAAGATATTGCAAAACAGAAGATAGGACCTTAAAACTGGAAGAGACTTCATAGGTCACTGAGTCCACTATCTTGCTATTACAGGAAACTGTGTCATATAATCCCTTGCAGAAACTTTTCAAGCCCCATCTTAATGGTAGCTTAATATGTTTACCCCCTACTTCTCTTGCAAATCTGTTCTAGAACGTCATTGTTTTGGTGATGAGAAACCTCCTTCTAATTTTCCCACTAAATTTATTCAAGAATCCATTTGTTTTTGTGCCAATATTCATCCTTTGGCTTAAATAGCTCTTCTCCCTCTCTGGTGTTTAGCCCTGATGTATTTTTAGACAGTCATCGTATTCCCTCTTAGCCTTCCTTTTGCTAGACTAAACACAGATTTTTTAGTCTCTTCTTGCTCAATGGATCTTCATTCCACTGGCCATTCTACCAGGCTTTTTTGCTACCCATCCCAGTCTGAACTCATCTGTCTGAATGTGAGTTCACATTCCCATAATAATCCATTTTAGACTAAATTACTACATGGTACAGTAGATCAATATTTCCATGAAATATTACAGTCTTGGGTGTGTAGTTGCCTTTCTGCTTAAATACATTAGATAACCACCATCTATTCTAGAGGTACCTATGTTGTTTTCTACCACTCAGTTACTGGGAAAGTTCTCCATTAACAGCAAAGTTTTTATTAGCCTCCAAGTGAATGACCTTGCATTTCATATTATAGCAGTTTGTTTTGGTTCCATTAGTTCAATCATTAAGGTCATTCATTGTTTTTCCATATGACATCCCACTGCAGCTGCGTTGATGATGCTGCCTAGTTTTGTGACACCAGCCACTGCAATAAACTTACTTTCTCTTCTTAGCCAAACAATAAGGTCAATCCCAAGAATAACTCCCAAAGAAATCTAGCAGACACTATTCATTTAGGTACTCTCCTGTTTGGTACTACCTGCTGCCATTTCCCTCATCCTGCTCTGGAAAATGCCACCTTATCTCTGCGATTCTTAATGTGTAGCAAAACTCTTCTGCTATTCAGTCCCTCTTTCCCCAAAAGCTCACTACCTAATTATCTTTTTTATGAACTGTGTTAGCTCCTGCCCCTTGAAGAAAGGGCAAATAAGTTTCTTTTCAAACTTCTGAGCTCTGCTGTTCAGTTGACTTGATTAACTAGGTCTTAGTTTACCAAAATTTGCCTTATGAAATCAAGGGGTTTAGATACAAACCTGCTTTTGTTTTCTTTGCACAACATTAACTTTAGGATAATTTTCTACAACCAGTTTTTCTATACTGTCCTGTCCTCAAACTGTAAGTCCAAGTCTAAAAAAGCATGATTTCATGTTGGTTTAGTGACATTTTGCTGAGAAAAGCTGTCAGCTATGACATTCAGCTATATTTGGGGCCCTGCCACTGTTAATAACATTTGTTCTCCAGCCTACTAAACCAATTAAGTAAAGAAAAAAGGTGAATAGCTTTTTGCCACCTTAGTGAGTTGAAGTGACTTATGTGTCTGCCAGGTACCAAAGCCCCCACAAAGACAGCACAGAAGAGTGTGCAGCCTGAAGGAGGAGAGAATTACTCCATTTCAGCAGGAGGGAGTTGTTGCATGAACCTAGCTTCTCATCTTACCATAACCTATCTTTGGAGCAGCATCTGTGTATGTATTCCTATATATAAAGAAAATTACCTATTCTTTCTAAATCCAATTTCTTTCTAGGTTTTCACTAGTGGATCTCAAAAACTATTTGATCACAAGTATTAATCAAGTACTGGATTAGGTAGTTTAAACCTTATCTAGTTTCCTAAACATGATCTTTCTACGTAAGAGGTTGAAGATCTCCTCCTGTGGGGTGTGTAAGAACAGTGCTGAAAGAAATAGCTTCTGTGTACCTTCACTTTTGTTTCTTTCCATTAAATCTGGCATATGATATTCCTTTTTTTATCGTGGTGTTTCTCATACTGAAGAACTTGAATAAGATCAGCTTCCATGGTTTCACCACAGGCAAGTTGCTGCATGATAAAGCTGCTGCCAAAAGTAGCAGTCCTGTCATCTTCTCAGGGACTGGCTATAAATTTATGTCACCTTTCTATGGTGAGATGAGCATTCATGCAGTTAAAAATTGGCCAATTTTCAGTTGGGCCAACACGTTGATCTTTCTGCACATGCAATCAGATGAGTGATAGTGCCTGATAAGGGGGTGCAGTGGGAAGCACAGGGGTATAATATATATCCCATTTTTGAAACAGCACTACTTGCTTGCATAAATCAAAGTGATGCTACATATATGTAAAGGAATAAGTAGTTTTGGGCAGATGACCTGGCTTCTGCTTTATCTCAGTGAGATCCACAATGTAGTTTTTGATTGGTTAGTGGCATTGTTTGGAGCTGTCTGAGAGAAAAAATCAAACTTGCAAAATAGGAAATTGTGAAGTGAATTTTATTTCATAATGCTTAAATTTGGTCAGTTTTTAAAACATTCTTTGATATATTTCTTGTAGTAAATTCAATTTAAAAATCAAATTATTAAAAATCATAATATGATTCTCTTACTGCAAATCATTGTGATAATTTGGCAATATTTTGACGTGTGCTTCATAGACAAAAACTGGAAAAAGCAGTAATTTTTGGTGAGCTTTTTCATTTTCAAACCAAAGCCATTTTCTTTCGGTTTCATTTAGTGTCTGAGCCTGTTCTAGCAATGAACAAAGTTGCTTTTTTAGGCAACTTGTCCTTTCCTGTTGGATGAGGACTGTGCCATAGTCAACAGTACCTTCAGTTTGGATTAATGCACTACTCTTTTATATTCTAAAAAGCCATTTGGAAAAATGAGTTAGGGTGGAATACAGTCAGGACATTTACTAGAGCATCTTTCCACCATGGCTTTGTTAAAATATAAGGTGGATGATTGAACATTCTGAACAGCAGAGTCCCTTCCTTGCCACAATACTGGGAATATGTCCTGCACAGAGCCTTGCAAATGGGAAGACTCCTCTAGAAAGACTACAGAATTGGACTTTGACTTGTGACCAGAAAACCAAAATTCTTGCTCTTTAAACCTCTGTCATCATGGTGCAGCCTCTTTTTCACAGACACAGTTTTTTCTTCCTTCTTTTTATTAACCAGTGCTTTATCCTCAATTTCAAACCCCTCACTAGTGCACCGCCATCCCCCAGTGCTGAATCTGTCGTGGTCTCTATATTTTTGTGGTCTTTCAAAGATCAATTATTTTCTTTTCATTTTCTAGTGTCTCTTAAGGTACTTTCCCTTCAATCTCTTGCTCTTGCTCTAAAACTATAATTTCTTTCATAAAACTTTTCTTCATTTTAGTTCTAAATCATTCTTGCTCATCATAAATAAATGCATTATACATGAAAAAGTAATCAAAGAAACTTTGCAAAGTCGTGGGCTTACAGGTTAGGAAATGCAACATTCCCTACATCCCCATGCAATTTCAGTTCTAAAAAGCCAGCTGGGAAAATCACAACGAATTTGTGACATGGCTTTAAAGAACTGTCTTCCATCCTCTCCTCTCTCTGGAGCTGCAGTTTCCTATCCTTGAGTCCCACTGTCTATGTTCAGCTCAACAGACAGCTCCTTGTCCCAGATTATGATGATTCAGACCCAAAAATCCCCAGCCTGTGATCCCATCTTCAAACCTGTTCCTATGCCTTCCACCCCTTGAACTAATTATTGACAATGCACATTTGAGCATATGCATTATGTCACACTCCTAAACTGCACTAATACTTCTTTTTCATATTACCTCTGTCCCATTCAGTATATAAGGTGAATGACATTCACAAATATCCTCCCACATTTTGTTTTATACCCATAATGGGGTATTAACTTCATGCTTTTTTTAAGAAACAACATTCCATGGTGTAAATAATTTTCTTAGGATGGTGCAATGCTTTATGCATTTATGTACTAGGAGACAAGAGCCTGGAGTGAAAGCGCAGCCCTGCAGAAAAGGACATGGAGGATTTAGCCTGAGTCAATAATGTGCCCTAGAGCCAAAGGGCCAGCCATATCCTGGAGTGCATTAGGCACAGTATAGCTAACAGGTCAAAAGAAGTGATTATCCCACTCTATGCTGTGCTGGTGTGGCCTCACCCTGAGTATTGTGTGCATTTTTGGGCTCCATGACATGAGAGGGGTATAAAAATATTGCAGTGTATTCAAAGGAAGGCAACAAAGATGGGGAAGAGTCTAGAGGGTGACTTACAAGGAGCAGTGGAGGGTTTGTTCAGCTCAGAGGAGACAGAGGGGTAACCTCATTGCTGTCAACAACTTCCTCATGAGTGGTAGCAGAGAGGGAGGTGCTGGTATCTCTGATGTCTGGTGATAGGACATAAGGGAATGGCTTCAAGCTGCATCAGCATAAATTCAGATTGGAAATTAAAAAGTTCTTCACTGAGAGGGTGGTTAAGCACTGGAAGTGCTCGTGTCCCCAAGCCTGTAGGTGTTCAAAAAGTGTTTAAGCAATACTCTTAGATATATGGTTTAACTTTTAATTTGTCCTGTGTGGAGTCAGACTATATGATCCCTATGGGTCCCTTCCAGCTCATGATATGCTATGATTCCATGGTTCTTTTGACACCTATCACTAGCACATACCAGCTTCACAAACATTAATGCATTTATCCCCATTTTATACACAGAGAGCATACAATTAGTGTCAAAAATATGTGTTATTTCGGCTGCCTGTTTTGGATGGCTACATTTGTCAAGGATATAGCATTTATTTCTACACTTCATTTGGCAGTCACAGCTGACATAAATTTTGTTTGCAGCTGAGAAGTTTTCACAGCATGAGGCTGGGTGCCAAGAAAGTGAAAAATACCTATTTCTCATCGCCTGTCCCAAAACTGAATTAAATGAGCTTCAGCCTCATACAGGATCCATTGAAACAAGGAGATAATCCCTTGTTCAGGAGATACTCTTCTGTCCAAAGAACACAACTTACTTTTTCTTCTTGAAATCATGTGCGTCAGTCACTGTACTGTGTAGCTTTTGTACTAGAAAAGGTAAATACAAAGATTCATACAATCAGCAGGCTACTTCACGTCTTCTTACTCTGAACACTAGATATCCTGTGTATTGAAATAAGTAAGGAATGGCCTGTGGTAGGAGTAGATTGTGATCTCACAGATAAAAGGCCGTATTTTGCGGGAGTGTGAGTTAAGTTTTCAGAAGTAATCTGAATTTTAATGCTCTCTATTTTATGCATGTTTTAATGTCTGTGTTCTTGAAACTTTCCAAATTCCTTTTAGGAGTTAACGAATCCAGTAGAGCAACCATCAGAAATTCTGTCTTGGTGAAGCAAATTTATATCCTTGGGGCTCATCCAAAAAGTTCAAAACTCACGAGTTTATAGGACAAATTCTGGTCGCATAAGCTAATAGCAAATAAAAGCAGGAGAAAAATAATCCGTGAATTCTGTGCATCTCAAACATTTGGGAGAGATAAGCTAAAATTTGAGGTTTTCTCTTTAACAGCTAACTCAGGAATCCTGGATCCTGAGCTGCATGCAAAAGGAACATGGAACATACATACCCTTTTCTTCTCCATCACTACCTGCCCTGCAAGCCTTTGTCTCAGTCTTTCATTTTCTCAATCTTAACTTCCAGCTTGAAGATGCACATCCTGGCACATTTGTGGCTTATATCCTAGTCCCCCACCTCTTTGAAACATTGTTCCAGCTCCCATTCTTCTCTTACCTCAGTAATCATTCAGTCCCTTCAAGCATATCTTCTCACATTTACGTGTTCCAGCACCTCTTCTGTGTTCTCAGTTCTTGGCATTGTAGCAAGCTCTTCAGGAATAATGACAGTTTGGACCTCAGACTAGAGCATATCAGTATGTACGTAATCTAAGGATTTATCAATCACAAGCTAACTTGTGCAAACAGAGAATTTTCAAACTTACAGGAACATAAAAACATAAAAGCAGTCAAACCAAAGGTTTCTTTAGCCCAAGATCCCATCTCTCACAGTGGCCAGTGGTGGACATCTAGAGAACAGCAGAAGACAGCAATAGAGTGATACATCCCAAATAGTCTCTCAGCCTCCAGTTTATTACTTTTGCAAATATACATCAGTGAATAGAAATCACGAAGGAGAGATGTAGGAAACAACAGGTTGCGTATATTGCTGTGGATCATAGATGTTAAATGCATTGGTTTCAAGGTTTCTTTTGGAACAAACAGGACATTTTTGTGGACTTCTATGAGCTCTGCCCCATGGGTTTTGGTTAACATTATGTCACATTTAAAAAATTTGGGATTTCAAGATACCTAACCTTGACCATGTTTTCAAAACAATCCACCCAGCCCAAAGTCACTGTTCTGCTAGAGAGTAGATGATCCACTGAGGTAAGTCTCTTTTTTCTCTACTCAAATAGAAGTGAGATACCAATTAATTACTAGACAAGGAATCATGGAATCATAGAATAGAATCATAGAATATCTTAAGTTGGAAGGGACCCACAAGGATCATTGAGTCCAACTCCTGGCTGTTGTGGAAAATGGACTGGCTGGTTATTTCAAAATAGAGAGATGCTGTGAGATGGTGGAGAATTGATGAGGCTGATTCAGCAAAACCACAAGCTAAGCCACTTGCTCATCTTGCACCTGGGCTTGAGCAAGGCTCCACAACTGAATGATGCCTGGGCTGAAGAGGAGGATCCACAGCCCGATGGTATCTCAGTGAAGTGCAGAAGAACACCCACATCTCTGTGCCAGCCCTCAGCCTCACTGCCCCTTCACTCTGCATAACAAGTCTTTAGGTCTGTTCCTCTGAGGAGACAATGATGGGAGTAAAGACCTGGCAGAGGTCAGATGGCCACTGCTGCCTCAGCCGTGTGGGAGAGCAAACTGAAGTGCCACAGTTCTGTGCTGTCTGTGTTTCAGCTGTAAATTTTATAACTCAGTTTGACTGAAGGTAATCAGAGACCCTCATTATCCCCTTGCTTATATATTAAAAAGCACACCTACCAATACAAAAATAAGAAAACAGATGTCCCCCCACCTGACATCTATGATGGCAGCAACAGGCAGACAATGATATTTGACTACAGTCATAGGACCATTTGTCCAAGAAGTATAAAACTGGTATTTGAAATCCTCCACTATGGAAGGACAAGAACATAACCCCATTCTGCAGACAAGTCAATGGGCTTGCTCCTCTCCCCTCCCCAAGACAGGTACAGTGCTGTGGTAAGATTTGTGTCTCTGACTGCATTGGAGCTTACCTGGGAACACTTGTGCACAGAGCTATGCATTCCTATTTTGTAGGTCCAGTGCTGTTATCAACAATCTAACAAGAATCTATAGCCTGTTACTTCAGTAAACTATACTATTTGTGAATCTGTGATTGTGAAAGTTCTTATTCAACGTGACCAGACTTACAGTGTTGAATTGGTAAGCCACATTATTCCTGAATCTCTCATTTGTGAATGTTTTTACTGAATGCCACCAGATTCACGGTGCCTAATTGGTCATAAATCAGAAATTAAGCTCAGCTGCACCAAACCTCTCTGATCTCTAAGGACTAGTTGGAATGCAAGGGGGTTTATTTTCTGCCAAATTTCATGCACTTACTTCAATAACTCTGCACAAGACAGCTCCAAGAATCACACCATGTCCCTGGGAGTATTGTTCAAACAATTCTTGGACCCTGTCAGGCTTGGTGCTGTGACCACTTCCCTGGGGAGTAGTTCCAGTGCCCAGCCACCCTCTGGGGGAAGAACCTTTTCCTAATGTCTGGCCCAAATCTTCCCCTACACAGGTTTGTGCTGTTCCCTTCATTTCTATCACTGGTCACCAGAGAGAAGAAATCAGCACTGTGAGAAGGTCTCCCCTCAGTCTCAGGAGGAGGTAGAACTTTGATGTAGCACATGAGAGGGGAAGCTTACAACCACGTAACTTACAGGAGAAAGTTCCACCTGGACTTAAAATATAATTTTTCATAAGTCTCTTTATAACAGTGACAAATGACACAAATTTTAACTCTGTGCAATATATAGGCCTTTAATTTAATGGAAAAGTGTCAACAGATACATTTTACTGTTTGAAAAAATTATGACACTCTCTCTCATGTCGGTAAAACAGAAGTAAAAGTGTGGAACAAGTGAAACTGTGAACACACCTATGAGGAAAGATCCTAGGCTGGAAACTACTCTACAAAGACACTCTCCAACACACACAATGTAAAATGGCTGGAGATAATTAGTAGAAAATCCCCCTTATGAAGAGCTATTCATCAGCAGATGACTAGGGAATCAGAGAGCAGGAATTAATGTAATCATGTATTTCATACAATCTGGGAATGGGATAGAAATGAGTTTCAGAGTTTTCTTGCACTATACCTGATGGGGCATTGATAATAGCAGCAAAACTCATGGTGGCCTAATTTATAGAAACTCTTGCTTTAACTTTTGTAGGGACCCAAACATAAGAGATGAGAAATCATTTTCCACTGTATACAAGAGCACCACATGTGATTCATTAAGACATTTATAAAATGCAATTGAAGGTCTTCCTTGGTTTTGACTGTAAGACAGTTAATGCTGTTAATCTGTAAGTACATGTCACTCACATAAAATGATATTTAGTAAGAGAGTGCAAGGAACAAATAAACATTTTAATATTTCTACATGAAAACTCGTCATCTGGGGAGAAATTTTACCATCTTTAAGAGTCCAGGTGCTCTATTCTGGCCAGTGCTAACTGCGTCACAGTGAAATACGATTCTTCAGCACTGTCTTGTAGCCAAGTGGACAATTATAATCCTTAAATGTATAAAGAATAAAATATTAAGAGGTTGTAGGGAAGTTATATTACAACCATACTTGGCAAAGTTGTGGACTGGTACTGAAGTGACTGTTAGCTGTTTAGGGTAGTTGGTGTTTTTGGACGTCATGAAGCGAATCTGTAGTGAGAGACACTGTTGTACTGAGAAGCTCAGGTGATTTTGGTTTTGTACAAATCCTAACTTAGCATTTCTCCCATGGGACACTTATGTTTGGTAGTACCAGAGCACATTGCTCCTTTGCCTAAATGTGGAGGTCAGATGGATTTTTCATCACTACAAATGTTTCAATATTTTTTCCCTAAAAGTTGTACTATAACTCAAATGGGAATTAATTCTGAGAAAGTCTTTCATTCTATGTTGATTGGGCACCCAAGGGTCTATTCTAGAATATAGAATATTCTATAGAATCAATCAGCAAAGGACAGACAACAGCCCTTCCTGGCCTTCTGTCAGTAAAGCCATCCTGGATATCCTTCTTTCAATAAGAGGGCCCCAGTAGTTTACCTAGAATTAAGAATTAAGAAAACAAATGGAAAGATGTCCTGTGACACTGAAAGTACCTGTGATCTAATCAGTTCTTCAGATGAAGACTGATGAGTATCATATTAGTGTTTGTTTAGATGTGATTATCATGAGTAGATGGCACATCAAGGAAGAGTAGAAAAATAAATTCATAACATAGAACTGCTAAAGAAGACTTACCATCACTTTCTTGTTTATCTGCTATAAAAGAAAAATTACATTTTTGGTATATTCCTCAGAATATGTAATTTTTTTTATTTCTTTGGAAATAAGTGGGATTGTGTCAAGAAATACCTGACTTTATTACCAGTTTTTCTTCTGAAGGAAACCAATCAACACCCAATGTTGTTGGGAAACCCACTAACTAAACAGAGGTACTGTATTTTCCTCTAAGCAGCTTTGTGTTGCTGGTTTTGTTGTTTGTAGCAATTACTAATTTTGGAGAGCTTTTCAAGCATGATTAATTCTAAAGTAATTCTAAGGTAAACATAGCAGGAAAAAACTTGTGGTTTATTTACAAAGAGCAGTTAATAACAGTTGACCAGTTATTTCTTCTGAATTGGGTTGCATTTCTTAATTCTAATTTTCCTCCAACAACAAACAGCAAGGGGCTTAATTTTCTTTACAGTTACCTAGATGCAAATTCAGATAGATATTTTAAATTAATGATTACATTGTTGTCAATGTATATATTTTCTATATAAAATAATCTGATTCAGACATTTTTGTGGGGATTAATGGGTGCATTAAGAATTCACTGCAGTTCTATATCAAGTCGGTCACTGATGTGAATACCATATTCACAGTAAATGTATAAATCCAATGTGATGCTTTCAGAATTAAAATGAAACTATTTTACTAGAACTAGAAGCAGAGAGGCAAACAGGAATTTGTATGAGACAAATGAAATTAATGTCAAAACCTTTATTTGTTTATTGTAAGATGTGCACTTTTGTAATAAACATTTCTTGGTGTATGGAATAGAAGTTCAAAGAGGTTTAATTTTCTTTCTTTCACTGACTCAGAGGTGGGCTCAGAAGCATCACAGAATTCCTACCCCTCCAAATTCCCTCAGTTCTAAAAACTCTAAAACAGGAATTTCTCAGGCATTGATCACCTAAATTTAAGACTAAATGTGATTCATGTAAAAAAAAAAAAATTGAAACTACAGCATTTTCCTGTTTCAGTGTTCTCACTTTCTAGTCGTTACTTAGAAGCTCATGTACTGAATATTCCCAGTTATATACCAGCTGTGGTAGTTTTCTTGTCTGTTTGGCACTGGCCCAGAGAGCCATGCTTACTCTTCTTTGCTACAAAATGAAGGAATTATGTACTATTTGATAATAAGTGATTGTGAAATATTCAACCATGTTCATAATTTTAAAGAATACTCCAGACAAAAAGAGAATTAGCTAACCTTGTAGAAAAGATCACTATGAAACTTTCTGCATAGCACAGGACTTCTACACACAGGAATGCAATATTGCTAATCCAGTGTATTTTGCATTATAGAGAAGGAAACATAAAAGTTAAGTGCTTGGACAGTACTAATTTTATATGCAAGGTTAATGATGCTGTCTTGACATCAACCTTCTCTGCCTAAAATACTGTATGTCTTTTCCTTACTAGCTGTTGACAAGCATTATTGCAAGATGAGTCTAGCCAAAGTCAGCAGATACTGAAAGCAGCATTTTGAAATTAAAACACTTAAAATCATACATATATTAATAGCTGAAAATATTTTCACTACTATTTCCCAACAAGCAATAGAAATAGGCAAATGTGGCAAATAGGCCACAGCAAAACGCACCGATTTTCGCTGTAAGTAAAGAAGATGCTGAACTCAGGAAGACAGAATTGTCAAAGGATTTACCATTAAGTAGTCGGTCAATATATGTCCACTGACAAAGCTAAAAAGAACCAAAGAAAGTTCTAGTGCATGCAGAGGGCTGGGGTGATTTGGTGAAAAACAAGCGCTGCTAGTGGAGTGGCAGGAGAAACAATACAGGAGGAGAAAGCAGATCTCAAGGATACCAGTAAGGACTCAAGAACACAAGCCAGGAGCATGATCACAACTTAAATGCAAAGAGCAGCAAATTACAGTGCTCATGAAATGTATGGGGTAGATCTCCTTCAGAAACAAAGGCAAAGCTTTAGGATCAGCTTCTAACTTGTCTGCTTGTCAGACCTTGATGTGATCAGCTATGGAGCTGTTAGCCCAGAAAGTAATTCCCAGAGCAATCTGACTGGTGGACGCAAAAGGATGTGAGCCTTAACACATTGATGCTACTTGGATTTCTCAGTGGCACAAGTGAGCAACAGCACCTCTCAGCTCCACAATGTATTTTGCAGTTGAGTATGGTTTTAGAGGGAACAGAGCAAAGAGTTTAAAACCAAACAAAGTAGAAATTATACTGTGGACTTGTGGCAATGTTTCCACCTAAAGATGGATGAGGAAGAACTTTTTTTTTTTACTGTGCAGGTGACCAAGCACTGAAACAAATTGCTCAGAGCAGCTGTGGAGTCTCCCTCACTGCAGATATTCAAGAACAATCCTGTACCATGTGCTCTAGGATGACCCTGCATGAGCAGAGGTTGCACCAGATGACCCCCTGTGGTCCCTTTCACACCCATTTTGTGATTCTGTGAAAACCACTTAAAAGGTTAATTCCATAATGAAAAGCTGGTCTTAGACATTTTGACTATGTAGTGTGATTTGCTAAAACTTGTTCCTGGGATTTTTGGTCATTGAAGAAGCTCCATTACCTAACACTGTCAGAACAGCTAAATTCAAATGAAACATTATACAGTAGAGAAAATTTGAGTTGGTCTCAGCAGACCAAAATTTCCAGTTGTCATTACATTTTTATAATCTGAAATGATCCTTTAATATCATAGTACATATTTGCATATAACTTGTCATCTGCTTCTGGAGACAAGAAAAGTAATATTTTTAAATATCTTAAGATGATATTGAAAGCTTTTATTTTTTTTTAACTCTTACTTGTGTAGAACACAACCATGTTTACATTGATAAGAAGTTCTGAGAACTGGAAAAGTATGACCAATATGGGTATGGAAAACAACTTATTTCACCTATAGGTAAAATCTACAGATTTTAATTTTCGGGGTTGGAGACAGCTCTTTTGTTGAGTCACTGCTGCATTCAGGTGGGCTCTTTTATCCACCACATGATCGAAAAAGCGCACCTCAGCAGGGGTGCTAATGTGAGACAGAGAGGGAAGCTGGGAGGGGTTCAACAGGGACTTTCTATCGTTCTTTGTAATCGAAAAAAAGAATACTTGGAATGGCAAGTGTCCAATTAGAGAAACAAATGTTTTCAAGCACTTGATGAGAAAGAGATAAAAAGTAATGACCTGCAGAGTAATGGACTTCTCACATTTGCTATCAGTGATGGCAGGTGAGATTATCAAGATACACAATTAGAAGGGGTTCATCTGTTTTGTATGGCAGAAACGAAATCCTGTGGAAACAAAGAGATGCAATATGAAATCAAAAGTGTGATAGTGCTGATTAACATAGATGTTATTATATTGAGAAACACTACTTGCTTAGGTAAACAACTTACTCCATCTTTATTTGCTTAAAATTAGTTTAGAATGTACCAAAGATAGTGTGAAGTACCAGAACAGCTATTCCTGGCAAAGTTACCACTGTGAGTAGTAAAAATGACGCTCATTACAGAGGTAGTGTAGTATCTTCTGCAAGCAGAAATGATAAAGTCAAGGAGAATGACAACAGCAACGCATGTGAAAGAAACTGTCTCGCACCTTTGGGAATGGCTAATTACTCTGCAGCAGTGTGTGCACACTGAGTGATCAGAAGGGGTCAGCATGTGACAATATGCCATACCAGCTCTGTTAAGAACATCAGACAAATATTCTGGCACTTTTCAGATACTGATCAGAGAATGAATAATTAATTCCATGTCAACTACTGTGCTGTATCTTTAGGTGCAAAAGGTCTAAAATAGTCTTTAAGTATTCTATGCAAAGGACTGTAAATTGTGAAAGTAATAAGGCCCACAAAGAAGAGTTCTCTGAACAGACAAAAAGTTACAATGGCTCTGTTCACATATGAAGAGTTCCAGCTGCTTTTCGAGGAAAGGATATCAAAGTGACACATCAGCCTCTTACCCTCCTGCCATGAATGGATTAGTGAAATTATTCATTCAGCCATTTGAGAAAGCTATCTGTGCTCCATTCCTGCGTGGTATTAAACTAGCTAGCTCAAGCTAGTTACCAACACAATAATCTTCTGTCTGTAGAAAGGCATTCTGGCACTACCCTTTGTAGGACTTAATTTAAGACCTCACCAGGATGTCCTAATCCTGAATGTACAGAAGGATACTGAAAATAAATATTATGACTGAATAGTTACAGCTAAAAACACCAAAACAAGCAGCTTTCATGTTACAAAAAAATTAAAAAAAAATTTTTAAAAAGTAAAAAGATGTTTTGAAGGTTTTTGGAAAGGTGGAGTAATTAGGACAGAGACTGATCCCATCCTCTGATTCACTAAGCTGAAATCTCATAGAACTAATTAGGTTTTGAAGAAGACATGGAATGTTGAGGCTGAAAGAGATCTCTCAACGTCATGTAGCCCATTGCTTTGGCCCAATGCAAAATGAATTATATCTTTATCATTCTCATTCCCAACCTGCTCTTTAAAACTTTAGTTAGCTTGGTCTTAAACAACCTCTAGAGCCTCATGAATTTTATTCCAACACTTCAACACCTTCAACATTGAAAAGTTTTCTCTAGAACCCAGTTTGAATATTTCTTGCTTTTTCAGAACAAATATAAACAGACTATATTCTTAATTTCTTTCAGTCCTTACTTTCTACAACTCTAGTTATTCTTTTGGTTTTCTCTGGACTCTAGCTAGTTGATACATGACTTTGTTCAGAGCCACAAATTGAACATGGCATCACATTAGATGAGTCTCCAGAGCCATATAATGTGTCTGTTTCCTGTGTCGAGTAGACTGTACTCCTGTGCATCCACCCCACTATTGCTGGGGTGTTTGTAACACCACTGTATGTTGGCAATTCACCAGGAGTCTCACATCCTTCTTTGCAGAACAGTCACCTGAGCACTTCATTGTTCTCCATCCTATATCTGATCTTTTTCACATGAAGGTAACATCTTTTCCCTGTTGAGTTATATCCTTTTATTTTTCCCTCCAGATGATTTCTCTGATTTACTTTTTTGAATTCTAATCCTGACTAAACACAGCTAAAATCTCTCCCATTTTTGTGCAAAGTTGAAGTTTCTATTTAACTACTCTGGTACCTTTTGAAATAGTGAAGGATACTGAACCCTTCCCCTGCAGGACTCCAGTTAACACTCTGTCCAAACAGTCAATAACAGCTCTATTAGTACAGTTTTGCATTACAGTAGTTTCAGCCAGGTCATCTTTCTCCAGGTTATTTATTAGGCTCTCACATACAGGAATATCAAACCCTGATATTTAATGTTTTAATTACTTAAATCAGTATACAAAATATCAACCCGTTCTCCATCTGTAAAACCAATTAATGTGAAATTAACAGAAAACAATTGAACTAGCTTGCTATGATTTGTTTTATGTTGGCTGTAACTTTTATTCTTTCTGATTCTTATTAGTCATTTGTTCCAGCATTTTTACAGGAAAAGTGATTAGTTTATCATTCCCTGATCTATCTTTCCCCATTTTAAAAGTTTTCCCTGTTCTAATCTCTTATTACTCTTTAGAATTTGTCAAAGCTAGCTGCGAACTACTTCACCCCTATCCTAGACAGAGGTTTCTCAGGTTCAGACAGTTTGAGAGTTCACAGTTCAAGGTATTTTCTAATTTACTCGTGGTTATTCTTGGCTGAGTACTTACTCCTTTACCTATGGTTCTTGTGCTCCCAGCTGATTGCAACTGACCTTGATGGTAGAAGCAGAAAAAAAGGCATTAAACTATCAGATTCGTTAATAACTTTCTTGTGTATTGATCAGTGCACTAATTATTTTCTTAGCATGGTATTGTTAATGTATTTAAAAATTTTTTGTGTGTCTTGGCCTCTCTGATTTTTGTATCTTTATATTTATGCTATATATTTTTATTTTGTCCTTGGTAATTTGACCTATTTTGCACTTTCTCTGTGTTTTCTTGTTGTTTAAGAAGAACTCATGGTTTAACCAGGTTGGTCTGTTTGTATATTTGCTGTCTTTCCAACACAATGAAACAGTTCATATTTGTGTACATACATTATTGAGGAACTGGTAGCTTGCCCCCAGTTTCTGCCTACTTTTACTTCCTAAAGATCTTGAATTCCTATTTTCTATTCCCTCCTTCTTAGGTGTTCTCATAATTTCACTTTTTCAACCAGTTCCTCAGTTGGTTAAAAATCTATCTTGCAGAAGATTCCTTCGAGGTGCTTTCTCCTGCTGCATGAAAAACTTTTCACAGACTGGACAGTCTGTGTCCCATTGTGTTCTTTTCCCAACAAATAACAAGCCTAATTAATAATCTACATTATTATCAAATGGTTGCTCTTAACCACTTTTAGTTACAACTTTTGGTTTGCTGGTCTGTGATAAGTTCCCACAGTGGTAACACCCATACATATTTCCTTTATTCTTTGTCCAAAGATCTTCAGCATAAGATGTCCCTCTACCATCTGCAGCTCATAGCAAAGATAAGTCTTTGCTTATTTCCTTATCTATGCGATTTAACAACAGGTTTTACCCCATTCTAGTTCCCTGAAAAATAATACAATCTGTTACTCCAATTTGATGATTGGAATACAATTTGAATAATGTATTAGAATTTAAAAGCCTTTAGACACAGCTGCATTTAAGTGGAGAAGTGAGGAAAAGGGGTGTTCATCTTCTGAAAATCAGGTGAAGACTGAAGATTCATGACTGCTTATACTAACGATGAACTGTCAGGGGTTCTGTTTATTTTAAGATATCCTCATCGTCCTGTAAATTTTTATATTGCGAAGACTCAGAGGATTCCTTAATCCTTATGCTACAGTGGGAGTCAGCAAGTTCTCAGCCTAAAAGACCTGTCTGACAAATCCCAGTGCACCATCCATAAATTTGTGGGGCATCACCTACTAGCCCATGAAGCATTCTATGGACTCAGGTATATCATGACAGGGAAATACAGCTTTGCTGTGGGTTCTCTGCTGGAGCAGTGGTGGCAGGAGTTGCTTTCACCACCATCCTGGCAAGAACAGTATCATAGAATCATAGAATATCCTGAATTGGAAGGGACTCACAAGGATCATTGAAATCTAACTCCTGGTCCCAACAGGTCAAGCCCAAGAATCACACCATGTGCCTGAGCACTGAGTCTGTTATCAGACAGGCCTCAGGGGATGACTCGGCTCAGGAACAATGAAGTGACTACAGGAATCCCCATCTCCCTTCAGAGCAGGAGCAGGAGTAGGAAGAGGTATGCATCCAAAGTACTCCCCGGAAGCCAAATTATTCATGTGCTTTAGTCTGGAAAAAGTAACCTGTGAATTCTTTTGTTTGTTCACATGGTTCTTTCACTAAGTGGTTGTTTCCGCTCAGGGCTCACATTTCTTATTTAGGCTTAGAGATTTCACACCCTCAGTCAGTCAAACCTAATTTATGATTGCAGTATTTCCTTCAGAACCACATGACTGGAAATTTGCTTTTTAAGTTTTACATACAGGTCCGAGATTTTTTAAAGAACATTTTTGGAGGAGGTAGACAGCAGGCACTAGGATACAATATGCTTTAGCCTTACCTTAGATAAAGTTAGCTCTCTATGTCCCAGAAAAACTCTGGAATGCCTTATTCAGATCAGGTAGATTTTCTGTCATATTATTTGTTAGGCTAAGAATGAGGTTCTAAGATAGACATTGAATAATCAACTGATTTTTGAATGTGACATCTGATAGTTCCTAATGAGCTTACTGGCAGCTGTTAATTACTGCTGCCCAAAATCAAACTATGTATTTAGCAAATTAAATATGGGTAGGAGATCTTAATTTTATACTTCCATTAGAAAACTGACAATTTTGAAGGAGCTATAACTGTACAATATAACTGTGCAATCAGTTGCTACACACCAAAGAACTTTTCTTGAACCCTGAGATTAAATAACGAACTTTCCATGTGACACCTTCTATTATGAGAAGTAAAATTTACTTGAAATTGTCCCTATTTAAGTAATTTTCACAGGGCAGTAGCTCAGAAGCATTCTGGTTTCTTTCGTCTTTCTCAGGTGCTCTAAAACCAAACCAAACCATCCGAATGAAATCCAGCAGTTGACTTCTGAAGACATACTTCCTCTGCTTGATTGTCAATGGGTGCAAATAGGCGAGACCCATCTTCTGACTTTTAAAGACATTCTGCGTAGGAAGAGGAGCTAACTTCAGAGAAAGTTTCTCCTTGGAGAGTTTGCAGGCTTTTATACAAGTTTGAGCAAAGAAAAAAACTTGTTCATTGGTCAGCTCAACCAATTCATTTCCGCACTTGCTCCAACTGTTCACTAGATAGAGGCAATCTGACATTAGCATGTCAGGCTCCTCTCAGGGGTGTACTTTTTATCATGGTAATTAATTTTTGGTTATCTCCGGACAACTTTCCCCTTTTCTCCCCTGTCTCCCTAGACAGGAGGCGATCCATCTTCGGCATTAACACACCCTTTTGCATCAACACAGCATTAACACACCATTAATTCATTCTTGTGGGATCTTGCTGTGATTCTCCACTTCGAGGACCAGAGTATTGGATCACAAACACTGAAGCCAGGTGATGCAAAGTCCTGAGCTCATACAAACACACCGCTAAACTTCAAGTGTATGTAGGAAATGTGAAGGTTGACTCTGTCCTAGAGGATTTGATGTTTGATATTTGACTTCTTGCTGAATCAAGCATACTTTGGCCTCCTATAGACATTATGAAAAATGATAGCCATTATAAAAGAGGCTATATCAAGTACTATGGTAGTGTGATGGAAATGCAGTGCTTTATTCATGCTAGATCTATATTAAATCTGAACTGAAAGGTGATCTGAACTGAAAGGTGATGCACTAATTTGGAACCAGGTCTAAGGCTTCTCCTGATTAAGGGAAATACTCCAATAAAGAACCAGGATGCTTATTGCACTCTTTATAATTAGTTTTATAAATCGTTTTAATAAATTACCTCTCTATTTGGGTAAAATATTCCCTTTCATTATTTTCCCCAGGACTTTTAGGGGTAAAAGACAAGATAGAAATAGATCCTTCTGAACTAGTGGATCTAGACACAAGGTATTTGGCTATCACACTATTGTGGCTATATAAATTGGATATTTGGGGTTGAAACAATTTTAAACCACATGTCAGTGCTGCACAACATTAGGATTTTTTCCTCCATCATATGGAATTCAGAACCAGTCTGCCCAACTTTTCAAGTCAAACAAATTTACTAAAATAAAAAATACAGGACTAAACCCAGAATTTCAGTGAAAGCGTAACTATTTTGACAAGTTATAGAACTGTAGCAGTACAGTTTCCGTAGGTAAGATTGAACCAATTAAATTGCATATTTAACGATAGTAAAAACCAATGCACTCTAGTGAAATAATCACGAAACTGGGAGACATGCCCCAGCTTCAGCTGCGTAAATGAAGATGTAACATTTTGCCACTTAACAGTCAATTAAGTAACCACAGTTACTTTTTACTTTACAGTTGCTCCCGGTCAGTATCTGGAAGGTGAGTAGAAATGTATTTGTAATTGTGTCACTAAGAAGAAATGCGTAACTTTTAAAAAATACATTGTCTGGAACACCTGGTAGCTGGGACACTAAGTACGTGTACCAGGATGTCTTTGTAGGTAGGTAGATAGGTTTGTGATCAGTTCCATACAGATCTTTAAAACCTCTGAATCGAGACAAATGCAAAGGCAGGACACATACTCCTATAAAAATATCAACAGCACCTCCAGTCTCCAAGAAAAAGCAGTCTGATGGATGTTCTTCCTTCATCATGATGTCACTGTGCAGCACAACTTGCTGACTGTGGAGAGATGATTTCCGAATTTTTACTGTAATTCTTGTCACTTTACATCAAATAAGTTTGCATATCAAGAAGGCCTCTGTAATCTCTGAAGGTATTTTTTTCACTAAAGACTTCATTCAAGCTTGATCTCTCTGTGCAATTCACCCATTCATTTACGCTACCCGGAGAGAAAGTTTTGCAGTTCTATTGCTTTCCACAAGTTTAGAGAAAGAATCACAGTTGAATTTGATGGCCTTACTGCACTCCTTTGTATAATGTAAGGTTTTTCCACGCTTCTACAATATGCTGAGTTTTCCTTTTTGTACCATTTATTCCTCTGATCCTCAAACATATCTGTTGGAATAAGTAGGAGATTTGTACCAGAATATGTAATATATATTTTTAATTCTTGATTTACCAAAACTTTTATCACATTCTCAAAATAATTTGCCTCTGAGGATGCTGGGATAGGCTTGACTGGAGTGATTTTGAAATACATAAATAATGCTTTATAACAGTAAATACAGTGCTTCTCACAGGCAACTCTTCTCTAGGTTAAACATTCACACTGTCTGGATGGACTGCAGTCTAAGTTCACATATTTATGTGTATTTTTCACCCATTTTGCACAGTATGGTCTTCTGAACATTCACCTGGGAAGAAACAGTTTTTGCTAAGTGTGAAATCTGGCAATAAAGTTTTAAATTAAACCCAGCATTTTTCAGCCTGCATTCTGGCAACTGCCATCTTACTAAAAAGTATCAATTTCTGGCGAGTATTATGTGTAGTCTTACAGCCATGTCCACCACCAATTTTTCAGAGCATCATACAGCCACTGTAATACCAGGTATCACAAGGCAACAACGGATGGGCAGGGATGACTACAACACCTCTGCTGAAGATACGGTGAATGTGACCTGAAAGAAAGAATTAATTGAAAAAGAACGAGTAAAATGACAGTATTATCTTTCAAATGTATTGCCCTTTGCACAGACGTCTTGAAAGAGTAAATACACCTGGGGGAATCCTGGCCAAGTCACCATTAAGGTAACTGATGCTCAGTTCTGTCAGCAGATGGGATTCTGATTTGAGAGACAGTTCTTAGTCCTGATATTGCCAGGCATAAACAGATGGATCAGTGTAGAATGAACCTCTTTACTATATATATAAAAAGCTAGTATATTTCTGAGTATTTAAGCACTCTCTTCTTGAGTACAAATAAGTTATTATTAGTTGTGTAAATCAATTACTTAGCCTACAAGTTAAAACTGATTACATTGAAAGTTATCTGTACCATGTGTAGTCTTGTACTTCTAAATTTTGTCCTAATGTTGGAAAACATACCAGTTTAAAAATTTTTATATAACTTTAGCCAGGTTTATTGACCTTTGCCCCGGGGGAAGGGAACTGAAGCTTCTTTCCAGGCCATTGTTTCTCTAGGTAAGGCCTGATGGGTTTACCATTTCAACAGACTGGGAGTAGCCCCAAAGAAATAAAGGCCATCAACAGAATATCAACAGAACATCAGCGGCCATGTAGGAGATGTGTTCTAGGCTTGGCCTCATTTGTCTTGAGGTGTGGGCTAGATATCAGTGTTCTCCAGTTATTTTCCTTTTTGTTCCTATTATTGACCTGTATCTGTAATTTCCTTCTCTTACTCCCACGATAATGCAGCTTGGAAAGATTGCTGTTCTTCAGTGTAACAAAGTGATGGTTGTACTCATCAAATGCTTAATTGTGTGTACCTAATATCAGGTTTTTTGCTCTTATTATAGCAGAAAGTCTCATTTGCCTTATCTTCTCTTACTTCAAATATAATCTTCATCATTCTTTTATACTCTTAATTGAAAATAGGGAATCTATTCTCTAGTCAGCCAACTGGTTACCAAACCAAAGCTAATCAGTTTAGTCCCTGAAAGAATGCACCTTGATAGTTCAAAATTATTTAACAGAACTCCAGGTCTCAATTTTTGATATTCAGTCTGGCAGCTGTCTCTATGGCCAATTCTGCCTGTGCTCAAATTCTTCCCAGTGCCAAACCATTTACATTCCACTGCAATGCATGGTAATACCTCCCCTAGGTGTGGCTACCAGCCAAGTTTAGGTGACCTAGTTCAGGACCAAAGCATCTAAAGATCCCACTTGGTTAAATGAGAAAGGTAAGGAAAGGTAAGGTAATAAGAAAGGTAAAAAAAAAAAAAAACCCAAGGAAGTGATAATTTCTTAATTTTTTTTTTTTTGGAGCCATGAGAAATACTGAGAAAGAATACATTTTTTGACACAGAAAGCTCAGGCAAAAGTAATCAAGTTATTGAGATATTATAAGCAACCTTCTCTCACCAGACCTATTTTCTGTACACAAGCTCAGGGATAGCTCAGATATCCCTTCACACTTGGACCCTGGCCTGTCTGTTCTCTCATCCCATCAAACTGGCCCCTCCATTTTAGGGCTTCATTGAAACCTGATATGTCTTAGTGTGTGCACATGTCTGAGGAGGCTCTCCTCACTGTGTTCTGCATTCATCACATTAAACATGTGTGATGAATGTGTCAGGATTGGGCTAGTTTGAGAAAAAGTATCTCAAGTGTTCTGGTTGCAGTTCTTCGTTGAGTATACACCAAACAAGTTCATCTGCAAAAAGCTGAATTAGTGACTTTTTGTGAGCTTATAGTTCCAGGTTTGATTATGTCCAAAGGAATTGGACATAGGACTTTGGATATTACAGGACCCTAGGTTCCAGGTGCTTCTGCATCATCACATTTTTTTCACATTTCATGCCATTTCCCATAGATACTAACAGAGACACTCATCCCTTGCCCAGGCTCAAGCATGTGTGTCCCATTGAGCAAACACTGGATTGGTGGGTTTGCATGTGGTCTGCTTGGTGCATTCTACATGGCAAAGGAGGTTGCATGGAGGATGCTTCTGTGAGCACCAAGTGATCATGTTGCAGATTTGTGGAGTTGTAGTGTGGGTATCTGGCTTTAAGGTTGGTTTTGTGGGTTTTTTCCCCTAGTCCTACAACAATTTTCCCCTGTTCCTACAAACAGTATATATGGTCCTTTGCCTTATTAAAAAAAATGACCACAATGTCCCAATTTTTGTCAGAATTGGAACATCTAATGAACTTCACTTGCTTTGGGGATTTGTCCTGCTTGCATTTCTGCCATAGGATAACTGGGATTCTGTATGTGAAAATATACCAGTAATCTTGGGAATTTATAGTTAAAGTTTCTTTCATTTGAGAATTCAGAGTACTTAAAAGTTAATTCATGTTACATTACGTTACCCTTGTGTAGTAAGTAAACATTTTCCCCAGAGCAGAAAGTGAGATATGAAGATCAAGACTTTGTAGGCTGTATGTCTCATAGACACCTATATAAAAATGGCCTTATTTTTGAAGGTAATAAGTATTTAAGGCTTCTACTGATTATAGCCTCTAGCTTTTGTCACCTGCTTTTGAAAATACTGACTTAAAATATTGCCCTGGGTCACAGGATGATATGTTCACATCAAGTATCTGCCTTTGGTCCACCATTCAAACAGAAACCCTTCTTTAATTCCCTTTAAAGTCCTTAATATTAGGAAACAAATATACCAGAAAAAACAAATCCAGCACAACCTAAACCGAAAAGGATCTCATAGATGTGTCTCATCTAGCAGCTGGTAAGATGTGTTGTTATGTCTTAAATTTCTATATGAGAGAGTACAATTTTTAACAGATTTCTTCATTGCTGGGCAACAAAGCTATCTTGCTATGCTACAGATTTAACCAGTCACTTGCAGGAACTGTCATACAGTGCGAGGAGCACCATCAGGACCTGTGGGAGCAGCTTATTCCAGCCTGTAACTAATTAGTCACAGGTGCAGGGAAGCACTCAGGGCAGCAGTTCTCTGCCACTAGGCTTAAATGGGATTCTAACAGGAACAGAAGCTGGCTGGCTGCAGGAGAGTTGTCTTGAAGTGCAAGGGTTTTTATTTGAGACCAGGCTATCACTGCAAGGCTGCCTGACCCTCAGGCATGTACAGCAGTTTACTGTATTTGTTTGCTGAATGAGCTAAACTGCCCTTGCATTTACTTTGGGATTAAAACTTGTTTGAGAGATTAATGGGGGAGCCAGTGGCCTTCTTTATTCTGTTCTGAAAAGAGATAAAATGGACTATACCAGACAACTTTGGACTACAACTTTGGGCAAAAAAAGTAGGTCTACATTTAAAGTTTTGTTTGGCTAAAATTTTGTTGTTAATTTTAATATCACAATTCAGTGTGTTACGTTCCTCAGCTGCCTACTTGGTAGCTGAGTTACTTCCTTGACAAGGTAACTTTACCTCAATCCAAAGATTAGCTGGGAGCAAGAAATACATGCTCAGGTCTCATTTACTCCAACCTGCAATTTTAGCTCAAGTCCACTTCGACGAACAGCGAACAG
The DNA here is from genome assembly GCF_008360975.1 of Lichenostomus cassidix. NCBI lineage: Eukaryota > Metazoa > Chordata > Aves > Passeriformes > Meliphagidae > Lichenostomus > Lichenostomus cassidix. The sequence continues at coordinate 71,646,333 of NC_139479.1, forward strand.
CGTACTGGAAAGCTAGCAGGACTTACCTGAATGATGGCTGGCATAGGGATAGAAAAACTTTAAGCTGTAGCAGGATCTCCTCAAATGCCTCAGGTGAGGTTTTTACAGGGACAGATTCTTTGTTATGCTCATGAAGGTGGATACCTCCAAATTCCAGACATGGAAAGAGCTAGTACTTTAGGAAGTGCTTCTTCCCTCCCCTCAGGTAACAGGAAGCCTCATTCAGCAAACAAATACAGTAAACTGCTGTACATGCCTGAGGGTCAGGCAGCCTTGCAGTGATAGCCTGGTCTCAAATAAAAACTCTTGCACTTCAAGACAACTCTCCTGCAGCCAGCCAGCTTCTGTTCCTGTTGGAATCCCATTTAAGCCTAGTGGCAGAGAACTACTGCCCTGAGTGCTTCCCTGCACCTGTGACTGATGGTGCTGTTTGAGACGAGGCTGGAATGGTAATACCACATTTATTAACCAAAGCTTGTTTAAACATCCTTTCTCTTGCTCCTCTTCTCGCTCTCCCTTTATTCTTTCAGCTAGATTAGTTCTCCCATCCTGTTCACCTGTGGCTGTATAAGCAGCAGAGTAAAGTGTCAAAGAGAACCTGCAGTAAGAAACAAGACAGGACAGTAAGAAATGTCAGGTGAAAGAATGGAGCTGAAACTCTACAGAGCAGTGTAAGTGATACTGCTGGGCATGGCCACACTCACAAAAACTAGATTCCCAGAGTTTTGGGGTAAAAAAAAATCTTAAAAGTGTTGACAATCCAATCTACGTGTGGTATAATTTTTTACGTGCACCTGAATGAACAAATACTGACTAGCAACTATTAGCCAGTTCAAAACAGCTTAATGCCATAATGTTAAATTAGACTTCATTTTCTGGTATCAATTTTAATTTGATAACTTTGACATTATATATCTTGCATTATTTTTATTGATTTTTTTTTAACAGTAAAACTGTGCATCTGCTTCCTACACTTATTTCCTAAACAGGTCAGCCCTTTTCTCTTAAACATTTGACATCAATTACCTGTCAAAAACAGTACGATGAATAAGACAGTTCATGAGGTTTCTCTAATATGTCAGTTCCTGAATCCATGTGTGCTACACTACAGACAAACCACATTCTACCTTAAAAAATAATAATGAAAGAAAAATTAAAAATAACACACTATGTTAAATATTAAAAAAAGTGTCAGAACAATGTTCCACTTCATGTAAATTTTTCATTATTTCATAATTTTTTGTTTGGTAAAATTTTTAAGTTATTGCGTTTTCAGGACAGGAACATATTTTGACCTGTAGAAAATGCTCAAAGACTATAAATACTATTTCTTATCTAGCTGTAAGAGTGATTGGCAGATATGAGTGAAATCAATGAGGTTTAGGTAAAAGTATTGCATAAACTCCTGAAAATCAAGTTCACACATTCCTAGTTCAGTTTAAACTTCTTCTGTTGACAAATACAAAATTCAATCCTAAAACTGGAAAGCAAAAATAAAAACCACAGAGAAATGTCTCATACCTTTTCAGATCATAGTGAATGTTCAGATTACAAAACAATTTCAGCCCCAGTGGCATTGTGGAAGAGTAAGTCAATTCACAGAGAAATAGCCTTATGTCCCAATTTGAAAGAAAAAACAAAAGAAAAAAATACTGCACAAATAAGAATAACCTAAGAAAATTTACAGCATACATTAGCTTAGTCAGAGAGGATACCAATAATCATATGGAAGAAGTATATTTTGCTATGGATTGTAAAAGAGATAACTTGGAGTAAAAGAGAACAAAACCCCCAACCATTGGCCATCCACCATATGCCACTGGATCCCCAAGTGAAGGTCTGTTGCCTGATGTGCTGACAGGACACCAAATGATTATTTAGAGATAAATTAAGGGGAATATATTTGGGGAGTGCTTCCTTAAGTCTCTAACTTGCTGCTTGCCTTAGTACTTCACTGTCACTCTACTACAGAAAAGGCAAAGACAATATGCTGAAAAATATTCAAAAAAGAGTGCAGTGTAAAGCTACATTCTTTACTAATGTTTACATTAGTAAAGAAAGTAGCTTTAGAAAAGCCAGGTGACTTTTGTTGAGCCTAAATGTCCATCTGACAAATACACTTTCACACACAAATATATTTTCATGTAATTTCAGTTCTTGTTTCCCTGAGACCAATGCTCTTTCACAGAATAATACTGACTACTCAAACGTGGATAATTCCAAAATATGGGTCTTCATTCACTCAAAAATATCCATTAATATGGCATGAAGTTAGGTGACTACTAACCATTTTAGGTTAGGTTGTACAGATTTTCTAAATGTGATTCATGTACATTTCAATCCATGTAAAAACAAAGAATGTTGTTGAATGTTACTAGCGTTAAGAAAAGAGACCAGAGAAAGGCAGCTTTCTCACCAGGTTTAAAATAGAAAATCCAAGTCGCGCTGTCCATCTGGCGACCAGAGAGTTGGTATCATTGTAGGTTTGTCACGCTTTGTTCCACTTGAATTATTCTGTTAAAGTGATAATTCCAGTATTTGTCACCAGATGGCACTGAAACGACATGATCTCCTAACCACTCCTCATGTTGCACCAGTGGCGTAATGAGGTCATCCCCAGACAATAAAAAAATATGCATCACTATTTCAGGCTGCATTGAGCCCCTCTTCCTTCACTGCTGTGTTTACACCATCAGGCTTGCTGGCACAGCTAGGACAGTTCTTAATATTAATAGCCAATTCGACTTCACAAAAAAAGGTCAGTAGTGGGGACCAATATCTATTCTAATGTTAATTTCTCCAGATATTGCCATGAGCAATACTGAAGGCAAACACTGTCTTATATGGCAAGAGATGAAGTTCTCACCTTTGTCAGGTCATGCACAGAGGTTTGCCTCAGTTCCCTGGTCTTGCAATCCTGAATAGGATCCCAGCCTCAGGCTGTCAGCCTATCTGCCTATCACATTCCCTGCTTTTTCAGTGCAGAATTTTGTGTTTTCCCTTGTTTCCCTTCTCCTCTCACATGGAGCATCCTCTTGCATGCCCTAATTTGCCTCTCAGTTCTAGTGCTCCCTGATACATTCTGTCATGACCTACAGTTGCAGCTTGGATTACAAGTAGTGATCCTAACTGTGACTCATTGCAGATTTTAGGAAGTAAAAGGAGATAAACCTGGGGGTCCAGAGATGTGTTGAGCACAAAGACACAGTTGCCTTTTGAGAAGTCCATTTCAGCACTATCACAGCTGTCATCACTGGAGTATTGGCATCTGAGCAATCACTTTGATGTTGTTCAAGGGTAAGCACAAATAGTTTTGGATTTTCATTTGCAGATCAAGATGTGTAGTGTTTTCAAGTTTGCAGCATAAAAAGCTCTCAGGGCTTCCTTTCAGAAGTCTGATACATTCTGGGTATTGAGCAGGATGCTGATATTTGGCAGAAAAGTAATGCTATGATACAGAAAATGAAAAGCTTGGACAGTTGCTTCTGACTGTCTCATATGGCATATGGCTGGATGGTGTGTGTTTTGGAAATACAGCCAAATCTCTCGATAGCATGAACATTTTAGTGTGCACCAAACATAACCTGTCTCCATAGCAGACAAAATGAAAAATACTGCTGATTTCTGTTCCTTTTTTTTTTTTGCCACTAAATGTTCTTCTCAATAGAATAGTGATTGTACTATGGATACTCATGCACAAGCAGAATATTTTATTTATGCTAGTAAATTTAAATACAAAACCATATGTAAGATGATAATCCAAGACATTTACATGAGTAAGAAAAGGGAGTATGGCAGTACATGTAAAGACAGAAATGAAGTGAAATGAAAAGACAGGAAAGGAGATAAAATGATGTGAAATGAAGTTGCAAAACACAAAAATTCTTAAACGAAGTGAAAACAATGAAATTTAATGGAATGACAGGAAGTGTATTGAAATGAGCCAAAACTTCACAAAATGATTTTCATTGAAATCTTGAGACTTCATTTCCTTTCATGAAATGAAAAAGTCATGACTGTTTTAAGGTCTTTAAATAAATTCCAAGTCAAACTCAACTTTGTTACTCAAAATCAGGGCTGTCTGTTGTGGCCTTTTGAATGCCAAGTTGAATAAATTTAGGCTTCCATATAACTCCTCAAGAATTACAGAATGAATGCAAATTACCATGTGATTGTAACTGTTTCTCCCCCACTCTTCTGCAATTACTTTCATGCAGTTCAACTGCATTCAACATATTGAATATAACAATACCAAACTTATAAAGAGTGGATCGAACAGCCTAGGCTATCCCTTTACCCATGATATGAATTGGGTTTAGTAAGCCGCTGTGGCTAGCACAGGCTTTTCCCATGAGAATTCTTCTTGTGTTTTATAAATAAAGATAAAGTTTGGATGTTATTGGAACAGTGTCCCAGAACTTGGGTGGTGCAGGCCTGGCCAATCAGGCCTGGGGGAAGGCTTCTGACTGACCAATCTGGGTGACTTTTGAATACTCTATATATGTGATGAAATCAAAACAATAAAGGTCATTCCTTCTTGCCACTGAGAACTGGTGCTTTCATTACTCTGCTAGCTGCTCAACAGCGACAAGCCATTAAGATTTCAGTGGATATTCATAGTGGAAGAAAACATTGGAACAAGAACTTTAAGGGACCCTTTTTTCTCCGTTCAAAATATTTCTTGGTTAACTGGTGTCAATGGGAAGGTGTAGCAGTCACCAAGCCACCTAGACTCTGGGCACTTCGGGAGATAAACTGTCTGGGGCTGTTCTGATGAATGAGTAAATTGTGAAGTGATGTGTAAATGAAGATGAGGAAGTGACTGAGCACAGCAGTATCAGGTTCTTTTTGTATGTTACCTTTAAATGTTTGCCTGTAGGGCATGTGCAAATAGCTCCCTCTCAAAAATGCTAAAAGAACTGCATGTGGGTGCATTACAGTTGTACTGTGAATCTGACTAATTAAGATAATGTATGGATCCATGAGCACATTAAGTATATATATATTTTCAGATATATTTCCTTGCTTCTGGAAGGTGGAATTTTGTTGTTCCATTTTACTGAACTATCATTTTTATTGAGATATTGCTGAAGTTAAGGAAAAATAAGAATAGCATGGAATTTGTAAACACTCCTTGCTCCTCCTATTGACCTTTGTTCCCACATGGGAAATTGTGGTCATATATTTAAATGGTTGCTGCTTTTACTACTAACCTGATTTGGAAATCCCTATTTGAAAACCATGACAATTTTATTACACCACATTGGTAAAAACAACCAGACTACTTTGCATCTCCTTTTCCCCATCTACTGATAAGTGCATATCTACAGGGTATAGTCACATCATTTCTAACACATATTTCACTCCCTTTTCATGCTTACCCAGATTAGAAAGTTATTGATTTGTTGTAAGTTTGTTTCCTTTTTTGTTTCAACACTTATTATTGAATCCTAAATATACTACAAACCATTGTTCTTTGGACAGTCAAGACTTTTAAGCTTTAGGGATCCTATACTGCTACTCTAATGCCTTCATCATGTTCCTACACTGCCTGACTTCCTGCCTTTGCTGTGAGTAGATATCCTTCCCCTATCATCCGTATTTTCTGAATTTCAAAGGTTAAAATCTGTGTTTAGCTTGATGTTTTACACCCACAAGTCTGCTTCAGAAAGAGGTGGACTGATAAAGCTGGGAACTTGTCTTCTCAAGGTCCTTGAACAAGCTCAGAGATAGGAAGAAAGGGACTGAGATCTTTGTTGTACCTCAAGTGGCACAAAAAGACAGAAGAACTTAAAATATTCCATAATAGACAAAGAAACCTCCAAGCAACTCATTCAAACCTGTTGTAGAATTAATTTGTTCTTGAATATCATACTTGATACTGCTTTTTCCGAAGAACAGTATATGCCATGCACTAGCTGAAGTAACTATTAACCTCACAAGATAGTCTGGACGTTTTCAGTGCTAGTGTTGTATTAATGAAACAAATAATTCTGAGAAACCACACTATTGGTACTGCTAGTTGAAGCACACAAATCAAACCAAGCAGCTGGGCATCCAGCAGGAGAGCAAACCACAGCCTTGTGCAGCAGATGAGTGAGATACGTAGTCTTTTGCCACAAGAAAGGAAGGAAACTTTTGACTTCACACCTCTCAGAAGAATGTCATCCGCTATATAATGAAAGCTGTTGGTGTGTGAGAAATTGTCCTGAGAGCAGTGTAACAAGGCCTCGCTTCACTCAGATTTGTCCCCCACATTGGCCTCGGTGAACGCTTTTTCTACCCTGTCTGCCCATGCTGCAGCACAGTGCCCAGACAGTCCTTCCCGGCCTGTGTGACCAGCAGTGTGGCCAGCAGGACCAGGGCAGTGACCATCCGCTCAGCACTGCTGAGGCCACACCTCGAGTGCCTCGTTGAGTTCTGGGCTCCTCAATTCAGGAATGACACCGAGATGCTGGAATGAGTCCAGAGAAGGGCAACGGAGGTAGGGAAGGGTCTGTGAGGAGTGGCTGAGGGAGCTGGGGTTGTTTAGGCTGGAGAAAAGGAGACTCAGGGGAAACCTTATCACTCTACAACCACCTGAGAGGATGGTGTAGCCGGGTTGGGGTTGGCCTCTTCTCCCAGGCAACAGGTGACAGGACAAGAGGCCATTGCCTCAAGCCGCACTGGGGCAGGTTTAGGTTGGACATCAGGAAAAGCCTCTTCACAGAAGTGGTGATTAGACACCGGAATGGGCTGCCCAGGGTGGAGGTGGAGTCACCGTCCCTGGAGGTGTTTAAGGAAAGACTGGATGCAGCACGCAGTGCCATGCTCTACCTGACATGGCAGTGTTCAGCCACAGGTTGGACTCGATCATCTCAAGAAGTGTTTTCCAGCCTGACTGATTCTGTGGTTCTGTGATTCCCTCGGCTGTCCCCGCAGCCGCCTCAGTGTCTCTCGTGTCACGCCTGCCTCCCTCCCCGCAGCGCCCAGACACCTCCTAGCCTTTACCTCGGGAGAAACCCCAGCGAGGCGCTCCACGCGCTCATACAACGCGGCTGCCCCTCAGGCAGCGCAGCCGCCGGCGCCTATCTGTCTCCAGGGCGGAAAGCCGGATCCCCCAGGCCCGGGGCAGGCTCGCCGGTGAGCCGGAGCTGAGGGCGAGCGGCGGGGAGGGGAGCGGGGCCGGGGCGGAGCTTCCCGCGGGGACGGCGCAACGCGCCGGGGCTGGCGGCGGCGCCATTTTGAACTGGCTCAGGCTCGGAGGCGGTGGCTGCTGGGCAGGGTTCCGCGTCCCCCGACGGAGTACCGGCGAGGAAGGAGCGGATATGGCCGCGAATAGGAACTTGAAGCAAGTGCGGATCGAAAACAGTTCCCCAGCGGCGCCGCTGGGCATGGTGGGGGGTGGCGGCGGCGGCGGCGGCAACCTGAAAGGATTGCGCGGCCTAGAAGCGGAGAGTGAGGCGGCGGCGGCCATGGCTCTGGCGCCGAGCAAAGAAGGTGGCGGAGATGAGGAGCAGGAGGTTGGCTTCACCATCGATATCAAGAGCTTCCTCAAACCTGGCGAAAAGAGCTACACGCAGCGCTGCCGACTGTTCGTGGGGAATCTGCCTACTGATATCACCGAGGAGGATTTCAAGCGCCTTTTCGAGCGCTACGGGGAGCCCAGCGAGGTCTTCATCAATCGGGACCGTGGCTTCGGCTTTATCCGCCTGGTGAGGATCCGGGCGGGCCCTGGGGCTGCCCCGTCACCCTGCGGCTGTCTCCGAAAGCGGGAGGCTTCGGTCCCTTGCCCCCCGCCCCCTTCCCCCTGCTTTTCGGCGGCTGTAAAAAAAGGCAGCGTCTGCCTCTCATTCTCTTCCTCCTCGCTGCTAGCGCTGGTCCCCCCGCCCCTTCTTCCTTCTCCCCCTCCCCCGTTCGTCTCCACACATCCGAGCCAGACCCGTGCGTTCAGAGTAGCCCTCCCAGACCCTGGCGTTTCGGTCCCCGCCTCGCCCCGTGGCACTTAATACAGTTAATTTTAAAGACTGGACAGGATTGTTTCGAAATACCGCTGCTCCCACATGGTGAACATAGAACATAAAATCACGGAATGGCAAAGGTTGCGGACCGCGGGTTGTTTAAATTACTTGTGCCCAGATAAGACTAGATTTTTAGGGGTGATACATGGTCGCGTTAAGCACGCAAAAAAATGAATCATCCTAAAAGTTTATGGTACTGTATTTAAATGGTAATTTAGTGTGCGGGATTCGTTGTCACGATTGCTCTGTTTGGGATGCACCGATTTGTATCACTCTGGGAATAGCTTTAGAGTGCTTTAGGTGTCTAGCCGTGATTTTTTATATATTTTACTGGTTAGGTTTCTTTTTTTCCTCTCTTTGGTTGTCATCTTAAAATGCTTGTGGCATTCTGCCATGCATCTTTTACCCTGAGAATTTCCCAGACTGAAATAGCAATTTTCTGGAGGAAGTGCGATATATTTATCTCGTTACTCAGTTTTGTGTGTAATAGAGATTAAGTGGAGCTTTTATGTGAACTTCCCATTTCCGTTAGGTTTAGACAATGTGTAAGTATATACATATATATATATATATATATATATATATATATATGTATGTACAAATATATGTATTTTCAACAGCTTTCCTAGCCAGTTGAACTATGAAGAAAGATAGAAACAAGGATTCCCTGTAAGGGATTGCAGGTATCAAGCTTAGTGAAGATTTTTGAAGTGAGAAAAAAGGTGGTTGTTGATTTACTCTGTCTCATGGATGTGGGTGCAAAAAGCCCATAAATGCAAAAAGAATGAATATATGAGCGAAGAAGGTAATGTCATCATTTGTTGATGTAATTTGAATTGGACATCCATTGAGAGCAAGTGTGATATATTCACTTACTTAAAAGCAAAACAAAAACCCAACCCAAAGCACCTTAGATCCTGTAGTGTAATCTTTGACAATACCATTTCCTGCTGCATGGATCTCAAGATGCAGAACATAAAGATTTGAGTGGGTAAATGTGAAAAGCATCAAGTTTTCAGCTCTACTCAAAACCTTTATAGAGCAGCACCATCATAATGAGAATTTAAGTCCTCCAATGTACAGCAAAAAATCTGCGCATATGTAGTTTTTTAGAATAAACCATAAGGGGTAATGAATGCGTATTTTTATTTTAATCAGAAGACAGAGACTTTTTTGGTTTGTTTTTTGCGTGTTTTGTTGTTGTTGGTTTCGTTTGGTTTTTTGATTGGGGGAAGAAAGGTTGAATGATCTTGATGCCAGTTGCACAAGTGAAGGAAAACAACTTTGCTGCTTTTCACGGGGGTGGACACACAAAAGTGATATCTGCAGTCTTCGAAAATAAAAGATATGAAATATTTTATGTCTTGATAAAGGAATCTAGGACCCTGGCTGAAATAGCAAAGGCAGAACTTGATGGTACTATTTTGAAGAGCAGACCACTTCGAATTCGATTTGCTACACATGGAGCTGCCTTAACTGTGAAGAATCTGTCACCTGTGGTTTCCAATGAGCTGCTGGAACAAGCATTCTCGCAATTCGGGCCAGTGGAAAGAGCGGTTGTTGTAGTAGATGATCGTGGCAGAGCTACAGGGAAAGGTTTCGTAGAGTTTGCAGCAAAACCTCCAGCGAGGAAAGCTCTAGAAAGATGCAGTGATGGGGCATTCTTACTAACAACGTAAGTTCACATGTTCTTGTTCGAATTTGTGAGTTTATCTTCCATTTATCGATGTAAACACAAATTGCATTCATGGTATTCTCTAGTTCTTATTTTGTTTTCAAATTCTGAAAGCCATGAGGTTGGAAATTAAGGTGTTTTACATGAATACCACAAATACTCTTGATTTTTTCTTAAGGAAACCATCTTTCTCTGCTTACTGTTTATAAGATTTCATATTACCATATGAGAGTCTGAGAGCAAAATTTTGGATTTTTTCTTGTCCATATGTAATATTAATTTTCCGTCTGTATATAGGCAGGTATTTTCTATTGAGACTGTTTTCTTTGATTGCACTCTTCCTGATCCCAGTAACAAAGTGACCAAATAATATTCGTTTGTTTCTTAACAAAACAGTGCCTGACGTTGCTTATATATCTGTAGACTAAAGAAAGTGTTCCTATTTTAAAAATTATCTGTGGCTTGTAAGTGCAGGATTTTCTCGTTGTTTTAAAATGAAGACTGAGATTCTGAAGTGGTTTATACTAGTGATGTTTGGAAAACAATCTATTTCAAGGACAAGCAAGCTTGTAAATAGTTCTTCTCTTGCATCTCATATTTCTTTACTTGCCAAAGAGAGTTGTTAACTGCTGTACTTGAACACAGTCACAAGTGACATTTTCAAATGCTTTCTTAAAGACTGTGTGAAATGATAGATATTTATGTTTTTTTATTTTTCTGACTCCCGTTGGGAAAACAAGGGTGTAGTTTCACAGCATGGAAATTCGCTGCTATTGTATTGGGTAACTTGGAGTTCTTTTCCTGCTCTGGCTGTGCTGTTCTTTTATCTGCTTGGGAACTTCATGATGCTTCCATAAGCCACTTGTGCTTGCTAAAACAACAGAAAAGCATTCATTCATATGGGGGTCCATTGCAGTCTGTTTAAGCCCAGGAAGGTGTTTGCTAATGTCAGGTCCAGCAGAAAATAAGGCAGGAGAAAATGTTGCCAGGAGGAGATGGCAGGTGAGTAGGGGGTCTGGAACTCCGGTTTCTTTCTTAAATCTTGTGTGCTACTGAACTGATTTGGTAGTTCCATAGTGAATTTAATTTGAATACATCTTTACTGTTATCAGGAGGTGCCAGCAATTTGTTCTTATTCCCTGGGGTTTCTTGGCATTAGTAATTGAATGGAAGTGTGGTGAGCTAGTCAAGGGAAATAATGTAGTTCAGTGTTACATGAGTGCTATTCTTAGCATGAGAGATGTGGCAGGGAAAAAGAAGCTAGGATATGAGGGGGGAGGGTATTGTTGTTTTACCAGATGCATAGATCAGTTGACTTGACCATCTAACCATTGGCCTAAGTGAATAAAAAGCACTTGATAATTTTCTTGCTTAGGTGAGGTGACATGTTCCCTAATGCACAGTTGCAAATATAATTAGCATCAATCTGCTGCCACCTACTTTGATGTCCTGCTTCAGAGCCTCAAATGTTACCTTTTTTAACTGAAAACTCTTTGCCTGATGGAACAAAATCTTACCTGTATAAATGTATCAAAACTAGACATTCAAAACGTTAGAGTTTTAACATTGTTGTTTTAAGTAATAACTTGTTAGCACCGCAGTTCAATTGCATTTAAATAGCAGAGCTGTCAGCAACTGCTATGCAGATAGCGTCAGAAGAAACAGTTGCTGTGTTGTGCCCTGTGATTCCAGACTTCATAAACATAATGCCCAGAGTAAAATATATTGGCGGGGGTGTCTTTTTTTTTTTCTAGTTTAGCTTAATTTTGGTTTTTTTGCAGAGGGGGACCAGGGCAGTAGGGGAAGATCTGCAAAGTGAAGTAAAGGCATGGAACACAATAAATGAGTGCTGGTGTTTTGAAAATGGTGTCTCTAGTGCTCTGTGTTTTGTAAACTCTGCTCCCAGGATTGATGCAGAGAGTTTTTTACACAATTTAGAGTTCTTACACTACTCTCTTTGGCAGTACTGGCTCATGCTTGCCTCTGGTTACTACATTTCAAGGAAGCTTTTGTCAGAGATAAATTAAGATTCTGGTTTGTGAGCCTGTGGTTGTTCAAAGAATGGGTTTTAAATAACTTACGCAGAAATGTTTTTTTCATTATCACTGTAATACTAATACCAAATTATCAAGCTGTTTTCAATTGTAGACTAACTTGCAAAACTAAGCTGTAAAAGTGAGTAGAAATATGAATAGGTTGTACTGCTCTGTTTTGGATTTGTTGCTTTCCCAATACAATCATGGCCACTGTGGTGCCTCTCTGATGAAAACAAAAAGGTAGTTTCTTCCTAAACATTTTGTAATTATTAGTAGATGGTTTTGGTATTTTAAAAAACCAAACAGAACTGTGTCAAGTAAGTTGTTGTTTCTAGGCGGAATAGCTGGGTTTGGGCATAGAAACAATTATTTTCCAAAGGTAATTCTTAAAATCAGGATTCATTGGAATTCTGCGATTTAAGACAAGACATAGGAATTACATATTACCTTTCAGGAGTGTTTCTTCAAAATGCTAAAATAAGTTGTAACTGCTTCCTCAGTGATTCAGTTATTAAATCAAAAATGTTTTCCAGAACACCTCGACCTGTTGTTGTAGAACCAATGGAGCAATTTGATGATGAGGATGGACTCCCAGAGAAGCTAATGCAAAAAACACAACAGTACCACAAGTAAGTTGTGGTTAACTTTATTATATAAAACAATGATTTATGTACTTACTTACCTTTGTAAATATACTCTAATTTTTACTTTTGAGTTTGTGTAGCAGGAAGTAGTGCTTTGTGTGTTGTACTGTTTTGTGTCAAAGGATTAAAAATTTCTTAATCATAGTAAAATTCAGGCTTGGCTTGTTGGTTTAACAGTCTGTGCATTTACTGTAGTAGAGAGATTCTTGGTCTGCGCTGTAATCAGTGGGACCTTGTTGCCAGCAAACTACAGTGTTTTATGGATTAGGGGTGTGGTCTAATCCTGCAGAGATTTTGAATATCCACCTATCTTTATGTTCTCTGAATAGCTTCATTACTGTTTGCAGCTTCCCTGGAGTGTAAATTTTTGGAGCTTCCACAGGTCAGGTGAAACTTGGAGCATGACATGAGAAAGTGAATCTAGATCATGAGACAGTCTCCTAATCTGAAAATACCATTTTTTAATATTGTAATTTGTCATTTATTTTTCTTGAATCTAAAATCTTTATTTTGGTAAGACTGTAGAACACCAGTTCAAAAAGATTGGTCACTGGTAGGTACAATATTAGTGTTAGAAACAAAATGTGGGCACATTTTAATATTTACAGATTCTGGCTAATATTCTGAGCTGGGTAGTAAGCTTTGATATTTATTTAAATAATTGGTTTTATGAATTGACTGCTTGCTTTAGACGGGTGAGCACAGTTAATCTAGAGTTGCAGCTTAGTATTTTGTACTGATGTAAATACCAATTTTTATCTTAAAATAAATTGAATATTAGGATGATTTTTGAAAAATTGTCTTTTTACTTGTCTTAATGTCTGAATTAAGCTTTGTCTGGTTTAGAATGTAGTCATCTGACAGATTGATAAAAAGATCTACGCTTGAAGTGATTGTTTATATGTTCTCTGGCTGTTGATCTAAATGTATCCTTCTGTACATTTTTACTGCAAAATTTTTATTAGGGAAAGAGAACAGCCTCCACGCTTTGCTCAGCCTGGAACATTTGAGTTTGAGTATGCTTCACGGTGGAAGGCTCTTGATGAGATGGAAAAGCAACAGCGTGAACAGGTTGACAGGAACATTAAAGAAGCCAAAGAGAAGCTAGAGGCAGAAATGGAGGCAGCTAGACATGAGCATCAGCTAATGCTTATGAGGCAAGGTAAAACCAGATAATCTACTAGTATTAAATTTGTTTTGTCACAGATTTTTCTTTTTTGTGTAGCATATTAAGCTGTATACTTGGACATTTTGCTGGCCACTATTTAATTAAATGCATTTAACTGAGAAAAAGGAAGTAATACTTCTCTGTGCACATATTCCTTGATTTGCAGAAATTAATTAAAAATGGATAGAGGTGATTGTCTGTTTTCTTCACCTCCTAAATTTGTTTTCAGGAAAAAGTTTACTTAGCTTGTTTTCCTTGAAGAGGCACATGTCCTTCCAGTGTGGAACCATGCTGTTTTTATAAGGTCTTGTGCAGAGCATAAAGTCTTATGAGGAAGGTAATAACATAAAAACATAACTATATAATAACATAAAATGCATAAGCTCTTATACAGAGTGTAATAACATGGAAAACTGTTTTGAAATGCCAGATAGTTACTGCAGCACTTGAAATGCCGACTCTTTCTTGGTTTATTTTCCAAGAAAAAAATGTTGAAGCATTAAGTTTCTTGCTAAGCACAGGTGTATGTTACAGATGAGGAGTGTACATGTCAGTATGATCCAAGAACACTGCTCAGTACACAGTACAGCCCTCCCTTGGTAATCAGACACAAAATTATAATTTTGTGTTTATGTGTGACTGAGATTTGTAAAGATGGTTCAGTGCTTAAGATACAGGTTGATTAAATCTGCTGTTGACTTATCTAAGAATGATAATGATCCAGTTCTAGAATTCATGCTCTTTAATTTCCTTTGAATTTATTCACCTGTTGCCTGTACTTGAGGGTAAGATTAGAGATTTCTTTTTCTTAAATTCATGTCTTAATTATGTTTTAAACTGAGGCAAAATGATGGTGGCCTCTTTATTAAGAAAGAAAAGCTCTTGGTAGTAAAACATCTTGAGTATGTTTTTGGATATGAGGGTTTCTTTTAAGGACAGCATGAAGGAAAAGTTACTATTTTTGAATATCTGTTAAGTGACAGTTCCATATGCTAAAAGAGAGAATTATTCCTTCCGTTAAAGAGCCATTAAAATATGAATGAATTTGATTCTGCTATTGCAGTGAGGAAATGTGGGATTTTTCTAGTTTAGGGAGGAGGGTTTTTTCCCCTCACAGTTTGGTAAGCAGGGTACCTCTTTGGTACCAGATAACTTAGAATTTTGTTAAGATTATCAGGTTTCTTTTTAGTCACCTGCCCACATTCAATTTTCCAAGATCTAGGGATTAGTAACTATTCCTTCTGTTTTAATCTTCTCAACTCTTCAGCTTCAGTATGTATGAAAATAAGGTTTTTTTCACTTGTATTTATTTTCAAAGATTAGCTGCCTCTCGTTGCGCTGAACAGTGTAGGTCTAAGTTCTTGCCATGCCAAGAATATTAACTGTATTAATGAGATTGCATCACAGGATTCTGTAGAAAGATGCAATGAAATTTCTAAGGCATCAGAACCTAGAATTAATATTTTTGTAACCATTACAAATAATATGTATTTGTACACAAAGTCAAATTTAAAGATGTATTGAAGCAGTCATTATGAAATATGAAATAAATTATGAAATGTCATGTCATCTTCTAAAAAGAGGACGGGAAGGATGAGCTTACTGGTCCACATACTCTTGCAGGTGAAGGTTGTGTTGAAACTGTTTCTCAAGAGCTAGTAGGGCTTGAACTCTAGAGCATGTTGGTTTAAGTACTCAGGTTTTTGTGGTGTGGTATTAATGCTGAAGGTAGATTTAATTCTTTTGAAATGTGTAATTTTTCACTTTTAAGTGTCATATTTTGACAGAGTGAGTCAGAAGTAATTTGTAAAGCAGAATACGTGTTTCCATGTGTAAGTAAATTGCATGGTATTTCTGATCTATGTACTGGTGGTATGCATCAAACATTTGTAAATATTCTCTCATAATGATGCTTAAATAGATTATGAAAATACTGGAAAACATGACTGAATTTAACCAGAAGCTTAACTTTTTAATCAGTTAAATGGAAGCTTGGCATTTATTTTCCATCTTTAGAACCTGAAAAATTCAGCAGGTAAAATTGCTTAAAAGTCTTTGTGGAGTTGATATGCCAGCTTGTAGGATTAACTTCTGAGGTGAGAGAACACTTTCACCTCCTGCTCTGTGTTGTGTAGAAGGTTGAAGATAAAATGAAGACCTTGCCCTTTTTAAGCACAAGAAAGTGCAGAGGCTAATAATAATGCTCTCTGTTTTCTTTTTTTCCCACAGCTGCTTTAGTGCAGATTTTTTTCTGTCCAGAGAAAGGGCCTGTCAGTCAAGAATTACCATCATTGCAGGTCTTTTAATATGAATGGCTCTTGTGCAGAGTTTGGACCTCTATATCTGTATTTTCAACTGGCCTAGTAAGGATTTCTGCCACAATTTAGCAGTTGTCAAATGATACTGGATCATAATTTGCTATGTTGAACTTTTGAAATACTTACAGTTCCAGGAAAGGCCATAATCACAACTATGCTATGGAAAAAAATTAAGAGAACACTGAGAAAAGTAGAGTGCTATGCTTTAAGAGCAAAGCACAGTAAATGATAAATTTGTAGCAATTAGTGGTAGACAGAAAGTAGGAAATCCTGTGCCCGTGTCTACAAGAAATGGGGAATGCTGCATAAATTTGAAAGAACAAAGAACTGAAAAGGAAACATCTTTTTCCACAGTGGACAGTGTTGCATACAGAACGGGTTAATTGATCTCAGTAATACCCTGAAGCAACCTAAAGTTTCATTTTAAAAGAAGAATACACTTGTACTTTGAAATAACCTAAAGGTTTTTTAAAAAGCAAAAAAAAGTGTGCTTGTGACACTCCCTAACTATCAGGACACCAGTGGCCAGGCCTTCTATGGCAATCACAGTTGGAAAGAAGCAGCCCTCAGACTTGTGATTTGAGTGAATCTTCAATGTAGTCATATTCTGTTAAAATGTGAAATGTGTTAATTTTGCAGAAGAGAATGGAAAAGCAGTCCTGCAAAATGTGCTTGAGAAAGGACTTCTAATGCCAACAGAGATGTTGTGAGAGTAAAAATCTGATAATCTGCTTTGTTCAAAAAGAGTACAAATACATGATATTTTGGAAAAATGTATTGGCCATTGCAGTTTTTGGATGTTAAGTTAAAACTTTAAGTTGTGGTAGTTTATGCTGATGCAAGTTTGAGAAAAGTGATTTGCATAACTAAAAAGAGATTTTAATTAGTATAGTGAAGAAATGCATAGGGAAAATGTGTAGACAAGTTGAACTAAAGCATAAAAAGCATGTATTGACTGGTGTGGTAAAATGTTACTTGTGGTTTCTATAAATAATATCATGTGGCCAATATCCTATGAAGTTAAAAAATAAAGAGCTGCTTTCTAACAAATGGTAGAATTAATATTCATTGGAGAAAGCATAAATTTCCAGGCAGAAATCAATAATGTGACTGGTCAGCAAAAGTAATTACTATGAGTTATGCTCTGCTTTATAAGAGCATTTTAAGTGCTTCTTAAGAGGCTATGGCTGTTGCTTTTTTGTGGGGTTAAAAGACTGGTGTAAGTTGCAGTAAGCATGGTTGTGGTAGATCTGCATGGAGGTTCAGACATCATGCACCTGAAGTTCATAGCACTTTTTCTGGTGTGTGCAGTGTGGTGGTCTGCAGTAGGTAGTGGAGAGTGTAAAAGTCTGTAAGTATTGTAAGTGGTTTTCTTGGTAGTATGCCTTTAGCATACTACACAGCATTGGGAGAAAATTGGTGCCATGTCCTAGATGTAAAACCAGGATGTGATTTAAGGGATTGAGAGGTGGTTTTTTTTCCCTTTTCTTTGAGAACTTAAGATTTCTGTTTTCATAATCTGCTTTGGAGGCATTGCCCATTTTGTGCCTTTCTGTGTTTGTAAGCCTCATATCCAGTGTTTTTTCAGATACTAGACTTAGCTCTTATGAAAAGAGATTAGTTAAATGCATTGAAAAATTTGTTTAAAAAATGGAATGTTAGAATTGTAATCTGACAGTAGTAACAGTTTTTGTGTTGCCACATTATTGATTGACATCTTTTATATTTAAATAAAATTTTAATCCTGTTAGATCTCATGCGTCGTCAAGAAGAATTGAGGCGTTTGGAAGAACTTCGAAACCAAGAGCTTCAAAAACGCAAGCAGATACAATTGAGGTATTTTGCCTTCTACTGTGCAAAGGTGTGGCATGCAGCCACTGTAGGCCTGCATGAATTTTGATATGTTAGCTAAATTTGCTTTACAAAAGCACAATGTGTGATGTTTCTGGTAGTATAATGCTAATATAAACGAGTGGTTTCAAGTGTTGCTTGATTTTTTTTCACTTATTTCAGCTCTATTAGTTTTGTTGTAAATTTCTGAGATTTCTAAATAGCAAAGAAGTGTCTTAGCCTATTTTTTTGTTTTATATTTATTTTAACGTTGTGACCAAAGCATAGCTGTGATAAATAGGAACATGCTTCTAAGTTTTATGTGCAGGTGATCTGCATATGGAATCATAGCATTGCAATCTTGTAGTCTGACATGGGATTTTGGAAGGTATTTTCACTTGATATTCTAGTATGTTGCAAAAAATTTTTCTTTTAAGATCTGATTCATGGAAATAATTGTTTTAATGCCTCTTCTAAAGTTTAAGAAAATAGACATAGTATCATCATATTGATTTATACTTTTTGTGTTAAATATCGCAGTAAATGTTGACAAGAAGAAGAACGGCACAAACATCTCAGAATTAAAAATGTGTCTTTTGGCAGTATTGAAATGTTTTAATCCATAGTGGCTTCTTAAAGACTGGAATATTTTAATTTGCTTACCAGTATATAGCTGGAAGAGTAGGTATAGAATGTATTGGTATTGAAATGACTTGTATTCCAGTTAAAAAAAAAACCAAACAACTAAAACTTCAAAAGTACTCAAACTCATCAAGTTGAGTAGATTAGTGCTTTAAAAGATGTAAAAAATAATTAATGACCAGTTTTGTTTATATGCTTGATCTTACCTCTTGAGACTGAGTGCAAGCCTGAACAGGTCAAGAGACTGAGCTGACATGATTTTTAAAAATATCCTAGACATGAAGAAGAGCACAGACGTCGTGAAGAAGAGATGCTGCGCCAGAGGGAACAGGAGGAATTACGGCGACAGCAGGAGGGAGGATTTAAGCCAAATTTCATGGACAATGTAAGTACAATTCCATGGTGAAAGTCCAAATAGGAAAAGAAATTTTTTAATATATTATTTTTGTTCCAGTTATTGAATTGCCATCTTCTTGTTGGCTGTGAGTTCTTCAGTATTTCATCATTCTTCTGAGTGAAATTGCTACATATTCAGTAGTGTAGTTATTCTCTTGTACAATGACATCACTGTTATTTTTCCTACAAGCTGGTGATGTAACACTTCCGTTAAGTGAAGGTGTTCAGATAATTTTTTTAACTTGGAAATTGAAATGTTTCAGTAAAATAATTTTTAAGTGGGAGGTGATGGGAATCACCCATCTTGATGTTTCTATCAGGAAGTGCCCTAGTTTGCCTGAAGGTTCAAATTTTAAACCAATTCATGCTGTTAAGCTTGCTTGAATTGCTGGTTTTGGTTTATGCTTAACTTACTAAGAATAATATACTTCAGAAACAAAACAGGCAGTGTTAATTTCATATGGAGCCTAAAGTCACTCTCCATTTTGATCCTGTGTAAAACTAGGCAAGACCATCCAAATCATTTCTAAAGGAGACTGGAAAGATTATAAAGGTGGGGGAAAATTTGTCCTCTGCTATAATCTGTAGATTAATTCTATTAGTAATTTAGGTATGCTCTGCCTCTGAAGACGCATCCTGCAAGACTAACAAAATGGTGGTATCAGAGGAGTCAGCTTCTAAATTTTTTTGGTAAAAGGGTATGACTTTTTTTTTCTACTGACCAAATCGGTTAAATGAGTGCACACTGTGTTGCAAATGCTTTAGTTTCCCATGAGTAGGATACCTTTTACTGTTAACAGCGATTCCTAGTGAGGAAACAATGAATAAGCAAGTCACACAATACTCTTTTACATTATTAAAACAACTGTAGTCTGCATGAGGGGATTTTGCTCCCCTTCACAGGTGCAACTTCATACATAATCAAAAACAAACTGCTGGTTTCTCAGCTACTTCCTGTGAAAGAAAAACCTGTTTTACATTCCATACCATAAAATTTTCTGTGGGGTTGTGAAGAATTTATTAAGTATGTTCTGAGACATTCTAAGAGATGTTAGAAAATAAGTGGTTGCCTGTTCTCAGCAACACATTTTTCCCCCTCCTCTGCCACTTAGTGTTTTTAGTAAAGATGGGGAGGAAGCAAAATAGTTACTTTGATTTTACTGACAGGTATCAGTTGATTTTGCTCACTGTGTTTTGAGGGACTCTCATCCAAAAGCAGATGGTAATTTATTTCCATATGTGCTCTCACGCTAAAAGATAACTGCTTTCAGCATGTCTTTTCTTCAAGGTGATGAAGACCAAGAATCCAGAACTCATATTGTCCTTTAGTGTGTTCCAGATACTATTAAACGTACTTGGGTAAACAGCATGTAACAGTTGTCTGATGTAATTTAGAAGTAGTACTTACTGATTGTGACTTCTGTAGTGCCAAATGTGAAATTTCATTTCACTGTAATATCTTAAGACAGCATCTTTTGGGGTTGCCTGACTTTCTGACCCTGTAAGCTACCTGTCAAAACCTCCTGGCTCAGCTGTGAGATCCCTGCAGAGAGCTGCAGTAATGGGAAGCTGGGGAGCCAACCCACAGCCCTGGGATGATAGTAACTCCCTCAGATTTCATTGCTGTTAGGAAGTTGTGGTCTGTATTCTGCAGCTTGGAGTGCTGGGGAAAACTAGATAATGTTGGCCACCACAGCCTTTACTGGTTTTGTTCTTCCATCTGCCTTGAGGTAATACTATTTAAACTCTATGCTTAAATTGCTTACCACAGTTTGTCCAACCTTGTTGCTTATCTACATTTTTAAATTCCAAACCCTATATGAATAGAAACTATTAAAGTTGGTGTGCTAGACTTGTCAAAAATGTAGGATAAGAAGGCAAGAGGAATGGTTCAAATAGAAAGCACTTCAGTCACTGTGCATAATTCTTATGACTTTTATACATCGAATTTTTTGGAAGGTAAAAGGTGGAAGACTGCTTTGGTAGAGTGTAGTTTTCCCACTCTCTTGCATGACTGGAATTGTGTGTTCATCTGGAACTAATTAATATGCTGCAAGAATATATAGATATAGTTTTACAGTAGCAGCCCTACCAGAAGTGTTTTAAGTTATATATAAAGGAATATAGAAGTTCGGGTGTTGCTTTTTAAACATCATGTGAAATTGAAGTGTGATATACAACATGAGAAAAATATATTCTTTAGACTAGTCTTCAGTATTCTGGTCATATCTTGACTTAGGTTTTGCTTCTAATGCTCTTTAAACTTTAAAAGAGGAAAAATTGAAACAAAATGGCATATGATGTGTTTACTTTCTGTAGCAACAGTTTCTAATCAGGGCAGCTATGTGAGTAAGCATGCCTATAATTTTTAAGATGCTAGTTAAAACGTGTTTTTAGATAACTGTAGTTATGTAGTGTGAATGGGAATTGAAAAAGCTTTTGCATTTTGCAGCAGAGAAAAATGAAACCTTGTCTGGAGATTGCGAAATGATACATCAAGTCTGATTTCAACTTAGAATTTCTTATACAACTAATCTGGTTTTATTTGTTCTTATTAATACTTGTTTATTGTGAGCAGATTCCATCTTGTATTTACTTCTACTCTCAGATTACTACTGTACATATGCTGAGAAAGTTATTCTCTATTTTCAAAGGTCAAAAGTTGACTCTTGGTAAGAACTGCATTTTTTGATACTGTTGGGTAATTTTTTACCGTATCAGGTCTTGATAAACTCTTTTGGCATAATACTTACAACATAGTAAAGTCTTCTGCCAACCATGTATTTAGTAGGGCAATAATAGTTGTTTCTAATCCTTGTTTTTGTTTCTTAAAAGCTTTGAAAAGTAAGCTTTCTTCACTTAAATCCTATCACTTTTTACTGGTCAGTCTAAAACAGGAAGATAAATGGTAAGTGCAATGGCAACCAGAATTGGACCCTCTCATATAAGGCTGCAGTATTAGGCTTTCCTGTTGAAAGTTTCTATCTGTGTATTTTCTCTAACTCATTAAACTTGGTTTCTTAAAAAATATAGTTACCTTTAAAAAATATCTTGTAATCAAGTTAAATGCAGCTACCCATTACTTGATTTTGTTGCAGATGATAAAAATATTTTCTGTGAAAGGATTTTTTTTTCCTGAAGCATTCTTGTTGCTGCTGATGTTGTACATTAGAAATTTGATTGTACTGATTGTTAATCTAATGGGCAGCCTGGTGATGCCTAAACAATTTATTAATCTAGTTGTGTGATCGCTACTGGATAAACTATTAATAAACACTTTCATATTGGTTGGGGTTTTCCCCTTCCTTTCTAAAAGTCAGTTAGTTGAAATGGACTGTTATAGCTCAATAATTTATATGCATTCTAATTTCACAGTAGCTTAATTGGGAAACTTGTTTTCCCATAGTATTTTGCTAATTTTTATTTTGAATACATTCTTCTGGCTGAAAGAGGAACTTGCTGATGGTGATTTATTTTTCAACAGCACAAATATTTTTTAAAAAGAAAGTGCTTCCAAGTGCCAATAATACATTAATTATTCCAGCATGCAGTGATTATTATCCAGTTATAGATGGCTTGTTAATTAATGATTTACATTGTTGAATTTCAATTGCAATGAAGTTTTACAAAATAATTCCAGTTCCAAGACCTGCTTTTATCCATGTCACCAACTTAGTGATTTGGATTTAGTATATTGAAATAGTTTCCATGTCTAAAACTGAGATCAAAATATGTAGGAGTTGTAGTAACACTATGAAATAATGTTGGGTGGGTATTGTACTTAATGAAACAATAGCTGCAATACCAGCCTGCAACCTACTGCTCTTCTTACTGGTGGTTTAAAGAGGGAATTGAGATTTTTTGATGTCCTGGCCACCTTCCCTCCAAGGAAATTGCCTTTTTGAAGTGTAACTTGCATGTGTAAGGGGCTGTTTGTTGAGAACTCCTCAGTTTCAACTTCTGAATGTCTGCTGTTCTTTTATGTAAGACTTTTTATATTAAATACTTTCCTTTTAATGTCATAGTATTTTCAGGAATTATTTCTAGATGTTTTGCTTTCCTTTAGTTTTTCTTACAGAAGCACTGCTCTCAAGTATGTTGAGTAATTATCAGTATAAAGTTGCAGCTACTGAAGCAGTGGACATGCTTCAGCAGCGGGGATTGTAGTGGGCTTGGATCAAACGCTGTAAGACAGATGAGAGCAAGAAAGTAAAAAAGCACATTGCAAAACAGCAATGACGTTTAGAGCTTCAGGAATGCTATCCCAACATAGTTTTTGTTCTAAGAGTTTTGTCCTTTGGAGCAGTTTATAACGTAGCTTTCCATTTCTTACTGTTTGGAGCCCTACTGGGGCATGTCTTACCCTCACTCCTATGTTCATTTGCAAGTTCAGCATGAGACGCATTTGAAACAAAACTGTTAGATTTCCTTGAACTTCAGTAGTACAGGAGTAGATTTTTGCACTCCTTGCCTCTTAGAGTGAATAGAACTGTATTTTCACCCTATCTTTTCATGGCATTGTGCTCAAAAGCTCCAGTAATGTAAGCAGTTGGGATTTTCAATGAATGGCGAATTGTTTCCTATCTTACTCAAAACTAAACTAAGGCAGATGCCCAACAATAGATTAATAAAACATTTATGAGATTCTTTTCAAATTTGATATGTTTTCTGACAATAAGTGTTAGTTACGTATCTTGACAGCCTTGTATACTTAATGAAGCTGATGGTGGTGAAGTTTTGTGAGTTTGTGTGAATAAAATCTCAGTTTCTTGCTGCTTTATAAAAGCTCTTTGTAGAGCGTGATTGGGCGAGATGAATTGCATCCTTACTGCAGTCCAACATACATAGTTCATGTGTGACACCTTAAAGGCCTTCAGAGGGAAAACTAGGCTGGAAAAAGATGAATCATTAAATGTAGAACTAAAAACCACCAATTGACAAAATATTCCTGCTTTTCTTGGCAGTGGTTTTACTTCAGTCATCAAGTTTCTTCCAGTGCATAAATCAACATACGATAGGCTTTTGAACAAGCAGTTTATAAATACACAGTTTGTGTTTCTGTGGGCAGTCCTAGTTTTGGCAGTAGCACTAAATTATTTTTATTTTTTCGGGAATCCAGTGATACACATCAGTGGACAGATTCTTAAATCATGCATTTTCTTCTGTTCCTTGGTGTTTCAAATACTAAATTCATTGCTTGGGACAAGAATAATGCTTCCTTAACAAGCCTTAAAATACTCTATATTATTTTCAGCAACTAAATAAATTATTTTCAGCCCTTAATTATATTGTCAGATAGAAAAACTATTTTAACTGTCATATCTGCTTTTAGTATGAAAAGACATTGCATGAAAATCAATGCAGAACTTCAGGTATGTTTTTATAACATATGTGCTTATATGCATTAAGTGAAGGTATTTGTGGAATAAGATCCTTTGGTTATAAGTATTTAATGAGCATTTTAGGATGGTTCATAATTTATTTTCTAGGCCATGTTTTATGTATCTCAAAGATGCTACTTATAATTTTTCAGTAATGGAGCAAATAATTGTTACAATATTTCATTTATAACTTTATATTTCTGTATGTGTGAACTGTATTTAGGCAATGTGATACTTTTGTGTTATATTTAGGAGGCTAATATTTTACTCTGTTGCAGTCATCTTCCAATGTTTGCATAAAGTGCTTTGGAAAATACTAATATATACTTTATGTGAACTTACAAATAGAACAAGTGAGTGTTCACAAGTAATTTTTATACCTTAATGTGCTGTCAAATGCACATGAATCTCAAGTATGAATTTAGGTGTTGTGGTACTGCTTTTAAGCTTTCCCAAATTTCTTCTTTTCTACAGTAATGGATACAGAATTTTCTGTCCATTTTCTTTAGATTATCTGGTTTTGTTTATAAGCTTACTTTCTCTCACTAAGACTGATGATCAAGAAACTAAAAGAGCACTTTCCAGATGCTGCTTATGTAATGGCAAAATGACATTAGTCTTTGCCAGTCTCAGTGTTTCGTGAGGCCGCAGCTGTAGCAGATGCAATTTTTGTTCAATTATTGATAGAAGGACCTTGAATGCATCTGTACTTGTTTATAGAATACTTCACTTGCATACTTAACCTTTCCTGTTTCATGGGTTTTACGGATAAAAATGAAGAAATCTAATCAAGAGCAGATTAAATAAGTCTATTTTCTGTATTTTACTATTATTTCTGAAAATTGTTGCTGCTCACAGTTTAAGTAAAATCTATTTCTTCAGCTTAAGTTCCTCAAATAGAGCTCTTCAATTTTTCATATTCTGATAATAAGAATAAGGCTTTTATAAATGACTTTAAAAAATTCTTTGTTGATGTGTTTGATAAATGCTGTATATATTTGAAGAAGCTAAGATTAATGTTTGTCTTAATAATTTTCATTTTTTCTTCCTCAGCTACTGGAGTTAAGTTTGACTTGGAGTTTGTACACGTTTTTACCCAGACTAAGAAGAAACTTTCAGTTTCATTTGTCTGCTTGGTACCTATTTTGGACCTAGCCACCTGTCTAAATCCTGAGATCTTGCTTGGTGGCATTGAGACTTGCAACCAAAATTAATTCCTGTGCTTAGAAAAGTTTGTCTCTGCTCAAGGGATCTGTGTTTAAGGAAAGAGTAAAGCACCCAAGAAGCAATAAGTGAAATTTCTCTAGAAATAGTGTTTTTGGATGTGAGGAAACCTGTTAATGGGTCCGTTGAGCAGTGTGAGGGAAGCCTGTTTAGAAACCTCGTTTCTCTCATGCAAGCCAGTGCCTTCAGAGTAGTTTTTTTCTTAGTATCACCTTTTGCTTAGCCTCTAGTGTTTTGCTTCAGTAGCTCTCACAGAGCAGAAGATTTTAATAGTAATAATGCAGTAAACTGATATAAATAGAAACAAATAGAAATTAACTTGGTGCTGTTCCATGTCTGTTAACACCAGACTGGTGACTGTTATTTTTAAAATTAAAATATTTATAATTTTTCTCATTAATATTTCACAAGCCTCCTTGTCAATGTAGGTTTTTCGTGTTACTGGAGGTAGTGCTTGTTTTGGGTTACTAAATCTTCCATGAGGAAAATTGAATTGAAATCTAATACTTCTGTCTTCCATCAAGTACACTTCAATTGTGCAGAGATGGGGTATTACTTTCAGCTTAATTAACATTTTTAATAAATAGTGTGTTTGGTAAGAAGATGAGTTTCGATAGAATTTTGTTCACATGGAGAGTTCAATAGAAACTAAAGCTTAAACAGTCAATTAAATATATTTAAGGTTTGCCATTCAAAGGTTTTTCTGCCTGAACATAATTTTAGAATCATAGTGTGGTTTGGTTTGGAAAGGACCATTAAAGGCCCTCTAGTTCCTTGTCCCCTGCAATGGGCAGGGACATCTTGAGCTACTTCAGGTTGCTCAGAGCCTCATCTGATCCAATCCTTAATGTCCCCAGGGGTGGGACATCCACTATTTGTCTGAGCAACCTGTTCTAGTATTTCATTGTCCTCATTGTAAAAAATTTCTTCCTTGTACCTAGTCTGTGTCTACCCACTGTTAGTTTAAAATCACTACCCCACATCCTATCACAACAGGTCCTACTAAGGCATTTGTCACCATTATGATTTCCTACAGTGGCTAATGGCTCATTAATTTGAGCTTAGAATTGTGTAGGATGAAAGAGTGTTTATATTAGTTTTGTTCAGTACATGATAGGAAGCACACTCCTCCTACTACAGGTCTCAAGTGCAGTTTGGGTTGTCTGCTTGTGACAGGATAGCTGTTAGTTGTCTCTTCTAAATGTAGTTATATGAAAGATCGAAAAAAGACTATATGATGTTGGAATTATGTTCTTCAGGCTTTGTTTATCTTCTTATTTATTCTTGTTTGTCCCTGTTGATTGGGTGGTTCCCATTGTGTCCCTAACAAATTTCTGACCTTTGGTTCTACCGTACATAAATAAAGTAGTAGTTTTTGTCGGATATTTTTGATGAAACCAGACACTGTAGCTTAAGAGTGTGTGGACTTGGGTTAGGGTGTTTAGGTAGAAATCAATGTTTCTTAATCTGTTTGGATTTATTCAGATGACCAGTTTCTTAAACTTTTGATTCAAATACTAGAATAGCCTGGTAGAATGTATTATTTTCATGAGTCAGAACTTTGTTCATTCAAATGACAAGCATCTTCCTCATTCAAGTCTGCCTCATGTTGCTCCAGTTTTACAGGAAATGGCCTACAGGTTGTATAAAATAACTGTGGAGCTTGGTTTCATGCAGGAGGTTTCACTGATGCTTCTCTGTTTATATTTTCTTAAGTTTTAAGTGCTGTATGTGTGAACAGGCCATAAGTTCATTGGATAAATCTTAAACACTGAACTATTCTGGTTGTAAGCAACATCCATAACGTGTATAAAAGACACTTTATGGGTGATAGAAGTTTCTCCTACAGGACCTCTTTGTAGCACTTTGAAAGACTTTGGCTTTCGGCTTCCTTTTGAGAAATACTTGCATATTCTATTTACTTGGTAACTCTAATTAGGAGATAGCAACTATAATTGGACTGGTTTTTATATTATAATTTAGTTGGCATATGTAATACCTACTTGATGAGGAAAAACTGTTAATACAGAAGTCTGGCAAAGAGTCATATTTAGTGCACTGTGGCTATAACTAGTGGTGCTTTTAAGTTGATTTTGCAGTCTTATAGTTGACACTTCAATTAAGAAAAAGATTTTCACATAAAGATTCCATGATAAAGGGTATTCTTGGCTGATTAATTTTTCTTCTAAGTAAACATTGATGACTTGCACTGCATCTTATTCTTGAATCTTGCATTTGGGGAAAATTGTTCTTTTGATTCAGTCCAGTGTTCTCTCTTTTTAATATTTGTATAGATTTGGGTTTTGTGCAAGGAAAACGTAACAATCTGGGAAATCTAAAATGCAACATTGTTCTATAGCACCTGATTTTCAGTTAAGTATTTTAGTGCATTTCTGCATGAGGGTACAGTTAGCCCAGTCTTTGTTTCCAGTTAAGCTGCCCCTCAAGTCCACACCCACCATGGTAAATTGTGGAGTGCATCTTAAATAATTTACAACTTTCCAGGTTGTCTGTTTGGTACTTATCCACTCTTGTGACATTTCTTCAGCTCAGATAAAACCAGAATAATTCTAAGATGCCACATGAAATTCTCGAATATACCTATGAAGTTATGAATATATTGTGAATGTAGTGAAATTGTTACATGTCTCAGTTGTTAACTTGGTGATATGGTGTATGTCTCTTCCAGGAGGTAGTTTGGTAGGTATTAAACAGTAAAGTGCCTTTGGAAAAAATACTTGTATTATGTTCAACTGTTGATCTGTATTTAATTTATGTTTTAAATTTCTTTACTGTTACTGAAAAAAGGAAGCTAATAACAATGGGAGAAATGTTTTTTCTGTTTTGGTTCCGTGAATCTAAGGTGGTTCTTAACTTCAGCAGAGCCAGATTAATTGTCAGAATTGAGGAAGTTGCTATGAAAGGAATTGATGAAATGGGGGTCTCATTTTTCAAAGGATTTCCAAATCTGTTGAAAGTGGTTACCTTCTCTAACCACCTTTGTTTTGTGAAAAATTACTTCTGAATTTTAGCTTAAAATATTTGAGAAGGAGATTTTTACCTTTTTTTGTGAGTCTTAGTTGCTAAACCAAAGTGAAAATTTGCCAGAATACCTCTGTACTTTTTTTCTCTCAAATCATCTACAGCAAAGGCATTTGGAAAAACTATCCTTTGCAGTTGTATCCTCAGAGAGTGCTTCATATACAGTGAAGGGAATGGTAGGATTTTTCTTTACCTGAACAGATGATGTAGGGATGATTGGAGGCATGAAATTAAAATTTTGGGATTTTGTTCCTAGCTACTCTATATATGTGCAGTTTGTTTAGGCCCTGATTTTGCCTTCTGTGTACTTTTTTTTTCTTTTTTTGGATGATGAATAACTTTTACCACAGGTTATGAGAAAAATTACTTACATTTTTAGTCAGTTTTATAGATACTGTATATACAATGTTTTACTGTATTTTAACAAGTGGAAATGAGAGGGGTGGGAGAAAAGCTAACAAATAATACTAATGCAGTGGCTTAAATGCAATATTAAAATTCAGTGAAGGAGCAAGTAACTACAAGATGAAATAATGCAGCAGAAAAGATATAAATTGCAATATGGAACCAAGTTCTATAATCAACAGAATAGGTTCCATGGTGAATCTTGGCTTCTTTTAGACTAGTTTCTTTTTTTGTTAACGAGTTAGATTGTAATTTGAATTTTTGACCTGTAATACATTCTGAAAATATGAGTTCTTGTGTAAAACAAAGCTGTTGCTTTGGTGTGTATTAAATAGTATTGCTTTGTTTTCCAAAACTGTCAGTGTAGACCTGACTTAAACATCATGTGAGTATTGATGTATTGAAAGGAAGCTAACTTTAGTTTAGATTGGGTTTTGCATCCAGTTGTAAAAAAATGACAAAACCAAAACATACTGGGAGGTTCACAATTGTTTAACACTTACTATCAAAACCACCCCCCCAAAACCAGCAAGTTGTATGTTTTGGAAAGTAGAAGTTAGTTTTGCCTTAACAAAGACAGATCTTGAACTGTATTTCATTTTGTAAAGATCAGAAATGGCTGATATCAAAATAAAGGTGAATGTTGCACAGTATGTAACTGTAACTTTTTGAAAAACATTTCTCCTAAATCTGGAAAAACAAAGTGTGTTTGTGCTCTGTCACAGCCAAAACTGTAATCATTTCTGTCTTTTACAGTGTTAGTGTTAGGGGATGCACTGAAAGGCTGTTCAGTCCTTAGTTAATGGAGTTGGATAACGGAGTACTCTCCTACCCAATGTTTTATTAATCTGTGTAAAATATACTGAGACATGTTACAGGCTGTATTAAGACAGATGTTTTTAATATGTTGTGGTACCTGTCTTGCACATGAATATAAATTTAGTATTAGGTTTTATTGCAATACACCTGTGATTTTAAGACATTGCTCAAGGTAATAAAAGGTTCTTTCGTGTTTTTACAGAATAACTTGAGCTTACAATTAAATACTTTTGAGTAGTGTTAATTACATGTGTTTAGTTGGAGGTATTTTCAGGGGGTTCAGCTGCTGAGGACTACCCTCAGCAGCTGATGCAGAAGGAAAATGCGACCCCACAGAAATTGAAGACTTTTTGTTCTCAGAACTAAAGGAAGAGAACAAATATGTAGTGCATAGAGGTTTTTCATAAATACATTCCTATAAATTTGTTTTTAGTTTTAAAAGAAATTCCCCTGTTCTAATAAAATTGATACTTCCTTTGCAATCTTACTGAAATGACAGAAATACTCAAGAAATGCACTGGACTAGCAGTAAATTTTTTTCTGAAATTATAGTTTTTACTACCATTAGGGATGTTTTTCCAGTTTACTGGAATATGTGTATCTGATTGTATTTCGTGCAGTGTGTATTCCTGATTTTACTGATGTGATACTTTTTTAATGTTTAGAAATCTTTAGTGTTGTAACTTAATGAGTCATCTCCATTAGCTTTATTCATTACTCCAGTCAGAAAGCAGTAAATTGCCTTTATCTCCTCTAGCTGTCTTAGTATGTTTTTTCAAAGATTGAGTCCTGGTGACAGCTATTAAACCTAATGAAAATTCTTTTCATTAAGCTTCCTATTTAAAAATAGGACTCTATAGTTTACTGTATGCTATATGTTTTATAGCTACATTTTCAGTAGTTATCTTGTTTTTAATGTATTTGTGTAGTTTTCTGTTAACTAAGAGAAATTATATTTTTGCATACTTTCGGGTGAGCGCTGTCACTTGGTTCATACAATTTTGAGTAGTTCAGGCTGGAAGACATCTCTGGAATCATCTAGTATGATGCCCAGCTCAGAGTAGGGATTAGCTCTGAGTTGAGACTTCAGTGCTCAGGAACATGTAGAAATCTTGGATTTTGAAAGATCAGTATTTTTCATTTAAAATTACTTATTACTATTGTATATGAATTGTGTAGGGATATTGTAACCTTTGGATTTAAAAACGGAGATCTTAATTGAGAAAAAATTGAAGAGGGAAAGGTGGCAAGAAGGGTGGATGGAAGAGAAGCCTTTTATTATTTTAACTTGTTAGTGGCAGCTTAACTTTCAGTGAGTGAAACAGTAGACTAGTCTGAGGAAAAGACAAATAATGCACAATCAGAAGTGTCCCCCAAATTCTATTTCGATTGCCAACTAGCTACTTTAAAAACTTGAATGGTTTATGTCGTTAAAATATGGGTGTCTTTCAGTAAGTTACAATTTATGTGAGGTTTAAGGGCCTTATGGCTCCTGAAGAGGTCTTTGGAAATAATTTTTCTTTTCTAGAAGGAACTTAAGGAAATAAACCACACTAGAAGGGAGTAATGAATCCCAGTAAGAGGTTCAAAAATATCATACCTGTTTTGACAAATAGAAAGTCTGCTAGAGAATAAAATTCAGTTTTCATCTTAATGAAAACAAATGAGAATCAACAGCATTATTAATTATGTTTTGTTCTGTATGCACAACCTAGATAAAGTGCTAATTAAACTACTAATTTTAATGTTCAAGTTTACGGGACAAGTGTTCTTTTCTTGTTAAGGCATTTTTTGTATGCCATGTCTTAGCATTATCGTGGCTACTGTTCCTTAGCTGAAAGGTGAGTAAAAAGTTGCATGTTAATTGGAAAGTGCATCTTCTGGCCACAAACTCTTGGAAACTCTATGGTCTGTCATCTTAACATTTATGTTGATATCTTGCTTTTTGCTGTCCTAAAATTTTCCGTGCCATATTTAGTTCATACCATAATTTTTTGACAGCTTTGTTGCCATGAATATTCCATCACTTGGAGACAAGATTAATTTTCTCTGGGCTGCTGCAATTGCAAGGCCTGTTTTTAAGTAAAAAAGTAGCACTGGTTTGTCAGTTAATAAAAAAATCAGGTTTATGACTAATTCTGTTTTCACTTGCACTGGGAGGAGGAATTTGCATCTGATACATTGTCCTGTATCAATTCTTAGGTGTTTTTCAAAACATTTAGTTTCATGGTTTTGTAGAAAAAATTAAAAAATAGTGTAATGTATTTAACAAACTCAGAATAATCATCTTGACCATTCTCTGTATATTTAGACTGCTCTATCAATGGTGATTGAGGTTTAAGAACATTGCACATGATGCACCTCAAATACTTAGGAAATCTGTTTTCAAGTACTTGGTAAAAAGAGGAGAATACATCCTATATTAAATGTAAAATGCATATTTTGAAAACTGAATGTATTCAATATTTTGGTGTAGATCTACTTTTTGCATTTGATGTTAAAATTAGTTGGAATTGTGAGAATACGATTTTTAATGCTTCTCTCTGAAGTAATTAGCAAGTATAATTCTAGCAAATGTAATTGTAGCAGTATTTTTAAAAGATTACTCAGCTGAATTGGGACCTATTTGAAGGTTGTCTGCATTAGTGAGTTCTGAAGTATTTTACAAGAATCCTGGCAACAAATAATTTGGAAAGGTTTGAGTTGTGTAAATAGTGCTTTTACAATGGGACATTTTTTGTTTGCTTGGCTTTGTTTTTTTAATTGAGTTTTTTCTGATTTTCACGAAGTTTAACTTTAGGTCTCCTACACATTCTTTGTCTTACTGCTTTCTTTTCCTCCTATAATAGCATATCATCCATCTTTCTTGTTCTCTTCCAGTTTAAGTTGTTTTCCCAGGTACAGGTGACTTCAGAGATTCTTAATCACCCCACATATTTCTCTGTTAAGAGTTTAGCCCTGTTCTCATGCTGCTCAGGTTTAACTCCCTGTTATGGGTTGTTTTGGGTGGCTTTGGGCAAGGGGCTGAAGCAGGCTGCTACAACAGAAGAATGGGCAGTCATATAGTGAGGAAAAGAAACTCTGAGAAGGTAACACTATCATTGTTAATCTCTGCAAAAGGCTTGGAAATTAACCTTTCAAGTAGGCTGGAATTAACCAACCAGCACTGGTTCAGCTATAGTCAAACTGCCTGGTGGTATTCTTTTCTGTTACATTTTGGGCAAAATCCATGAGCAAGTTGACCTAACTTACCTGTAGTAACATGTTTATGCTCACATAGTAAAGAGCTGTCTAGGACATTTTTTGTGTGTAACAGGACTGAATTTTGGTTACCACCTGGATTCCTCCAGATAGAAATTTTGAGTACGTCAAACATTAATGATATGTACTGCTGGTTAACATTTGAAATTGAGTGTTTTCTCTGACAGGAAGTGTAAATTTGCAAATTCTGTGTTAAGAGTACAGAAGAATTTTCCTGTGCTGAAAAGTCAAGGGAACATGATGTGTTTCGAACACGCAACAGTAGGAATAAGTGGAAGCAGCAGCAGCAGCAGCATCTTAATCTTGCAGGCATGGTGATAAAGTAATAGACAGCAGAGACCTTAAGGCACATTTATGGATCTTGATTCTATAGATGAAATGTTTTTTTTTACTGTTTTTTATTCATTTATTCATTATTCATTATTATTCAATACTGAAGTTAAAGCAAAAATAAAATAGCAAATAATTAGTTAATGTTTTTTCTTACAAATGTTAAATTGGACTTTAAAAAATTAGGTTCTACCTGTTTTATGCTATACTTCAGTTAACCGAAAACTGGTAGCATTTCAATACAGGAAACAAATGGTTGATTGCTAGGAGGAAGACTGATGTGTTTTTTTAAAGGAAGTGTACATCATGGATTGCATGCGCTTCTATCCTTTACAAAGAGAACGAGTTCTAGTAACTAGTGCAGCTTTACAGCTCTGTACTTAACATCCTTTTCTGTACTTGGCCTTGCCGTATGGCACTTGTCACATTAAAAACAACAAATATCATCCAACTTGAAGTTGAACCTGAGATGAATCAAGTAAGTTATGTGCCTAATGTAAAGGTTGGTACTTTTCTTTGTAGTTAAAAGGTTTGTCACAACTGTTTGTGTCATGTCCAGTTTTCACACAAGCACTTAGGCATGCATGTGTGCACACACAGTTTGACTAGTGTAAACTGATAGCCACGGTGATTCTCTGTCCTTTTGGGCTAGGGATTGACATTAGGGCTAAGGTACTACTTTCCCTTCTGCTTCCTTATGTCAAGACTGAGCTGTACAAGCAGACTAATACCAACAAGGTTGTATGCTGATTTTGTGACTAATTTGCGTCAGTTTATGGGTATGATTGATCCCAATGGGACTGCTGTTTTTACTTAAAATGCCAATTGATGTTACTGTGAAAGGTCTGTCAAAGTAGTTGCATGTTCTCTAATAAATTTTTAGTGTGGCTTGTATAGTCAGAAGAAGAGATCTGCCATAGTGTTCCATCAATGGCTTCTTTTAGCTGGACCTTACAACCTGCCTGTGTCTTTTAGTTACCAGGCCTAATTTTAACTCTCCGCATTAAGCCATGTTCTTTTGAAAATAGTGTGTACTTTTTTTTATGTTAAGTACTTTTTCTAGGCTAATATGAGTTACTACAGACAAAGTCGTTGACCTGAGGGCCCTTTATTATATGTCTCATGGCAATTTCCTATAGCAGCATATTTTTATACAGCTCTTGGTTCTGTTCTGTCAAATAGTGGTGTCTGCTAGCTACTTCAAGTGGCTGAAGATAAAAGACTCGTGTTTGGCATCCCAAATATGATTGACCAAAACAGACTTTTGTAAACCTGTAAAAATACTATGAATGTATTTTGAGTTGATTAATATTTCTGTGTAAAAGTTGCTTATAGACTGGTTTAGTTGCCTAGTATGTGGATTTGTTTTCAAAGTGCATCTGAACTTAGGCTCTTAAGTAATAAGTGGAATGATTTTTCAGAATGAAGTACATTTTTTTTCCTTTTCTTATTCTCAGCACGTGTGTGTTTACTCAAGAGCAGAGTACTTCTTAACATTCCTGTAGAAAGTTAGGGAGAAATTTTCTTTTTAATAAATTTCATTCGGTTTTGTTTTGAATTGTGAATTTGTTTCTATTTAATCTTTTTGATGTAAACAGTAATCCTAAAATCTCTTTGAATTCTCTCTGATAGAGTACTTTGTTTTCCCCTAAGTGATGATTTTTTTGCCACTCTGGGTACTGTCCTTTGAGTATTGTTTCACAGCTGGCTGTGGTTCTTGTTTAGTAATGTCAGAACTCTTTTGCTGTTGGGTGGCTGAGCATCAACTGAATCTGGATCCATTTGTTGTGCTATTTGTCTGTTCCGTATAAATGTGTGTTACAGTTTCTGGTGATACTACAGTTTTATGCTGGTTTTAAAAGGATGGTCAGTATCTGAATTAATACCAATAGCAAAGTGTAATTCATTAAAAAATACACCACCACCAAGTTAAGTCAAAACTATTTGAACAAAGATGAATGGGTAGGTTAAGTTTATATACCATAATATAATATATCAGAGCTTGGTTTTCAATCAGCTCAAGCATTTTTAAATCATGTAAGCACATTGAGTATTGTTGAACCACGGCCTTTAGGCAAGTACTGTAATGAGACCTGTTTACAGGTAAAATATAAACATACTTTCTAATTAAAAACACTGTGTGAAGATGGATTCACTTGCAGTTGATCATGTAACTGTTTGAGAGCTTTAGACTGCTGCATCTGATAAATGGAACTTTGGATATTTAATCTTTAATATACAAAAATGTACGGCATTGTTATATTGAACTTACTAATCCATTTGATGTTGCAAAAACCAGGAGTATAGTTAACTTCTTTCCTTGTACTATTTTTAATCAATTGAAAATTTTTAAACATTAACATTTTTATTTTCATGGAGTAAACGGGAATGTTTTAAGTTCTAAGAATGATAGGTTGACCATGAAAACTATGTTTACTTTCAGAGAGAACAGGAAATGAGAATGGGTGATATGGGTCCTCGTGGAGCAATAAACATGGGAGGTAGGGATCTGAAGGAAAAAGGCTTCTGTAATGTAATTTTTTTTTTCTTTGGGACTGTACATGTTACTCAAGCACTATTAATTAGTAACAACTACTGGTAAAAAAGGAGTAAGCAATATTAGGAAATTAAAAAAACCCCAACATATATCTTGCTTTCAAACAGCTTTTCTCCCCTACCTTTGGTATATCTTTGTTATTTCATTGACTATATATGGCAAAAAAACGATGTGCAAGTTAAGAGAAACAAAAATCAGGGAAAGGTGATGCTCTGGGAGTTATCTGATACAAAAGAGGAATTTTATGTTCAAAAAATATTTGGCATTATGAGAGACTATCTATTCAGAGAAACTGTGACTGTAATTGCATGCAGTGAAAAGGTGTAGAGGTTAAAATTGGCAAGTTCTTCTTGACATACCTGGTGAGATAAATTAATAATGTTCTTGGTGCTCTACCAGTTTGTTCCAAGTCTGTATTTGCAAATATTCTCCCCTCTTGCAACTTAAAATACTGTCACTGCTAAAAACTATTACTGTGTAATCTAGAAAAGTATAATAATTAGTGCTTGCTCCGTATATGCAGACTGAAACAGTTTGGGATCTTACCCAGAATATCTGCTTTTAAACAAGACTGAAACTTGAAATATTTCTTCAAAACCACCAAATCTAACTGCGCTGTGAACTGTTAATCTATTGGAAGCTTCTTAATGGTAATTTAAAATAAATCAATATGATAATTAAAAGCAATAAAACTATTTTTCCATATAGTTTGAACTTGAAAGTGCATACAAAACTTAATAAATATTTCACTTGACCTTTTGAGTAATGTGAATTTACAGAGATACAAATCTGCTAGGTACAGATTTTAAAATACATTATTCACCATTTCCTTGCCTTTATTGAGACATATTTATAGGTGAAAAATAGATATAGACTTGTGCTTTCAGGGATTATGAAAATTACTTAAGACTAGGTCTGAAGAAAGACATTGTGAAGTTAACTACAAATATTAAACTGAAGCATAAATTGAGGCTTATTTTTTTTATTTAATTGTTGTACTTTTGCATATTATTGCAGCATACTTGAAAATTTCATTTAATTAGAAGACTTTGTAAATATTGTTACTGTGCCAGTTGTCCAGATCCACAAGATACACTTTTTGCATATGTATTTTAAATGTATATTTACTGCAGTTCATAACAGTGATGTTCATGGTCTTGCTTTCTATGCTTTATGTTATGACTTGATTTTAAACCTTATATTGTTAAAAATAAATTGTATCATTCCAAAAGAAGGTGTAGTAACACTGAACTGCTATTTTAAAATATCCACAGCAAATAGATAAGTGGAACATTTATTTCTGCAGAGGCTGGGTTTTAAGCTCCCTCATTACAGAGATTTTTTTTCTCCAGCATATTAACTCCATCAGTACAACCAGAATAATTGACCCTAAAACCTTACATTAGACCTTTAAATAGTAGATCTTTAGTTGTTGACTACAGCATCCTTTCTCAGCATTTCTGCTGGAATCATAATTTTATTTTTAACTGAACTTTACCATGCCATTTGTGACTTTTCATAACGTGGGACAGTAGGGAGTTGGAGTATTTTCAGTAACAGAAATATCTGCATGATAATGTTATTAGAAAGCAGAGTACCTCTGTGACAGATTTAATAAATGTTGGGCTGACTTGTGTAAAACTGCACATTTTTACGGCTTTTCGTGACAAGTTCTCAGAGAATATGTATGCCTCATCAGAGCACTGTACTGGATCTGTAGTGCTTCTGTAGTGCTAAGTGCAGATTATAAACTTAATATGGCAAAAAAGGGGCTTTCATTTTGGGAACTGTCTCTGCATTGATGAAGATTACTGACTGGCTTCTTGGTGTGTTTCAGACATTTAAAGTGGACTTTTCCAGTCCTTCAGTTTGCAGAGAAAGACTTTTTTTTTTTTTTTTTTTTTTTTTTAGTGTGTGCATTGTGGCATGAACGCTAATGACTGCTTTCCATCTGTTGCTGAATGTAGTCCTGTAAATTAACTCCTAATGTTAATGTCCCACCAAAAAGAAAGGACCGTCAAGTGATTTTAAACTTAATACTTTTAGAAATAAGTTGTATCATTAGCTCTTAGGGTCTGCTTTGGAGTTAGGAGTGTTTTGGAGGATCTCTGAATTATATATTGTAGTGGCCTCTTGCTGAAAGTATGCAGGGCCCCACTGTCTCCTTGCATTATACTCTGTAGTTTTCTTTCTTTCAGATCTGACTCTGCCTGAAACAGGATCAATATTCTAGAGGTTTGATAGTGTAGATTGCTATATGCCACTCTGGGTGCATTTGTCCGATACAGAGCATGAGAACTTTGTCACGGTAGACAGATAAGTGACAGTACCTGCAGGTGGTCAGCTGGCTCAGTTTAATTAGGCTGATAAGTAAGCAAATAGCAAGTAATTTAGCATTTAGTTAATGGCACTACTCTCTACACTAAATGTTGCCACCATCATGATAGTCCTGCAGAGTACCTCTAGCCTCTGAAAATAAAGGTTTCTCCTTATATTGGCAGTTTAGACTTCTTTTCCTTCTATACTAACTGAATGGCTGACAGAAAAAAAACGCTTTAGAGCATATGCTACTGTAATTTTCTTGAATTGTAGCACAGTCTTCTACCTGCTACTTTAACTGATCATGTGTATGGGTAGGTAAGAAGCATCTGACCTGAGTATACCTTTGCTTTGACGTAGTGTTTTAGGGAGAAGCTGTGGAGTTATTAATTACTTACTGCTTTTCAAAATTACATGATGTCTATCACTTCTAGTAAACTTCTCTAGCACTTGTTATGTGCTACTGTGTATGGATTGTTTATGCTAAGGATTTTGTGGTTGGCATAATGTGTATGATCAAATTCAGGTCTTCAATTTTAATAGCAATCTCTTGAATGCCATGGTTTCACTGGCTGCTGTGATGTGGTGTTCTCAAGGCAAGTAATACACAGGTAATTTTGCATACCTGCAGATAGACACAGTACTGTATCTGTGCAAAGTGGCTTTCTTTCAATGATGTATATCTATATATTTGTTACTAAGAAAGTGCAGTTGTGATGAGAAGTGAGAGCGTTTATTTTTAAAATAAAAATAACCTTCTTAGTCTAGCGACATGTCAGAGATTTCTTTATATTAATAAAGTGTATGCTTAAAGTGTGCACTAAATTCCAAAGTATGCTTTCTTCCATTACCAAATCTTGGATGCATACTTCAGGCTGAAAAGGATGGATTATTGTGGGGGGCAGGGGGAATGCATCACCACCAGTCTTGAAGTTGATGATATTTCATAATAGCAAGATGTGAGATAGATAATCAGGCTTTTTTCTTTCTTATAGCAACAAGAGAAAATACTATGAAAGCATTTTTACTTATGTGTTCAGTATATTAATAGCAGAGTGATGCTTCTTAGTGTAATATTGCAGCTATATGATCTCCTCAGAATATGTTTTTCAAGATTTTCCTTTTCTGCCTCTTTGATTCAGAATTTTGGAGGAGATTGTTCTGTCATTTCAAGTTCTAATGAGATGACTTAGTTTTCTGGTACTTGTACCATAACAGGTTACAGCTAAATGCAAGATTTTATTTATGCTATATTAAAAATAATTTATTGTGAAGTTGAGTACCATCTCTGACACTGTTTTTAGACCACAGATGAATCTACTGTACACGATATACAATTACATACTACAACTAGAAGAGTTCTTGCAAATGTACATTTCGTCTTTTAAGATCCCTAAAGAGCCAAGTTGCCTTATAGCTGCTAATATCTGTAAAATCACTTGAGATTTTTGCTAATTTGTGGTGTGCGTGTTGCACATAGATGCAAGATGAACACTTTGTTTTCTGCACAGAAACTGTTACAGCTATATTTAGCTGTAAAGATTGGGATTTTCAAATACATGAGGCAAATTATGTAATGCAGAATAATAGAGATTATTGAAAATCTGTTTAAAAGCAGATGATTGAGATAAATGTACAGTCTCAAAGAATTTTTTTTCAAGTATTTGAAGTCTTGTACATTTGGCTTTTTAAATATTGTAAATTGTTTGTTTGTTTTTGTAAAATTAAGATAGGACAGCTCTAAGTATAGATTGTTTTGCGTAGATGCGTTTAGCCCAGCACCTGCTGGTAACCAAGGCCCTCCTCCAATGATGGGTATGAATATGAACAACAGAGGAACTTTACCTGGCCCTGCAATGGGTCCTGGTCCTTCCATGGGACCAGAAGGAGCTGCAAATATGGGAACACCAATGATGCCAGATAATGGAACAGTGGTAACGTATCACAAATTTAATTACTTTAAATAGCTGTTATGTCTCATGGCCCATTTTTGTTACCAAAGGTATTTTCACGCTGAGTAAGAATGTGTTACATGTTTTGGATCTGTTAAAAGTAATTTATAGAACCTATTCATGCAAATAATTTACAACCTGAAAAGGAAAAGTTTTCTTGATATTACTGTGAAAATCCTATTTGCCTTAGGAAAGGTAATCTGTAAATTT
This sequence comes from Lichenostomus cassidix, assembly GCF_008360975.1. Lineage (NCBI taxonomy): Eukaryota > Metazoa > Chordata > Aves > Passeriformes > Meliphagidae > Lichenostomus > Lichenostomus cassidix. Next base: position 71,686,542 of record NC_139479.1, read on the forward strand.
AGAGTTTTGATATTCTTTAGTAAAACTAAATTCTGTGAATTAGCTTGTTGGGGTTTTTGATGAACAGTTAAATGTTGGAAGGTACAAAGTGTGAAGATATCTTTGTGTAAACTATTTAATTTTTAAAGCAACTTTAGTGTCCTTTGTATTTCTTTTCTAACACTGTTAAATGCATGAGAGTGACAGTAATTATGCCACTTAAAAAATCAGTAGCCAACAGCTATTGACAACTGCTGTATCAATACAGGAACAATAATATTGCCCAATTGCCACAGGTAATAGAGAATGTCTTGTATACGTCTGAAATTTTTTATCAAGAGCAGATAGGCTATTGGGATGCAGTTAAAGCACTAGCCATTCCTGCTTTGTTCTCATAGTCAGTTACTTTCCCTAGCTGTAATGTCTTATGTAGAGAAACAACTACGTAATTTCAAATCTGACTTCTACATATTTTTTCGGTACTGTTCTGTTACTAGATATTTGGATTAGTGGTGGTGTGATATAAAGGAATACATAGTATTAACAGTCATTCTGTTACAGTTTTATTGGAACACAGAAGCATTTTGTAGCTGTGTTTTTTAATATATACCTTCTCAGCAGTATCTGTCTGCAATTGAGCAACCTGTATGATGAAGTTAGAACAAAATCCTTTGTTCCATAGAGGAAAATGAGATTTTGATTTTGCACAAAATACATTGCGAGTCTGGTCTTTACCAGATAAAAAGGAGAGGATCTTACTTCACATATTACTAACCAGCTCATTTATCAATTGTGTCATTTATCACAAAGTGGGGAGGATGCTATTCACAAAATACTGGATTTGGAAGTGCTTTTGCTAGAGACCACTGTGTTACTGGTCACCTCGAGAACATTATCTTGTGATTCTATAGACGCTGAAAAAGAGGTGAATGGAAAAGGGCATTGTGTCATAAATCACAGTACCTAACTTAAACTTGTTTTTCTACAAAAAGTCATTCCAGGTATGGAAATGTAGGAAATATACTGACACTTCAAAATGCATGTTTAAAAAAAAGTTCTTTTTCCTTACATTTTCTTATGCATGCTTCTGAAGGACAATTTAGATTTTAGTTTTTCTTTCATTTTGGACTTTTAAGGTTTTTAACTAGGGGGTCAGACCCCTACAGAAAGGCCTAACCTTACTGTGTTATTGCTATTATTAGAAAGACACTTTAAAGATCCTTTGAGGGCTATCTACTAAAACACTGTAGCAGCTATTTTCCACTGAGGGAAATGAAGAATATGCTTTATAGACCAGAAATACAAATTTAATGTTTTTAATTGGATGTTTGTCTGAAGTCTTGAAGGGAAAGTTGTAGCAATCTTCCTTTAGTTTCACTGCAGTTTTTTGAAACCTGGATTGTCTTTGAACATAACATTTTGAAAGTAGCTTACCCCACTTATGTTAATGTAGGTAGTTAATTACAGCAGTTTTCTTGTTAGCTGGAAAGAGGGGTCCTTATTGGAAAGAGGACTTGACTTTTTGTCCAAAAGTCAGATGGTAAAAGGGATCAGGAGTATGTGACAAGTTACTTGTTGAAATTCATATCCATTGCTAAGAAGCTGACGTGTTAAGATAACTTCTAAACAGTTTTTACCCAGTGCTACAGATTTAAAGGTACTTTGGCTCAGTAGTAGATCTTTATGCAACTCTTGAAGTAACCTTTCTCTTACACAGTGTTAAACTTGAAACAATGGACATATAGGCAACCATGATCTAGGTTGCATGTATTTTTATCTATATAGATAAAAATGCTGGGGTTTTAGTTATATATACACACATATATATATACACATATGAATTAGCAGATTCCAGAAGTGCTGAGCTCTACTACTGTTACTGGAGTTAGGCTTTCAGAAGAATTCTTTTCTGATTCAGGCATACAAATAAGGGCTGGTCTTGAATCTCCTTGTTGAACTCTGAATACCTGGGGAGTTAATGAAGATCTCTATAAAGAAGGAATTTCTTCTGAAAGCGTAACTGTCCTTAACTGGTGAATGATGAGTTATTTCCACATGTGATTGTACCATGTAGCTATGTTTTTAATGGTTTATGTCGAGTTTAAATTTCACCAGGTGGGGTTCTATTTTTAAACACTCACATAAATGAACTTTAAGTGCTCAGATGCATGTTTTCTGTGTTAGGTCTTAATTTCTAAGCAAATAAATCTGTGTAAGGATATATACCTTCATTAATATTATGCATAGAGCTAAGGAAAGTAAATATAGAATATTAACTGGATTTTTCTCTCACATTGATATTCCAGAATGAACCTTAGATACCTATGGAGTTTTTTCTAAACTAGGAATAGTCCAGTTATGCATTTTGTCACTAATGTAGTTTTGTTTGGGCAGAATTTTAAAAGCCTTAACTAAAGATTTCTAAAGTGCCATACAAAAGGCTAACTCCAGGTAGCATGGACTTGAAATATCCACAGATATGTGGATATAGAAGTCTTCAGGGTATTAAAGGAATAAATATGCAGTGTTTAGAAATACAAAAGCTGATTTCTTCCCCCCTTGTTTGACAATGTTTCTGTCTAATTTATTTAAAGGAGAAGCTTTGTAGTTGGTATGTAAGGCACAGTAAGGCTCAGATACAAAGCTATTTGCTGTCTCCTCTGTTACACAGAGAATATGTATTGCTTCAGATGTGCTTGTAAGGATGAAGCCCCAGAGTCGGTCTTAAGTATTGTTTTTAATTTTAAATCTACTCTACAAAGTTGGAGCATAACATTAGCACTCTTTAATTTCCAGCTCTTTTTCCATAATAACTAATTGAATTGCTCCTTTCTTCCTTCTATGTGTGATCCTGATTCTGCTGGACTATCTGCTGAACTCCATGACAACATCACTTGTGGTTTTTGTTGTAACTCACATTTGGCATGTTCCAAATGGACTTGTGCTAGCATAATGAGAGATTCCCTCAAGGAGGTCCATCCCAGATGGGTTCACCTCTGGTTAGTAGAACGGGCTCTGAAACTCCTCAGCCGCCAATGAGTGGTGTAGGTGCCGTGAGTGGTGGACCTGGTGGCTTTGGTAGAGGAAACCCAGGGGGCAACTTTGAAGGACCTAACAAGCGTCGCAGATACTAAATCTGAATTCATTCCTTACTGTTTTAGAAATTCCAGTAAAATTATACGGTGATATGCCTTTATAATTTTAGCTGTTATCTGGAAACGGTTCTATTGTTATTGTAGTCTTTAAAAGAGTTTCTTTTGTAAAACTTTTTTTGTATTTGGTCATAGGCTTTGTAGTATAGAGCAGAAATGATGCGGATCATTATGTAAGGCAATGTGTTTGTGACTCTAGCAAAATACAATGTGTGACTATGCTGTAAACCGTGCAGTTATCTGATTACAATAAAACAAAAATCACTGGAAAGGATTTTGGGAATGTTATTACTAATACTGAGTAAGAATAATTTTATGCTTAATTATAAGTGGCATAATTTTCATTTTTACGTAGTTTCTACTATGTGTCAAGAAAGTTCCATTCTTAACAGTGAATGTTTAGCTAAACTGCATGGTGCAGTGCATACTATGAAAAGCTTATAACACAACTGCTTTTGTTTTGACTTTCAAGGAGCATAAAATTTTATACAAAGTGTTTCAAAAGTACTGTGTCCTTGCATCTCACACCATGGCAAACTTAGTCACAGTAGGCTTATCAACAGAGGTTATTATCTGTTAGACAAATTATTACAACATTTAACTTGGGAAGGAAAAAAAAAAAAAACCCTTTGGAAAGGAATCTCTATGTATGCTTCATTCATAACAGTATGAGTGAATTTACCTAAACCATATTTATAGAGGAGAAAATTTGTTGTGACATCTGTGTGTTCTACTGATGGTTAAAGTATCTTGCCGTTGCAGGGAAGGAGACATTTCTGCAAGCTGGTTGAAAGCCTTCCACTGTGTTTGCACATCATTATTAAGATGTATACATTTTCCCCAGTGGTTGCTTTGAATAAAAACGTGTCTGTTACCAACGAGTAACTGTTTAATTAGGAAGCAAATACATGTTTTCCAGTGAAAATAAGTGTTCGCTTATAGTTGAGTAATACGCATTTGGAAGGATTGCACATGAGTATTTTTCAGAAAGGTTTTACAGCATGATGAATTTGGAAAATGCCCATTTACAGCACAATTCAGGGTAGATTTGCTGATGGAGTTTTAAGATAAAAGTGATAGTAAAGCTGTTAGGAAGCTTATTATGATTCTGCTTTTGTCAGTCTTGGAAGATGATGGAAAAGACCTATTGGTTCTACTCCTGTAATGGCAAATAAGTAGGGATATTGGTTCATTACTGTTACTTTTTTTCCTGCAAAGAGTTGTAAAATACTAGTGTTCTTTTTTATTATTTCACTCACATTTTCAGAGGTAGAAATTACTAAATTTTATCTGCATGAATGGTGATATTAAATTGGTTAAAAACTGGTTTGAGATAACCTGGTGCCCTAATAACATCAAAATGGTATATACATAGCTCAGCATGGGATGCAAGCGGCAGAGATGGCATATGTGTGTTACTTGTTAATGTAGCAGTGATAGTCTTGGTGGATTGAATTTTGAGCAAATGGGTAACAAGAAAACGGCAGCATTGCTGGCATTTTGGAAATACACTGTTACTGAAATTGCCAGTATTATATGGCTTAAGATACTGTTTTCACACAATTCAGGAGTTACTTTTTGTATAGGTCCTGGCTTGTGACATCTGTAACTGCTAAGCATTTTCCTTTAGATTGTCTTTAATGTTGCTGGTTTTTGCTTGACTTGATACATGCCACACTTTATAGTTTGTAATGCAATAGTGAGTTACATTTAGAGTCCCAAATACTCTTTCCCACTGATGTATGTATCACATGATAGCACTCATTCTTAAAATAAACCGCAGCCAAACTGCAAAATGGTTTTATTTGACACACTGGTCCTAAACCTCAAGACTTCAGAAAATTGCTGTTATTTCACTGTTCTGAACTAGTGTTTGCATATAGCAACTACTTAAGCTCTCTGCTCTAGTATCCTTCATTCAGTTGAAAATGCAATTAACACTGATGTCTACTAAGGTCTTTAAATACGAGATTTCTTTTTTCTCTCATTTTCTGCCCTGGCACATGGCTTTTTTAGGGAATTGAGAAAGTATTGGTGTGAATTGGTAGTTCTAAACTGTAAAGCTGTACAGGGAACATGTTTTAAATACAAATTAAACTAGATTCAAAAGGTTGGTTCATTTTCTTTAAAGGAAAAGAGTGTGCCATTCAGGCTTTTTAGCTATGTCCTGTATATTTGTTTAGCTATATACATCCTCCTCCTTGTAGTAGCTGAGTATGTTTCAGAAGTACATTAAATATACTAAATTTGCAAAAGTTTTTTTCTTTCCATGCCACCTTCATGCTATTTTAAGTGCATGTTTGTTGCACTGTGGTTTTGGTAGCAAGTGGAGGTATGCATTTGTGGAGGTATGTATTTGAAAGTTATTGTAGATTTTAACATTGGTGATTGTCATTCCACAGTTGTGACCTGCCCTTCCTACCATCCAACCTCTGACTTGGATGGCTCTGCTGCTTGGTAGCAGTGGGTTTTTCAGCTGTCCTTACTGCAGAAAATAATTTAATATGCTTCTAAATGTCTGTGAACCAAGTTCTAACAAATAAATACTGAAATGTTGACTTTGGGCACATTGTGAAGATTTCATGAAGCTGATGACACACTGCTGAATTCAGCTCTTAATAAAAGCTTTCTTTGGGCTGCCTGGCTCAATTCTAAAGACAGCGCTTCTTGTTTTGCCAGATGTGATAGTAACTGATCCTAGGTGTGCAGTAAACACCTAATTTTGTTAAAAAAGGAATGGTCCCAGATTGTTTCCTAAAAAAGTGTAGATGTGGCCAACCAGTGTTTTTGCGTGAAGGTTCTGCCCTTCTGCTAAAGTGATTAATTTTTCTTGTTCCTCATCTGGTTGATCAGTTTATAATTTTTTCTGTTCACATGTACTCAAGTTTTTGACTATGTTTGCACTGTTTGACTGGAAAGCACAGTGCAGTCCTGACTTTCTGCTATATGCAATGCTAAAAAAATTAGGCTTGGAATATATATGAAACTGCCAAATATAGTGCACTTACTTTTGTAATGTATTTACTAAGCTTTTACATTATTTGTGAAATCTCATGTTCATAAACTGCCTAATTTTCCTGTGAGATACAGTTTTAGTACTTGAAGATAACAGGGCTTTACTATTCTGTTTAACACACCAGTACAGCTTGTCTAATGACATTTGCATTTGTCACCTCAGTCATTTGAAGGGGAGCTATTGGGCACTTCAAAATTAAAAAAAAAAAAAATTTTGGTTGTTCTGACCAGTGTACTCATTAGATAAAGCACATTGATATCTTGGGAAACTTGGTGGCAATTCAGATATACTTTACCGTATTTATTTCCCAAGAAAATAATGAATTATTGTGGATTACCTGGAAAGAAAACTCCTGACCTGCAGTTGTCCTATTTGTTGTCCATATATTTTTTATCCTGTCATATGTAGGATAAGCTGGAGATTCTTACTAGAAAAAAAGGTTAAAATAGATGGCAAGAAGACAGTATGAACTGAATACTGAATTAATTTAATTATAACCATAATCCAGTAGAATTTTATAGTATGCATTCTTAGAGGAGCATTCTGATCTAAAGTGTGCTGCCACATTTTAAAACATTACACCAAACTCATTTCCCTGTTTTCCACTCTTGATTTCAGATACAGAATAATCTGTAGTTACAAATTCTTTGAAATGTACTAAACACAAACACAGTGACATTTATGAATTACATGTTGCTAAACAGTTGCAATCTACGTTGAAACAATTTGGCTCAAAAATGCTGAAATAACCAATCTAAAGGTAGATTTTCAAGTGAAAACCAGAGCCCCTTAGGCCTTTTGAAGGGAGAAAATGTGCTTGGAGGCAAAATGTTCAGCAATTGAGTGGTGTGTTTTAATTGGCACGAAGTTCATTTTACTTAAGCATGTTGCTGAAAGAAACTTTTTGCCTACTTATTTTTAATACCAAGCTGGATCCTGATTTTTCCCTTCATAAATCAAACAAAACTGTGATCACACTTCTAAAATGGCATAGAAGGGAGGTTAGCAACTGGTTAGCAACTAGAGTCAATTTATTTTGAACCACAAATATGAAGGGATCCTAAATCCCATTCTCGAGAGTTGAAGTGTTGCATATCCATAGGTAGTTTTGGAATCTGCATCCAGCATCTTTTGTTAGGTTTTGCTTGTGGCCAAGAATGGGGGACTTCAGAGAGGACATACTTCCAATGGAATTTAATTGTCTTCTCAGGAACCCTGAAATTATTAATATGGGCACTGTGCTGTCATTAAGATGCAGAATCATCTTGGATTTTGGTGCTTTCCTTGGGCAGTTACCTCAGTCCTAGCATGAGGGAATATCAGTCCAAACTTTCCTGATTCATGAGTAGTAAGGAGGGAGCAAGTGTGGCCTAGGGGAAATGCAGAGGTTGAACATTACTGGTTTAGATTATTGGCTATTCAGTGCTAGATTGGTGGCAAATGTTGAACTGTAGTAACCTGAAAGCATTTGCCTTCTCAAAAATCCACTTATTGAAATGTGAGAACATGGTAACAGTAAGAGGATTGACTAAAAACTTGGAATACATAATGTAAGGTGTAATTTTTCCTATTGGATTGTTTTTATGTTACCTTTTGGTACCTTTTCAGATATACTGTAAAGTAGCCTTAACAATCTCACCAGTTTAGTGTGTTTCGTTAATAGTTTTGGGTGTTTTCCCAAAAAGTATTTCAAAAATCATAGCTGTAGGCATTTCAGGTCTGTTTTAACGGTAATCCATGAAATACTGAAGTTAGTCATAAAATTGTCTAAAATTTTACTTGTAGAATAAATAAACTGAACATTAAATTTTCATGAAAATGATTCTTTTAATGTTTTTAAATGCATGGAAACAAACCCTCAATGTGTTCATTTATTAGTGGGATAGATTTAATAGGTCTTTTCCATCTTGAACTTCCTTAAGATACTATGAGAATTAATATTGAAATTTGGAGGTTTTCTTATTGATGACCTCAGCCTGACTTTTAAAAGCAGTACGAGACTAGTTTCTTCAGAAAAGAGTTTGGAACAGCATCCCTTCTTTCCTAATTGAAGGAACTATTTGGAAAACCATTCAGAGATAAGCACAGCATACATACAGGTAACACCATTAAAAAACCCCTCTGCTCTAATGTAATGATTATTATGCACACAAATCACATTGAAAGAAAAAAAGCGACTTGGTAAATGTGGGTAAAAACTTAAAGTGATTTGTATGTGGTCCCCTGAGTGGAGAACAAAATGCTCATAATAAGAGGTATAAGATTGAAAAGGAACTGGACTGTGTTACTACATACACGTGTGAATAAGGTTTTTCCATTTGTTTTAGTAAATGGTTTGTCTAGAGCTTCCATTGTTCCTAGATTTACTAGTGTGCTTTTATATCTCAATTTCTGTAGAGTAAAGCAGAGCTGTATAATTTGATTGAATTTACATGCTAATTGTATGCGAGATATTAAGTGCTTGACCTGAAAGAATTGCAGTGAGAATAAAGATACTGTTCCTGAGTTTGAGTAAAAACTACCTAGATCCTTGAACAGGAATAAGTGTGGAGGGTCCTGTATGTAAATTGAAAAAAAAAAATGGGAGAGAGGGAATAAAGTAACATAATAAAAGTCAGAGAAGTGTGGTTTAATTTCATATCTACAGCAGATTCACAAAAATAAGACTTGTTCTACATGAAAATCATGAATCAACCAATTTTTTATCGAAAAGGTGGAAATACCAGTTACATTCATGTCTTGGATTTTTTTAACTGAATTTAGTTTCGTGTAGATGGCCAAGGAATAGCAGAAAAACTGAAATGAATTAATGTTCTAAAAATTTTTAATATTCTTGGGTTGTAGGGTGGGATCACTGCAGTTGGGTATATCTCTTGTGTGTTGTTTTTATGAAGTTGTTGTGTGGGATTTGATTTTGTGGCTGAATACAGCAACTGTAATCAACATACACTCACCGTGTAAGTATGGAACAGCTGACGTTAAGGTCGTTAGCCTCTCATCAAACCAGTGAGAATCCAGTGTTACACCTGTGTGCATCATATACAGAGAAGCACCCAACAGAAGACCGTGGTAAAGGAAAATTAAATAGTGCATATTTATTAGTAGTGATGGGATGGGATTAAGGTATTTTCGTTAATTTTTTGCCTTAATTCACTGTAATAAATTTTTTTGTATGACAGGGAAACTTTTTATTATCAGTTAATATTTGAAAGAAAAAAATCCCCACCGAAAAACACCTCTCCCAAAGAAATCCCCAAACCCAGAATATCTTGTTGTAGAACCCAACCCCAAGCAAAACATGTTTTCTCACTTTAAATAACCACATATGCTTAAGCAAGGGGAAAATAAATCTAAAAAGATGTAAGAAACGCAAGGGTTTACTGTAATTCTTTTTATATCTGTTAGCTCTTATGTTCTGGTCATTTTAATGTGTTGCTTTAAAAAAAAAAAAGTTCCATTACTGTTCATTGTTTGCTATAAAAGGATTTATTCTGTGCTGCCGTTACTAAGTTTTAAATATTTTTATATAGCGTAAAATTGCACAAAAAACTCCATGGCATACACCAGCTGTTGCAATACTGTAAAATACAGTCTTTGAGCTGCCAGCTAAATTGGTCTTTAAGGCTGCTTACAAATGTTTTAAATATTTGTATGCTAATAGAAATTCGAAATATTTGTGTGCATATTTAAAATAGTTCAGTACATGCATTGCTGCAGATACAAATGGCCCTTTGCCCTCCTTGCTGCTTGGTTCTGCTTCCTCTGTGTCCCCCTTGCATCCCTGTGCCCAGGTAGTGAGCAGGTAAAGGAGACCCAGGGAGAATTATCAGTTCTGTTCATTTAAATGTGGAAGGAAAGAAGAGCAAGGAGGGGCAGTAGAGCAAGACTCGACTGTGAATATATAGGGTAATTCATGCTGTAAACACAGAATGTAATTTTATAAATGTGTTCATTGAGTGAGTTTGGAAGAAATACATAGGCTGGAACAGATAGGTAAGAAGCACGTTGAGGGCTTTAGATGTCTGAATAACACGGTTATGTTTTATGTTCTCGGTGATAGTTGGTCCAAGAGGCAAGGATTTGAAGTAATGAAGAAAAAAATGTACACTAAAATGTTGAGCCAAATTTTATGTGAGCTTGATATGTCTGTTCACTTTCTGCAGTTACCAAGAAGGTTACATGCAAGCCAGTAAATTATGGAAAATAGTATTCTTCGTGATTTCTCCAGGAGAGATGATATTCACAGTTGCTTTTAAAGAAGCAAGACTATTCACGTGTACTTTTTCTTGGAAGAAAATATATAAACTGCCATTACAAAGATGGGAAATACTGTCTTTTAAAATGCTAACACTCTTCATTCTTTGACATGATAGCACTGTGTTCCATATATTATGTTCTGCTTTTAAGGGACAGAGCATGTGAAAGGTAAGCCACAGCTCCAGTTCTAATCAATTTCAAATAAAAAGCTTTTCCCAGAAGGCACAGAAGGAAACCTGCAATAATGAAACAGTAGTTTGTCTTCAGTTTTGTTCCAGTGTGGAACATTGTGTTTCTAGAACTTCCAGCATTGTACCAATAACAATTTCACATCTGACATTTTCAGAACCAGAGCGGTGTCAAATCATACAAATAAAGTTTTTGTCTTAGTGTGTGAAGAGTGCAATTACTGCATTTCAAAAACTGAATGTTCAGAGTTTTGAAAGAAAATGTATGAAAGAATTGTTATATATTGAATGGCTGGTTTAAAAGTGAAAATTGTCAACTTTGCAGCAGGGATGGCCACACTTCTAAAACTACTTTGGAATATTGTGTCGGTTTATCACTGCCATGTTATACTTTGTGTAGTTTTTGTAATACCACTTAATGCATGTTTGGCATCATTCTTGCATCACACGTGTAGTTTCATAAATTATTCACACTGATGAATGCAGCTGTCTGTAGATGGAGAACCAGAGCATTTGTTTAGTATTATGCAACTTGTTTGGGAGGGTTTTTCATTGCCAGATTTGTTTTCTGTCTTGTGTTTACTCTGCATGTTTTGAGCAAAATACACTTTTTCTACTGTACATGGGGAAAAAGTAGCAAGTCGTGAAAAAAAGTGTGTATTGGGAAAGTAAGTGGAAGCCCTGGATGCCTTTTGCTGCTTCTAAAATTGCAGCTGACTCAGGAGAATAAAATCACTTGGTATGCTTTCTGCATGACGATTCTAGAATTTTTGCTGCTTATAGCACACTTCAGAATCATTATTCAAGATTTTAAAAAATCAAGTTTAATTTCTGCTTGGTTTTAATCCCAAGCATGTGTACAAGACAGTAAATTAAACAGAAATGTCTTGATGTTTGCTCTGAACAGTAGTCTTAAATCCCCAATTTGTATTAAACATAAAGAAAAATAATTATTTTGTGTTTCTTAATTTCTAAATACTGAATTAGCCAGTCCCCTGGGGGTGGGGTGAGGGTGGAGAAAGCACAGATTGTGGAGAAGTCATACTCTTTGTTTTCAGTTGCATTATGTTCTTGAGCATGCATTTTTTACTCTTTACATTGACACCATTTGTTACAAAGATTTAACAAGAAATTGTAGTGTTTTATGCAGTTACAATTACTAGCTCATTGCTACATTGTAAAAATTCAGTTGGTTCATTTAGGCACATGTACTTTACTGGAGATCATTGCATGTAGTATAAATATCAGAAATAGGGTAATTCAAGTGTTGGTAGTTACTGATGATGTGCCTTTAAGCCTGGTTGGATGTTAGCTGATAAATATTGAGCATAACAATGTTTTAAAACTCAGTGCCCAGAATCTTGATGCTATGCTTGCATTTCTGCTTTATTGCTGTGATAGTCAAAAAATACTGACAGGTTTGGAAGTGTTCATCTGGATATATGGGGGAGGGTAAAGGATTGATTATTGTGTGTTGCTTGATTCTTGAAGTCTTGTGTGGGACAGCTGGTATTGTAGAATCTTCTATATATGATTGCTTAAAAAATTTACTGTTTCTTTTTTAAACTGTCTTGTATATTTAAAACTGTCAAGTGTGAAGGAAGCCAAATGGTGTATCTTTAAAGAATGTGGGAAAACTATTTTACTAGAGGTCTTACTTGAGTTATAAATCTTTCACTGGTTTGACTCCAAAGACATTGTGTCTTAACTCTAACCTTTTGCTGCAATTATGGTGGAAATTGTGCACGATTCTGCAAAGCTTTAGAAGCGATGTGAGGATGTAAGGTGACATACTGACTGTAGGATTGGGCCAAATCATTCAGATTTCACACTTGTCACTGGCCTGCTCTGGTTATCCTAATCCATTCCATTTAGGATTTTTTCTTTTCAGTATTCCAGGTTTTCTTTTGTATTAAAAGTCTTTTAAGTTTTCCTGATGATGTGGAAGATATGAACCATATGAGACTTTATTTAGGGGTTCTAATACTAAACTTGATGGATATGGTTTAAAGGAGAGGAAAGATGTCAGATGCACAGTAAAAAAGTTCTTTCTATGATTTGCCAAGTTGTTACATTTCTCTTCATACATGTTTTGTTAGTATATATCATGTATGTATTCTTAACCTGTTGTCTTTAAAAAGGATTTATGCCTCTTTCTAAGGGGACCAAAAAAAAAAGGTTCTAGGTTAGTTTCATGTAGTTGTTTCTCTTTTGTGTAACTACACAATAATTAAGTGACAGAGAGTACATGAGAACTTAGTACTTACCCTTTCTGAACTCACAGATGTGTGCAAATACTAATACAGAAAAGTAAAAGTAGATATAAGTACTCTTCATGGATGTACAGATGGGGGAGATACAATTGTGAAAAAGCAGGAAGATGTGGTTTGATCTCATCTTTCAATTTGCAGCTTTTAAGAATTTGGGAACTACCACAGAATTAACCCCCCCGTCCAAATATGACTCTTATAAGCTTCATCTAAAATTATTAAATGTTGTTTCAGAGTTCTGCTATGAACAAAACTAGTTTGATGTTAACATTCAAATAAAATACATGCTTTAATGGGAAAAGTTATTCTGAAAGCCTGTGTTTTATTAGGATAAGAAGAGTAATGTTATTGGGGAGTAAGGTGTATTTTCTTGCATCTTTACTTTTTGGCTACATAACCTTAAAAGGAGCAGAGGTGAAATTATGCAGGGAAAGGCTAAATATACAGGACAAAATTTCCTGGGAAAGGACTGAAGTTCAAATATATATAATTTATACACCAGTGCTTTCAGTAGAGGACTTCTGTCACAAGTTTAGAGCACTTCTGCTTAGAAACAAGTGCTGCCCAAATCTGGTCCTGGTCTTATTACAGAAAAATGTCATCTTTGCCTTGATAGTGACAAACCAAGAATAATATTATCAGGATTTAAGTTTATGAAGAACATAATTACCTTGCCACAGTGATAAATCTGAATAGCTGAAGAGTCAGCATCTTATCTAGGTTTGTCTTCTGAGTGGGTATGTGTACTGCTGCATGTTTGTCACAGCCTTCCCAGGACTTGGAATGTGGTAGTGTCTTTGGTTGTTTCATGTGCCTCAGTTAATGAAGTTCATTTATGGCTACAAGGATGCCTTTCAAACTCTCTCTTTTCTGCTTAGCAAGTTTTGGGTGCACAGTGACAGCCACTGCATTTGTGGGTTGAGAGTGGTGTAGTCATGGGATGCTTAAATCAGCATTTGCTCCTATCAGCTGCAGTTATCTTGGTTTATAGCTGTTCAGTCATTACAGTGCACTTCCAAATAATACTTTTGGTTAATTAAAATTCTATTCTCAGTGATGTATTGATCTGAGCAAGCTTGAGTAAAGACTTAAGCAAATACAGAAAATGCAAACTAATTACATTTGTAATGTCAATGACACAAATTCCTTCAATAATTCCAGGTGTGTTAAAGAAAATTAATCTCTTGGATCATTTTGATTCTCTAATTTCATAATAAAGATAAACTATACCCTGTCAGAGCATACTCATCATATTCAGGTGCTGATGAGATGCAAGATTTTGCAGAGCCCAGAATGAAAGCAAGTTAACCAAAATAAGTAAGATGGAAGTAAAGTTACAAGAAGACAAGAACAAAACTGAGCAGAAGAGGGGAGCAAACTGAGCTCTGAAGGTGGGCTGTAAAAAGTAGTGCGAAAGAATCTGATAATGGGTACATGTTCTGTTAACCTTTTGAAGAAGTGGTTGCATCAGGATGCAAAACTTCAGTTTGAAATGTAGACTTTTTTGGAGAAGCTGCTGATTGCTTAAGTGTAGTTTCTTTTTCAAGACATTGCCAGTAATGTTCATAGTGTATTGGAATGGATGATTTTGCCTTGCGTACATCAAGAGTCACAAACAGGTAACTGAAGTAACAGTTTTTATGTTTTAGTCTGTGTGTGTAACCATTTTCTCATTAATGTGTCGATATTTAGAAACTTGTAACCTGAGAAATTTTGATAACTTGTTTATGAAGTAGTATTTTTAGTGTGAGAATTATAGTGTGAGCTTGTATCTTGAAATCTGAATGAGCCATGATGAAAAACAGTACTATCAGTCTCTTTGATTAAAAATACTTAGTTTTGAATATGAAGTTAAATTACTGCCTTTGTATATGAGAGGATATCAAAAGGGAGTTCCCCACTTCTCATGATGTGGTCTTGGCCTAGTGCTGTGCAAAGGAATGTCATCACTGACGCAATTTACTTTGCTCTCAAGTGGAGAAAATTACAGCCAACTGGAGTGTCTTTTATGGGGGGTATATGGTGGAATGATTGACAGTATTCCTAACATTCACTAAGATGCCTGATCTGTTATTCAGACTTGAAATTATTCCTAATATAGTGCTTTTCAGTCCTCTTTGTTACATGTTAGTAGATGTTTCCTTTGCTCTACATGTGACAGCTGAGTTTAAAATTTTTAAAAGCTGTTTGATATTTACTTAGCTATTTCACTTTGGGTAGGAAGAATAGCTTTATCTTGCAGGTAGTAGTGACTTCTACTAAAATAAGGAATGCTATATGTAGAATGTACAGCATTCTACAGTACTAAAAAGCTGAAATAAATCCTGATAGTGCAGCATCAGCAATATGTCCAGTTGTGCAAGGAAAGGACAAAAAGCCAAGTTTGAGTCCCAGCTTGCCGGGCAATGAAGCTTGTACAACAGTAGTAACTAGAGAATCTTTGGTCTTTGGTTTTATGTGGCTGATTTCACCACTTACTGTCCTAGAAATGTTCACAGGTTCCTTGGCGGTGTTATGCTCAACTTTCAGCCCAGGTCTGAATAGTAATCTGCTTAGACTGGGCAAGTGCAGGCAAGTGGCTTGTTGCAAGGACTAGTTATGTGATACTGAAACAGACTTGTAAATGCCTTTATCCACAAGTTTTCATGAGAAATGTTTCCTTTATTCAACATTGCTTTGTGTGTTTTTTCATTAACAGGTAAGTCTATGTCAGTATACCAATAATGTGGTAGAGCATTTGCAGGATACCCTGCAGTTTATTAATGCTGTTTGTTGTCTTTGTCTTGAAATAGATTCCATTTCCTGTGTATTTCAAATCTAATGTGAGATTTTCTGTCTTCTGCCAAATATGGTTTTATTATGGTGGAAGCCAGAAGTTGGTGTTCTGCATTTGTTATAAAGTAATCTGACATGGAAGTTGTCACCCAGTGGAGTTAGTACAGGAAGGAAATTACTTTATTGCACAAAGAATCATTAATCTTTTGACAGGACCAGAGGCAAGAAGTACAAACAAACAGGGGGTTACTTCTGAGCATCAGGAAACACATTTTTACTGGGATGGTGACCAAGCGCTAGCACAGGCTGCCCAGAGAGGTTGTGGAGTCTCCATTCTTAGAGATGCCACAAGCCATCTGGATGTGGTCCTGGGCACTGGCTCTAGGTGGCCCTGCTTGAGCCAAGGAGTTGGACCAGATGATTTCTTGAGGTCCCTTCCAACATTAACACATCCATGGTTCTGTCATCTAATTTGAATTTGAATTTATTAAACTTTACATGAAGGAATGAACAGTTAAACCCTATTACATGCTTAGGTATTTGAATCCTCCCTTACTAGGTTTCATTTTAATGTAGATGTATGTATCGGGTAATATTGTTAAATTTTACATTTTCAAGTGAAGCGTGTCAAAGATGAAAGCACTTTGAGGGAATCTTGAGTTGTTTTTAATAAGGACTGTGTGACCACATCTTGCCCTGCCCTTCCCCCAGCACAGTCTTACGGCTTCAGAGATTTTAGCCCCACAAAGATAATCAGTTCTGCTGTCATTATTTTGGAAGAGGAAGTTAGGACACTGGCCTAACTTGGCACCTGCTGCAAAAATGACAGGTAAGGAGCCTTACAGGAGGGAATGGGGAGCATTGTGTGAAGTTGTGTCAAGCAGAATTGCAAATAGTTCAGAAGCTGTGTATTAGTGAGTTTCACAATTCCTTAGGAATATTGAATTTTTTAATTTGAGAAAATTGGCTTATTCACAGTATAGGAAGTTACGTGTGAAACTAGATTCCCTCTTAGTTTTTAGAACATGCAAAATGTCCTGAAACTGGTGAGATCATCACTACTATATATAAATATTTTTCTATAATACAAAGTTTATGCTGATTTTCTGTAGTCTTAAAACTAAGATATGAGAAAACTGTGTCTTAGGCTTTGCATATACACGTTTTTGCTACTTCAAAACATTTAAAAATTATTTTTAATAAAAAAATGGTCTTAATAGAAGTATGCATATTTAAATGTCTCTAAAATCTTAGTGGTTCTCTTATCTCCTTGCATTAAGTGTACACTTGATTGCATAGTGTGTAGCAAAACGATATCCTGACTTCTGTTAAAGTAGTAGAGCTGTACTGATACTACTTAACTCTGTGCTAGTTGTGCTGGTTTGACTGTGTCTTGTTTACAGCAGACTTTTCTAAATCTGTTTCTGTGATAGGTGACCTCAGAGTTTCCAGAACCTGGTGAAAAACTGTCTTGTGAATTTTTAACTTTAGCTTCTAGTGCCGAGTGCAGCATTTCCAGGTGCTTTTCATCTGTCAGGTTTCCTAAGTTTGCTTTGTGAAGTCACATCTATTTGTCATTAGTTCTTGGTAAAAGAGATGATGAGGGTTAAAGGTTATTCCCTTGTTCATTCAACAGTTTTTTACTTTTTAGCTGTTCATTGTGAGGTGAAATATCACAAAATGCTCAGAACTTCACATCTGTGTAATATATCATGTGAGTTCTGAATGGAGAAAATTATACTGTTTCTTGCACTTTGTTCCAAATTGCTCAGCATGAATGCAGTCTCTGAAAGTAAAAATCTGAACATCAAAAGATATTTCTGCTGCATCAATGGCAACAATTGTAACATGGATAATTATGAAAATCACTGACAAGCCAGCTATTCTGGTGCTGCAGGTTCCTCAACTTGAAATGGGCGTGTCATATAGGGGAGGGGGCTGTAGTGAAAAAGACAGGATTTAGTTCCTATTTCATATAGGATTATCCTAATGACTTGGACTACTGCCTTGCAGTGCACAAAATTTTGCAAAAAATATAATGTGTGTGTGTATATAGATATACACACAAAGTGGGGTTTTAATGTGTGTGCGTATATATATGTATATGTATAATGTGTGTGTGTATATATATGTATATATGTATATACACACACACACATTAAAACCTGCCTTTGATTATATTCTGTCTTGCATCCAGGAATATATTAATTTTATGAAGTGCTTACAAATTTCAGTGTCTTCAAATTCAGACCTTGCTGAAGCTGTACAGATGAAAACTTTTGTATCTTCTGTTTAAATACTCTCAGACATGATCATCATTCCCTAAATACTGAAGAAATCATCCAGTTTCTGTATGGTGAAGATTTGCAATTCAAGCAAAACAAACAAATATCCCTTGGTCGCACATTGTCATGGGTTCATTGCCTGGCCACTAATAACTGCTACCATTTGTTCTTTTTTGAAATCTGATCCCAGAAGAGAAATATTACTGATTCACATTCCTGATTTTGTGTAACATGCTAACTTCAGGTACCTTACACCTTATAACTTTGAAGTGGTGAAATAGATGTAAAATGTTTTTAATATTTTGCAAAGGAAATTGAATGCCTTGATGGCTCAGCTCAAGTAGTATTTGCCCTTTTGTTTCTAGGAACTTAATTCTCCTTTTGAGCCTTAATTTGGTAAGATTATTCTTTTCCCTTAAATGCTTACTTGCTTTTACTTCTCTGCAAGTATGTGCACTTATTGTGAGAATTTGACAGGCACAAGACTGGGGAAAAGTGTGGTGCAGTTTGTCTCCTATAATCCCTGGCAGCTACGCAGTGGTGCCAGGTAACAATTGATTTACTCTCTGATGGTTTTATTGTCCTCAACAGGGACTGTGCATAATTAAGATGAGCAGATTTGGCCAGACTAAAGTTAAAACTAAGAGAAGAAGGGGGAGGATAAGATTGCTTGACCATATAAGAATGTCTAGCACTGTGTCTTCTGTTAGTATGTCAGCAGCCAACATTGTTATCTGTTACCTTTTGATAGGTAAGCCTGAACAAATGCAAACATGAACACAGCTCTGCGGATCATCTTGGGTTCCCTTTGGAAACCCCAAATAAGTGGCCACAAGGGATTGTGTGTTTTCCTGAGAACAGCTCGGCATTGGAGTTCTTCTTTCTGTGTGCTGAATAGTGGTTCTGCTACACTCAAAATGATACCTGTGCCTGCTGGTGCAAAATGCCATATGGTCACTTCAGTGGAAGTCAAAATTTACCTGTGCTGCTGTTGTGTGTTGCTAGGTAATTTTTAAAGCAGACCTAAGATAAAGGGGGAAACTTAGGGGGGAAGCTCTTTGTTACAGTAGCCACCAAAAATCCTGTTAATTAAAAAAATGAAAACAAAAAAAAAAAAAAACCCTCAACCAAACCAGAAAACCTGTTCTGTCAGTCAAGCCAGTGAAGCTGCCAAGCATCTGTGTGCAAGGTAAATGTGAGGTGTCCTTCAGCATCACCGTGTCACAGCTGTTCCTGCTCAGAATTAGCGCTGGCAGCCTAGAGCTTGTCCTGCACAGCTGGTCTCTACTGGAGATAGCCTGTTGCGCTGAATTTGTTTTTCTTGAGCTAGGTGCACTTAGGAGTTGGTTTGCAGTTTTTCTTCATAATATGTGCACAGTATCACTCAGTTTGTGTGGGATGCCTCTGTTCTTTTCTGAACAGGCATGTTTGTCGTGCCGTTAGCCTTTTAGACTATTTCAGATTTATTTTGCTTGGCACCATACCCACTTTGAGCGTTAATTTAAAGGAGAGCTTTATCACATGAATGAAAATTCAGAGTCTCTTACTTTGGAAATGACTTCCTGTTGTGTTCTAGCTCACTCTTAAAAATCACTTTTTTCATTACTGGCTGCTTGCATACATTCAGCTCTAACAAAGTAATTACTGTTCATCATAAACAGTGGAGTTTATATAAGTTTATATAGTGTAGAGAGGTTGGAATGATCTTATTTTTTTGGAGAGAGAATCCTGAATAGTGCAGAGGTACATTCCTAGTAAAAATCATGCACATTTTAACACTCCCAGCAGTCTTACTGGCTGGTTTTAGAGCCTGTCATCAAAAATATGCCATATTTATTTGGCTACAAATTTGTTACTAATATTTACTGGTTGCCAAGAACATGGCTCACTGCTTTCTCTTTAGTAAATCTGGGTGACCAAGATGGAGAAAGTAATATACATGGGCAGTTACAGAAACTGAAGAGACTGTGTTAGGCCTTGATGCTTTAGTTTTCTTCATGGCGGAAAAAAAAGCGCAAGAAGAAACTAATTATTGGGTGTTTTCATATTAAAATACAGACTGAAAGATGTGCAGTTTGTAATTTTAGCTTTCCTGTTAGATGGGTACACACCTATCAATAGCTACATAAATTTCACTATGTGGAGGTAATGTCTGAGGACACTAATACTTGTTCAGATGACATTTCCAGCCAGGTCCCTGTCACTGACAGTTCATCACTATGACTATTACTGCATTTGACCTGCTAAATGATTGTAATATCAACACTTGCAAAATTATAGTTCTTGTTAGAAAGGGTTAGTGGGCTGTGGTCTGTCATTTGTGCTTTAGGAAGAAAGTATCTATCTTGCTGAATGTCTGGTACAGAACAGCTAATCAAAATTTTGAAATCTAATAGATAGCAAGCTGCACCATGAGGTGGGAGGGAAGAAAGAAGGAACCAAATGGGGGAATTGATGAATTAACAGCACATTTAATAGGACTCAGACATTAAATCATGACAACTTTAAAACAGTATTTATTCTGAGCTGCGAGTCTCAGTCTGTTTTCAGCTGTGTTTGATAAGGTAAATGTTGCCTTTATTGTAAATCTTTGTGGTTGTGTGTTGTAATTTACATGTGTGTCACTTCTTGAGTTGCTTTTTGGGACTGTTCCTGAAGTGAAGCTAGCCTGAGAGCAACCTGTGTGTGGCTTTCCAAATGAATTCTTCCTGTAAAAAATACTTTGCAGGGTGTGCTAAGTTTTATGATCATCAAACAGGACCTCAAGATGCTGGAAAATTGTCTTAACAAGTCTTTGCCTTAGAGTATGGGGAGTTCTTCACCCCTTTGTGCTGCTGTAATCAGGATCTTTCCAGGCAGTCTTCTCCATAGACATTTCATTAGGGCTTCTGGGCTCTGCAACATGTTTCTGTGCCTGAGTAAGGGATTATGCTGTGCCTATCAAACATTGCAGTGCTTACATCTTATTTTAAGTCAGAGGCATGTATGGAGAAGAGGTGATTTTAATTGTGGGAGGAGGGGATGTGTCTACAGGTGAGAGCTGTTTTGAAGCCTGAATGGCTGGGGCATGGAGCTGTTGGATTTTAAACACTTTAGATAGTTGTTTTCCATGTGTATTCTAGGAGAAGACACACTGTGCAATGTAGATATCCTTATCAACACTTTTATTTAGGCATTTTTTATATAATTACAATAATTTTAGTTATTAATTATTAAATGTAGTAGGAATAAAATAATAGTGACTAGCTGCTCTTCTAACTGCACTTACTGCAAATACAAGCAGATATATTACAGAAGTTGTAAAATTATGGAAGGCTTAAATTTTTGCATCAATTTCTAATGCTTGTAGTATTAAAATGTATTTTAATTATACTGGTATGCAGATCTGTTGTGAGATGTTATTATAAAGTGGGACAACATTTTACTCCAGCTCAGTTCAATTGTATTATTTTGGTAGCTAACTTTGCCCCTGATAAATAATGTCTGTACACCAGCAGGCTGCAGAAAGAGGAGACTGCAGTGAGAGTTGTTAGTTCTCAAGTGTCACTGATGACTCGGTGTTGTCTGCAGGGATCCTGATTATTTTAGTGGCACTAATATTAGAAGGATGAAATGTCACTTTGGCCACGTGCATTGGCAGGCCTACGTTGTCTTCAATGTAGTATGTCTTCTATCACATGAAGTACATTTCTCCAAAGAGAAATTACTTGGAGCTCTTTGGAGCAGAACTGCACTGAATCTACTCCAAGCAGAAATATGAAAATCTAGGAACTTGTTCTTGGAACAGCTGTTGTTTAACTGCTAGGTAGTAAAAATTTAAATAAAATCTGGGGACAAATCTGTGGAGAAATACCTAAGTGGTAGGGATGGGTAGAGAATAAGTGGATTTTTTTCTGGTAATGGGAAGTTTTATTATGGTTTATTACTCCATATATAATGGGTTTTTGAAAAGAGAAGCTACTGTGTTTTCTCTTTTGCTAGAAATGTCAGTTATTTACTGTCTCTTTATTTTTTAGGTTACTATTAAAATCTTAAAATGCAGATGAAGACTCACTTGTGCAGAATCCTTCTGCTATTTTACACAGACAAAAGGGAATCCTAAACCAAGTTTTAGTACAAGGTACGTATTAAGGTATGTGGCTTTATCCAGCAATTACTGAAACCAGTACCCCAGTTTTTGTTCAGATTTGTGATTTAACGTAGTTGTGCTTCTACACCGCAACTAATACTTGATTTCCGATAATGGAATTCCTTGCATAATTCATGCCATGTGTTAATATGTTTTGAAAGGACTTGAAGCATATGTACATAGCCTCTGGCAGTCAACTCAAACTCTGGCCAGCCATGTGTCTTGCATCCAAGCCCCATAGTGCCGCATTAATTTGCCACGTCTGAGCTGCTGGATGTTACTGATACATTGCACTCAGAGTCCCATTTGTTTGTACAACCAGCACAGTAGTTACTGATTCTGAACCATCTTTGGCATTAGCCAGAAGGCTCTAGTCTGGAAGGCTGTGTCCATGCCCTCTGGGAAGCCTGGGGCTCAATTTGGTTTGCATGCATGTAGGTGTGCAGTGCCATCTGCCCTGGCTGTGGGCAGCATCTTGGTGGGGCTGACAGACAGCAAGGTTTTACAGGGAGTTCTATGCAGCCAAGTTCAATAGTTCTGGTAGTACCGAAATTCCAAAACAGCAGTTGTTTTTATAAAGTAAAAAATTTAAACACCGGTGGGATTTGACCAAGATGTGCAAGTTCTGCTGGTAAAGTAAGAGAAATCCTTGTTAATTCTCCTGTGTTTGGCTTAGTAAAAGGACCCAGGGCTGTCTCTATAGTTAACAGTAAATAAAAGAACTGGATATATAGAGGAAAAGAACAATTTATCTGTTTTGTAATCCCATGTAAAAAGTGTCCCAGTCCATGGCAGGGGTTCAGACCAGATGATCATCTCTCTCCAGATGCTGGCAATTTTCTTTGTAAAGCAGGATGCCATTGGCTGTTTTTGTGGCCAGGTTGCGCTCTTTGCCCATGGTGGTTCTTGGACTTGGTGTTCACCAGGACCACCATGGCCTTACCTGCAAAGCTGCTTTCCAGACAGTTGGCCTCCAGCCTGTCTTGGTGCATGGGATTATTTCTCTCCAGGTATAGAATTTGTTGAATTTCATGAGATCCTGTGTGCCCATTTCTCCAGCCTGTTGAGGGATCACTGGATGGTGGCATGACACTATGGCCTTAGCAGCCACTCCTCAGCTTTGTGTCACCTGCAGACTTGCTGAGGATGTGTTATCTCGTCAACCAGGACAGAAATGAAGATTTGAAAAGAACTGGCCTCAGTATGGGAATATCCTGCTACTCACTGGCATCCATGAGGACTTGGTGCCATTGACAACCTTCTAGGCCCATCTGTTCAGCCAGTTTTCAGTCCACCTCATGGTCCACTTACTGAGCCTCGAGTCTGTTTGTCAGTATTATCACAGGCTCAAAATAATAACTGGAGATACGGCAGTGTCAAAAGAGTTCCTAAGCTAGGGTAGACAATATCCACTGCTTTCCCCATGTCCACTGAACTGGTCACCTTAGCAGAGAGGCTCTCAGATTAGGATCCTTTAAAATTTGCAAATGACTTCTTTGTAAATCCATGCTGACTGCTTCCACTTACCTTCTTGTCCTTCTTGGTCTGGAAATGGTTTCCGGGAACAGTTGGTCCATCACTTTCCCAGGGCTTGTAGTTCCCCAGGTCTTCTTTCCTGCCCTTCTTGAAGACAGGAGTGATATTTGCTTTCCCCTGGTCCTTGCACACCTCTCCTAGTTGCCATGCCCTGCCAGCAATGGAGAGTAGCTTTGCAAGGCCAGCAGCCAGCTCCCTCAACACTCGTGGGAGCATCCCATTTAGGCTCAACACGTGTGACTTGCCCAGTCTGCGTTTCCCAACCTGGACCCTGTCACCTTCTTGATACTGGGAGGAGCACTGAGGGAGGTGGGAAAATTGTTGCACACCTTGTTTTGTGGTTTTGCTTTGCCCTTTACTAAGGACTCCCCTGTTATTTTCTAGTTGTAGTGAAATCACAGTATAAAAATTATCACACAGTGATGTGTGATATAAACCAGGCTATGGAAACAAGCAAGCTGCAAGCATTTACTCACAAAATCTAAAAAAGACAAGCAGCTAAAGCTCTTCATCAGAGAAGCAGTAGTAACAGAAAATGCCTAATTTTTTCAGAGTATGATTCAAATGGGATTTTTTTTTAATTCAGAGGACATTTTGTCCTCCATTTTTTAATCCAGAGGACATTCCCATGTAGCCATTGGGAATTCAGTCTTGTCACTACGTATGATAGTGCTGCTGTGCAAGGGAGCCATTTGGGAACCTCAGTGTTTGGCAGGTTTCCCAAGCATCTCAGAATTTTTCTGCAAACTTACAGTTTCCTTCCTGTGAAGGGAAAAAAAGGATGGTCAGCATTCCTTAGAGATACAAGTGTTCCTTTCACTGGCTAAATAACAACTCTGTGTCTCAATGAAGTAATAAAAACCTTTCTTCCTCTTCCCCCATTCCTCTCTTGTGTGTGGACCTCAGACTGCAGTGTGAACCTGGCTGACAAAGTGTAATGGCCTAATGAAATTGTGTTAAGTGTTGTGCCAGGCTGCCGGAGCTTCAGGTAACCTTGTGGAGGGCTGTCTGAAAAATTGCTGGCATTTCTCAGTTCTTTATCCAACTGCATTTGCTGATGCGTTGCTCTGTTATTTGCCATTTGAGCCTCCTTAAGTGCTCTACTTTGATGACAAAAGTACACTTTCAAGGAAGTTATCACTTAAATGCCTCTTGTAACTCCTTAGCCTGAATTATATTTATTTCTTGGAAATGTTTCTCTCCACTGACTGCATTAGGTTTCAATGAAAGCCGCTGGTGGCTGCACACCCTCAGAACTGAAGATGGCTTTCTGCTATACTCTGATGATGTGCAAAATGATGCTCTGCACCTTGGAGTTACAAGGACCATCCAGGTGAGACTATAATTGTGTTATCACCTCCTAAACTTCTGTAATGGTACCCATTTTGTGCTCAGTTTTCAGTCTGTTCATACTATTTTTGTAGTGAACACGTGTAGTTTTTTTTCTTTTTAGCCCTCTGTGGTCTTGGGCACACAAGTAATGCTGTTATCTAAAAAAATAGTAATTAAATCTGTCACAACTGGCTGAAGGTTGGAGAAAGATGAACTAATCATTGTCACTTCAGCGGTTTTCTCTCTGCTTGCAGAAAGGCCCCACCTGTGAGACCTGAGGGAAAAGGGTTGTTTGAAATGATAGAAAGGAACCCAGCCCGGAGGTGGTGCGTCCCCCACCAACACTCTGGCTTGGAAAAGACATGAGAAGAATGTGAATACAACATCTGCTTGTGAGTTCCAAGAGACTTCTTCCTGTGTGAGGAGACAACTTACAGGTTTTGTGATGCTACTGTCTTCAGCTTCTGGCACAGAAGGTGGTACCAGTCCAGCATTTCATAATAAAGCTGATGCTGGCCCCTGTATAACTGAGGTACTGAAGCCCTTTTTATTTAGACTGCACTTGAGGCATATTTTCTTTCTAGAAATAGCAGTGCTAAGGGAAATGAGTGTCAATAAAAGGATTAAAGTTTGTACGTGCTACAAAAATAATAAGAGTAAACGATACATTAAATGACTGCTCCTTCATTTAAATGACTGCTCTAGGACTAGAAAAAAGCCTTTAAAGTTGAATGAATAAAAAAATATTTTCAGGCCCTAAAATATATGACAACAAATAGGAAAGCTGTAGGGTTTAAAGAAAAAACAGTAATGTGGATTGTGTTTATGCTGCAGTAGTTTAGAAGAACACAGAAGTATTAATTAGCTAGAGAAAAATGGTATGAGCCAGTGACAGCTGTAAAGAATTGGAAGGAAATGTTAGTCATAAGGGAGATTACAGATGCAGTAAGCTTTCACTGTCTGTACAGCTGAGTAGAAAGTTATGCTACAAATGCCTGTTGTCTTAATGTAGCCCAATAAAAAGATGAAAAACCATAAATGAGTAATGAAAAATTAATTTTACGTGATGTGATTTTAACATTGACCTGTAACATCACTAAGGTTTTTGTGTGTTTCTATAGCTATTGTAAAACTGTTTCAAATTAAATGAGTAGCAGGATGTTTATTTTCTATTTCCTGAAATCAACAAGGCAGTAGACATGAAGACTTGACATGAACCTCACTGAATTAAGTCCTGCAGTGGGAACTGCATTAAATTGATGCAGTTGCAGATCCTGGGCACAAACTGGTGGTGAAGCAGCTTTGTGGAGGCTGATGTGGGGCCCTGATGGACAAGTGAAGATGAAGGTGTCCAACCACATTCTGGTATCCATTACATGATTACAACTGAGTAGGAGCCAGGAGAGCAATCTCTCCTCTGTTCAGCATTTCCAAGAGTGCAGCTAAAACACTGTGCCCAGTTCTGGGCTCAGGAAGACGAGACAGATTTGGGAACAAGTCCCATGGAAGCCACTGGAGCACAGGAGCCAGGCAGCAGAATTTTTTCCAGCTGGAGAACAGGAGGTGGGAATGGTTAAGAGATGCTCTTAATCCAGCTGTGTGTGAGAAGTGTGTAAAGAAGATGGAGCCAGGCTCATGGTAGTGGTGCACCGTACTGTGGAAGTTTTCTATCACTATTTCAGTGTATGGAAGTGGTGCACCATATGATTAATAAAAATGGGGCAAGTCAGTACTGTGTGGCTGTACTTACCTGGACACCCTGCACTGTGGAACCATAGCGGGGTTCCTGGTAATCATTTTGTTTCAGGAAGGGTGGATGCAGAGGACCCAGTCTAGGGGGTTCACTTGTGGTTTTAGGGATCTAATCCTGCTGGTCACAGAAAGAACTATTCCAATATTGACACAGTAGAGCTGAGAGATCCAGGAAAGTGATGGAACTTTCAAACCTTTTAAATCTCCAGTGCAAGCTTTTCCAGACAGGTTGTCTCACCCAACTTGAGAAAAGCAAACTGTCTGTCAGCACAGCCTGTACAGGTGGGACGGGCTGGGACAGCACCTTCTCCTCTCCCCCACTGGATGACTGCATGCAGTGTAAGACATGCAACTGCTGTAACACTTAACAGGGCTTTCTTCCCCAAATTCATATTCTCTGTTCTTGGCTAGGGAAAAGTCCGTACAAGCAACAGCTCCAGGGAACAAGACTTCTGGTCAGAAAGTGCGACTTTGTGATACAGATTGAGATGTCACCACATGGGTAACCCTGTCCCCTCAAGCTCTGGTGGCTCACGCCCACACAATTACAATGAATCCAGTTCTGGAGTAGGCACTCATGACCCCTGGGTATGTGATAATGTCTTCAGTTCCTATACCCATGGTTTGGGCTGTCTCAGCAGCAGAGCTGAGCCTTCCCTTAAAAGCAAAAGGCACACCAGAGGAGGGAGGCATTGTGAAGGTCTGAAACACATGGCCTTTAGAGCTGCCTTCTTAAAAGACAAGACACCATTATGGACTCCAGCTAACCTGAACACACTGGTACAGGAATGCATCCTGCAGGGTCTTCACTTCTCCCATGATCCTGGGCAGCCACCACTCTGACAGACTGACCGAAGGAAAGAGATGTTCTACTGGTTGTTTTCCACTACTGGAAAGGCATCTGAATTACAGCAGGTACAGACAATCAGAACATTTTGGGACTCCTGTACACTTGGAGCAGTCCTGGCTAGCTTAGATGAAAGCTGAACATGTGCTGTCTCTCCCCCATATTGGAACAACTTTCTTAAATCCATACTGATCAAAACCCATCTTGTTTTTGAAAATGGGTGCAGAAAGCACAAAAGACCTGGGTCAGCTGCATCCCCCACCAACCTTCAGTACCTGTGAAAGAAGCCACGAACAGCAGTACTGGTGATGGAGCAGTGAAGGTAAGGAGCCTGAGCCTTTGGAACTATTTGCTACCACTGTAGTTCATAGGAACTGAAGAACTGGTGGCAGCAAGAAGAAATTGAGCAAGTACTTCAAAGGTGTTTCTCCACAGTGCCTAAAGAATTGGTTTTTATTGTAGCTACTTTCTATGCATCCTTTGTCCACCAAAACCTTTTCCAGCAATTGGATAAAAACCATACAATAAAAATGGACAAAACCCAGCTTCAAACCACGTTTCATACACTTTTTATGCATCTTCAGTAGTGATTCTGAATTTATATTGCCAACTAAAAAGAAAGCTGGCTGCAAAATATCCATCCCTTAATCAAAGCATTATGAAATCCAGATGTCATTCTCATGTCCTGTGGAACTCCTCCTTCTCTCCCAAGTGCCTCAAGATAATAAACAAAACACCCAAAATCAACAGCCTTTGACAAACTACTTGCCCTATCAACTCTTGGAGCATTATTAGACATTTTTACGTTAGACTATACAACAGTTTCTAAATAGCATCTCTATCATTTGGACATTTGTTCAAAACATGTTTTATCCCCGCCTTGAACAGCTCCAGCATTTCCCACTGGCAGGTGCTGTACAGAGCTTGTCCCACACACACTGCTGTCACATGTCACACTCTGTTACACGGCAGAGTAACTGGAGTGGGCAGCCATGTACTTGAAAACTGGCACTCCAACATAAGGAAACATGAGTCTCCCCTTTCCTTATGCATCATCCAGGGTTATGCACAGTGACTAGAACTGCAGCTACACAAAGTCCCAAGTGCTGGCAGTGACATACCTGATACTCAGCCAGTGCTTTTCATGCATCTCAGGTGTTCACACTTAGCAAAGTGAGGTATCTAATATATTTCAGAGAGGTGGAGGTATCAAGTCTGTTCAAAACCCAAACTTGTTAAGATATCATCAATACTGTTTGCAACAACATAAGCAACTATTATAAATCAAAACAGAAATTAGTATTTGTATGTCATGCTGCTGTTCTAGTTTTATATAGCTTAATGTGAAATTCCACGAAATTGGTGTCCTTTGTTATTCATTTGGCATCTCTTCAATATGAAAGATCTAAATTTCCAAGAATCAAAAATTAAAAACCGGTTAATTGAACTTTATGTTAAAAAGTCACAGTTCATAAAAGGATACTTCATACATCTGCATAATTTTGATGGTGAGCAGTCAAAATCATCAAGAATTTATGCACAATAATTTTGCTAATAATATAGGCACATAGTGGCATGTAAACTACCCATGACAACTAGAACAGCAAAGGCACGATCTGGTTTGGTTTTTCCTACCTTTCAAGATGTTGGTAATTTACAAAGAAAAATATTCTATACTCCATGCTGAAGTATTACATTTATATTTTACAGCACAGGACCATTACAAAACTGCTGTAATCTGATAAAATGGGTAATTTAAATAATAATAATAATAATAAAATAAAATATAGCAGCTTTTTGCACTGAGGAACTGAATTTCTGAACTGAAGGACAATACACGTTCTCTCCTCGTCTGAGGACATCTGATATTCTCTTGAATCTTCTCGTCTACAAAAAGCACTGCCTGCACAGAGAAGGTAATTACAAGTTTTCTGGTTTGCTATTTTCAGCTTGTGTTTGTTTTCCCAGATAACTTTTGAGGTCTTAAGTGACAAGATGTCTGTAAAACTACAGTTGATTCTCTAATACAAAAGTAGGTTTAAACAGTGATTTAACCAGGAACCTCACTGCGACCCTCTATGAATTGAGCCTGTGCAGATGTTTTTGTTCATGCCTGCAGACTGAACTCTGTTATTCAAAGAGAATCACTAAGCGTAACTGCTGTCTCATTAAGAGATAGGAACAGGAGCAGTTTTAAACTAGAACACAGCCCTCAGCAACTTAAAAGTTAAACCTAAACCTTAAAAGTTGATAATTTTAAAGTGTAATTTCTGCCCATGGCTCCAATAATATGACAGCTTTGCATTTCACATAGAAACGTTAGAGTAAGTAGAAAACTTTAGTTTACAAATGAAAAAGATCTTTCCATTAAAAAAGACATTTCATGTAATTACCTTAAATAGTTCTTATATGCACCATTCCACATTGTGGAAAAGCTGAAATATGCAGTCTGGACTCGACAAGTTAAAGAAAAACAGAATTATATGTATTGGCACAAATACTTACATCTACATCTGTACAAAGTAAAAAAAGCTGACAACCCTGTCCCACCAGTGCAGCGTATTCAACTGCTCTCCAACACACACTTTCCTGTGACTGCCAATGAGTGACAGCGAGCTGGGAACTGACTCTTAAGAGTGTGGTGCCAAAAAATTCCAAACTGCTTTGTCAGTCTCTGAACAGAGGAATCAGAAGTATATCCAAAAAAGTGTCAGTCCACTCGGCATACTCAGAGGTCACTGCAGCTGCACTCTGTATGCTCCTATGAGCAGCTTTACCTGTAAAAGCAAACAAAGGTTTCCATATCAACACCGGTCACAGGTAATTACTGTGTTAAACACTCCTCATGTAGGAATGGCACAAGAAAAGGCACACAATTGCTTCTAATTGTGTAAGAAAAAAAAAAAAGGAATTTACACAGTCCTTAATAAAATCTGTTTATAGAAGCCTTACTGAAGTATGAATGGCTTGTAAAAGGACTCCCGCAGAATGCTGCTGCATCAGGTGGTGTCTGAACAAGTTAGCCCCAAATCTCAACTAGACAGACATACTTCATCTGAATACACCTTTTTTCCCTTACAATTTTAAAAACCCCCAATAAAACATTTGAGAGAGTATAACTTTAGTGCAACTTTCACATCTAAAGATCTGGAAAATTTACTGGTGTGTCTTCCTAGGATAAAATAAATGCCACCAGAATGGGATTCATCTTGCAACATGCAGTGGGGAGTATTGCCCAAACCACCTGTAAAATGCAACAGACTATTTAAAAGCAGAGTGCATACCCTAGTACATATTTCCAACACACAAGCAAAAACATCTGTATGCAAAAAAAAAAAAAAAGTTGACACTCCATGTATCTTTCAGTCATTAAATATACAATACAGATGGAGAAAATGTTTAGCTGGAATATTAGTTTATCCTGGTGCATAAATTATTCTGACTGCAGCATAAAAACATTTAATTATAACAGAACAAACCCTTGGCAATGTTCTTTAGTTCTGGCAATGTCACAGGATGGAACTGATGGAAACTGTAACTGATGGAAACTGCTAGAAGCATTCCGACTATGGAAGAGTTATTTACAACAAATGAACATGCACATTTAATTTTGAGCACATTTTGTACCTTGGCAGTAGGAGCTTCTGCCAACCGTATGAAAAGCTTGTTAAGGCCTGCAGTAGGACTGAAGGAATAAATAAAGTGACTATCCTACAAGGAAAAAGAAAATGGACAAAGTTAATGGTAGGTTATGGTTGAAAGAGCTACGTAAGAGAACTAACAGAACACATTATGCTTTTTTTTGAAAGAACATTGTGTATGAACCTTTGATGCAACCACTGAGAAAACAAGAGAACATCAAAATTGTGCAGAGTGATGCATTTCATAGATTACAACCCTCAAAAATTCATCATTAGGACTTTGAGGTAGGTTATTAAGAAAATATTTAAGAACTTACTTGGGTCAAAAATGTGAGATGCTTGGTCAGTTAGAGAAGTGGCACAGCTTTAAATTCAGAACTCTCACCAGCCTGCTCAAACTCTCAATCGCAGAATCACAGAAGGGTGGAGGCTGGAAGAGACCTCTCCAGGTCATCTAATCCAACCCCCTGCTCATGCAGGGCCACCCAGAAGCAGGCTGTCCAGCACTATGTCCTCGACTTCTCAGTCATACATTTTTATGGAATCTAGCACAAGCAAACTTTCTAGTTCTGTCCACGTACAAAGAAAATTGAGTTTCATTTTAAGAAAAGCCTGATCATGATAAAAAAATCATGCTCCCTCACAATACTTTAAATTCAAATTATGGCACTGAGATTTCCCAGGCTGCTTCATGAAGACTTGATGAAGTAGTTTTACAGTCAATCAGTTATATGAAAAGATTTACCAAAAATACAGGGAGCTGGAATTTGTCGTTTAAAACCACAGCTTGTACACTGCATGGTCCACAGAGCCGAGCAATAACTTCTTTGCCAAAGAAATTTGCATGGAAAATAAAGAGGAGAATTCCAGATCCTGAAAGGGAAGGCAATTCAGTTACATGAATTTGAAATGAAACCCATTATTTAGAACTGCCTACACTGAACCTTTTAAGACAGTTAGGTACAAATACATATAAATAAAAACTGTTACATGGTGTGTATATATAATACCAAAGCAATATGCAAAAATTCCATTTCCCAAGCCAGTGGATCCAGAAAACAACTGCCTTGATCACCAAGTTAAGGTCTTTTGGCAGCAGAAATAACCTTATGTGGCTATTAGAAAGGAATGCAACATGGAAACAGCAATCTTCAGCACAGCTCATTGTGGTTTCAGGTTTACCTGAGGAGTTACAGAATTTTGGTGTGGTTTGGATCTAGTCAAGAGAATGGACAAGTGAGCACAGTCAATTATAGATCTTTATGAACTGCACTAGAATTCAATAAGCAGCAACTTTAAATACCCACACATGCTTCGTTTTAATACATAAACTTATATAAAGTTTCTTAATTCTATAAAATAGGGTATCTATAATCAAGAACTGAAAGACTTACACAACAACTCTGAACAACCAGAAAACTGAGCAGACATAACCACTTTCAGTCTTAGTTTAAGTGGATTCTAATAGTCACCCTGATTTATCTCTTCGAGAAAAATCAGTGTCAGCAGATATTTCCCTGATACACTCATCAAAAATGACTTAGCTAAGCCAAGAAGCAGAGAATAGTACCTGAATTCCTGAAAGAATCAAGAAACATTCCCAAATACCATGGGAATTTGATTCCCAGCTTTTTCAACGAGTTTGTGGGCAAAACTAAGTTGATTGCAGCTGCTTCCTTTTCCTAGTATTTCTAGCCTGCATTTGTCTCAAGGCAGGGTTGAAACTACATTCCAAGCCTCCAGCACATGACCTACTGTCAGTGAAACAAAAGGATCCACTACAAGATTTTCTCTAGTAATCTAGTACACCTAGATTTTCCTGAACCATTATTCATTCTAAGATAAAGGTAAACCACTCCTTTCCTACAGTGCCTGTCACTGAGCTAATGCAACCCATAAACAGAAAGAAGCTGACACTCTGTATGTGGCATTTAAAAAAATATTTTAAAAAATACACACAAACACTACCCATAATACATCAAAATGTAATTGCTCTCCCTATGCTCCATCATCAGAGCATTCTTAATGTGATGTACTGCAAACTCATACAAAAATAATTTTGTAAAGGAGACACTTTAAGACATGCTTAAAACATATTGTTCTACCTTTTAAAAACAAACAGAAACCCCACCACAACAACCAACTCCTACCTTCTGGCTCATTTTGTGGAGGTTTATAGTTAAAATCCATAGAAAAGTCTGGCCCTTCACAGAGACGATGACATGCAATTGGGAATACTGGCTCCAGCAAAACAAGGCGAGTTTCAAAATAATTCCTGATGGTATCTTCTGCTACTTTTGAGAGCCTGAAAGACCAAACAAGTGAGGCTTGTGCTTCACACAGTAAATTATTTTACCAGACACATGCTTAGTGAGAGCTGACACACACACACACAAAAAGAGATTCCAGATCACCTTTTTAGATTCCTGGTTTTTCAGGAGTGAATGCCTTCATCACCAGCATTTATGCATATATGAACCACAGGTCCCAATACTTAGCTAATAACATATTTTATCAGCAATCTGTTTGCAAAATTCAATTACTGGGTCCAAAAAAATAAAATGTTAATACAAATGCACTACAATAGATTAAAAAAATGAATCTAACTAGTCACATATTTTGAAGGGTTTATATACAGAAAGATATCCCTGAAACATCAATATATACCTGATGGCTAAACACACATCACCACTTCCCCAGCCTGACTGAATTATCAATCTGCCTGCAAGTACAATGTTAAAATAAAAAAGTACAATCCTGTATAATTTTACTGGCAATACTACCAGAAAAGTTCCCAGTTAAACTCTGTGAATAACACAGTGTAAAAGCAGCAATACTACCACTAAAATAGGCAGAGTGAGGATTTTGTTTTTGGTTTTGGGGGGGATTAGGGAGGCAAGGGGAACAAGCAGCCCAGCTTTCAAAAAGACCACATTAACCACCAGTGTCTGGCACCTCTGCAGGCAGGTTACTCAGTAATCCCCTTCAGAAAGCTGTTTTTGTCAGAAATGGATTTTAAATGCTTTAGCAAAGCAAAGGTCCTGCCTGTGGCAGCTTTGTAGCTTTTTCAGTTATTATTCAGAGCACATTTCCCTGCCTTGCTAACTGAGACTATCATCTGCAGAATCTAAAACTTCAGGTTTCACTGGAGAGAAACTACAAAAACTGCTGTGCCAAAGCAAGCCTCAAAGCCCATCTAGCCTATTTTCCAGACGCTTGACAAAGCCATATTAAATATGAGAAATTAAACAGTCATCCTTTTTTGGTACACTGTCCTATTTTCCAGCAATCTGATTAAGAGTCATTCAAAACTAGAAACTGCAGCCAAATCACATCTCCTTAGATCTACTTAATCCCTTCTAAAATCCCATGTATTCGTGACCACAGCACTCTGCAACAATGAGATCCATGATTCGGTTTTGCTGTGCAAAAATATTCCTCCACTTCCAACCTATCACTAGATCATTTAAGGGGATCGCCCACAAAGCCTGTCTCATGCCTTTGGGTTATCTTCTGTTGTTTATTTCCTGATTTTACATTTTGACCTTTTAATCATTATATTTTCAGCTCTACTACTACTATACTGTCCTCCTTGCTGACTGACAAAAAGCACTGGACTAGTATTTTCGGGTAATGAATCTAAAAGCTTCCTGAATTAGCAGGACTGAATTAGTTCACATTACCACAGTGATACCCTCTGGACATCACTTTGTAATCAACAATATTTCATTTTAACTGCCACTTCACTGGCAAAATTACCTGGTCAAGATCTTCCAAAACTCTTTATTTAGATAAGACAAAACTGAAGGTGGCAGATGTCATATAGGAAACAAACTGGAAAAGGCTTCATACAGTGAATGAGTGACAAAGTCCCAATACACTGAACAGCAGATACCAGATCATGTATCTCCATGCTTGCTGTCACCTTCAAAACCTAAGTAACAAATCGTGATTTGCTTCCCTAGGTGAGAATCAGTGTACTCCAGTCACCCTCTTCAGCTGCCCCTGCTCACCTTACTAAGTTATCAATGTCGGAAAAATAATTAATAGCTTTTATGCTTTTAGCACTTCTTTTTTTCCATTTACTCTTCGACAAGAGAATTCTTGAAAAACATTCTTTATAGTGTTTATCAGCTCAGGACAGAAGTTCGATGCAGTGATCTACAGTATCTCAGACAAACTTTACTGGGCACTAAAAACACTGCAATCCCAATGCTTCCCTCCCAGTATGAAACTGGATCCAAACATGTTACTTTAGCAAAAATCAGTAGCACAAAATCTAGCTGGAAACCAATCACTGCTGGTGCACCCCTGAGATCAGTACTGGGTCTGATTTTCCTGTTTAACATCATTTATGACCTGGAGGATGGTGCAGCCAACCTTCAGCATGCTGGCAGTGGAGACAAAACCAGGAGCAATGGCTGATACCCTCTGGTGTACTTCTGTCATCCACAAGAGACCTCGACAGGCTTGACAAATGGGCTGGCAGGAACCTCATGATGTCCAGATATCTTAATAAAGTTTCCAGAGAAGGAGATCTGACAATCTCTTTGGGCAGCCTATGCCAGTGCTCCATCACTCTCAACAGAAAAAATGTACTTGCTGATGCTCAGAGGTAGCCTCTCGTGTTATAGTTTGTGTCCACTGCCCATTGTCCAGTCACTGGAAACCACTGAAAACAACCTGACTCCATCCCCTTTGCCCTGTTACTTAGGTGTTTTTGATAGATACACGTTGATCATAACAAGGCAGTGTCTTTAAAGATGGATTTAAGTCAGCTGATGGGAAACACAAGAGATCTGAGGCAGAAGACAGCCAGGGCTTTCTAAACACTGGAAGAGAGTAAGTTCGGACCACAAACTAATTGTCTCAGATTATATAGCAGAATCATTAGGACTAAATCATCATGAAACAAGAAAAAAAATCTTGCACTGAGACAGTGCTCTTCCAGCATTAACTATGCATTCATGGCAAAATCTAACCTGTTGCAGAAGTCTTGAGATCCTCCCTGAGTCTTCTCTAAGTTCAGAGATTGCTGGTTAGAATTTTCTGCTCTAATACATTAACTATCAGTACTCCTCCAAATGGATACTTGAAAAGTTGCTCCTTCTCTATATGTTTGTCTTACTTTAGCTCACTATATTTTAAATGACCATATGACATGAACACTTCACATGTCACATACACTGCACTGCTCTTCAGTCATTCTACTGCATGATGATGAATGACTAAAGTTTTCATCTACTGGCATGAAATCTTTATCCCTGGCACTTTCAGCTCACAGCTGACATTTAAAGGTCCAACAGCACCCCAACTGCCCGCACCGACTTTTCATGGTGTTTGTTTGGTGTTCTTTTGTTTGATTTTTTCCTATGCTTTCTAGCAAGGTATTTTATTTGGCACTCCCTACTAAGAGTTTACATTCAACAGTCCAGTGCTTACACACTTACAAGTTTTCACAACTGCTATACTTCTAGTTTAAGGAATATTTAGTTCACTTCTAGTAATTACCTGTTCCTCCTTTCCAGGTTTTTACTCAGTGTTTGAGCAAGTGTATGCTCACATAATTTTAAATTCACATGACTTATTAGTTAGCTGTCTGCTCAGATCAGATCTGTTTTCTTTCCTGTCATTTTCCCCTATTTTGATCGACTTAAACCAAAGTTAGGCCTGCCCAGTATTGTAAACTTCAGCAGAACAAACTTCCAAGTACAATTTACTCACATTTCCAAGTGGCTCCTGAGCTGCTCATATACCAGTACGTTGTTGCATTGTTTAGCAAAGTGCATGGCGCTGTTCTGATGCTTGGACAAGATGTTGCAGTCGGCTCCGCTTTCAATCATGAGCCGCACTATATCAGAATTCCCTCTTTTACAAGCCTGTGTGGAAAGGGAGAAGGTGCAAGGACAGAAAACAATGACAAACCCGTTCAAACAGAGCATAATGTGAAAGTAAGCAGAAGTGCAGAAGTGAATTCAAATCCAAAATTAGTTACAAGTCAGAAGTTTAACTATTTGCTCTGTGAATGGTAACACAGCTTGAAACTCAGGAACACACTCCATAAATATTTTATCTTTATGCAGGCAATACTACACACCCAACCCTACAGAAGCAGCACCTCTCAAGATTACCAAGCAGATATACTTAGGAAAAAAAACAATAGATAAAGCAAACCCCGAAAGTTCTATAAAGGTATCTGATCTGCTGGAGTTCAGTAACCAAACTTTCTTGCAATTGTTTACCTGAATAAATATATTTCTGTAGAACTATTAAGAAATTATTAAAGTAACATTTCCAAGTGCCTGTTTTTCTAGGCATCTCAGTTTAAAATGGTACTTTGGGTGTGCAGCAAATTTACAGAATTTGTCCCAGACTGGTATGTAGCTATGTCAGACAGCCACTGTTATCCACTGTTCAAGTGTTCAAGGCTGTTCACTGTTACAGCAAGAATTTCAGGGCACATGAACCAAAGACTTAACAAAAGCACAGGAAAATCTAAAAAAAAGTTTTACATTGAAGAATGCAAACACATGCTCTTGGTCACTTGTTTTCAAACATTTCACTCAGATAAATTAGGGAATGGCACAACAGATATAAACTTTTTATCTTTGTAAGGCCTTTCAGAAGTCAGCTTCTGAAATTTATCTCTGCTCTGAACTTTGACCTGTGCCTTCAATCCGTAATATTCCATAAACAGAACAGCCCACCTTGCCTTCCTGATACAAGGAAACTCAGAAAAGTCTTATACCACTTGACAGAAAGGAACTGAGGCCTAAGATTTTTTTCTCTTTAAAAAAAATGTATGATCAAACCCCTAGGGTTAAATAAGAGTGACTTGATAAAAACATTGATATGTTTATCCACACAGGGCTAACCTTGTTCAAGTAAATTACTGGAAATTAAGATCTTATTCTTTGTATCTTCATGGCAAAACAAACACCTGGAATAAGTCACTGTAGGCTGCTAACTGGTGTGTACAGCTGTACATCAAATACTAATAAAAACTTTAAAAACAATGAAGGTCAAGACTGAGGTGCATGGAAATAGCCAAATTATGAAGAGATTTTGGACTGAAGTGGCTGAGGAAACCACAAGTGAGTTGTTGTCTTCAGAGAAAATGTGCAATCCTCACACTTGTTAAGCCTCACAGAAAGCAGAGCAGAAATAATACCACATTGTCTGGACAGAAAAGCTCCTGTAACCTCTTTGGCAAACAAACTACACCAAAAGTCTACATAAAAATACAGCAAGTTTATCCACACGGGAACTTTGCTGAAATTCACTGACATAAAACAGTCTGTGCTTTAAATATTTTTTTTTCTTTAAGTATTAAAATCTTCCCAATACAACAACAAAACAAAAACAAATTCTTTTGTGACTGGGGGAGTTATGGTGCAAAACAGGCAGAGGGAATTAGACTGCAATTTGGCTATTGCCTGCAATAAAACAGCAAGTGTCAACCACAGCGACATGCATGTGAAAGATTTTCCTTTCTGGAATTTTTCTCCTCCTGCTGACAATCTGATTATCTCAGCTGGAAGACCACATCTGCATTTCTTTGAGCAAAACAACAGAAGAGGACGATGAGCCACATTTAGCATTGCATGCCGAAGGCATCTGTGATTATTGTTTAGATATTACAGTGTATTAAAGAAACGGATTAGAACGCTGCTTAGAGTACCTATGAATAGTATTTTTATTTAAAATATGGTATGTGTTCCTGAAATGAATTCT
Organism: Lichenostomus cassidix; assembly: GCF_008360975.1. Taxonomy (NCBI): domain Eukaryota; kingdom Metazoa; phylum Chordata; class Aves; order Passeriformes; family Meliphagidae; genus Lichenostomus; species Lichenostomus cassidix. The sequence continues at coordinate 71,725,435 of NC_139479.1, forward strand.
ACAAGTAAGTTTCTGTGTTTTATTAGTTTGTGGAAAGTATTACTGTTAAACCATGTAAGGACAAACACTGAATTTACCTTCATTAAGGCAGTTTCACCACTGCTCTGCTGCATGTTCACATATGCTCCAGCTTCCAGAAGAATAGCTACTGTTGTTAAAAAATTCTGGAAAAAAAAAACCCAAACCAAAACCACAAGACAAGTAAGTAAAAAAATATTCTGATTTTGTTTGAGTATAAAATATTTACTTAAAATTAATCCATAAAATTCAATTTACACAATTAACACTGTTCTCCCATGGCTAATAAAGAGCAATTCAGACTCAGACAAGCGGATGGCCCAAATTATTTACAATTCTTAGTTTCTTCTAAATCTTGCAATAATAAACATCACAGGAAGAAAGCAGTACTTTTATCAGTCACAAAAATTGAATGAGGCTCCCTTCTGGCCTTCTATTGTGGGAAAGCACATGGACCAACCTGAACAGAAGAGTGCACCCATGAAACCCTAACTTGCTCTAACTGGTTTAGCTGGTCTTACTTTGAGAAGAGCTTGCCACTGTGTCCATCACTCAAATACTTTAAAACAGCAAACCCTGTTTCATCAGAGATTTTCTAAGTCTCTCCAGTTTAGATCCTGTGTAGCCAGAGACCATAACAAGCAATTCTAGTGCAAGAACTTCAGCTCTCATAACAGACAAAAATTCAGAGATACCCCCTACCTCCACTTTTCCTCTATCATATTCTCTGCTCAGGGCAGGGCTTGTGATCAGAATTTCTTTACACTACAATAACCACAGCTGCTGAAATTATGCATTTAAGGTCACCCTGCTGTATTTTGCTAACTACTTTTTAGGCATCATCCCAACTTCAAAAATTGTGTACCACCTTTAACGTAACTAAAAGAGCCCAGAACCCCAAATACAACAATAACCAAGCCAACCTTTTCAGCTGCATGTATCAATGCAGTTGTTCCGTTTCTCTGTCTACCATTAACTTTAGCTCCTTTCCTGATTAGCACCCGCAAAAGGTCATCATGACCTCCAGCAGCAGCAAGCATTACCAGGGTCATTCCACTTGCATCCTGTAACAAGAGTCATTGCCATTAAAAAGATAATAAAAACCCCAAATACTTGAAAATAAATCATAGCTGCAAGACAAAAATTGTGAAACCTTTTGATGCACTTGCAAAGATTTCCCTCCCTGGCAGAACTCACACATACATGGCTGCCAGATACCAGTAAGCTATCACCTCCCACTTTTCACTTTTTTTCCACAGGTCTCACACTCTGAGCTCCATAATCTGTAAAATCCGTATCATTCTGAGGACCAGCATCTGATGGTTATCATTCCTTATAGCATGCAAAGTTCCACGTTTAATCAGTTAAATACACTGGGCAAGTTGGCTGACAAGCTATGGGGATGGTTCTATCAAACTTTTTTTTTCTCGGAAAAAATACTTAAAAAATACTAAAACTTCTACATCTGTACTCCTCCTTGACACCTTGTGCTTTTTTACCTAGGTGAGATGGAAAACTGCTATAACACAAGAGAGGAAAGCTTCTCAAACAAATAAAAATTTGTATTCTTCCTCCCTACTGCCTTCCAATACTTCTATTGCAGAAAAATTACCTCTTGATCGAGATTATATTCCTCATTTGAAGAAAGTGCCATTTTCACTGTCATGTAGTCTCCACTTTTAACAGCATCCCTCAGGAGGGCTAGAAAATAAATTCAGCGCCATTATAGGCTATTTCCCTTTGAAATGTCAGCTAAGAAATACCCCTTCTTCCCAGAAAATACTCACAACTTGATATTGGCTCTCTTGATACATGATTCTCATCCTCTCCATCAAGATGCTTCTGGAATTCTTCTAGTGTCAGCCATTCTAACTGCATGTCCATACCCAAACTCAGGACCTGCTGCTTGCCATCTATCATGTATTTAATTTTGTGGAAGAAAAATAGGTAGAATAGGTTAACAAATTGTAAATTTTCAAGCTATTCAGTGCTTGCCCTTGCTTCAATGATCAGCAGCTTAACATACTACTACTGCTACTTTTCATTCAAATAAACTCTGGCAGTCAGGAAATGGTCCTCAGTAGCCAAGGCTACATTACAAACAAACACAAAATGCTTTTACTTGAAAGAAACTGTTCATTTGTTGTAATAAATAAGGCTAAAGTGATTAACGGAAGGTGAACACTCCATTACTGTAGTAGCAAAACACTGGAAACAAACTGAAAAGATATCAGTGAGTTTCAAAAGAAAGCTTCATTCCAGCCCCCTGCAGAGTCAAGAACTGGAGCAGTAGAGATGCAAGCAGGAATGGAAAAAATATTAACTACCAATATTCTGCATCTGACACACACCCACCACTTCTCAATCACCTTCTGCAGCAATGTAAGTCCATGTGTCTGTTTCATCTCTTATATTTCTGCTCTCCTTCTACACCTTGCTCTTTTAACTCTTCTACAAATTTATATTTGAGCAAAGATTATCTTTTGCAGTTATTCTCATAATATTATCTTTTTTTTCCTTCTGAAGCTACACTAAACAACTCAAATGCACTTCTGATGTCCTTATAGCCTAAAATATCAAGACAGATACCAAGAGCGACTACTTGAGAGACTAAAGACTATTATGTAACAAAGTTTAAGTAAATGACCAGCATCCATTAAGAAAAGATCTCTTTCCATAAGTTAATCACCTTGGAGCACAGGAGCAAGCTTAACATAAAAGTCAGGAAGAGCTAGTCCACCTCCATCTACCCTGTCAAGTCTGAGTTCTGACTGCCCTCAACATAGTACCATCTTCCTTTTAAGAAATGCAATTTAGAATTATGCATAAATCAGTACTTCTAAAATATGGTTCAGTATCTGTGCTGACCAGACAAAGGACAAGTGCTGCATAGAAACAATCATTAATCATTCTGTTTCTGACTACTTTTCTTAAGCACTATAAACATCTATGGCACTTTCAGAAAAAGATGTTTCTCTAGCAACAGCTGTTTGAAGCATCATAGCACCTTCTGTATCCATTCATAGTTATCGAAGGTGCAGCCACCTAGTTTTCCTCAGTTGATCCTCATCAAAGTAGTGAAGGAATTTATCCTGACCAAAGTAATCCAGAGTTGTACTGAGACCAAGAGCAGTAACACTAATAATCCATTATACTATTAAGAACAGTAACAGAACCTTGATATTTTTCATTGTGTCATTTCATTCAAATCATCCAGTTCTGGTGATAACGGTTGTATAATTCACCCTTGTGGCTAAAGCAGAAGACAAGATGTTTGTCTGAAAGGAACCTCTACTAGTTTTTCTAAATATAAAAAGTATATATGTATAGTATCATCAGAACACTTCTGAAAATAGCCAGTAGTTGGACGAATTCCTCTAAAAAAATAAAATTACTATTACATGCCAGAGAAGCACAGTTGTCAATATTAAATTAAAAAGGTCAAAATCTTGACTTGCCTACAAAAATGTCAAAGACTTCTATATATTTCCATGCTTCATACAGTTATTAACAGTTAACAGTTTCACGAAGCATAGATTAGCAAAGCCATCAAACAGAATACTTCTGCTTCCTAAAATAAAAGCAGAATTCCTTGTTTCTGCTGTGTGTATTACAAAACTTTACAATATCTGCCCTTGTAGAACTAAGAGGAGAATGCCATGAAGGGTCATTCCATTCTCTGTTTTTAGCAATTAGCACTTACTTTTTAGGCCCTTCTGTTCTTTTCTGCTTTTTTCTTCTTTTTCAGACTCCTTTTTTGGAAATTTTTCTTTAATTTCAGTTTTCTTTACTTCTTTTTCCTAAAATTGAGAACAAAGACCAAATTTTGTTGTTAGAGAAAAAATGGAAAATGGAAACTCCTTTCACCACTCCAACAATAAAGTATATTTACAGTTAATACTGCTGAAACCTGTATGCAACAGACTTGTAGAAATTCCTAAGAATTAAACAGGTGAGTCAGGAGTTAAGTCTGTGAAAGCTTCTTCCCTAACAGAAGAGGTATTATTTCCCGAACATAATAACTTCAATTCGTATTTTTACTGCATCCCAGCCATGCAAGTTGCTTTATGGAATTAGCTGCAGATATAACAAAACCAGCATTTTGATGGAAATTCAAAATGATGAACTTTTCATTTGTTCCAAATACCAAACCTGAATAGAATGTAATTATTCCAAAGCATTTAAGAATTTTGTAGCACCAACCTCAGCTGAGAAAACTTGACATTTGGACACAAAATGTTCCAAGTTGTCCAATTTACACACACAGAATGTTATGGCAACAGTAATTGATGAAAAACAGACACTCCGAAAAATCCACACAAACTCATGACATCCACACAGAAGTCCAAGCCTTGCAATCTCTAATATCACAGAAGAAATTTATTGTAGATGTAGATAAATAATCAAGTTTGTCAAAATGGAATTCAACTGTCTCTACCAAAATTTGCCTTTCTCTTCCTGTATTCCTCTCTCTCCATTCAGACAGCAAATTCACTGCAGAGTAGGCTGGACAAAGCTCCTTGGCAGGCTTTTTTGTATGAGCCTCTGAGATTAACATAGCACAGGGAACAGCAAAAGAAGTCCTCACAAAAATTTATATATATGCTACCATTTCTCTGGTATAGGAAAAACTTAATTAAAACACATTAATTTGGCGTATCATTATGCATTAGCAGAGCTAAAACATTTTAACGTTTTTCTCACTGCCTGCCTTTCCTCCACATACCTCAGCTTCTGATCACTGACGTGATCAGTGGTAACACAGGCAGCTGTTAATCCTGGCAGATGCTCAATATTTAAGAGGAAATCCATAATGTACTAAAGGCACTACCACATATTTGCTACAGGGGGGCTGTTAAAATCAGTAATCCCAAACTCTATTCCAGATTTCTAGTGCTGATCAGATGCACAACATACACATTTATTTTTGGAGGTAAATGAAATGGAAGCAATGGTTCAGAGCATGCAAACTGACCCCAAACAAAAAATATATGTTACAAATTGACACGATTGGTGTTCTATAAGCTGAGTTATATAAGGAAAGACAGGTAGCTGACATACTTTGTTTGAAAAGTATAATTTGTTTGGGCCAACAACTGAGTGAACAAAAAAACCCCTGCAGAACTCCTAGACCAAACCAACCCATGCAAGTCTTAGCTGCTCCAGAGAATAACTAACCAGTTCCAGAAAACACTGTTTAAGACTTCTAGACTCAGAAGAAGCAAAGAGCAGAACACCTCCCTTGCTTTCCTGGTGCCTCAGAGTATGACATTCGATGGAACACAACCACAAGAAAAGCATATAGACAACTTACTGAGAATACTAACTGAAGAGCCATAAGCAAACCCACTTTCATCTGCTGTTGTTTTATTCATGGTCAAGGTGACAGGATTTTAGTACTGCTGGTAAATAGAACAAAATTCCTAAGATTTTTCCTATTCCTGTCTCTCTCTTACAAACACTGTAGCCTCAAACTAGAAGTAAAATAATTGGGTAATAAAGGACCATACCACTTCAGCCAAATAAACAGCCTTCTGAAACTGGCCTATGCCTCAGAGTAATTCTTTGTTTTCCAGAGCTTTTACCACTAAGATCCTGCAAAAACAGTCTTTTGTGTAGCTCTGCTCTAAGATTATGCCATGTAATTCTCTATCCCCAAAACAGCTTATTTAAGGTGACTACTCCATACACACAACAACCATAAGCAGAGGGCCACTGCTGACCCTGCAGAAGAAACTTTCCACCATGGAATTATGGCCTCAGAAGTGGGACACAGTCCAGTAGGTATGAAGGTGTTTTGGCTGCAATCCTGTTCAATCAGAACATGGTCTCTCTGAGCAGCCAATGTTTTACGAACTGCAAACCGTATTAGAACAGTCTGAAGCAGCTGAAAGAAATTATATTTCCAGAAACATTACAAAATATGTTGATTTTTGTAAAATACTTTTTCTTTTGCCTTTACAATACTGCTTTTCTTACAACACTACTGTATTAAATAGGGAAAAATAAATATTCTGGTATTTGCTTATTTCTTACAACAGGTACAGCATTTCCATTTAATATGAAACCATGTCATGAGACTAAGCATCTTCTATAAGCACTCCAGGAATTCTAACAAGACAAGTCTGCTGTACAACTACCTGGGAGACCTGGGCTTTAGAAGCTATTTCAGCACTCCAATTCTCAGGTAGGTGCTACCACACATAAGCCATAATAGAATCCTTTCTCTTTGCTGTCATGAACAGTCACGGCTTGAGGTAGCTGTACCTCGAAGATGACTGATTTTATCCCCATCCCCCACCCCAATACCATAACCATGCTCACCTCCCCAGGTGAATCTGTGGATTTGCACACCCTTTCATCAGCACTCAATTTCAAATTCTTCTGCACTGGTGAAGGAGCAGGTGACACTTTCTCCAGCTCTCCCGGTACTTTTTCTTGACCTGTTTGCTTTTTGTGCATGCTCTTCTTCTCTAAATAAGTATCTTGATTTTCTGCTTTTCCACCTTCTTCTCTACGGTCTTCTGCTTTCTGAATTTTTTTCTTCTTTCTTTTAACCCTAACATCAATACTATCATCTTCATTACTTGCTGATCCATCAAGATACCTATCAGTAATGGCATCTTTTTCACCGATTTCTTGTTCCAACCTCTCTTCCCCACTTACTACCTTTTGCTTCTCATCCTTATTTTCAGAATTTAAGTTTGAAATTTCATTATCAGTTCCTTGATGAAATGTATCATCTACAGTGCTTGATTCTGAGTCAAACTGAACATCTCCATGCTTCTCCTTCTGTGATTGTTTATTTTCTTTAGAATCTTCTTTAGATTTTATTTTTATATCTTTGATTTCTCCCTTCTTTTTCTTGATTTCTTTAGTATCTTCTTTCTTTTGCTTCTTTGGGTCCTTTGAATCCTCCTTGGTTTCTAAAGTCCTTTTTTTTGGCTTTGAATCTACAACCAAAGTATCTGAGGAATTTTCACATTCTGTTCTGGGTTTGTCTTTGAGTTTTGCAGACTTAGATTTTTTCTTCTTTGGGTCATCAGGACTTCTATCCTCTCCATTTTTTGACTTTTTCTTTTTCTTCTTTGGTGAAGCATCATCTTTCGTTTCACTTTGCTGGTCACTGTCAGATTCTGCTTCAAATATATCATCATTTAGAGATAGTTTCTGAAAGGTAAAGAAAAAAACGAAGGTATTTCTCTTTAATAATAAAGTCAATAAACTATCACTTTGGTACAAAGTATACAAAAATGGTAGTTGCTGTGCTTGGGGAAAAGTAGATTTTTAAGCACTTTAATCTTTTGATCCCTGCCAAGATCATTCCTCATTGCCAAACTGCAAAATGTGTAATTACAATTCTAGCTTGCCTAAATTACATTACTAACTGCTTGGATGAGAATCAATACATAAACAATTCAAGTAAACCAATTATACATCCAACAACCAGATTCCAGAACAGAATTAAACTGGAGCTATTTTACATCAAAAATAATTGATCTGATTTTGTAGGATTCACCTACAGATTTCCCAGAAGCAGGGTACCAGTTTTAAAAAAAGGATCCTTATGCTGCTTTTTCAAACTAACTGAGCAGTTAAAAAGAAGAAAAGGAAAAGCCATACACTGCCTTCCTGCAACTCATTTTTCTGTATTCCCCTCCTACCAAACCTAATGATAACATGTAAAAACTCACTGAGCTCCTACAGAAAGCAGGAGGTGATCAGAACAGGAGGGAGATCAGAACAGTGGGGCCAGCTTCAGTGACAAGACAATGTGCAGGAGGGTAGGGAAAGGGGGTTATTTATGTTGTCAAAAACTAACTAAAATGACCGTACATTACTTATCCAGTCCCATTAAAAATGGAAATTAAGTTTAGATGGATTCAGTTTACCAGCAAACTTGTCAGTTAACAAAAAATCCCTACCAGAGAACTGCAACAATATTAAGTTTCACAAGAAACAAAACTGTTTTAGATGAGATTTCATAAGTCTTCTTAATTCCACATTTCAAACGCCTTCCCTTTTCCCCATCTCTCATTAGCAGAGTATAGATAGCGATTATGTCTTCAGTATAAGATAATGAAAGGTAAAACACACCTGTATGTCTTTTTTAACAGGTTTAGGCTTATTATCCACGACTTTTTTTCTGAATTCAAGCAGCACCTCCTTGCAGTCTTCCAAATGAACCTCTGGTTCCCAGGTATCATCATCAGAGGTGTATCCTTTCCACCGTACTTTATAGAGGATTTTACCCTGTAAGAAAAGACCACAGCATTTAATACAATATGGCATAGTATTGCACCTATTCAGTTCTTGGGGATCTCAGTGGATACATAATTTTGTGTATACAGAAATCAGTATTTCTGTAGCTGGAACAATTTTACCTCAAAATACTTGCAATATATATAATTTGTTCAGAACCACAGCTACAATCTACAAATCAAATATTCCCAGACATCTTATCAGAATGCATTTTCTGACACTCGTGAAACTATTTTTAAAATAGTTTTAATATTTCTTCTATAAAAATTTCAAGCTTGATTTTTTTTTCTTTTTGGTGAAGAGCTTGATATAAAACCTTAAGATTTCTAATGAATAAACACCATTCACCAAGTTTTATATTGGAATTTGTAATTTATGCTATATTTGTAATCAATTCTGTTTTTGATAAACTGAAATACCAACAATTAGGAAAAAAAACCCCAGCAATGAGATCATGTTAAATCTGGATGCTGCTGGCCTTCTTTGCTGCATGAACTGCTGACTCATGTTCAACTTACTTATCTGTGGGGACTCCCAGCTCCTTTGCTGCAAATCTATTTCCTAGCCTGCTGGACTCTCACCTGCCTGGTGGCACAGGGTTATTCCATTTCAGATGCAGGGCTTTTGTTAGCTGCAGATTTAGGTACACCCTTGTAACTGAAGTACAAAATCAGTTACAACCTTTTGAGCTACTCTTTCTTCCATTATTGGGAAAGCTGCACAAAATAAAATCTAATGGAAATGCAAAACCGTTTGGCTGTTGAATGACTACATCCCATATGTGGAAAGTGATATGAAAAATGCAGCTTAGGAAAGTGATATAAAAATTCAGCCTAAGTGAAGACAGAAGATTGATTCTCACACTAAAGAGACACAGCCTTACACTCACCTCTCTACACTGTTTTACTCAATATTGGTTTTTTCTCCTTTGTTATCACTTCGAAATAACAGAATGCTTCCAAGGAATTTGATAGTGCTCTAGCTTCTGTGAGAACTAAGATGGGCTAGAACCAGCTCGTATGGAAAGGTGTACCACCAGGTCATTAAACAGCAGAGCTGAGGTTTCCCACTTCCACTGGGAAACACGCCAGCCTGCATCAGAGCCTGTTGTTTTAGTGTAACTGAGGTGCAGTATGAAAGGCTTTCGAGATATATTGAGAGAATACACTTCCAAACTTTCACTGCTTGCTCTCTTAAGTAGGACACATTAATGTTTGATTTATCCACAGGTCTTACGTTGACCAATACTTCCTATAGGCAAAGCTATAAACACTGTATACCCTGAAAGCATAAAATAATCTTAAAACATCATATTTCAGCTAAGATGCGACTTAGTAACATCCCAAATATCTAAGAAATTGCTGATCTGAAGGTTCTCCAGCCTAAGGGTTTTAAGACTCTTATGTCTGACATGGGATTGGCAGAATTTTATAATGTCATGTACCTGACTGAAGCATAAAACAAAAACCATAAATTAGTTAAAATAGAAATCTTTCAGGCACAAAATCATTAAAAGCCCCTATTTAATTATTTTTTTTCTACGTGAGGTTTAGGAAAATTTGTCAAGAATTTCATCCAGTCTAGGCTGCTTTCAAATAAAGAAATTAGGGTCTGGTATTTCAGTTTACACAACGCAAAGAGCAGTACAGCTTGTTATTTTAATTAGAAACAGTCTCTTACTTTAGGAGCTAACCCAGTGAACACAATCCCACATAATATACCCTGGAGACACCTCTAAGTTCTCAGTTATATTCAACCCTGCCCATCTTTGCGCTAAAACATTTTACATCAAAACAGCACTGCAGTTCAGCCCTACGAGCCGAGAGCAATTTAACAATGCAGAGAAGAAAAAACAACTTGGCACAGACATAATTTTGGCTGAGGAGACTGAATCCGCAGTAAGGGACAACAAGCTTCTTAGCACAACTGTGCACAGCATGGTTTAAACTGCAAATGCCTCGGGATGACTGTTTCCGCGTGGTTTGCCCCAGCTGAGAGACCCGCGCCCTCGCTCACCCCTTCGGTCTTCACGTCCAGGATCTTCTCCACCTCGAACACGTCCTCCCCCTCCTCCTCCTCCTCCTCCTCGCTCTCGCCGCCGCCAGCCTCCCCGCCGCCTGCTGCCGCAGCACTCGCCGCTTTGCCCGCCCCGCCGCCGTCTGCCTCCCCGTCCTCCCCATCCTCCGCCGCCGCGGCCGCCGCCGTGTCCCCCTCTCCCTCCGCGCCCTCCAGCCTGGCCGCCGCCGCCGCCTCAGCCCCGCTCCCGGCCGCCGCCGCCATCTTGGGCCGAGATTCAAACGACAACGGCGCACTGAGCTGCGACATCCGCGGCCGGGCGCGGGGGGCGGGGCGCCGGCCGCCCCAGCCAATCGCCGCGCCGCCAGCCTGTGACGCACCGCCGCCTCGTGCCGTCCGCGCGGCCGCGGCTGGGCGGGGCTTGGCGGGGAGCTCAGGGGTGGCCGCGTTCCGTGCTGGGCCATGGCTGGGACTGAGGGGCAGGGACAGAGGGACAGAGGGACTGAGGGACAGAGGGACAGAGGGACTGAGGGACAGAGGGACAGGGACAGAGGGACAGGGACAGAGGGACAGGGACAGAGGGGCAGGGACTGAGGGACAGAGGGACAGGGACAGAGGGACAGGGACAGGGACAGAGGGACAGGGACTGAGGGACAGAGAGACAGGGACAGAGGGACAGAGGGACAGGGACAGAGGGACAGGGACAGAGGGACAGGGACAGAGGGACAGAGGGGCAGGGACTGAGGGACAGGGGGACAGGGACAGAGGGACTGGGACAGAGGGACAGGGACAGAGGGGCAGGGACTGAGGGACAGGGAGAGAGGGGCAGAGGGACAGGGACAGGGACTGAGGGACAGAGGGACAGGGACAGAGGGGCAGGGACAGAGGGACAGAGGGACAGGGACAGAGGGACAGGGGGACAGGGACAGAGGGACGGGGACAGAGGGACAGGGACTGAGGGACAGGGGGACGGGGACAGAGGGACAGGGACAGAGGGACAGGGGGACAGGGACAGAGGGACGGGGACAGAGGGACAGGGACTGAGGGACAGGGGGACAGGGACAGAGGGACGGGGACAGAGGGACAGGGACTGAGGGACAGGGGGACGGGGACAGAGGGACAGGGACTGAGGGACAGGGACAGAGGGACAGGGACTGAGGGACAGCTCCCGGGGAGCGCCGTGCTCAGCGCCCCGTCCCCCTGCGCCTTGGACACCGCAGGGATGGGGCAGCCACAGCTTCTCTGGGCAACCTGCCTCAGCACCCTCACAGTGAAGAATTCCTTCCCAACATCTAATCTAAATCTCTCCTCTGTAGGTTAAAAGCCTTGCCCCTTGCCCTATCACTGTCTGCCCGTCACTCTTCCTCTCTTTTATAATTCCCCTTTAGGTATTGGAAGGTGCTATAAGCTCTCCGTGGAGCCTTGTCCAGGCTCAACAGTCCCAACTCTCACTGCCTGTCTTCATAGGAGAGATGCTCCAGGCCTCCAAACATCCTGGTGTTCCTCTGGACTCACTCCAACAGGTCCATGTCCTCCCTGTGCTGAGGACCCCAGATCTGGATGCAGCACTGCAGGCGAGCTCTCAGCAGAGCAGAGCAGAGGAGCAGAATCCCCTCCCTGCCCTTCTGCCCACACTGCTTTGGATGCAGCCCAGGACACATTTGGCTTTCTGGGCTGTGAGCGCATGCCTGGGTCGTGTCCAGCCTCTCATCCACCAGCACCCACAAGTCCTTCTCCACAGGGCTGCTCTCAGTGAGTTCTTCTCCCAGTCTTTACTCGTGCTTGCCATTGCCCCAACCCAAACGCAGCACTGCGCACTTGGACTTGTTGAATCAAAGGTATTCTTTGCCCTCAGCTGGATGAGGTTTTGGGGAAATGCACAAGGAAGATGTAAATGTACACCTCAGGATGAGAGCCTGCTGTGGCAATGATAGGGTTTCTTACCGTGGAAAAAGAACTTTTTAATTTCATAGTATTTTGCATGTTAAAGTAATTGGCAAGAACAGCTTTTTTTAATGTAACATGCAGGGGAAGAAAGAAAAGTCTTGCAAGAAAAAGCAAATAAACCGCACCCTATTTGCTTATTTCACTGCCTTTTGCTAGAGCCAGAGTGTGTTAATATATTGTATATCAGAAACAAGTCCTTAGACAACACACATCACTGAACCAAAACTCAGGTTTTAGCATGAATGTGTGTCTTCCACGCATACATACCCATGTGGGATGTATTGTTGCAAGAGTGACAGCCGAACTGAAGGAAAAATATCCCTTCATAGTTTCGCCAGCACTTGCTTTCTAAGGTAACTCTAGTAATGGAACAATTGACCAAAGACCAAACAGCAGTTTAGTTTATCACTGTCTATATTAAGGAGTCTTTCTAGTTCTGAAGAAACCCATACCCTAGCTCTTCTCAAAGTGCAGTACAAGTATTTCCTTTGTATTCTTACTAAAAAGAGCTGGTCTCTTCCATCTTGAAAACAAGGATTCAAAGCACCTTAGAAACAGGACATCCAGATAACCCTCTTGGCAACGCCCTCTACAAGATCAAGTGTATCTACTCCATCCTCAGCACGTTTGCTTAAATTCTTGTGAAAACATCTATGAAAGAGATTCTGCAGTTTTCCTTAGTAATCTCTTACTTCTGTATTACTGCTAGGGAACATTCTGCATTTACAAGGACAGAATAAGGTATTACCTGTGGTACTGTAGAATCTCCTGCTTCTAAATATTTCCAAAGGATGGGCAAACAAGTGTGGAGTTTGTTCTATCACAAAGTACCAAAGGGGTGTTCTGTGCAGCTCCTTAATTTAGAAGTTGTAGTGTGATCATAAAGCACCAGTGAAAAGCCCATTAAATTAAAATAAATGTCTGTCTGGTTTCGTTATTAGGTTTCAGTGTTTTGTCTGGTATAAAATAAAATTAATAAAATTAACTTTTTCCTCCTAACAAAACTGACCTATGTATTTACAAATTGACATATGATCAGTAAGAAAAGCAGTACAGGAGAAAAATATTCTGCTGTTTGCATTTCAAGGCACACTGCAGGAATTACAAAACTATCCAATTAAAACCACTGATATGTTATGAAGGTATTTATTAGCTTGTTGTTAATCCCACTCTTTTATCTACCAAAACATCTCCTGCCATACTTAACTGAATTGCTACATTATACTTTCTTTACTATGCCATTGAAGTACATAAGATTTTTAGCAGAACTCAAAACAAAGATACTATAAAAGTAGTTAACAATGTGCAACAAATCAGAAATTAGCATAAAAAATTAAATATTATGGTATTTTAAACAGTTACGGGTAAGTAAAATATGAGATGTGTAAAAACACAAACTGACTAACTGTAAGGCCCTTTTTTTCCATACCTTAAAGTGTGTGACTGTGAAAATTATTATTTAGCAGGAATATAAAGTCAAATGTCTTCAACTTAAACTTTGTATGTAAAACTGCAAGGAAAGCTCTCTCATTATCTTAAAGAATGATATCATTAAATACTTTATGAGAAAGATAATTTATGTTAGAAAAACCTGATACCAAATACCTTCTTGGCAGCAGAATCCCAGTCTTTCCTTTGCAACTCTATTGCTTTTTTCATCAGCACAAAAACCCAATGAACACCACTGTGTATAAATGAAGTTACATTTTTATAAAATCTTGTAAGTCCACCAAAAAAACAGGAAGAAAAGAATTTCTTTTAATGGTAATTATTTGAAGGACAAAATTTTCTATAGTATGATAATCCAGGATGCATAAATATCATCTGATGCAGATGAATAATATAATTCCTCAAAAGAGGAAGGGAGATTTCCAGGGCTCTCCTGACTGTTTCTGTATCCTTTTCTCACATGCCCTGTAAAATATGAAGTGTGTAAATCTTCCCCTTTTGGCACAAGGAATCTGTTATATAGTGGTTATAATATCTTTTAGTATAGACATTGAATCTCCACAGATTAGTCTTTGTATGTTGAGAAGTTTTATATATATATATTTTTTTTTTTTTAAAGCACACCTTCAATTAGATGAATCTTCCAATTTCATTAGTGTTTTGAAAACTATCCCTTTCAATTTCTTTGTGCATCGTATGAACTGTAGCACAAGAACAGCAGCAATCAATGCCAGTAGCTTTTCTTTTCCATTTGGAACCAAGGAAGAAGAAAAAGGAAGCAAGATTACTATTTAAATGATTTCTTGACAACAGAAATGGTGCTTTCTGCAAAGTACTTTAAACCAGCATTTGCCGAATGCCAGCTAATTGCTTCACCATGAAATTACTATTAGGGAGAGGATTCACATTAGTGGTTTGTCAAACAAGCTCCTGGGTTTGTCACTTAAACTTGGTAATGGGTTGTTGGAAATTCTGCAATTTGTATTTGCTTGGGTTCTAATCTACTTCTGGCACTGACGAAATACAGCACTAACCAAAACTTGCTGCCCTAATTAGTCTACATCTGATCCTTTGGTGCCAAAAGCATTTTCCTTTTCACTGAATGTTCTTTGGTCTAAGTGCAGCCTTCACCTACAAATTGCAGATTTCCAGAAGGAAGGAAGTAATTTCACCTATGAGCAAGCAATGAGAGGTATGAGACTCCAAATGTTAAATTTAGGGGGAAATAATATTCAGATGTGACTGTGCTTGCTATTAGGGCAAATTTACTTCAAATAGACTAAATTACAGAAAAATCTTAAAAGCTTGCCTAAAGTAAAAAAAAAAGAGGAAAAGTTGCATATTAGAGTTTTGCAATGGAAAGCATCCCACACAAAAAAGCATTTTTTAGAATACAACCTAAGTGATTTACTTACTGTAGTAAACCCCTTCAGTAATGCCAAATCATGTATGATGTTCATTGAAAATGAAGAAAATTCTGTGAAATCTGTGAGTAAAGATTGATTTTAAGAGCATTAAAATATTAAGCATGGAGCAACAATATGGAAACACAATCTTAAGATTTATGACTGGAGTATCAGAATAGAAGTATTACATACTTCTGGTTGTGGTTCAGTGTGTTCTGCTGGTTTGATAATAAGGATGTGCATAAAATTAAGCCATGACAAGAAGGTAACAGCTGGCTCTCGGGTAAAAAGGAAATGGAGGAAATAATCTGTGCCAAATTTGACTGTATTCATTCTTTCTCTGAAAAAAAAAAAAAATTCCAAAACATGTAAAGCAATTGGCTTTGCTTGGTGTAGAGCTGAGCCTGCCATAGAGTTTGAGCAGTATATTAAAATAATAATTTCATTGGACAGTGCTGCTCTTCAAATGCTGTTTCAAACTCTGGTTGAAACAGAAGCATGCAAGCTTACAGGAGGAGAAGCAAAATTATCAGGGCAGTGGACAAATATTATTTCATTACAAGTGCACCCAAACATCTTCATTATTAATATTTTGGAATAAGAGGAGAATATAGCCATATTTTAGAGTTTTAACAAATATATATGTCATAACTTCTTCTGCCTGAAAAGTGAAAATTCCCTGTCATTTACCTATATCCCAGGTATCACATGAAAAAATGAAAAAGGAATTTTGTGGTTTCATGTTCTTATCCAATTTATTCTTCAGCAAACAGCACTAATTTTAAATCTTAAAAAAAATCACAGATATAATCTTTTAGAATCATCACTGTCACCATCAGTTTGTGAGAAGTACTAGAATTAAAAAGAATGTGTAACCCAGAAGTGCATACTGTCCTTGCAAAGAACAGAAATGCTATTTAAAAAAAAAAAAAAGTTTTTCAAAAATGGAACAATGAAATGCCTGAAGAAGTATAAGTGTTTCCAATAGGGAAGAAAATGTTTGCGCAAATAGGAATCACTGTCTTTCTCCTTTCCTTGAGGGAGTTGCTGTATTATTGCAGTCATCAGAAAGAAATCCCCAAGCTAATACATTTAAACTGAGCAACACTGATGAAAAGGAAGAATAAGAAAAGACATAATTGTTGGAAAGAAAATATTCTCTGTCTTCTTACTTATTTTGATCAATTTCAACATTGGATGGACAGATTAGTCATGTGAAGACTTTGCATTTCACCTCTGCAGCATTTTATCTTATCTACGAAAAAAAATATAAAAAGGAGCTGAAAATAACTAAGAGTGCCAGGGACTTCACAAAATGTGTGGGAGAATAATAGCCATATCTTAAGACATTCTCTTGAGTTTTAAGTGTATTTCTCAGGTAAGGAGTTTCTCAGAGTGAAAGTAAAAAGGGTTGAATTAATCCTTCCTTTTGACCTAACTTTTTATTAATATTTTCCAGTGGTGATAATGAGCTCTTCTGTGCCATAGCCATACCTGGATTCTGTTTGTGGGTGCTTCAGAGTGCTAGAAGTGCCAGCTATGTATTTTTCACTTTTTAGTGAAAAAGATTCAAATACCTTTGAGAAAAATCACTTCTGCAGCAGTAACTGCAGCAGAATGCAAAATCTTCTAGGAAGGCCAGATGCTTGTGAATAAAATACTGACAGATTCTATAAATATTTGTGTGTAAATTGTAAATACAGTCCTAAAAATGTAATGGTTTAATAATTTGTTTATATTTAGTTAGTATACCAATTACATGACTCATAGATGCTACTTAGTTCCAGCCTCAGCTGTGACTTGTTTGTTCACATGCACTGCTGCAAATGTGACATCTGTATCAAACACTGCAGTCACATTTCTAGGAAATACAAACAGCAGCACAACAGTGATGTGATTTAACAGAAATGATTGGACACTGTGTTGAAACATTTTACTTATATGAGGCAAAGGATAAAAAACCCTAAAAGATTGTGTGCGACTGGAAAGAAAATTAATTTCTGGAGAAAACTCAGCTTAATAAAACTTACCAAGTTTGTACTGTCCATGGTGTGAAATACTCATCAAAATTAAACAGTTCCTGTTTATTATGGTTTAACATGTTCATTATTATGTCATGAACAGTACATTATGCATAATGTCTCTCATTTTGTTGGGATGCTTCTCTATCCACTTTTGAAGTAGATAGACCTGAGAAATCTAGATATTTAGAACAAAGCCTTGTTAACTAATTTAATTACAGTCTGGCAGTTTGTTTTCTAGAAGAGGATAAAAAAAGCATTTAAATATTTATTTAACAACAATATTGTGAATATTATTTATTTTGTGAGGACAGAGAATGGTAACAGCAGATTTAATACAAGTAGTCCAAAGGCTTATTCCCAAAGAGGTTATAGAAAGTCTACAAGGTACAGTTTCCATTTACATACTACGCTCTTTAAAATACCATTCACTTTCCCCAATGCAATTTTAGATAAGAAGACAAACCAGAAAGGCTTCAAGCACAACAGAAATTTTCAGCCAAGAAGAACAGAGGATCAAGGTGCTTGCAGAATGAACAGTGCACAAAGCCAAAGAGATGAGGCACAAGTGTTTCCTAGGATAAAACTTTCATATTAAATACACAACAGAACTTTCAAGGCAGAGGCATAGCTATAGTGAAATTAATTTACCTTTCTTTTATCTGTACAGCTATAAATGTATTTAATACCAGATGGCAACTCAATACACTTATCCATGGAAAATCCACTAAATAAAGAGAAAAGAAAAAAACATGAATGGCACTACAGGGAAGTTGATGTTTAATCTGCTTGCCATGACATATCCATGAGAAGGAGCTATGATTTCTGTCCTTTTTAACTCTTTAGTTGAAAGTGGAGTGTGGAGATACAGCTAGAAAGCAGAAGTGAGAGCACTGCTAAACTCATGTCAGAAGTGGATGTGGCAACACTGCTAAGCCACAAACCATGGCAAGCAGTGCAGCCTACCACAAAATAGATAGCATAAGAGAATGGCATGTTTAGTATGTATCTGTACTGGTTAGTGCTAGCTTTTAGTTTTGCAATATTATTGAGAAACATAGATATGGTTTGTTATAGTGATTACTGCTTATATAAGGATCTATTTTTAATTACCACTGAAAAGGTATAAATACTCAGCTCTGTATCAATAACATCAGCTTATTGCCCCCAAGCAATCTGCCCCGTCTCTTCCATCGCCGACTGTTACTCGACAGTGGAGAATACTAAGTTAGACAAATTTTTGTTCCTAGGAGATCTATTATGTGCCAAGTTAAGTCAACTTTCCAAGTCCTGCAGGACAAATACATCATCAGAGATAGTTTCAAGGCCTTCTACAAATCACAGCAAGCCCAAGTTTCTTTTTTAGTTGCCTTTTGACATGAACAATTACAAACAATTATCCTCTAACAAAAGAGGAGAAATTAAAAGGAAAACAATCATAAGCTTACCAGAACCTCTCATGTAACTACTTTCCTCCAGGCAGAGAACTTTTGCTTGCTAATGAGATGTTATTTCAAGATTGTGTTTTAACAAACCTGTGGGTTTTCATTCAGTGCGTTGTCCTGTTGCCACAGTAACACAGAAGCAGGTATGTGAAAGGAGATAAAGCCATTCTGAAAAGTCAGTGCAGTGACATCGGTGATTTCAATTACAACTGTAGAATATGGAGATTCATTTCCAACACTTATTACAAAAATATCCTAAGAAAACCCCAAAATGAAAACCACATATTTTCATTAAAGCTTCTGTTTTCCCAAAAAATAATTTTACTAGTGTTTAGAGGCACTGAAACTAAATGCTAACACAGAAACTACTATTTGGTTTTGGTGAAGCGCAGGGAAAAATGAGACTATAATATGAAATGTCAAACTTTTAATAATTCCCTAATTTCTGGAAAAACCTGATGAATGATATCAAATATATGGTCCAAATAAGTTCTAATAAAAAGAAGTTTCCCAACAGAGACATGATGCAGCAAGGAGTCTGTAACTGGGCAATTGTAAATTTTCTAGTAGGCACTAAGCCACGATACTCAACGTACTGGTACATCTTGGTCCATTAGCTCAGCTCCATCACTCTGACTGACATATTTATCATATTACTTATTCTTTTGATTCACCACTCTTTTCTTTAACCTATGAAAGATTTTTCCAAAATAAGAAATTTAATCTCTATATACAGAAACCTAGCCAATACTCTCTTAAATGACATGACTACGGTGAAATACTGGTAAGTGGCAACAACAAAAGACATAAGAGAAGCTCAGATTAGCATTGCACATCTTCATTACTAATTAAGTGGCTTCAGATCTTGAGTTTGAAGTAGCTACATCAAAGGCAAATAACAGTAATATTTTATCTCTCCATTGATGAGTTTCCATTGATAAAAGCCTCAAATCCACAAACAGCAGCTTTATCATCCAAAGGAAAGACAGATTTAGCTTCAATTGATTTACTGTTTTAATTGGGGTAAAGCTGTCACATCACTACCTGAAATGAGTAATTTTTTGTGCAATATTTAACCTGTAATTAAAGCATCAACACTTCCAATGTCATACTGCTTTTCACCACAAAATGTCAATCAGCAAGCCACAACTGGAACTTCTATTTGTACTTTAGAAATGAAGGTATAATATTCACCAGTGCTTGACAAATAGACATCTCCAGAAATATATAAGGAGCTGTAGAACTTTTAATCTCTAAATCATTACTCAAATCTCTTCCAGAAGAAGAGGAAAACATAACCTTCTAAAGGTTATTTGATACACTGGCAGAGCTGGAGGTGTCAAGCTATTGCCTACAAAAGAAGTCACCACTGCACTATGTCTATAACATTATAAAAAACATGATGTGCTTTTATGAAGCTACTTGGGCTTTGAAACCCATTGAATACAAATCCTTGTGCAGAGACACATGTGACAGAACTTAGTGAAGCCATAGGTCCAGCATGATCAAGACTGCTCAGGGCAGGATGTAATTGAAAGGAGTGGAGACTGTAGAATTATGGCGCAGGATTGGAAAAAACTCTTGTTATTTGACAGAATGTGTTCTTAGGGAACATGTACTAAAAAACAAGCTGGGCCTTATTTTAGCCTGCTTGGTCAACTTTTATTGTCTTATTTCCAGGTTAGAACAGCAAGCTCTTCTGGAGTGATTGATATTTTTACTTGTAACAGCTAACTTAGGTTGTCTAACCAAAGTCAAAACCAAAACATGAATATATTTCCAGAAACCGTTAGTCATTGTAGGCATTTCTCATGATTTACAGTTCAGCCAAGAAGGTCTTGTAAGACAGAATGCATATGCTACTGCAGAAAGTTTCTCTAAAATAGTCACTTGATTACCCATAGGCAGAAAACAGTCTTAAAAATAAAGCCAAGCCTTTCACTGACCAAAGAGCTTTAGGTATTTATTTGACTTTACATCTCTAAGAATAAAAACTATTTCTACTCAGTTTCAGGACTTGCCCTCATTTAGAGATTGAACTGCCCCCTTTTTTTAAAAAAACCCCCAAAAACTAAATACTAAATAGCATTTTGACTAAAACTTAAGCTTAACAAATGGATTACTTTTTCAGGGCTGAGTTATGGAAAAGGACAATATATTGCATACCTTACCTGGGCTACAAAGCCTATTATCCTTGCCATGATAAAAGTACCTTCCAGAGGGAATGGATTTCCCAATCTGTCCTGAAGATCAGTTTTTACAGGATTTGAGAGATTTGCATTTGGTTATGCATAGGCTAAATAAAGAGTTTATGAAAGATTAAAAAGCTATTTTTTGAAACATACACTCGGGAAGGATGATTGAAACTAATCCTGTATCAATGACCCACATTCATTTGCGCAGTTCAGAACACAAAAGAAACACTCAGTTGCTGAAAACCTGTGGTGTGCTTTGCTGATCTGTAGGCTGTCTGTCTAAGGGATCATGAGTTCAGGATAGTTCTTTAAGCTTTTACAAGGTCTTTGTTTAGAACCTTGCATTTGAATTATTTAAAGACCATCTGATAATTTATGTAGAAATACTTTCTTCGCTTCTCCCCACACACACTGTTGCAGGAGTTGCAACTGCTATTGGTAATTATCCCTGTAGGAAATCTGTTAAACAGATGCTACACAGATGCCACATGGTAATCACTAATTTGGTAACATCCACAAACAAACGACACATTATTTTTTATTATGTTAGCTTCAAACAAGTCCTCAAAGAAGGGTTTTGAGAAGCATTTATGAAACTCAAGGAGCAAGTCAATACACAAACAGGAAAAAATTCTTACTTGCATGCTGTAAATGACATGGTAAATGTAAAACAACGACTCTGTGTCATTGCTCTCTTGCATCAGTTCCATCTCAATTGCAGGCTGAAATGGTTTTATTTGATCTTCAGCAAGGCAAAACGTCTGGGTATCCTTTCTTTTTGCAAAAGAAAGAGGTATTTCTGGCAGAATCTATGGAATTTACGTTATAATTGCAATAAAAGAGGGAAATTTATGTTTGGTCTGTACTTACAAGAATGATGTAGCTGTCAGAGCTCTGACTGTCACCTCTCTAGAGCGCCTGGCAGCTTGGGCTCAGTGCCAGCTTTGTTAGTGCAGCTGTGGAGCCTTGAAAGATTGGTGTGAGAAGACTTCAAATTCCTGCCTCTCCTGTGCTCATGTGCCCTTGAGCTTAGGCTTTCACCTAAGGTCTCTCAGCTGAACTGTGGTGCCAATATGTCTGCATCCAGCCTTCCACTTCCCTGGTTCTGTCCCAGATCCACTTGGACTCAAATTCCTGGTTTAATCTTGGACCTGCAGGCAAGCCACCATGACCAGGCTAAATAGACTGACCCTGGCTACTATCACCCGCAGTTATGGCCACCTGCTCTTACCTTCCTATTTGGGTATTTATGACCAGAGCTGCTGCCAGTCCTCCCCAGCAGGCTGACAATTTCCCTGCCAGTTTCTGCAAAGACAAGGCAACGGACTGACTTGCAGAACAGTAACTTATCTCCTGACTGACTGAACTCCTGCCCAGCTTATGATTGAAGGAACTGACACAGGAGCTGAGAGGGAGCTGAGAGGGAGCTCCTTGGAGACTCCCCTAGGCAGACTAGCTGTGCTCAGACCAAAGGGAAGGTGTTATCTGTTCAGATATGCTGGCTAACTTGAACTGACAATCCAGGCAGTCCAGGGAACTCTCCCTAGCAGTATGTGCTGTAGGTGAAGGAGGAGACCAAGCTGTACATGGATTGGTAATTTTAAATAATCTCTGGAAACTGCATACGCAGAAAAGGAAAGGTACAGAGAACAGTCTATGCATGTAGTTACAATAGCTCAGATATATCTTGCACATGGTCTAAGATAATCAGCAGAAAATGATTTTGTATATGCTGAGTATTTGTTAGGGTCTGCTGGAAGATGATGATAACAGTTCCCTGATTTTTCTATGATCCAGCTGAAGATGCCCTCACAATGATTGCAATGCAAGCTCTTGTCACCATTTGGAGAGCAACTGGTCTTCCTGATCAAAGCACTGAATTTCCCCCATGAGTGTTACTCTATTAATAAGATTCCAATAAATTGTATTTTTTGTAAACTTACAGCCTGTGACTAGTTATGTAAAGCATCCTGTCAATTTATCTAGTTTGTATGTTCAAAACTGGTGTAGCACAGAGCTTACAAGCAATATGGAAAAGTTACCTGCCACAGGTTCTATTTCCTAGATAACAAATTTTTGGAAACTATGTAGCATATTTCAGTTTTGGGATGTCTAACTTGATAGAATTCCTTCAGCATCTTTTGTACTGCCTCATCACCAGTTCTCTCATCCAAGTGCATTTTAAACTTGCAGTAAAATACCTTCTGCTTTGCTCACCTTTAAAATAAGAGATTGTTAAACTGAAAGGTTTTGCAAAATTTCAGAAAGAGCACAAAGCAATAAATACTGAAAACGGGTCATTTAATTCAACACTGAAATAAAACTCTAACTCTTGTTAGTGCAATATCCACAAAATATATTATTTCACCTAGAATATGAAAACAGTATTTAACAGTTGGATATTATTCTGCCTTCAGACTGGGCTACTTGCAAAGTACCTCAAGCAGAGCTAAAAGATAGTAAAATAACCTCCCTGAAATAAAATGGAATATAAATCAGATTGAAAGATAACAACATTGTGTTGATTCAGATTGTCAGCTTTAATGCATTGATGAAATAACATAAAGAAGATAATAAATTTCTTACTAAACATCTAAGTGCACCAGTTGATCCTAAAACACACAGTAGAAGTCTTGTTTGTAAAATGCAACCTACAGATGAAATGATAGTAACAAATACTCTATTATTTTTTCCTCTCAAGGTAAGAGGAAAAAGGCAAAATGACCTTTAATTTACATGAACCACAGGCAACAGCTAGTAAAATGTTAATGTAAGAGGCTGCAAAGTAATGTCTTACTGCAGTGCAGTATTGATCCAAGACTAGTCTCTGTCTCTCAAATGCCTTTGGGATAAAATGAAAGGTTAGTCTAACTGAACAGCATCCCACTTCTTAATTATTGTGAGATTTCTTTTTTTTTTACTGGGATTTTTTCCTTCAATACAAATGCTATTTCTCTTGCAAATTAATTGTAAGTGGGAAGAGTTAGTGAAAACTGTTTAATTGTATTCTTACAGATTGATGCAGTGAGATTCAGAATCTTTCACATCTCCATGGTTCAGTTCTTGTAAAAGCTACCAATGATTCAACATAAATTACCAAATATTTATCATGTTTCAGCTGCCTGAAATATGTTAGGAATCTTAATATCCAAACAATTGCACTTCATAAAAATCACAAATAGCGTTTCCTTGTGTCTTTGCTGATTATGTAATGTAGTCATTACGGTTTCTTAGTACATTTATACAATACTGCTAAAGTACTCCTTACTCACCAGAACCCATATAAATATTATTATTTCCACATCTAAAAGTGAAAGGAATATTCTTCTACCATATAGCTATTGAGGAAGAGCATCAAAAGTGAGTTTCATGTAATAAGATTTAGGCAAAGTCATTCCAGAACTGGGGACATTATACTGGCAAAGCTCTTCCAATTTAGGATTAACATTAGATAATTTTGACTTCAGTTATAACAGAGATGAACAAAATTCTTGCTTTAAACTGTGATTCTCTTGTTGTTAAATCACAGTTGTTTGTTAGGTCATAGGAACTCAAATTACATGAACAAAGATTATCCTCTTCAATGTTTGGATGTCGCTGTTGAGCAGCTAGCAGAGTAATGAATGCATCGGTTCTCAGTGGCAAGAAGGAATGACCTTTATTGTTTTGATTTCATCACATTTATAGAGTTCTCAAAAGTCACCCAGATTGGTCAGTCAGAAGCCTTCCCCCAGGCCTGATTGGCCAGGCCTGCACTGCCCAAGTTCTGGGACACTGTTCCAAAACATCCAAACTTTATCTTTATTTACAAAACACAAGAAAACCTCTCATGGGAAAAACTGTGCTAGCCACATTTGGATACAAAGTAAAAGAATTGAGGTATGTGAGAAAGTGGGATTAAATGAGACATAGACTTAACAAAAGGGTGGATAGGCAGTTACTCTTAATAACAGCTGTAATACCCAAAGGTCTTCAGCAGTAGCTGTGCATTAATTACGTGTCATCTGATAATGCAACAAGGACTATAATTAAAACTATTTTTCCATTACAAGAGAATGGCTGACTGAAGGATGGTTCAAACCTGCTGCATGCACTGCCTTCTGTAACTATCTTCTTATGTGACTTGATTTATCTCATGAAAAGGATCCTAAGAATTGTGTAAATTGCTATGAAATGAAAAAGACAGTCATCTGCTCTAGGGAAGTATGGCATGATTTTAGTGTCATGACTCTAAAGCAAAATTTGAGATGAAAGTCTCTGAAGAAGGAATGGAACAGTCTGCATGGGAAGTGGTTGGGTCACCATCCCTGGATGTATTTAGAAAACATGTAGATGTGGCACTTAGGGACATGGTTTAGTGGTAGACTTGGCAGAATTAGGATGATTTGACTTGATAAGGTCAAAGGTCTCCCCCCTCCAACCTAAACAATTCTGTGATTCTATGGATTTGCTGAAGCACAGAAGTATCAGAAGTGTAATTACCAATCCCAATCTGAAACACAACACACATGTTTGCTGGGAAAGAATTACTTCTAGCAGCATTTACATATTCACCCTCATAGAGTGGCAAGAAATAACTTTCATCATTTATGCTTATATTGTTTACTGATTCAGTCAGTAAGCTATGCAGGCCTTCCATTGAACTATCAGGTACGTGGACACAACAGTCTGCAGACACCAAATTCTTGCATTAACAATAACATAACTAAAACCCAATTCAGTGATGCATTTCCTTATTCAGTTTCCCCTCTCCAAAAATGAGAGAAGAACAATGGCATAGCAATTTTAGCCAGGAGAAAGAAACCTCCCTGGTTCTTTTGTGGAGGGAGAATATTGTTCTTCACTTCTTTAATGACATTTCAGTACTCCAGCATCACATGCATTAAAAATGTAAATGGAGTATTTTCATTTAAATATTGAATCAAAATATAATCTCTACAATTCTTGTTTCTCTACATGAAGGCAAAACTCTACAACACATGCACCACTTGGCTTTTTCCGGAATTTATTATTTTTCAGGAATAAGTATGGCACTTACTTTGTGATTTAGCACAAAATTAACTACTCCACCATTTTCTTTTATGGATGCTTTCAGCCTGCTCTTCTCCTGAATAGGTAAAAATTTCACTTTAATAAAGAACACACACAGTTTGCAAAGATTGCCATTGCCATCCTGTTAAAAGAGAAAAGATTTTTTTTTAGCTGAGAAAACTTCTGTTCCCACTATCCACCTAAGTAGTTTCTCATATTCTTGCAATTCTAGAAAGCTCCAAAACAAATCTCATTTTATCAGCATGCTAATCAAATCCACACAGAACATATCTTAATCAGTTTTATTAATTTTGTTTAATTATGTGGAAAATTTAGAGTGACCTACATTTGCAGTAAAATCATGGCTTGAACTAAGTGCAAACTCCTGTCTTAATCTCTTGCTGCTAATACATGCTGTTAGTAATGTGGAATTGCCTTAATTTGGATTGGAACAACTTTGCCTTCAGCTCTCCTTTCACACAAAACCATTCTAAAAGAACTCTTTTTCAAGAATGCAAATTGCATTTCATGTTTTCACTCACCGATTTATAATCTGCAAATACTAAAATACCAAACCAAAACAAAACAACTCCCACTGCACCACATCTACAACTTTGAAAAGAACTTTGGAAAACTGATCCAGACTAAGCCCAGTGCAGCAAACGCACAACACACACCCCAACTACAACAAAAACGCCAAACCCAAGAGGACAGTATTAATCCAGGTCTGTTTTCTCATAAAATTCACCTCTGGTCTACAGCAAAAATTTACAGAAATTATTAGTGTAGCAGTGGAAGTGATGGTGAGGCAAGGGAGAGATGGGAAATAGGAGGAATGCTGCTCTTCTAAGCAGTGTCAATCCAAATCATCTGTTAGACAACGAATGAAAATCTGTTGCATGTCATTTGTGACAAACTATGCTAAGATATTAGAGACTGGGAAAGTTTCATTTAAACAGTAGAATTTGTCAGTATTTGGTTATAGTGATTAAAAGGTATCATCAATGTATATTTGTTTGCCTGGACACTTGCGAGTGTAAAGTTATTTTAAAAGCTGATTTTAAAAGAATGATAAGCATTGTGTAAATGAGCACATTGCACAGAGCACTGACCTCTTTATATAGCATATGAGCTCCTCAGCATGTCATGGGGCTTTCTAGGGTTTCAGAGCCCATCAGTGGTAAATAAGTCTTAAGTGCAAGCTAGCTGGTCTTATGACTGGGTGAGTTCAGACAGAACAAAGCCAAAAACAATGCCCCCATTAAGCTTATTTGAAGCACAGTGCACAGTTTAGTTTTCTCAGAAAGGCATTCAGAGGGTATGCTTCAAAACCACTCTGAGAACTTAATCAACCTTAGGCAGCTCTTGATTTGGCTTAAAATTGCATTACTGCTCCAAGCCAAGCTGCTCATGCAGACGCACTGCTAATGCTACAGTAACTAGTATGAAGAGAACATATGCTTGTAGAACAAAACATTCAAGTAAATAAATGTTTTTCACCACGGAATGCTTGGATCCCAGCACACCGTGTCCATACCTCATCCAGAGGGTTTGTATCAGTGTCACTGGTAAAGACTTATTCTATTTATATTTCTGAAAAGGCTACTTGATGATGTAAATTTTCCACAGTGACCTAAGGCCAAGTAATTTTATTTGTGAGATAGCGGGACAGAGCTGACACCCTGGAATACTTGGCCCCTCCAAATTCATCCTGGACTTGCAGGATGAGGCAGAGGAAATCAGAAACTGCTTGTTCAAAGGTAATGTGAAAGGAACGCAGTTCTTGTGCTTTGCAAAAACATCTGATGTTAAACTTATCTCTCTCCTGGAGAGGCCATTTGGAACAAAAATGCCCTCTCTCTATGTTAATGAGAGCTCCACATAGATTGCAAATTCTGATCAAGCTTCTTTCCTTCTATAAATAAAAAACACCTACACTAAAGACTGGAAAAAAAAAAAAGAAAGCAGATGCTGTTTGAAGTACTTGTGTTCATTTCCTAATTACATTTTTATGCCCTATGTATGTGCAAATGAGGAAACATTTATAAGAATATTTTCTTTAGAAGAAACCCAAATAACTTAATTACCCAATAGGTCCTTCTGGCTTTAAAATTAGTGGTCAAATTTTGCCAAAGCTTTTACAAAGTCAATAAAACCTTTGCATCAACCCGGCACTTTAGTGTGGAGAGAGAACAAATTGAGAGACAGTGACAATGTAAACGGAAATGTTTAAATGGCACTGACATCAGCATTTCACAATCTGATATAAGATTATGATTTGATTAACTTATCAAGGGACAAGTTGAGAGATGATTAAGATAAGGCTTCAGATTAAAAAAAACCCTCCAACAAAAAAATACCCCGAGGTAATTTTAGGCTGAGATTGAGAGCATGTTGCCTACACTACATATAAGGAATATGTTTATTTTCTTACTCTCTGACCTATTTGATTTTCAGTGTATGCACTGTTTCTTCAGTGCAGAAAAATAGAAATCAGATGACCAGATACTGCAGAATAAAATAAAGATTAGCCAAAAAAATAGGAAGTAGTTAATCAAGGAAGGAGAGCAACATAATTCATTTGAATTTGGGGTTTCATGAAAACCTGGAAAATCAACATAATGAGATGCAATTTTACCCATGTCTGTATACACTATATACCTGATGGAACTGGCAACTCTGTAATGGCAGTATGTGCATTTAGGTCAGGTAGATTAGAGATCAAAGGGCACATGAGGTCATTATGTACCTATATATTATGGCTCTTGGTTTTGGTTGGGTTTTTTTGCATTTGCAGTGCTTTTGGCATAAAAATACTCCCTGCTCACACTCACACACACAAATGGGGCAATGCAGTCATCAGTCATCAGTCACAGCCAGGATGGGTTCATGAGGGGAAAGTCCTGCTTGGCAAACTTAATTTCTTCTTATGACAAGGTAACCCACCTAGTTGATCAAGGGATGCCAGCTGATGTAATCTTTTTGGATTTCAGTAAGGCTTTCAAAACTCTCTCACAGTGTTCTCTGGTTGAGGGAGGGGATTGTCCTGCTCTGCTCCGAGTTAGTGTGGCCTCACTTTGAGTCCCATGCACAGTTTTGGGTGCCACAATATAAAACAGACATTAAACCATTAGAGAGTGTCCAAAGGAGGGCCACGAAGAATGGTGAAGGGCCTTGAGGGGAAGCCATATGAGGAGCAGCTGAGGTCACTTTGAGTGTTCAGCTGGGAGGAGACTGAGGGGACACCTCATCATGATCTGCAGCTTCTCATGAGAGGAAGAGGAGGGGCAGGCACTGATATCTTCTCTGTGGTGCCCAGTGACAGGACCTGAGGGAATGGTCTGAATCTGTGTCAGGGAGGTTTAGGTTGGATATTAGGAAAAGGTTCTTCACCCAGAGGGTGGCTAGGCACTGGAACAGGCTCCCCAGGAAGTGGTCACAACACCAAGCCTGGCAGAGTTCAAGGAGCATTTGGACAATGTGCTCAGACACATGTTGTGACTCTTGTGTCCTGCTGAAACACAGGCCTCACTTGACAGAAGTGACATAAACACTTGAGCACAGGTATGAATTAGCAAAAGATTTGTGACTGCTGCATCTAACTGTAACTACTTTTGCAAGCAGGGCCCTAGCCTTAGTGGGCTAAAGAGGTAAGAAGGGAGAAAGAAGGGAGAGGTATGTTAGCAGCAGCACTTCATTGTAACTGCTTCTGAAAGCAGGGAACTACCCCTGGTGGGCTAAAGTGGTAAGAAGGGAGAGGCATGTTAGCTATCACAAAAGGCCAGAAAAATGCAGTCACAGGTTTTGTTTTTAATAGATAAAAACCAGAAGAATGTTATCAATAAAGTACAGTTAAAGAAAAGCACAATAGCAGTTAGGTGAATGTGATGAACATATTAGATAGGAACTATGTACTGTGTTTGTAACGCTAGGATAAAGAAACCACAAGTTATGTAAGGTCCCACCCCTTAAAAATGTAGCTTTTAGATAAGCAAACAAAGAAGGGCAGATGCCAGAATTGTGAAGTATAAAAGCCTGTGTAAAATGAGCCTCAGTCAGAGCTGCACATGGAGGTGCTAACCCCTGCATGTTCTCTTGGTGCCAGTGAAGGTGTGCTTTACTTTGTGGTACCTGCTGTGGAGTAGATTCCTTTGAATCACTGTGCAGGGCCAGGAGCTGGACTCGAAGACACTTGTAGGTCCCTTCCAGCTCAGGATATTCTATGATCCTATGAACTTTGGAATACCTCACAGAGATCAGGAATTTGAGTTAAAACCTGTTCAAAGTATGTTTCCAGCAGCTTTTCTCTCTCTTGAGTGAGGGAGAGTCTCCCTGATCTCTCTTACTATCAATAAATGCTATCACTGGATAGTAGCCCCTTTTCTCCTATTTCCCTAGAGAATGAAGTTTCTTAAGGAATTTTAGTGGTGCTAGGCTTTACTGGTTTTGAATGGCAAAATTTCCAAAATTCAAAATCAGAATTTGTATTTGAATTAAAACTATTATATTTAATCTTTGTGTTCAGAAATGATGAACTGCTAATAAACACTTATAACTGAGAAACTGAGAAACTCTGTAGTTGCAGCATCTGATACGAAAGCAATGCAAAGTGTAACTGATGATGATTATCACTGGTTTAGTTCTGATAATTTTAATTTAAGCTGGGGGACATCCATAAAGTCCCAATAGCCTCAAAAGGATTTCACACAAGTGCTCAAGCTTGTATTTAATGATCAAACCACAAACTAAACACCATTGTCAGTAATGGATTATATTTTTAGCACATAGAGGGAGCCAAAAATAAACTTTTATCATCCAACAATACACCACCAATAATCTGTAGTCTTGTAAGACCATAAGCGTGCAGGTAACCTGGGAAATAAAACTCAAACCCCTCTACTAATACTTTCCTACTAAAGATGTCAAAGGGCCTGAATTAGAAAGACACAAGTGCAAATCCTTCTATAGTCTAGCTTACCACTGTTAATGCAGAATCCACTCTGGGGACAGTCGTGCAGACAGTGCATTTGTAAACTTGCTAAACCAAAGTCCAGGAAAAATGGTGGGAGTATAGGAGAAAGAGCTTTATGGGACTGTAGAGAGAAACAGCGAAAACTAGAACTAGTAGCAGGCCCCTGGAAAGGCTGCCCTGGGCTTTTAGCATAGCCCAAAAGGAGCACAGCTCGGTGCTGTACTTGCCCTCGGGAGCTGCAGGGCCAGGGCACAGCCGGTGACACTCGCCAAGGCTTCGGAGCGCCATGCTCTATGGCTTTCTGGAATTGAGACGAAAACACTAATTTCGCTCAGTGAGACGGAGCATGCCTAAAGCATAAAATGTCAAAAAGCCCGGGAGTGCTTTTCGCCCATTTATCTTTGTGTTCCTCCCGCCCTCAAAGTTTTAAAGACTGTGAGTAGCCGCAGTTAAGGCACACTGGAAACCCGCAGCCTCGCCTCGGCAGCAGAGCGGCACTGACTCCAGAGACCCCCGGAAAAGGCGACCAGCGGGGAGGATCCGGGAGCCACCCCGACCTGCGGGGCACAGCCTCCGCTAGCCAAGGACGCTCCCGGCTCCGGAGCTGATCCCGCCGCCGCTTCCCGCCCGGACAGCCCCGCACCAACCGGGGCACAGCCGCCGCTCTGGACACCCATCAACGGCCTCCCCACCGCGGAGGCTCTTGGGAGCTGTAGTCCGAATCCGCCGCTTCTCCGGCCAGCTGCGAGACGGCAGTGCGGCGCTCGAACTACAGCTCCCGGCGTGCGGGGCGCCAGGGCGGTGCCCGCCTGTGGCGCCGGGAGGCTGTGCGATGGCGGCAGGTTTGTAATGGAAGGAGAAGGCTGTAGCAGCCAGAGCCGGGCACGGCTGCAGGAGAGGCCTGAGGAGCGGGGCCGGGGCTGCTATCTCACCATATGCGAGGGGCCGCTGGTCGGAGCTGTGGCGGTGCGGGTGCTTCGGGGCCGCGGAGCGCTTGGGGCGTCCTCTGTGAGGGCGGTGTTGGTGTCCGTGAGGGGAGGAGGGCGCTGGGCCCGAAGCCTCGGCTCGGGCTCAGGAACGTGGCTGTCCTCTTCCCCACTGTCCATCTATTTGGGGATTCCTCTGTCCTTCCTCCCCTTCCCGGGGCGGATCAGCCTGAGCCCCGCCGGCTGCTCCGCTTGGCACGAAGGTGCTGCTGCCGTCAATTTCATTTATGGAGGTTTAGGCTGGCAGGCGTCTTGCCGAGAGTCTCCGAGAGGTGACGAGTAAAACAGACCGTCAGCCTGTAGGCTTGAATTTACCCCTGCGGGAATCTGCACCTCGCCGGGAAACTTCGCCTTTCAAAACCTAAGGCAGTCGGAAAGTATTTCTAAAATGGAATTTCGCTGTTTCTCCCAGTCGCGGTTTAAAACTGGTTGGAAGCACAAGCCTTTATTACTGCGGGAAAATTGAGAGCTGATCTCTAGGGAATGAGGAAGCTTTAAGAAGTTATTTCCTGATCACCGGCACTGTTGAACCTGGGCTGCTGTGGCTTTCTGTCCTTGGTTCCCTGGCCTCTTCCCTTCTCTCCTCTGTATTCCCCCGGCCCACCACATGCACAGGTAGAGAGTTCCTTGCCCTGCGATTAGTTTGAGGAAGCACACCTGAGTGGCCCAGCCCAGCTCCTGCTGCCACACTGTCAGCAGCACCAGTCTTGTCTCTCTCTTCCTAATTGGGTCTCCTTCCTTCCCGAGTTCTTTCATGGTTTATGGCAGCTGTAGGATTTTTTGCAGAATTTAAACTTTCCTTTGGATAGCTTTTAAAGAAGATTTTTGGGAGAAGGAAGACATAGGCAGCACAAAGATAAAGAAGAAGGAAGATAACAGAGTTTCCGTGGGAAAGTGAGGAAGACATGAGAATGATAGAGTGTTGCATTGAAATATGTGCATTAGAATGTTTGTATTTAGGAGGACATACCTGAAACTTTGCATTAATATGAAGGTTATGTGGCAGAAGTCTCTATGCTCATCAAATCACTTCTTTTGTTGTAAGCATTTTAAAAAAATTGGAATCCCTCTCAGTACTACTGAAGAAAATATTATTTGAGATGATATTAATTGCACTTAAATAAATAAGATGATTAAGAGTTGGATTAAGAGTTGACTTTCTGCACATAAAGCGTTTGTTACTTGTCCAAATTGTTTCTATTGATTAGGACTTATTTTTATAAATACATGAGGTTGGATACAAGAGACTAACTTTCTTTTACTGGGAATCTGAAATTTTAGATTTCTTATTTTGTTTATCTGCTTAATTTCTAGGTGCTCAAAGTAGATAACTGTCTGTACCAGCTAGCTGGAACTTTGAAAGTGATATTGTCCTAACCCTACATAAAGTAATATTGTTGTGTTAATGCTGATCAGCAAAGAAACTGGAATAGAATTTGCAAGATGCCAACTGTTGAAAATCCAAGTGGTGAGCAAAACTTCAGTGCACATTGGATATTCAGTAGTTCCCGTGCTGGAGTCTTACTAGGTCCTAGTTTTACTGGTTTGAACTTCAAGAGAGAACATTTGTTATGTGGACCTGAAAACATCCCAGCTTTACGTGAAGAAGTGTTGCATCTTTCAGACAGCTCTTCTGTAAGTGATGACTCCCTGTGTGAAGAGTCTGGCAGCTCTCAGACACTTGTGCAATGTACCACTGGAACACCTTTTCCAGCAGCAGCATGTAATGTAGAAAACTCAAAACCAGATTTAGTCCATGGTGAAGGGGATGGTCAGAAAAAATCCAGGCACAGTGATCCACTCCTACAAAAGCTTGAACAGGTAATAGTTCTAGAATTTCTTGACATACATCCATTAAGATTTATTTTGTTCCTGCATATGATTTGTCATACCTGCAAGTAAGCAAACTCCTTGCAACATATAGGCCACAGCAAGCTTAAAGAGTGAATCCTAAATTACACTTATGCTCACATAAAAGTTGGTATTCTTATGATGGGCATTTACTGAAAGTCTAACTACCATTTTTTCCAAGTGGCACAAGTTCCAGTTTAAAAAGAAATTGTTCTCAAAATAATTTTAACTGGAAAGGTGTTTTACAATGTTTCTTCTTTTGAGGCTGTGCAAATGGCTTGCTGGTCATTACAGTGGTGGTGCTTAACCACAAATATTCACAACATGGTGAAGTTGTTTGTTCTTGTATCTATAGCAACATCTTTTGTTAGTTCTTAAAGTATGTGTGAACATTCATATGCCTGGTCCTGTTTAGAGGAAGAGAGATGTTAGTGTTCAATGTGATAAAGTATCCAAGTCATCAGGACAAAAAGGCCTGGAATTATAATGCTGTTATGTTACTTACTGTTTGTTTTCTAATGCAAGTGTCATCCACTGTAAGTGGCTGTGTGTTGGCTTGTAGCTCTTCCCAATCACTGTATACAAATTATGTTAGTTGAAAGTGTTCAGCAGCACTTTGACAGATCTTGCTGTTAAGGACTAAGAACTCCTCGTCCACTCTGCCAGCAGCTACATCAGCATAAATCCCTATGTCTGTTCGCTTTAGTGGAGAGAGGGAGAGAAAGCATGTGTCTCCAGAGTAGAATTCCACAAGTTACCAGGTGCTATAAAGGTTTTCTGTATTTTACATGATAGGAAAACACCCACTTTTTAAATATTGTCAGTAGTATCGATCAGTGGCTAAATATTAGCTGGTTTATTGGTATCTTAAGAGGAATTATTAAGTGTCCTTGGAAAGTTACTGACAATCTATAACAAAGTAATTCTGTGGTACATTCTAAATAAATGTAGCCTCTAATACCTTTATTTTTTCATTTGTAAAGCTGAAGGAATTGCAGCAACGGAAACAGGAACAGTTAAAGAAACAACAGATGGAACAACTTCAAAGACTAATGGAAGAGCAGCAGAAGCTATTTAGCATGGTATCTGGCCAGACAGCAGCTCTTGGTAAGTTGAGAAAGAAAGCACATGATATACTTTGAATAAACTGAAAAGTTTAATCTCATTTTCCAGTTAAAATCTGAAAGTGTCTTCAGTGTTCTTCATTTTAAGATTATTTATTTAGTCAGAGACAAATGCTGCATTGCTTCAGTGCCTGTAAGTTGAGTGCTACTGAAAGAATACTGTCCTGTTTTTATCAAATGCCATCTGTAATTGTGATGTGATCAGTTTGTGCTACGATGGGAGCCCTTGCTTCAAAGTACATGTGTTAAAGTGTAAAACAAGCAGTTACTTTCCTTTCTGCTTAGCTGTTTCTCACAGAAAATTAAATTAGGGCTTATTTTAGGAGAAGAAAATCAAGATTGTGTAATTCTTCATCAGTAACATAAGGATGGAGGCTGCGTGATCCATCTTGCCCTTCAGTGCCATTTCTTTTCTCCTGTGGAGCAGTAGTTTTGTGATACAAATAAAATGACACAGCATTTTGTTCCTTCTCATTTCAAGGTTATACTCTAATGGCTGAAAGTCAAAAGGTAAGACCTGGGCATTCAGCAGGCTTAGCAACTTCACCTCAATTGCCATCATCTGGATATCAGAATATCTTTGAAGACAGAGCTCGTGCTCCGATTGTTTCTTCTCACACACAAGACAATGATTCTTTACAAAAGTTGAACCACAAAGAATGCACCTCATCTTTGAAGAACAGTCATTCAGAAGTGTCTGCCTGTGAAAAGCAAGGTCTGTGTGTGCCTCTGAAAAGGCCAAATTGTTTGAAAAACAAGGGAGAAAAAAGCATTACTGCTTAGTCATTTACAGAAAGATAACTTGATGTGTGGTGCTTTTTTCCCCGTATAGTTACTGAGAGTAATTTTCGTCTACATATTTTGAAGCTCTTCTGATTTTTGTTGGTTTACTTGATATGCTGGTTTACTGACAGCTCACAGTTCCCAGAGTGCTCCTGTTGTTGTCCATGTGAGTTTGGTTAAAAGCAGCATAAAGCAAAAACCAAATTCTTCTCAATTTACGCACATATATATGTGGGAAACAGAAGCTTGATAAAGCTTGATAAGAGAGCTCATCAGTACAGCAGACATCAGAATTTGTTTGGGTTTTTTTTTAAACCATGCATTAACAATAGGAAAGCAGATGAACAATCAGAATGGATTACTTAAGGTCTGTGGATTGTTTTTGAGGCATAGTTGCTTGCTCCTTTAAAAAGAAAGTGCAATTTCAAACAAGAATTATTTTGGGGAAATCTTAGGACTATTTTATGTAGGTATTCAGATCACGTGGCCATGAAACTCCCTTCTGGTTTTAATCTGACCTGAATGCTGCTTAAAGTATGTGCTGAAAACTGATTTGTTGTTGGGATGAAAAAAAAATTCTGTTGTCTTTATAGGAAAACACATGCAGTGTCCAGAAAAAAAGATGGAATTATTAATGGAGAATGAAGATAATCACATTGATCCTTTAGGTGTGGGAAGCGCAGATCTCTTGGAAAATTCCAGTGTAGGCGACCAATTGCAGACTAATACAGAGGAAAGGTAACTCAGACCACCATTATGTGTTTTTTGTCAAGTAACATGAGTTTGATTCAATTCTGAGCCCTGATTGAGAGAGTCTGATGCTCTCAATCTGTGTAGCTTTCTTAAAAAAGGATTCCATTTTTCTAGGTACTGTGGAGACCTGTGGTAAGAGAGGCTCTTGCTTGGAACTGCTTGTGCTGTAAAAGATGTGATGATGTGTTTTGGATGAAGAGGGGTGTGTGCAGCCTGGGGTAATGACAGCTTATAAGCACCTTTTAGCATAGCTGGGTATAGAAGCAGTTATAATTACTGTTCCCAGTTTGATTTATTACAACCTCCTATCCACTGTTATGTGCTGAAAGAAGTAATGTGAGGGAGGAGTGCAAGGCTGTGACTTTTTAGTTTATTACCAGGAGTTATGATTGTTTGAAATGCTCAAGGCCAGGTTGGATGGGGCTCTGAGCAGCCTGATCTAGTGGAAGATGTCCCTGCCCATGCCAGGGGTGGTTTAGAACAAGATGATCTTTAAAGTCCTTTCTAACCCAGACCATTCTGTGATTATATGATTCTATGAAACATCTGTGTATGGCTAAGGCTAATCATAGTGCCTGTGGCAGAAGCTTTCTCGTGTATGGTAAAAGATTTGTAGATGGAGTTGATAGAATGCAGTAGTGGTTAGCTTTGTTTCAGAGCTCTGCCTTGTCTACTGGATAACCACAGAAACAAGATGTGCTTCTTGCAGGCTGTGGTGGGTTGAGCTCAGCCAGCAATTCAGCACCCACCCAGTTGCTTGCTCCCTGTTCACAGAGCAAAAAGCAAGAGGATATCAGAGGAGGAAACTTGAGAAAACTTGGGGGTTCAGGTAAAAACAGTTTAATAAGTAGAGGAAAGAGGGGAAAACCCCCTAAGTGATGCATAGGCAGTCATGCTCCACATCCCTCAAGTAGACAAGTTCCCACTTGGTCTCTGAGCAACAGCTGCTTTTGGAAGACAAAGCCCCCAGTTTTTACTGATGAAAATGATGTTACGTGGCATGGAATAGCCCTTGGGTCAGTTTGACTCAGTTGTGCTGGCTGTGTCTCCCCTGTGGTAGGTCTTGTCCACCCCCAGCCTGTTTCCTGGGGTGGGGAGCAGCATGAAAAAGCAAAGAAAGCCTTGATGCAGTGCAAGCAGGGTTCAGTAATGGCTAAAACATTACTGTGTTATCAATGCTGTTGTAGTCACAAAGCCTAAACAGAACTATGCAAAAAGCTCACTCCATGCTAGCCAGACCAAATAGTCCTGTGAAGGCAGAGGAATATCAGAGGGGGAGACAGGAAACATAATCTCAGTAGCATTCCTGAGTGGAAAGGTGGTACTGTAGAAATTGGCAATGTGACTAAACTATGAGTGGAAGTTTGGTGATTTGGCCAAAAGAAAGGGTCAGGAAGAAAAGCAGTGAAAGAAGAAAAAGCAGCAGACCCTGCATATAGTCTCTTTTAGATATGCATTTTAACTACTGGAGGGATTGGATAAACATGTAGTGTTAAAGTGCATTTCTCAGATTAACTTAATGCCTAAAGCACCTCAGAATTTGTCATCTGTTATGCAATTACACCTTAGGTCTTTGAATACCAGTGATGTTAAATATATTTATTTTATACAGATTTTTAAGAGTTATTTTTGTAATTACACCAGACCTATTAAAGCTGCAATACATGAGAAGAAACAGACTTTTGAAGAATTCTTGGAAGAACAGATCCAACTAGAAGAGCAGCGTCTGGAGCAAAACCAGAAGTTACAGGTTATTTATTATTACTTTTGAAAACGTTATTCTTCTTTATATATTGTGCCAAGATGTGATAGGTGCTTTAAAAGTGTACAAGGAAGATACTAGCATGGAAAGCTAACAGTGAATGCAACATTCACATTCTTGAAATTAAAACAATAAGCCCCAAATATTCCACTTGCTTAAGTCTTTAGAAACCCAGTAGAAATGTACCATCTAAATCCTACTGGTATGGGGGATTTATTTTAAGAAATCTTCAAACTGTGTAAGGAACTTGTTAACATTTCATGGTTGGCTTTTCTTTACTCATTTTCAGGAGACAAATGGATTGGCAGTTGAAAAACCAGTGATCAAGAGACCTTTCCTGAAAAGAGGAGAGGGTTTAACAAGATTCACTAATGCCAAGTCTAAAATTACAAAACTTGGAGAAAACACTTCAAAACTTCAACAAAGGACTTCAGATGACAGAAATGTTATTAAAGTGGACAGATTACAAATACAGAAGAAAACTGTTCATCGTGGCAAAGAACTGGTTTCTGAAAATACTTTTGCACCATGTAAAAGATACAATCACCCCAATAAAGTAAAACGTTGTCCAATTCAGAAGACAGTGGTACTCAGGAATCACAATGGAGAAAATATCTTGCCATCGGAAACAAGACTCCAATCAGGAAAAAATCATGATGGACACATGAGAGATTCTTACCCATCAGAAATTAACAACAAAATAGAAAATAAAGAGAACAGAGTAGAATTTGCTAAGTCTGACACTGGCAAAATCAAAACCAAATTAACTGGCACAGAAAAGTCTCAGTTTTCTCAAGAACTGGCCAGTGCCTTTTCTAATTCTAAATGTCCCATAGGTCACCCTGTAAAAGATTCAGAACTGTCTTTTGAACTTTCATTTCAGAATAAACTGGAGAATTGGGAAAAAGAAAAAGAAAAAGAGAACCTAGAATTAGATGAATTTTTGTTTCTAGAACAAGCTGCAGATGAAGTATCTTTCTCAAGTAATTCCTCGTTTGTTCAGAGGATCTTGGAACGAGACCAGCAAACTTTAAAAGGCCGTAGGATGTCTTCTACTCCTATCAAGACAAAGCAGCAGCAAGTCAAGGCTCTGGCCATTGAACTTACAAATGAGAGAAATAAAAGGGCAGAGTGCATGGCACGGGAAAATGTAAATGATAGCCCAGTCGTGCATGCAGCCTCACATTCAGGAGCAGATTTTAGAATGGAGGATCCATTGAGTAAAACAGATGGTGTTATACTCTCAGCTTCTTCCATGAAAGCAGTGCCTGCTTTAAAAAGTAATCCCTGGATTGTAAATGAAGATAAGGGTGAGGGCAATGGTGATACTGCTGGAGATTCTGAGAGTGAATTTGGGGCCACATTGAAGAATGACAACAAAGAAGCTAAGACATCCTTTGTGAGCCATAGAGAAAGTGATCCAGAATTTTTTGATTGTGGAAGTTCTATTGCAGACATCAGCAAAGAGAGCAAAAATGGAGATGCTGACCTTGGCTTGCCAGACAAAGATTGTAGTGTACTGTCAAAGCAAAAGGTTAGAAAAGCTACAGATGATCACAGAAGTATGCCATGTATAAATAGGAATAAGTTTGAGTTTGATGATGAAAGAACATGGAGTGATCTTGATGAAAATTATGTTAACAGTGATTTACCTGAAAAATATACTAAAATACCTTTGCAGATGGACTTTTCCAGTAAGAATGATACAACTATTCCAGATAAAGCAATAAAGAGAAAAGTTGCCTCAAAGAAAGCAGATGAAATGTCCAAAGAGTCTGCAGTGGACAGTGATTCAAATGGACCTCCTGTATCAAACCTGATGATGAAACTGTTTCCTTCACTGAAGCCAAAGCAGAAGGCAGGCTATCATCCAGAGCGTGAAACCAAATCAAATGTGGAACAGGAGCTAGGAGGAGAGAGAACAGCAACTGGTAAGTAGTGTTGAAGAATGCAAATCATACAAGTCTTTCCTTCAATGCTAGGATAAAGAAACCACAAGTTAAGGGGTGTAAGGCCCCACCCCTTAAAACTGTAGCTTTTAGGTAAGCAAACAAAGAAGGGCAGATGCCAGAATTGTGAATTATAAAAGCCTGTGTAAAGTGAACCTCAGTCAGAGCTGCACATGGAGGTGCTAACCCCTGCATGTTCTCTTGGTGCCAATGAAGGTGTGCTTTACTTTGCGGTACCTGCTGTGGTGTAGATTCCTTTGAATCAAGGGAATGGCCTGAAGTTGTAGCAGGGGAGTTCTAGGTTGGATATTAGGAAAAGGTTCTTCACCCAGAGGATGGCTGGGCACTGGAACAGGCTCTCCAGGGAAGTGGTCACAGCAGCAAGCCTGACAGAGTTCTAGAAGTGTTTGGACAATGCTCTCAGGCACATCAGTACATCTCTTGGGGATGTACTGTGCAGGGCCAGGAGTTGAACTAGATGATCTTTTTGGGTCCCTTCCAGCTCAGGATATTCTATGATTCATATGAAAGCTGCTGCTTCTGCTGATTGTTTTCTGAAGGACTGATTATGTAGGCTTGTTTAAAGATGGCTGCTAAATTTTTTTTTTTTTACAGCATTTCAGAGTATTTAAGGGTGAGCAAGGCAACCATCTACACAACAACATCAGTATTTAGTCTGTTCTGTTGCATACTCAGACTCAAACTCCTGGCATTCTTAAGTAGTGACTGAACAGCAAACTGTGATGGGAAAAAAGCCCACAAAACCCATCCCCATTATTGGCTTCTGCAATAGGTGTCACATCGGTGATGGGTGAACAGGCTTTGTTGTGACTAAAACTTGAAAAAACTTAAAACCATAAACTTTGCTGTTTGATATACCTTACACCATCATACTGTATACATGTACCTGGTACATATATATGGTATATACCTACACATGTAGCATACACACTCATTATACCCTTATACCTTCATTTTATTTCTGTGGTTTGATGTGAAGCCCTTCACATTCCAGTTCCCAATATATCTTTAGCTCTACCAAGATGAAAGATATATTCAACACTTTGAAGTACTACAAAAGTGATAGATCTATATATTTGAGGTACATGAGTTGATAATGGAAAGTGTCTTAAAATGTAACTTCTGTGTTACTTGGATAGTAGAAGTTTTTTGTAATATTACTAGTGTCTCTAAAATAGTATTACTTGCTTTTTCTTTTTTTTAAACAATTTTTTAAGCTCGTGTATGATAATTGTTTACTTCAGTCTTATGGATGCCATTTAGGTAATTTACATCTGGCTGTGCTTTAACAGGAAACACTGTTCCATCCCAGCTACTGAGAGAGAGACTTGCTGAGTTGGAAACTGAAATAGAGAGATTCCGAGCTGAGAACTCAACTCTGACTAAACTCCGGGAAGAAAGAGAGCATGCCCTGGCAAGCATCAGGTAATTTTTAGTTGCAATGTTTTGGTGCATTCACTTACACAGTGTGTTGCAGACTCTCCCAATGGCCAGTTACCAAAAGCACAGGTAAACAATTAATGTGCTTCAGTTACAGTGGAGATAGGTCAAGAAATGAGTTGTTCTATGTGTATGTTAAACTGTAATTATTACACACAAATTATAGTATTGAGAACTCCTGCTCGGTTAATATGATTACACTTAAAGGCTATACTTCGGAGAATGCTTATACTTTTGTTCTGAGGGATAACACAGTCCTAAATTGGTCTTGCAAAACTGGTCTTCATGCTAACATGATTAATGTTTTGCTTTGGATTGGATATTTGTGTTTACAAACTTAGAATCTTTTAATTTGAACTGGGGCATTTGTAAGTGGCATATAGAACAGAATAATTACCTCTGATGACTTAAATGTGGCACACCTGTTCCTTCCACAGCCACTTTTGTTTTGTTTGAGAACAGCATTGTGTCTTTGGCTAATGTTTAATTTTTGGCCTCCTATTAGCAGGTTCTTTTCTTCAGTACTTTTGAGGGCATGGTATTCTAATGTTTTGAAGACTGTTGCAAGATTTTTGCTAAAGTTTTTGTAAATTCAGGATAATGTTTGTGACTAGATGGTATAAAAATACAAACTGTTGCACTTGAAACACTAACTGTGTGACAATTCTTATTCCTTAAGTAATACCATTTATAGGTAAGTCTTCCTGGGGGTAATAGATGCTGAATTACAGTCTGTAACCACAAAGTATTGAGTCCTCATTTTCTTCCTTAAAATCCAGATATGAAGGAGATTTGGGCTAAAACAACGACTTTGTTTCATAATTATAGGAAAGAAATTGCAGACTTTGAACAGAAGAAAGCCCAAGAACTGGCTGAAATAGAAGATTATAAAAAAAAGGAAATTAAAAAACTGCAAAAGGAGCGTAAAGTTTTTGAAAAATACACCACAGAAGCTAGAGCAATTCCAGATAAAAGAGAACGTGATGAAATTCAGGTATAAGAATAATTTTTCTAGTCCACACAGGAACATGT
Organism: Lichenostomus cassidix; assembly: GCF_008360975.1. Taxonomy (NCBI): domain Eukaryota; kingdom Metazoa; phylum Chordata; class Aves; order Passeriformes; family Meliphagidae; genus Lichenostomus; species Lichenostomus cassidix. The sequence continues at coordinate 71,767,898 of NC_139479.1, forward strand.
AAGTTCACTTAAAGGCACTCAGGAATTAAATTTTAACTTAGTTGAAAGATTACAAATGATTTCAAGATGGGAACTGTTGGCAGACATGGGTTAGTGGTGATCTTGGCAGTGCTGGATTAACAGTTGGACTCCATGATCTTAAAGGTTTTTTCCAATCTAAATTATTCTAATTGAGGAAGGGAACTACAGTCTTCACAATGCTGTTTGACGGTTTTAAGGCAAAAACTCCTAACGAGAAAATATTTTGGTCACATTCTCATACTAAAGAGTGCTCGTGACTGTGGTAAGAATGATCTTCAACTTTGAAACAAAATTACCAAAGTTAAAATACTAAGTTGTAAGTTTTTATTCATGGTAGTGGATTAGAGTGCAAACTAGAACTCCACAGAGGTTTTATTCTCTCTACAACTCTTGTACAGTCTATGTAGTAATCTTCTACTATTTTCAAAGTTACATTTTATTGTCACTTGTAGGTCTTTAGGTATCAGAGATGTAAGGAACATGATCGGTTTGTTCCTTGTCAGGATGTATGGCATATGAGATGTATGAACAAGCCATATTAAACACCATACAGGGATTTCCCTCTTCCTTCCCTACAAATTTTCCTTACTTCAAAAAACTGAATTGACATTTGCTAAATTTTCTAGGCAGATTTATATGTGTTTTGTTTGATTGTGTCCTCCCTGTTTTCCTGTGCCAAGATTTTTGCAGGACCCTCCAAGGGTAGCATTAATGTCTGTCTCAAGTGTATTTGTACTGGCCAATCGATGAAGTGTGAAGCATGCCAAGAAAGCAAGAAAAACAGTGTTTGTGATTGGAATAGAGCTTATAAAGTTGGTATTTTAAAGTAAATAATCACTCTTTCAGGGAACAAAATTTTTCCTGCCTTTCACCCCCTGCACTATTAAGCTGATCTGACTTTTTTGCCTCTTATACCTTTTCTGCTTGTGCTTGTATTTCTATTAGAAACTAAAATATATTAAAATATCTTAAAAATGAAAACTCTTTATGAATGTGTTTTTCTAAGGCTTTGAAACAGCAGATTGCAGAGTTACAGGAAGATTTAAAACGAAAAGAGGCAAAATGGTCAACCACCCATCGGCGCCTGAAAGATCAAATAGAAGCTTTAGTAAATGAGAATTTGGAACTAAAAGAGGAAATCAGAATTATGGAGAAGTTTCGTCTAGAAGCCTGGAAGAAAGTAGAAGCTGCTGGAAGCAAGAAGAAGATAGAAAATTCTGGGATGACTCTAAAAAGAGCAGAATCTGTGAGTTATTAATCTTGGTGTTTTAAATACATTTGTGTGAACACTTGTGAGTTTTGTGTCATATACTTGGACTCTAATAGCTACAACTTGCTGTTTACTTTTAATTTACTAATGTGGGGACTACACTTGTGGTGACAGACACAGAATTTTGTTAATGTCACATTCTCTCCAGATGTGCAGCATCCCTTTTGTTGAGGAACTCCTATTGGAAATAAAAAATGACACAATTGTAAAAGGAAATTCACTGATGGGGTCTAACCTGTGAACCTCTGCCCCTTGAGGATCAACCAGGCGAACCAGGCAGTTCACAACTGTGTAAAGCAGTTATATTAAGTTTTGAAACTATAACTATTATTCTGGATAACTTGCACAAAATTAATATTCTGGAGTTGTTGATAGTGAGGGAGAAGATAGACGAAGAGCTCCAAAGTGCAGCTTAGGGTAAATTGCATGAGCCCTTCTGCTGACCAAGTCTCCAAACTGTATAGTTTGTGAAGAAAGCTTCCAGTAAATTTCATGTCATATGGTCTATACATTTTGTTGATGCTGTATGAACAGTTATGATTACATGTAACACAAACCACAAATCCTTCCTTTTAGTGTCTACCAAACAGAGGCCCGAAAAGTCGAACTGCATCTCCGCTTCTTCCAGTACAGAACTGCAGCAAGATAAATGGCAAAAGTTATTCACAGGCAAAAGGTAACATATTTGTCTAGTCAGAGAATTCTGTTAAGTATTTAAAATAAAACACTTAACAATTGTAACACTTAAACCAGACTTTTAACTTCTCTGTCCAATCTAATTATTTCACGTATCTCAGCAGGAAAACTTTCTAGAACACCTGTATCAGGATCTGCTAGTAACAGAAACAACTCTGAGATGACGACAGCACTGGAAGATTCTTCTGAGAGTTTTATGGTAGTAAGTCCTGTGTCTTGATTCGATTTTCAAAGGCGGGGGGAGAAAAAAGCCTACAATAGAAAAGTTAATGAGTAGCTGGAGGGTGACTGATGATGCTGTTGACTCATGTTCTTATGTTCTTCAGCTTTTAATGTCATAGCAGGAAATGGCTATGTGCCTGTCAATGAGGAGTGTTTCACCTTTGGCTAGTAGTTGCATTATTCTGTAGCTCAGGAGAAAAAAAGTAATAATCTCCTGCTCTTTTGAATTTTGCAGAATGTTTTATCTTTTGAGAGGGTTAAAAAAAGATGGATGTTCATATGCTCCATGTAGGGCAACTGTGCAAGGATCTTGCACAGTTGTGGATATCTTACAGAAATTGAGCACCATGCTGCAACACACCACTGAATCCCACTTTAGTCCTGACTACAGCTGACCACAGACAACCAATGGTTGCTCAGTCTCCATCTCTTGTACCACTTGTACTTAGAGTTGCTTAAACTCCAGACTCTGTTTATGCCTCCCCTTACTCGTCTTCCTTCTGTGATGCTCCTTGTTGCCTAAAATACTTGTCAGTCTACAGAGGAAGTGTGTAAAGACAAATCTCAGCTTGAGTTTGTGCTTATCATCTCAGGACACCTCTCCTGAAGCTCATGTGTCACTACCATCTGCTCCTGCATATACAGGCAGTGAAGAGATACAGAGAGAAACTGCTTACCCTGATGGAAAGGTAAAATGAGAGCTTTGCACTTGGAAATTCTGGAAGACAGCTGTTGTGAAAGATGAATGAGAATGTGAGGGCTCAGTACTGACCTCTCTCATGTTTTCATTAGGTTGAAAAGGTTTTGAAAAATGGCTGTCAGCTCATATTTTTCCCAAACGGAACATGGAAAAAAGTAGGGTCTGACGGGAAGACTGTAACTATAACCTTCTTCAATGGGGATGTGAAGCAGATTATGCCTGATCAAACAGTGGTATGTATCCTACACCTGCATTTTTCAAGAAATATGTATCTGCACATGTACATTCATTTAAAACTTCTCACATTAAATCTGAACTGTTACCTGCAGATTTATTACTATGCTGATGCTAAGACTACTCACACTACATACTCTGATGGCTTAGAGGTCTTGCAGTTTTCAAATGGACAAATAGGTAATGAAATCATCCAACCCAACCAGACTTATTACCCATAAATATGTATTTATGTAATAAGAATATTGTCTCACAATACCTTTCAGAGAAGCATTATCCTGATGGCAAGAAGGAAATAACCTTCCCTGATCAAACAATTAAGAATTTATTTATGGATGGCCAAGAAGAAAGTATCTTTCCTGATGGCACCATTGTTCGTGTGCAGCGGTGAGCTTTTCCTTCTCAGGTCCCCTGGCCTGGGGAGGGGATGGGAACAGCTGAGGCTCACAGACAGGAGCACTGGATCATGACAGATGTGTTTCTACAGCTCCTGAAAGTTCACATTTCAATACTCTACTGTGAACATGCATGTACTGCTTGCTTGAGTTTGGGTTGCTTGGTTGTTTTTTTTTTTTTGGTAGCATGAAAGAGGCACAAAGACTGAATGCCTGTGTATATTGTCTCATACCCTAACCTGACTTTTCTGATTTGGAGGTAGTTCTAGTAAACTTATGAGACCCTGGCTGGTGAGGGAAGCAGGTGTGACAGACAGTTGATAAGTGATAGTGCTCAAAATACCAAGTTTTAAACTTTCCTTGGACTCTAGCAGCAATGGAGTTAATGCAGATAAAGTGAAGTGGAGGCTCTCAAGTATAAAGAAGTCATGTCATTTTGCAGAAACAGGATTTTGATTATGAACCAGCTGAGATATTTAAGAGTTAGATTTTTTCACAAATACTGTATTTTTGAAAGGTCTTCCTTCATTTAGGCTTACATATTTGATGTTTGTTCTGAGACTAATCTTACACCAATGCATAATCCTTACTTGGTTTTTTTTTTCTCCCTTAATGCAGAGATGGAAGCAAAACTATAGAGTTCAACAATGGCCAGAGAGAACTCCACACAGCCCAGTTCAAGAGACGGGAGTATCCAGATGGGACTGTCAAGACTGTGTACACAAATGGACAGCAGGAAACAAAGTATGTCTCTGGGAGAGTCAGAGTGAAGGACAAGGATGGCAATATCATCATGGACACAAAGGTGTAGACCATGTCAAAACTGCTGAAGTGCTAGCACATCAGCAAAAATAATGTACATTATTTCTGTAAACAAGTGAAAACCCTTTAAGCTTGTTGTGTATATATTATTTATAGTTTTCTCTAAATAAATTTATTTTTCAGTGGGTGCTACTACAGAGCTTTTGCTAGTTCTTTTTTCCCACTTCTACTTTTAAGAAACAGTTGATTGACTCAGTACTTAGTCATGTGGGGTTAAAAGGGTGTTTTTTAAATCAGCTGTCAGTGAAAACTCAAACAGCTGTAGACTACACCTTATTTTAGACATCAGTTTACATACTGCTTGACTTTAAAGACTAAAGGAATGGCAGCCTTGGGCTATTTTTCCTTCATTGTCTTTTCTTCATCTCAGAGTTAGGAGGCACCAGCATTAGACTGCAGTGTCTGTGAGTGGGGGACAGGTTCATTCTCCAAGCTACTCAGAAACAGAAGAAGATTAACAAAGGTCATCTCATCCAATTCTCCCACCTAAAAGGCATTTTTAAGCTGATTTGTCTTAAAATTCTGCAGTACCTACTATCAAAAGGTTGCTGCTGGGCTGGCTGCTCTAACTCTCCGTTCTCATGGATGCTGAAAAATTTGTTTCGTTCTCTCACACAGTAGAAGAGTGTCACTTTCTTCTTGTCTCCTCTGCCCTCTCCCCTTTATCTCCTCAGTGAAGGCAAGCTTTGTTCTTACTCTGTCTATGCCTTTTTTAAGTCACAGGGTGGCAATGAGAGCTGTGCTCACTCACAAGCAGAAGTTGCTTGGTTGGGTGGATAAACAGGTTTGAGCAGGATTGCCTTTTGGGCAATCTCAAACAGCAGCTCTTACATAATTCAGGGCTAAGTCCCTTTCAAGGTGGGTGATAAACAGTGGGGTTTTTGTTTTTTTTTAAATGAAAATATTTTGAAAATGAGCACAGGAGAGCTTTCTAGGGTATTTGCACCTACAACATGTAAAGGATTTAGCACAATAAAGAGACACCCAAAGAAACCTCACACACTACAACAGTAAAGGAAAACAAGCTTTCAGGTGCATGCTGACCAAACTGTTTATTCCCAAACCATGATGTGAAAGAGGTGTAACACCTACAAGTGAAAACACAAACCAGCAACAATGCAAAAAACTGTGTTTTAGAACAAAGATAGTAATGCAAAGAACTGTGGTTCAGAACAAAGTCAGTAATGCATCCCCAGCTGTTGGCTCCCTATCTGGTGCTGGGTGGAGACGTCTGTCACGAAATAAATCTGAAACAAAGCGAGAGTCATGTCACAATAATAAAACTATCATCTTCCCTCCAAGTCTTCTAACAAGATACTAGAAGAAGTCCCAACATCAGCTTTTGGTCTAATTCTTTACCACTATGCATTAGTCCCATCTACTCTTTTGAGAAGGATATCATAGAACAGTACTTAAAGCTCCAAGGTCAAAAGAGATTGAGATGGATATTTAGTTTCACTATTTCAAGATTATCAAGTGTTAGGAACATCATCTGTTACATCTATTAGAGTGATTATTAAATGGGAAGGAAAAATGTGACATAACAGGGTTGGCCAAGAAATCTGAAAATCCAAGTCTCTGGTATTCTGCATGGATAACACAAATTATAAAGCTCTTCATTAAAAATACTCCATGTTTCACTAGACTCGTGGACATCAATATGTTATCATGGATGTTTGCCTGAGAAACCACTGAGAACCACCAGCACCTGACACAGATTAAAAGCAGAAGATAGAATATTTATTTTGATTATCTGGGCAGAGTACACTGCCACACACCTGCAAGTTGCCTTCTTCAGTTACCGACAGAAGCGCTTTATACTCCATCACCTTAGGGCTCTTTGTTTCAGTAGCTGTAAGTTCTCAAAACTTTTGAGAAAAATGTAATGTATGTAAAAAAATTTTTAACAGCTTTTTGTTTTATATTAAATACTTCACTAATAGGATGGAAGTGTGGACAGAAGGGATTTTTTTGAAATAAATTCTAGTTGTCTACATTACTGGCAGTTTATACATTGCTTAAAACTTCTGAACGTATCCCTCCCCAGTGGTATGAATTTGAAGTTCTAGGTCATTGTACTTACATGTCACTCATCCAACTCTGCAAGTCCCATTTCTAACAGCTTCATATGAACCAGATTTTTGTCATCGCCATACAAAGAAACGGTGACCTCTGGTGAAACACTCTGCAAGTTGACAGTTTTGACAGTTAAAGATTTAAATCAAGCTAACTGATACTGAAAATTATTTTACTGGCTGCACTCACTGTCTAAATGGAACTGTGAATATACAAAGAATACCTTCAGTTTTTAAGTAAAGAAAACCAGTTTCAAAATAACAGGAAGCCTCAGAAACTTTGTGATCAGAGGATTAAGAAGAACACCACACCATTTTCTCTTAGCATTCCTTCATGGCAAATAGTTTTCAATTTTAAACTATGAGGGTTCACAGTAAGACAAATACATAGAAATTAGAGTGCTAGTAAGAATTTTAGGCTCAGCAAGAACCAGGAGAAAAAACCCAAAAGCACATTTCTTACAAGTACGGAAGCAGAGAGATGCTTTCCTTCAACACAGTCCACCATGGTCCACAATGCTTTCAGGCTCCACTCTGGGGCATATGGAATTCTTTCCACGTTTCTGTCATCTGAAGCAGGTTTAAATCCAGCCAACAGAACTCGTACTGCTTGAACTGGATACTTCAGCAGATGACTAGGTATGTGACGCAATCTGAAAGAGAAATGAGAAATGTTTGCCCATAGCAATCCACCTGCCAAGCTCACGTGCCAGCAAGGACATCAGGATGGCTGAACGGCTCATGCAGGACATTTATGGTGTGGGAACTGGGACTGGACTCCCTGCTCTATGGAACTTGCCAACATCAGACCCAACAATTCCTCAGGCAGGGCTAGGCCCTCTGAAGGACTCAGCACAGGAATTATCAAAAAGCAGCCCAGCATCAGAAACCCCTCCCCACTATCGTGACTGGGGAAGAATCTCAAGTGCCTAACATAGACTGGAGCACATGAATCCAAGTGTAAATCATCTCAATGCAGCTCCACAAACCTTTGTGGTCCAAAGTACTTCATGCCTGAATGTGCTCTAGACATACTACTGGAAAGAGGCACCTGGGGTTTATATTATCATCTCCCCATTCTTCTATCCTTCTATCCCAGAAGCAAGAGAATGGGGAAGCAGAGCAGGAAATGCAAGCCTGAAATAAAAGACACTATCTCCCAAGACCCTAACAGACTGTGAAGAACAAAATCTGTTCAAATCCTCATTTTTGCATTATCTTCAGCAAGGAAGTGTAGATTCCACAATAAGCTTGGGAGCAAGTCATTGTGATTAAGCAGTACATACATGTGTGTGTACATATATCTATGTACTGTATATATAGGTTCTATATATGCACTGTAGTACTAGGTACTATCCATAAATATCTGTGTACCTGAGTTGTGTACATATGAGAAATTCGGACAATTAGAGAACCTTAAAAGCCTCAGATGTTTGAGACACTCAGCTGACATCTGTGTCAGTACAGAACCAGTTGTTACAGTGTCTCAGCACCACACAGATCAGGAGTTTGAACTTCCATTTTCCACACAGAGCACGGTGTGTCCCACTCAGACAGTCCCTCATCTCTTAGTTTATTCCTCAGCTGTCTTCTGTGCAGACTGCAGTCACACAGGATTGGGATTTGTTTGCACACCTGGAGAGCTCAGTCCTTGTTTTGAGTAAAGTTCTCAGGTGCAGAAACAGATTAACCTGAGCCTACTTACTGGAGATAATGGAGAAATCTGATATTATAATAATGGGCTTCTCAGAACAACCTGAAACAGAAGCAGGTGCACAACCCCATACCCTGCAGACAGAAATTATTAAACTGGCCAATCCACTTTCTCTCTAATTGAAATCCTAAGGTAAAATATGATAATACACAGTTATATGTAAATAAATAATAATAAATGTAAAAATACATGCAGGTATTTTTAAGTACATATTTTATGATCTAAGACATTTTACATGCATTTTTTTCTTATTTACCTGCTTGTTGGGGCAACTAAATAAGTACCATAGTCAACAAACTGAACTAGAATCTGAACAGGGACAAGCTCTGTAACAGAGAGGACCTTTGCTCTATACCATAAACCATCCACATACTCTGCAAGGCAAGGCAGTTCTGTAAAAGAAAGAAAAAAGAAAACACTGTTACACCCCAGAATACTCAATGCAGTAAAAACTGAATTTGAAAATCCACTTTACTTTGTTTCCCCCTCCTTAGCAGAGTCATGCTACAATATTGTTCCATGCATCCTCCTATTCTCTCTGAACTCCAATCCAACCACTAGTATGCAATTTAAGTAAAGTTTCCCTACATCACACAGCAATGATGAGAAGTAACAGCAGATTGTTTGGTAAAAAGATAGTGAACCAAAACAGTTTAATGTTAAAACTCTTCAACTTTATCCATTTAGTAAACAGTTAGTAAAGAGACTGATCCCTAAGAGAACTGACACAAGTCTGGAGGACAGGAGGCAGATGCTGCCTAAAACCTCACCCAGAATTTTATTAGTAGGCAGAATCAAGTACGAACGAAAACTGTTTTCTTCACTAAGTTTTATACAACCATACTTTGTGTTAGTTTATGCCCAACAGCTGAGGACATTAAAATGGTGCTCTTTAGGGCTCACTCACACAAATTCTAAACCTTTATAATATGATTTTCTGTGCATAAAACTTTTGTTTTTTGAATACTTAGCAAGATTTTCAGTTACAGCTTCAGTGAGAGGTGCCTTTAGGGAAAAACTTTATTACTGCCAAATGCAATCTGAAGTCAGTTCATAACTCTAACAGACATCAGGAGTCTGAGTTTTGTCCATCGTTTTCCAGGGGAGCAGAATGACACAAAAGCCCCAATTTAATGAAGAATAAAACCACATTACAGTGTATCATGTAATTATAGTATGTTGTTACTTCTTACTCTTCAAAACTTTTATTTAAAGATACATAGAAATAGAAATAATAGTCTTCTTCAAAAGGAAATTCAGGCTGTCAGAATATGTACATATACAACAGGGAAAACAAACACACAATGTACCTTTTCTGAAGTTTGTTAGATGAGGAAGAGTCTTTACAATTTTATTGCACCACTTCAGGGCTTTATCAAGGCTCTCTGAGTCATGGCTGGCAGCTCTCTCTGTGTCACATGGCTTTGTAAGGTTCCCAGAAGAATCAGGACAAATATAAACCTATTTAAAGAAAAGGCTCTGATGTTACTATTTTTGCAGTTAATTTAGAAACTAGGAATTCCAGCTGTGATCAACCATTATTAAAAGATTACTTGATCCCATCTTTGAAAGGTTCAGCACCTCCTTGCTCCCCTTTCTTCTCTATTTCATCATTCAACATTCAAAGTCCACATGGGAATCTTTTATTTCATGAATGCACATTACATTCTGCCTTTTGCCTGGGCAACTACCAGAACTCCAGGAAGTTCTGTGGGCTTATATAGAATTCACTCTCGTTCTGCCACATTAAAATCCAATGACCTATTTTCTTATTTAAAAAGCCCAGTACCAGACTGTTGTATTGTAATTCTTTAAAATCAGTTTTTCTAGAGAAATGCTTAGTGTTTCACTGCCCCATCTATGAGGTTATCTTAACTAAGAACTCATTCCAAGAGCTGCCCTGCACAACCACCTGCACCAATAGCTCAGGACCACTTTGCAACCTCTAATGCTCTACAATTGTCAGCTGTGATTTCATTTTTGTCAGCTTGATGGGACTGCAGCATATGAGATGTTGACAAGACATACCTCCTTAGGGGACACCAAGTGGGTAACTGTGACAGGAAAGGTTTCTCCCGGAACAGGCAGTGGTTGCAGCAGGTATGAACGCGAAAGGTCTCCTTCAAATACCCCCTAGACCAAGACAGACTTCAGATGAGCATCATACTGAATAACAAAATAGAAACTAACTTTGGTATGACTTCTGGTTCAAAGGAGTTAGATAAGAATGTGCATAATAACAATAAACAGTGTGTCCTTGATGAAAAAACCAGACACTGCAAAGTACAGATACAGATGATCTCAGCAACACAGCAATCTCCAGTGTATCTGCTTGTAGAACCATGTATTTTACAGTTTGAATTCTACATGCCACTACTGCATTTGGCTCACCACAAAATAAACCCTGGCACATTAAATCATACTTTTATAAGGACATGTAGCACACAGCTCAGAGGTCATGCAGAGAGCTCCTATTATCTTTGTTACTTAAAGGAAGATGCATAACAAAATGCATGATTTCTCTGAAAGACATTTTTACACATTTACTTGATAAACACTTTTCATTATGCCCCAAGCAAAGTGAAAAGTAAAAACAACATGTAGAACTGGAAAATGAAACAAATTATGACCTTTTCTTCCCCCTGCAGGATCTGACAGAGGATGCAGTACAAAGTAATCATGTTCGTCAGACTTAACTAGGAAAAAGGAATTTTTTCCATTTGAAGTATGTACTCCTACAAGTAAAAGAAGGATGTCTACACCAAATCATAGATACTTATAATGAATGCCAGGTTTCTGCAAAACTATCAGCAGCACTCTGAGTCAGGAGTCACCTGACTGCACCTGGACAGGCACACCTGGGATGAGAGTCACTGCTGTGAAGTTCAGCACACTTGGAGGCTCCCGTGTGTTCTCCAACATCCTACTGCCTACCAGGATTTTTCCTGGCTAATGCCCAAGCTAGGAGTATCATACAGTGACAAAGACCAGCTCCTAAACTCATCAGTGCAGCTCAAGAGAAGTGCATCTTAAAGGCAGTGACACACTGCAGCAACAGGTACAGTGAGCTCTGCATAAGCCACTGTTAGCAGCTGCAAGGCTCACAAAACAGAATAAAGTCCTTATCAGCTTAACTTACCCCAATCACAGATCTGAAGCTGTGACAAAGTTACAAAACTGTAGAATAAAACAAATCAAAATGGTTACACCTCACGTAAAAATAATGCACTTTAGCTGACCTGTGAGGATGGCTGCTTAGTCTCTACAGCTAAAACCAGAGCTGATTATATCTGAACATGTTCAGAGCTGCTTGCTTCCCACTTCCGCTTTTCCTGAGGTTCTTCTCCTGGAACCAGCTAGAGTTCCGGATGCTTTGCTTCTTTTCTGGTCTACAACTGAACACTTCTGATGTCCATTTTCTTACACATTGTTCTGAGTCACTTATTCCTGGAACGGATCTGCTCAATGGTATTATTCCTTGAGGAAAGTATTTCAGGCTTTCTGAATGCTTCTTGCTTGCAACCTTCTTACACAGCTTTAATTTTGTTTTCCAAATTTAATTTTTGTGTTAAAAGCACAAATCTCATTTCGAGATCCATATTTAGTTTGCTGAAAGCTGTGTGTCACGCGCTGACTTTATGAAAGTGCAACAAGAGACTGATTGACAATTAGGTTTTCAATGGTTACTCAGTTCTAATATACACTGAGAGATTTTTCTAACTGCATCATAAGCCCACTGGCAGACAACTTAAGCCTTACACCAGCAGTGACAGAAGCAGACTCTGTACTGGAAAATGATTTTCTGAAGCAAAGTTGTACATTGGAAAGAAGTACACTGCCTGGCTCACAGAGAATTAAGAGAAAAAGGCAGTAATGAAGTCTTAGCAACTGAAATATACATGATCCTCAGATTTCAAGGAACAAAATTAAATCAAATATAGAGAAATTACTTATGTAGGTTTTTTTTTTAATCTTAAGATGATGAAGTTAGGTGGAAACTTTAATCCTCCCCTACAGAACATCAGATAAGTGTTCCAGATTCTTGGAATAATGAACCTGGGTAACTCTCCTAAAAATCACTAGGTTTATGTTGAAATATTTAATTTATTCCATCCTTGGATACATTTCTGTGAATAACTAATCTCTTCAAGTGATAAAATATTACTCTATTCCTACTGTTTTAGAGGAACATAAAACTAACTGGACTTTGAACAGAAATGCAAAAACCTCTTTTCATTATGGAGTCCATGAACAAACTCTTGGCAATTTGCTATTCCACGGGGTCTTAGCACATTGTAGCTCCCTGTGTAGTGCTGCAGATCTGTGTGCTCAATCCTACTGCTGCTTACAGCACAAAACTGTACAGAAATGTAAAAGAAAGGAACAAATCCTCAGAGGTCACAAAGAGCAAATGAAGAATCTTTTCAACGTTAGAACAGCAACAGCAAAAGGGACAAACACACACAGACACATCTCACCAGCTTTTCTATGTCCTGGCAATCTTCAACAACACAGTATTTCTGGTATGCCATGAAGGATGAGAGTGACATCCCCCCAAAATACAGGCTGATGGACAACTTGCCCCATGGGTTATCTGGTATTTCCTATTTACACAGAAAAAAAATCAGGATTGTAATAGTAACACTGGGACTGAAGTTTTAGAAATAGTGACCAAGAAATTCAAATCTCTCATGCTGATATGCGCCACACTCAAAAACATAAGACCAGCATGCCCAGTACCATCAGTTATAACACAAATAGAAATATCACTCTCTGGAATGGCAGCACCAATTGCTCATTCTAACACCGAAATATTATCCCATGTTTGCTCACTCAAACCATTCTCTTTTATAATTTATCACTGAACTGTCTGAAACACCTTGTTTTCATACAATACAGATGATGTATTTCCCTATAACTTTAATAAATGAATTTGAGCACATCTAAGTTATGTCAGAATTTTATCACTTAGAATTTAGAACAATTTATGCTGTTGATAGGTAAGTTACTTGTCAGAATGACAACTCAATATGAACAGGATGAAAAAACAGCATGAACTCTAAGGGACATATTTAAGGCCTGAAAACTGTAACAAAGGTACAGTCACAGGACAAGTCAGTAGTTGTGGTTTTTGTTTCATCTAATAAATACATTCACTGCTATATGCCTTCATGTACCATTTTTAATGCTACTTAAAGAGGAAAAAAAAAAGTTAGCTTCATTCCATATCTATGAATAAATAAAGCTACCTCAACATGAATTTCAACCTCTTCATTTTTGAGAAGTTCTTGAAGGTAATCTACTGCATCCTGCTGCCAAAAACTTCCAATCTATTTTGAGAAAAGCAAAAAATCCACACATTAATATGCCAACAAGTAATATTCTTCCTATTCTTAGGGTAGATGGAAATCCATGACTATCATTAAAAATACACTTATTTTGTTGGTATTTAAATGGTTGTAGACAAACTATCTGCTATTTGCATTAAAACTTACATGACAATGCAACCCACAATTTTAAGGTCCTGAAATGGCTTGGAAAGAGATGCTGCTTACCAAATCTAACAGGTACTATGTACATAATAGCATGTGCACAAGATTATCTGAAGCATAATCCAAAGAATTACAGAATCTAAGATAACACACAACAAAATACCTTAAACACTTTTATTCTCTACTGTATCTGTTTGCTTTCCAACCTGTAGGCTTACAAGCCTGTCTTTCACAGAATCATAGAATAGTTTGTGTTAGAAAGGACCTTAAAGACAAAGTTTCAACCCTCCTGCTGTGGGCAGGGACACCTTCCACCAGACCAGGTTGCTCCAAGCCCCCTCTAACCTGGCCCTGAGCACTTAAGGGATGGGGCATCCAGAACATCCCTGGGCAGCCTGTTCCCATCTCTCACCACCCTTGTAGTAAGTGTTTTCTTCCCAGTATCAAATCTAAACCTGCCCTCTGTCAGTTTGAAGGTATTTCTCCTTGTCCTGTAACTCCATGACCTTGTATGGAGCTCCTTCCCAGCTCTCTTGCAGGTCCCCTTTAGGTACTGGAAGGTGCTGCAAGATCTCCCTGGAGCCTTTCCTTCTCCAGGATGAGCAGCCCCAACTCTCTCAGCCTGTCTTCACAAGAGAGGTGCTCCAGCCCTCTGATCTTCATTGCCCTCATCTGGACTTGCTGCTCTTGAGATGCTCTCCTGCTGCCCTATGATCACTTTCCAGGCTTGGCACACCTATTGACCAAAGATGCTCTTCCTCTTCTCTGACAGATAAACCCCACAGGACCCCAAAGAGGCTCCTCAAAGCGACTGCCATTGTCCAAGTAGCCAAACCAGTGGGTGTGGCAGCAGTCCTGTAACAATTTAACTCACCAGACACAATAGCTCTTTTAAACCCCTTCCCTTTAACAGGCAGGACTGATGAAAAAACTACCAGCAGTCCACAGACCCTTACCAACACTCGGGATCTGCAAGCCCTGCACATACAGCCAGGAAGTCTGAGGAGTGTATCACTGGTGCCAACAGGAGTGGGTTACAGTGAGTGGACTGTACAATGCCTGGCACTCTCTCAGCAATGTCCATGATAAAAACAGGCAGTAAGCATCACTCCTCTCTAGGGAGTGTCAGATCAGCACATGGGTTCTTCTGAACCTCTCAGAAGAGTGCACCCACTGCTATCACCCGCTGTCTTTTGTTAGCTGCACTGGGAGCAGACAGTGCTGCCTTCCTCAGCCTCTCTCCTGATGTAACAGCTCTGCCTGTCCTCATCAGCCTGAAGAGTGACAAAGCAGTTCTGCAAGTGCACCTCAAGCTTTGGGGGGAAATCTTGTCTTCTTGCAGGTCCTTGCCATTGCAAACTTCTATTCTGCTGCATTATTGCCCCTCCTCCCTTCTGCATGTATTGCTGGGAGTGTCTGGCTGTTTGGCTGTGGGCCTGCTGCAGATTGCACTTGGAATCAGCTACCCAACTCCTTCTCAGCCATCCTGATATGATATGCAGCCCTCACCACCTGCTGCAGCAGGTTCCCTACCTGGGCATGTCTGCTGCCTGTCCCTGCCCCACATATTGCAGACACCCCTGTGCCCCACTGCTGGAGCTGCAGCCATCCTTAATCTGTCAGTTCAACTGCTTCCAGCAATAAAAGCAAGCTGGTTATTTCACTAATTTACTTTTACTAATGTACCATTCAAAGTAAGCAAGGTGTGATGGTATGTGAAGATGTTATTTACATACCAATTACTTACTGACAAAACCCCCTAGAACAGTAACTTGTATTAGTTTAGATTGTTTTCTACACAGCCAAGCTCAGAATGTTAGAAACAGTTTTGCAGGACTTGAAGATTTCAAAATTTCTGGCCCTTCTGCATTAAGAAACTCAAGCCTTATTTTAGTTGCTGCTATTGCAAAACAAATCAGCATTTCAGAGTATCCCCCTACCACCCCTGCAGTGCCCTGTCTGACAAAGGTTTAACTCCACTGACAGCTGCTTTTGAAGCATGGTCCCTTCACAAAGCACATCTGTTGGGTCTTGGTAAGGACCTGCTGAAACAATCCTCATCAGCTCTTCTCTGAACCCTTGGCAAGAGAAGATGCCAGCAACTACTCTCAACCTTTCCCTAAGCAGTGTATTGATTTGAGTAATTACTTACTAACACACAAATGTGTCATTACTCACCGGCAGTGTCTTGTAGAGCTGACATGGGATGCAAAAGGGAGGAATGCCAGTGTAAAATGTAGTTGGATACAGATGACACTGAGGAATGCTCTCTATGTAACCACGATCTATGTACTGAACCTATAGGAAATGCAAAGCTTTCCTGAAATAATTCCTGGTTTCTACGTTAAATTTAGTAAGAGAATGCGTTCATTTACAGCATTACTTCTATGGAGGAAAAAAATAATGGTTTGATAAGTAGGTGATGTGACAAAGTGGAAAAAAAAAAAAAAGGATTAAAAAAGTGGCATGGCAGATTAGAAATTCAGTTTTTAAACTTCTCTTGCAAGAATTCCCACCTTTTGTGGAATAACCAGCATCAGTTTAAAATTGAGAGCAAAGAAATTTGTGAACTAGGATAGTGTCAGCTTTTGCAAATTGCTTTCAAAAATCATGAGCAGATTTAAGAACTTAGGTAAGATTAACTGCTAATAAGAAAAAGCTCTATACCTGTGCAGCAGAAAGAATTCAAAACAGACAGCCACTACTTTCTGGGTGGGGATAGGGCAAGGGAGGATACTAAACCTAACTGTTTTCAAAATATTCTACATATGGTAAGAACAGTAAAATAAAAACTAAAAGGGATTACTTACAGGTGATCAAGAACAGCTTTTTACTTAAGAAAATTTATCATTACTAGGAAAGCTACAGGAAAAATTGCAACACCTGAAATAGGTAGGCAGATTTGATCTTTAAAATAAATGTAAAAATGGGGACAGTAATCAACACTTTTAAGCACAATGAGCATCTGCATAGAAAGGTCAGCTGAATGAAAAAATATGAAGTCCATTATTTATTTTAGAGGACTGGATTATTTGCCTTTTTTTTTAAACACACATTTGCACATATACATAAATCCGCCCCACCCCATACCATCAAACTTACCTGGAGAGTACTACCACTGACTTCTATAATTTTAGCTCGATACCACACAGTATCTGATCCTCTTACAACACAAGCTTCTCCCTTTTTCCAGCAGTAGGGTATCAGAAGACCAAGGCCTTTGAAGGTATTTTGTATTTCAGCCATCAATTTGTTTAGTGCAGTTTCTTGGGGGAAGAAGGAAATAAAAGAATTAAAAATAGTCTCTGACATTCATGCAAAATATTTCAATCACTAAACCCCACCACTTTCAGATATAAAATGTTTTATGTTTATGTATAAATATAAAACACATGTGCTGCTCCAAAATGTATTTTCCAGCACTGATACAACATGTATGTTCAATATCTAGTATATGCAAGAAAGATATTACTTGAACACTAAATTGCATTTCCAATTCTGAAGCCATTAGTAATTTGGAATTCTAGTCTCAGAAGAACTTATGGAAGGGTCTATAAATTTGGCAACTGACACCTTGGCAGCACTAATATAAGATCCATACAAAGCATGAACAGGACAGTAACTCCCAGACAACTGTTCCAGTGGTAGAACACTGTGAAACACCACAGGACAGGTGTCCAGAAGAGCCTCCTCTGCTATGGGTACAGTCTACAGTAATAACTGCAGGAAGAATACACAGTCTTGTGCAAGTGGGGTTACTGTACTTTGAATTTCAAAGTTTTATGAATAAAAATTGTTACATAACCTAGTAGTTAAACGTACTTGCAGAGCAAAAAATATAAAATTAATGCTCTTATATGAAAATACTTCTCCAAAGCACAATATACTAACATGGAACTGAGGACTGATACTGCATCTGTCAGAAGAAAATGAACTTCTTTCCAACAGTACAAACAGCAAACTGTGAGATATAGAATGCATCACAATGCAAATAAAGAGCCTGAAGAAACTGGGTACAGAGCTTAAATTGAAGGGAAAAAAAACCAGTTCCAAGAATCTTTATGACTGTATCTTCACCACTTTGAAGTAAATGACTTCATTTACTTTATCAGTTAACTCTATAAAATAAAGCATTCACTGCTTTACCCATTACAGCCTAGAGAAGAAAGGCAAGTAACCTGCCCATCCAAGCACTTTGAGTTTTTTGATTTCTTCGGAGGGTGAAAGACAGGAAAGCTGATTTAAGGATGAAGAGATCCCCTGCCCCTCGCACCAAAGGACACGGCATCTCCCAACAGGAATCTTTCAGAACTGTGAACATCTATACTAGCACGCCTGTCAAAAACGTATTTTCTTCTATGCAAACTTACCAAATGATTTTGGTATTATATAAATAGTTCCATCGCCTCCAATACAACTCACTACAGCCTGGAAAATTTTTGCTTCAGGAACAAGGGGAGATTTATATACTTCACCCATTCCTGAATGAGGTAGTGATTTGTACGTTTTGAATGATTTTTGTTCACTCTCTGAAATAGTGATGTTTTCCTCTGGAACAGCCCTGTTTCTTGCACATGCAATTTTGGAATTACAACCATTCAGCTCTGTGTTCTCCTGCTCGAAATCCACTTCAAGATGTTTCTTGAAGACTAAGCAAGCACGATCAGTTTTACCAGTTCTAGAAGATTCAATCAAATACCAATATATTAACTGACAAAGAACCTGAAAAGTGCAGAACTATAAAATACAAGTAAGAAAACCAAACTCACAAAAATAGCAAAGACTTCTTAAAATACTGTCAAGCATCTTGTCTACAAGTAGAGAACCAAAATGAGCAATGGATACAATAAATAATGTTATACTCAAGTGAGTTCACTGAAGATAGAGTTTTGTTGGCACACATGCTGTAGAACACAATCCAAACTGTTAATTTACTTATTAGTTCATATTTGACCAAACAGTGTCATAGAGAATATAAAAGAAAAGTATCCAAACCTTCTGTTTCTAAGAGCCAAACCCTGTTCAATAAGGTATTCAGAAGTATCAGTAATTTTTCCTGTTTCATCTTTGCAAAGAATTTTCACAGGCAATGCACACGGCACATCACTTTCCTGGAAAAAATGAGAGAGCTGGACAACATACTACAAATATGCATTTCCTCTAAACTACAGGTGTATCTGTCATTTTATTGGTACTGACTGTCAGTCAGACATCCCTGAACAACTGATGCCCACATGAGAAGACAAATTTATTTAATCCATATGACAGTTCCCATCTTTTTACCAACTGTTCGACACATGACATTAAAAAAAAATTGGAGAATAAAAACTTGCTTTTTCCTTCAGCTTTTTAATAGAATCAACTGCCAAACACTTGATTTCCACAAGGAGGTTTAAATTCATGCATAAATAACTTCACTCATCACTGCTTTTATTGTCATACACACTGTAAAATACCACTGGCAGCTGCCAACAGACACTGAACAAATCAAATCCTTCTAATAATCCTGGTTTGTTTTTTAAACCATAGGAGAAATAAATTACTAATGATGATCATACAGCACTAGCTGAATTCTTTCAGTCTGAGGCTTGAAAATTAATATAGTATCTGCTGAAAACATTCTCATCAAGAACCTGAGCATCTTGGCTATCTGTCCATGAAGGCTGTCATCATCCAGTGATCCCAAAGATACAGCTACTGTTCTTCTGTAACTAAATATACCAAACACTAAATTCCCTCCACACTGGGTAACCAAACTGCTCTAATGTTCCACTGAGTAACAAAAGTAAAGCAGAAAGAAGAAAAAGCACATTTTTCCCTAGCACATACAGCTATCCAAGCAAATTCTACTCAGACCTTTTGAAAGGTAAAATATTCAGGAAAAAAACCCCATGAATTAACAGACAGCCTGACAAATTTTATAAATACTACTGGTTTTGATTACCAACCTGTATGATTATTTTCACGTGTGCTCCAGTTAGGTAATAGGATAAGCATTCACATACTGTTGCTGTCCACTGTGTGCTTCCACCTGTGGGTCTAACATAGAACAAATGATCATCTCTAGGACAAGAGAAGTTGGCATCTCCTGAGTGTAACCACCAGCTCTTCCCTCTACCGAGAATTTGTGAGTTTTTTTTTTAACTTCCTAAACTGTTACAGAAGGAGAAGACAACCTCTATTACAGCTAAGTGTAAAATGAAATCGTTATTCGTTTCTGGATCTCTAGGTCAGTAAAATTAAAAAATACAACCCCAAAACTTCAAAATGACGAGGATCGTGAGTTCTACAAGTTATGACACCTGTCATAACAGTCTACAAAAAAGACCTTCTGTACAGTTCCAGGAGATCCAATTCAGATCTAAAATTCTGAGCCAAGGAAAAAGAAACAGTTCAGTGAAAATAAATCTGTTCACTATTTTATAATTCATCCTGTAAGTATTTATTTCTACAGCAGTTTCTGCTTTACTACTACGCAGTACAACTCTTAGAAAAAACTTCAAACCTTTATAAAATAAATCACAGCCACCACCCCATTCATTTATTCAAAAAATAAACTACATCCAAATCTTACATTATCAGTGCTAACACACTAACAAAGATATGTCATTATTAGTTGCTAATGCTGCTACACAGTATAAGGGAAAAGTTACCTTATTTCTGTCAGTGAACATTCTATTGCTAACTTCCTAATGTTCTTCATGTTTTCCTCAAGTTTTCTTAGACAGCTAACCTCCACTGTTTTTTCAGCTCCAGAATCATAAAGCAGTACCTGTTACAGGTAAGGAACAATGAAACAAAAACCACCCCTCTCTTATTATTTGTAAGAATTACTTCAAAGCATCCCCAAGGAGGTTAAAAACATTTCAAACGTTACCACAATTCAGTAAATGCCTTTTGCACTGAAGTACTTCACACAACACAAGCAACTACCACAGTATAGCAAGGGGACAAACCATAAAAATGTGCTTAAAGGGGGTTAAATGACTTTACTGACTTCTTCGTAAATGAAATGCTGCAACAGCTCCCCTCTACCCCTTGCTTTTTATTCTGATGGGGCTAAATAGCTGTTTGAAGGCTTTTAGGATCAGAAAGCAGATCATGCAAACCTGAAGTACACAAAGTCCCATTTCTGCATCCTACTCAAAAGACCCCTGGGCATAACCTGATGATAGCAGAGAGCACCAGTGGTAATCCAGTTCTGGATTTTCTTTATGATCAAAAAGCCATTCTTTCTTTTGAGACATGTAAGTGTCTAGTCACAAAACGCTTTTTCTGGTGCTCATTTTCAAATTGGTGCAACAAAACACAGGTTTCAAGCAGTGCTATGTGAGGTTACTGTGGGAAGTGTTGTACCTGCATGGTACAGTGCATCATCATCAGTTTAGGGCTCATGCCACAGCATGACTTCATGTGCTCCTGCAGTGCTGCGCTCAGTTCA
Source organism: Lichenostomus cassidix (assembly GCF_008360975.1). NCBI lineage: Eukaryota > Metazoa > Chordata > Aves > Passeriformes > Meliphagidae > Lichenostomus > Lichenostomus cassidix. The sequence continues at coordinate 71,788,980 of NC_139479.1, forward strand.
ACTGGCTCCATCTTTTAACAAAAACCATTAAACTGTGATCCCCAGTTTCACACACATTCTGGAATCTAAAATGAATTGTTAAGACTATAGCTTGGAAATCTCTGCCATGTTCCAAAATGCAGTGTAAATAGAGGGACAGTCAACATGAGCCTTCCTCAACTACCGAATTCCCTGCTAAAGGCAACTGAGCATTGATGAGTCAACTGATTTGCAGCAATATACAATGTGATTTAAACTCTCAGCAGAAGTAAAAGACTGTATAGGAGAACATTAACACTGCAGTAAGAAACTAAAATTTAACCTTATTTTAAACAATGAATGCTTACAAGTTTAGAAATAAAAGTATGAACTTTGTTATGATAAGAGCTTTACCTCTGCACTTGTTTCAGAGACAATCCTACTGATCTGACCTCTTTGCCACTGTCCCACATCACGTACGTAAACAGCACAGTGCATTTTACTCTCCCACTTCACAGACTGTGGCTGGGATTCTCTGTAGAAGGAAGTCATCTCCTCCTGTAAACTAACATTCAAAAAACCACTTTTCTAGTGAAAAAATTTTACGCAGTAAATAAAGGACTTATTCAATCACTGTTTAGCATAAAGTTTCACTGTTTTAACAGATGCACAGTATTGCAGTTTTTCTTCATGTCATGTTAGAAATACATGAAAAGGGAATTACAAAACACTTGCATCCTGATTGAAAGTCTGTAAACCTATCATCTTTACTTAGACACTGGAATTAAGCCAAGCAATCCTGAGTGCTTTGTATGGCACTATTAGAAAGCTTCACTCTTTTCTCCTGACAACTTGAGAGTGCAACACTCATTTAGTGTCACAACTAAGTAAATGGAACTCTAGGTAGCTACAACCAAGAAGATGAAAAGAGATAAAATATATAAGTAACTTGCCCTAAACCATGACATTCTTTTAATTGTCTTCCAAGAGTAGGCATGACTATTTGAATATCTACCAAAGATAGGCTAATACACACAGTCTAGAAATTGTCTTCAAACTTTCTAACAGGGTACTAGAAACCTACTGAAAAAACAACTGCTACTACTACAACTAGTAAGTTCTATGACTTGTGATACTGGTATTATTTAACCAGATCTCTAACAAAAGAATGGGAAGGAAAAAAGAAAAAGCAGAAAGTTACTCTTTTTGGACACTGTTGCATTCATCAGGCCCCAGTACTTACTACAACAAAACTGCTTTGAAATAGGAGTGAGATCATGTACTTAATTTGAAATCAGAAATATTTAATAAGCACCAACATAGTGCCAACCTTGCTTCTTCTGCTCCTATACTTTCCCCAACAAAGGACAGTAAATCAGAAGCCTTCAAGAAATACAGTGTCAAATGCAACTCGAATCGGACTTTGTTCCAACTATACTTCGCCACTTAAGAAGAGATAATAATAACATCTTAACTGAAGGAAAGTTTAGTACCTTTTCAGTATACTTTCTGATGACAGCAACTGTACAAATATTTTACTAGGAGACACAACATGACTAATTCTTCCATGTAACTCTTTGTTACAAAGTGACCTGAAATCTCCTTCATTCGCAGGTTCCATGTCTACAGCATTTAAAACTTCTGAGGTTTTAGAACTGTCTTCTAGAGGATCATCCCATATTTCACTGGACCTTACTTCAGTTCTTTCAGAGTACCTGTAAAGAGCATAAAATAATTAGATTGTAAAGTTTAAACAGATTTTAAATGAAATGAAAAAAGCTCAATAATCCCACTTCAACGTGACAGGAATTATTCAACATGAAAGTGAATAGTAACTCAGAAGTAGCATTTGTAAGTGTTTTTGTCTGAAACACTCACTACAGTAACATTTTTATTCACCTTCAGAAGGTATCCTTGCACATTCCTCTGTCAGATGGAAGCACTATTGCAATATATGCTGCCAGCAGAAAGCTGAACCTCAATGCTTATGTCTGACTTAAAAGACATCAAATTACTAACATGCTTCTGGAAAGCACTGCTGCCTGAGTAAAAACTGCAACAACTTCTACAATGGGTAAATATTCCTTTCAGAAGTGGAGAGTATTAACATCAGCAGAACATTTACCTTTCTAGTGTTTCCTGAGGACACAACTGGTGCCACCAAGGCTGGCTTGGGTATCCCTCAACAGCAATAAACATAGAAGGTAATAATATCATAAATATAATTCTAAATGACCTAAACAGGTGTAAGTTATTCACCAATCTTTCCCATTTGTGAACATAAAAAAGGGAATCCATCAGAAAGTGTGACAAACAAGCTCTGAAGAGCTAGAATAAAGCAAGGTAAACTCCAAAGCCCTCACAAACCACCCCTCTGCCCCTACTCCCCAACAGAAGCACCATTCCAACTACAAAACCATGGTGCACCAGGTGTAATGTTGGCAGCTGGGGCCAGAGGCTGCAGGGTGACCTCTGACAGCAGAGGCCAGGTGCTGCCCCACGGCAGACACTGCTCTGCAACACAGGACACTACTGAGCTCATCCTTCAGTGAATATAATGAAGGGCAGAAAACTTCAGGGAGAGAGAAGGAACAGAAGAGAGCATAGGGAACACCAAGATCGTAAGAACAGAAGAGCAGGAGTGGGCCTCTTGCCCCACAAAATAAGGGACAAATGCCTGTGGAGGGTCCATGCTAAAGCAGAGGGAGAAAAGGAGGAAGGAGCAGCATGGATAAGCTACTGTGTCTTGACCCCAACTCCCTACACTACTCACTGCCCTCCTGAATTGACTGAGTGTAACTCAAGTGCAAGAGGAGAAAGAGGTGTTTGGAATAAACTTAGTCTTGGGAAAGGGGGAGGGTAGTTGCTATAGATGTTTGTCTTTTGTGTATCAGTGCCTGAAGTCTGTTTTGCCTGCAATAGTACTTGGTGATTTCTCTGTCTTTATTTAGATGCATGAATTTTCTTGCTTGTGTTTCTTTTTCTCCCCAGTCCAACTGAAGAAGGTGAAATTGAGCAACCCCATTAGTCAGGTTATCAGTGTTACACAGCAACTTAAAGGAATATGCTCCCCTGAGTGAAGGCTGGAAGCAGGCATCTAAGTACAGATGGAACACAACAAAATACCTTAATGAAAAAGTAACTCAGCTGTTCAGACTAAAAGGAAGCTGCATACCTTTACAAAACCCTTACTAAAAACTGTGACTGTGACAAGTATAAGAGTGTTACTAAGATTTAGTTATGTTTCTGAGCCAAGAGAGAAAATCCACTTACCTGCTTCCTCCTGAAAAAAGAAAATTCAGGAATTTCGTTTTGGAATGAAAACTTCCAATTTAATGATCTATTTAATGATCTATTTAATGATCTATTTAATGATCTATTTAATGATCTATTTCTATCAGTATTTAAAAATTATTCATGAAAGAGTAATGACAGATTTTCATGAATACAGCCCATGGATTATCTTTGTAAAAAGCTAAGAAACTTAACACAGCAGTATTATATCCTTATCAGCCTCATCTCCACCACAATGCTTCCCAACTCTGCTGCTTTCCCAACTCTTTTGCTGTCATAGCTGGTTACTCAAGTGTTTTCTAGTAACTGACCTTCCAAAGAAATTACTTGCCTTAGGTGCAGGTTAAATACACAAATTTATTTTCTTACTATGTTAATGGGAACATATTAATGGGAACCTTAACAGGAAACACTTTGGGAAGATTTGGCACTTAGGGATGCAACAAGTATGATGCAAATATTTGATCTCCAATTTTTTCACAACTACAACTTCATTACATTAGTCGAGATTTAGTTTGAGAAAGCAACCATCAAACTGCAGAGTTACACTCTATATTACACCAGCCAATGAATGTGATTAGAATATTAATTTATTGCAAATGTGATAAATTCCAGCCTCTGAAGGTGACATACCAATCAACACCATAGTTTCTATACACAAGTTCAGTACTTCCAGACACTTTTAAAGTTATGCAGTGTATTTACCCAGGTATGTACGATGCTAGGTCTTCCTCAACTAGCTGGCAGTTAATACTAAACTTTCTCCCATTATCAGCAGAGGCATTGAAGAGTTCAATAGATAAGATGTTATTATCTAAAATTTCTGTGAATGAATAATATCAACATAATTAGTGCCAATAAATGACAGTGTGAAGTCTATTTATGATTCTGAAGGAATGACAAATGGTAGTAGAAGAAAGATTTCTGCAAAATTACATTTCATGTACAAAATTGATTTTGAACATCAACAATATGTAGAGGCTTAGCTTTGCACATGTCTATAAAATTAACTTAAAATACACCAATAATCATAAAGTATTTTTGTACAAAACCCTCAATCGCTACACAGTTCCTTTTATTAAATGGATTCCAAAACAGAATTCCACAAGGGCTGAAAAGTAGCTACATATTAACAATTTATGGTATCAAGAAAAACCCTACTAAGGCATGTATGTCTTATCTGAAATTTTTTTTTTTTGGCAACACTTTAGAGCAGCAGCAATCACACTCCCAGCTACCAATAAAGTCAGGAAACATCAAGGACAGCTAGTACTTTTGGAAAGAAGCCCATCTGAATAACCAGAACTATACCCTCTAACACTGGTGTGGTCTGTAAGAGAAGACATAAACCTTGTAACAAAACCTCTGTTCATCTGTTTTGTCTCCTCCAATCAGAGGACAGAATTTAGATATTCTCACTCCAGCCCACCTCTACCAGGTATGAACATAAGCATTTCAAGAAAATACTGTTTTAAGTCTCAAAGTGATAGTTTCTATATTTGAGTCAACTTAATAATATAGAAATAAAAATTAATACACTCTTGGTAACTTACCAATAACTGAACACAACATAAGCTTATCTTCAGTCATTTCTTCAAACCTTTCCTTGGCTTTTATGTTCCACTCACTTGCCCCTTTAAATGGCTCAATGCAAGCCAGCCTACACCTGATTGCCTGAAGAATAACTCAAGATTATACAACTAACATCACATACAGATCAAAATCATCTCATTACAATCAAATTGCAGGCTTTGCTTTGGACTCATACAAGACAGCATGACCTTGGCTTCTGGTTCCACATTGCCACAATCTGGTTTAGTTTAAAATGATCCCTCCCTTCCCATGAATTTGAGCATGAACCTCAAATTCAGAGGTGCTCTTGCTGAAATACAAAGAGCTTACTTCTCTTTGCCTCCCTTTATGGTAAGGCATAGAACTGGTGCAGAGATCAGTACAGATTATTGCACTGAAGTCAAAGCAAGCCTAGTGGTGCCTACAACCAGTTAAAAAACCCCTATCAACATATGAACTTTCAAAGTTTAGCATAATTATGATCGGTAACCAAAACTATCAAAAGAATAGCTGAAGAAAAAAATTCAGTTTATGGGCATTTTTTGACAGAAATACTTTGTCATTTTCTTTCCCAGTCAGGTTTCCTCCTCATCAAAAGGGGGAAACTCCAACCATTCCTCAAGTTAGGAAAACACCAAACTAAGAACTATAAATCAAACCAAAATATGATTTAACCCCCCCATTATTATTAGATAATAATTTAAAGATGAAAGAATGCAAAAATTAATCTGGCTTACAATGGAGATAAATTTAATGGAATTAAATACACATGTATATATGCAATGTATATACACCTCCTCTGCATGTATGTATACTGCAGGGCAACGTTAGATTAATTTTGCAACTGAATGGTATAAAAAATAAAAACGAGTTATCAATGTGCACCCAAAGCACATTAAGTGAGACATCATAATGGCAGTCAAGAAGGAAGTTCCCTAACATTTTATTTTATTTATTTTGGAAGGTGAACAATTCACTTTTTCCCTTCTTGTTCACAGAGACAGTGCTTAACCCAGGCATTTACCTTTTCCGGAATGGTCAGAAACTCCTCTTTCACTCGGCGTATATCTTTATTAGTTAAGTTAGCAGTGTTGCCATAGTCAACATATTTTACCAGAACTTCTTGACAACTTGGCAGCCCTTCAAGGAAAGCAACCCAAGGTTTTGTAACAAAACCAGTATCTGATACAGGTTAAAGCAAGGTAATTTCAGAGCAAAAGCCACATTCCTGCCATACGATCACTATCAGTTTTTTAGAATTTTTATAACCCAATTCAAAACACGTATTCTTTAGGAGCCAGCTCTTTTCAGGTTCCTGAAATAATAGCATTGGCATTTTGGCCTCCTAACATCTCACCACTTTGTGAGACACTGGCACACTGAACACATGCCAAGTAAACATGTAAGCACACAGGCATGCTACACTGCCCACATACAGGCAACACACAGGTCAGCATCAGCACAACCCCATACCCCCTTGGGAATTACTATGGAGAATTATTAACCAACAGCAGACAAGGGGTTAATATCTCAATTCACAGGTTAGCTGGAACAGCCAAAGCTGCAGTTCAAACTGTAACAGTAAGAGAAATATTACTTAAAATAATTATGCAATAAGATGTCAATGCTCTCTAGAAAATGGAATATATTGCATCTCTGACCAAAAAAGAACATGTGTATACACCAGTCTACTAATAGCAAAAGGGTATGAATTAGTACTATTGACTTTATGAAGCTACCTCATAGAACCATAATTCCTAGTAAAAACACTGGCTTTTTTTTACTGTTCACATCCAGTATGTGACTCTGACCTAGCAGCACATCTGATTTTGCAACCTAGCATTAGGGCAAAAGAATCAATACTTCACCTATAATCTGTGCTCTGTACCAATTCCCATCCTCCTGTTTTGCAATGCAGGCTTGGCCTTCAACTGGGCAGAAAATTTCCAAATTTCTTCCATTCTCAAGTTTATAGATCTCCTGAATTTTCTTTGGAAGAGCTAAAGATTCCACAGTCTCTCTCTGAAATAAAAACAACAAAACCACACATACACAACAGATGTTATTTTTTAACAGGATTTTCTCTCTTTAAAAGGTATAATCTTTTTCTAGTAGTGTACTTTCCAGTCTTCCCACCTAAATTACAACGTGGTCATGAATACATAAACTGAATTAAAGAGCCTAACTATTGTTGAATATTGCTCTGTTCAATCCCCATTCTAAACAGTAAAATACTACGTAGTCACAAAGGAATTCATCTTGTAACATAACTGACAAAAACTTTCTGGGATTTTAAGAATTCCTGGAATTTAACTAGGCTCAATCAAGGACTGTTGCAAATAATTTCACTTATTAATTCTAGGAATCCTATCACTGGTAACAAGTGACAGAACCAAAGTTGTAGCTTATTTAGTGTGGACTACAAATAGCTCAACATTAAAATGCTTATTCATAGTTTTATCTAAACAGACTTTATTTCTAAACTTACCAAACGGAGATAGAAGTCACTGGGACTATTAATGTGACAAACCACAACAAAGACTTCTTCTCCTTCTTGTGGAATATTAGGAGGACTGTAGCGTGAGACAGTGCCATTCTCTAACTGGCTGGGAAGCTGTGATTTAAACCTAAGGTAAACAAAATAAAATTTTGAATAAAGTCAGTAAAAATTAACTGAAAATTAATCCTTTTATATTCAAATGTCAAATTTCCCATTAAAAACCACAAAATATTATAAAAATTACTTGATTCATATTTATACATATAGCTTAAACTCTCCTTCTTGCAGCTGGTGCAGCCAATCACCTGTAATATTTCTCCCACTGCCTAGCAGCCAAATCAAACAGACAACAGGCTCATTTCTGTGAGGTTTTCTGTCTGTGATAGACACAAAGGCTTCTCCTTTAGCCCCCTTGTTATTTAGAATTTGTACAGAAATATAAATTTAGCAATTTTCTAAAATAAAGTTCACTACCTAAATGAAGCCTGACTAATGCAAATCAGTACAGCAGGGTGATTATTAGTGAAGGTGGAAAACAGAAATCAACATATACTGCTAAAGGTTAATAAATCACATATTTCTATACGGAACACTGCAAAAGCAACCAGCTTGGTAAACTTCACTTGGAAAGCATTATTCTGTTATCAGTTATGGCACATGAGAGCATGAACTAAAGGAAGAGACATACCTTGCCAAATCTAAGAAAACTAATGCATCCTTGAGAGACAGCGGTATGTTACTGCTCAGTTCATTACATGGAGGTTTTCTCAAATCTACAATGAGAACACCATCCTCTTCTCCAAACACCAGCATTGAGACAACTTTATTTTTTACCATTTCTAAAAATTTTGTCTTCGCTTCCTCTCCCCAACCTTCATTCTGTATTAGAAAGCAAAAGTTACTGAGGATGTCAGAGAATGTTAAAACAAAAAATACAAATGGTACTTAAAACCAAGATGAAATAGAAGCAAGGAAGAAAGCACAGATGCATCTGAACAGATTAAATACTGAACATGGTCAGACTTGTCTCATCCATAGCCAGGACAGCACTGAATAGAATTCCTCTGCTATGGACTACTAAGTGTATTCACTGTATTTACATTTATTTATTTAACCTTATAAAACTGAGTCAGATCAAAGGATTGCAGTTTCTACCATTTTTCTTCTGAAGATCCCATCAGATTGTCGTGATACATAAACCAGAATTGTCTGTTTAATTTCATGACTTTCACATGAATTGTGAGAGCAGAAACAAAGTTTGCCTTCTTGTGCCTTTACAAAAATGCACAACAATTTGATCAGTTTATATATTCCTGCTCTCCACAACATCCTGTATGACATTTTATCTACTCTCAGAAAGCCTGTCTGAATTTATTTCTCTAGGATCAAGTCAATGCATTTCTCATTTGATACTGTAAATCTGTGCCTTTTAAGAACAAAAAAAAATGAAAGCACATATAAGGAAGGCATTTTATCTACACCTGTGAAAATTGTTCCAGAACTTTCCCATTTGAAGTTATTTCAGTCAACATCAGACTGGTAAAATCTCCTCAAAACTGACCAACAGTTAATACTGTCAGAAATGCAAATGCAGCAAGAATAAAGCAAGCCTAATAAAAAGTGAACACTGAAGAAAATAACACTGCAATATATATTTTTTTTAATGATGGAATTAAGGCTGACAGTACTTTATTTGTTTTTATACTGAAAGAAGAAATAACATTTTTCAATAGTGGCAAAAATTTCTAAGTAACAAGTATAATCCCTGAAGAGATTATGTTAAAAATTTTGAAGCCATTTATTCTGTGTGGACAATTTTTGAAAGTTACTACTTGCATAGTTACCAGACAGACACAAAATAAGAGGATCAGTTTTGCAATTAAACTTCACAAAAGAACATGTCTGAAGTAGGAGCATTTGTAGACCCACAGGCTTTTTAAGACAGACTGCTATAAGCTCTTGCTTCCTTTCCAATGAAAGCAACACCACCCATCTTTACAAAATTTAGCTTTAAAAAAAAGTAAAATACACCCTGTACTCTTGAGCTTCCTTCTGTTTATACTGGAATAATTTATACTGTTATATATTTATAACTTAAGTAATATATTTAAGGTTCTTTAATATAAATCTTATGAAGAAAAGAAGTTCCTGAAATACTTCAAGCAGTTTGTACTTACTTCATTTTTGGGAACAACATCCTTCAATGAACACCGTACTGCTAAAGGAGGAACAGCTGCAAGCTCTGCCTCAATGTGCTGGTCAGGCTTCCTCACAAACAGACAAATGTCATGGGTTTCAAGAGCTTGCAGAGTAGCAGGATCAGGCCTTTCAGGGGGATCACATCTAGTGGCAATGGGAATAAATGCAGCATTAGCTTAAAAGGAAAAAAACCCAAACCCAATAGCTAAAAACCCTCAAACCAAACCACTCACTTTTACTTAACGTAAGTCATTATTGCACTAATTGGCATAATTTCATGTCAGTGAGACAGAATTTTAAAGTCTCAGTGAAATGCATTTTTTTAAGCATTTAATACTCACATGACCTCTTTTACAACCCAAGTCTCAGATAAATATTTTAATGTATGCAGGCCTGTACACTTGTGCACTGAAATACAGTGCTACCTTTCTGTGGAGAATATGTACAGGAAGAAAATCAGAGTCATTTCAGTATCTGCTTGTCTGCTTGTGTGCAGTTGAGGAAGGACTTCTCAGTAGAGATCTTGAGAACAACAGTCAAAGACATCAACTACAGACAAAAGAGCCTCTCTGTAAACATACCCTGAGAAAATGAGAACTAGAGAGTCTCCAAAATCAGTCAGGAATACTTTCAGCAATGCAACATCGCACACTTTGTATCTTATCGGACCACAAGGCTTCTTCCTCTGATTTTTACTTTCTATGGGAATTAGTTCAGTGATAGTTCCACGGCACCACATTCCAGTTTCCTTACTCTTAATAAAAGTTCTAGCACCTATATGGAAGCAAATAAAAAGGACTACAATTGGTCTTTTTAAATATTTCACACAGGAACTATTATTACACTTCTGCATAATGTTCTCCTGTTCCCATCCTCCACACAGGTAGTAAAAATGCTACTGCTAAAATAAAGACACAAAGACAGTAAAAACCTTGCCTTCATAGCCATTAGAAGTTCCCCCCACATTCATTTACACAGCATCTTAAAGGCTAACAGGTGTTTGGCTTGTATCAAGAAGTCATTTCTGGTAAAGTTTCTATACCTCTCAGTAAAGTGGCAAAAAAATCTATTGATGGATAAAGTTACTACATACTTTTCATCAGTTTCCTAAACACATTATAGAAGTGGGTAAGATTACCAACATGTGGGTTAGGAAATAATTTCAATGATTTAGGAATGTATTATTGTCTTTCATTTTCATTTCTGAAACGGTTTCTATTCAGCCAGTGAACTTTATAAGGACTGCTTTACTATGTAAATTGGGGGGAAGGAGGAAAGGAAAAAGAATGATACTAAGGAATGTATATTGCAAGGCAGTATTTCAAGCTGTGTAGACCTTTAGAAATTAACCATTTACCTAGTTCCAAAATGTCTGAAGGCAAGAGATAGGAACTCTTACTACAACAGAAGCTTTCCAATTTCTTCTGCAAAGCAAATACTTCTTTCCTCTGTGAGTATCTCCGAATGTAGAAGTGGCATGGATTTACAACATGGCTTACAAACACCAGTTCTGTCAATCCTGAGTAAGAAGACACATATTATGAAACACCCTCCAAGTGACTCCAACAGATATTATCAACACATATGATTGAGTTTATGTTGCATTAATCATGCTAACATTACCTCATATAGATTTTAATCCGACAAGTCTGTTCACACTTCTTTCAAACTATTACTGTCTGCTTCCTGATGAAGCTTCCCTTTTGAACTATCTCCTTTATGCTACCCTCCAAAACAAAAGGCTGTCTCACTAAGTGGCAGTCTGAATTTAAGTATGTAATTCAGAGTTTTTATTCCCACTAACAAAGACATAGAAAGCTCCTAGAAAGCAGAGATGAAGACTCCTACCTTTACAAACAGGTATGCTAAGCAAAGTAGGAGCACCTCCTGCACACCAGCTTGGCAGGCCCTGCTTGACTTGCTCCCATATGAAAGTGACTTTCAGCACCACAGGGTCCAATACTGGACATGGTACTCCAGATTCAATCTTCCAACAGAGGGGAAGGAACCCTTCACGGATCTGTCAGCTACACTCTTACTAGTACAATCCAGGGAAAACCTGACAAGCTGAGGAACCTAATTGTTACTGCCAAATATCATAGGACAATGGCCTGGGAGAAGATTCAAGAAGCTGAGTTATCTGACAGAAAAGAATTCTCTAGGAGCCAGTGTCAGATCCCTCCTTGAGAGGGCTTATGATAAAGTTTTCACTAAGCTAAGCAAGAGAACAAAAAAACCCCAAAAGAATTGAAACAGACACCATAAGGGAATTTGCATGAGCCAAACACACAGCATAATACAAGACTCAAAAATAAGATCATGCTCGACAATGGAACACTGAAAGCATGAGGAATACCTTCAAGAGACTTGCCTTCCAAGTTATCTTCAAGTATTTCTTCTATTATGACATCAGGTGTTTCTTCCTGGTCATCAAGGACAATAGTGTCTTGCCCATTATCTTCACTGTATTTGGGAAAAATTTTATTTTGAGACCAATTAATATAATTCAGTCTGTTTCCAGAAAAGCATGTGAGTCAAAGCAGAGGTTTTATTAAGAACAAATCACTATGCTAAAAAAAAAAAAAATCATAAGAGCTGCTAGAAATAAACTTAAGTTTTTGAATACCAAGACAATAAAAAACAGTAGCATGACTTCTGAATCCTAAAAAGAATTGTCACAGACACAGCACATATTGCTTGGGCACAGTTCAGAGCAGGAGCTATCCCTGCTTAGATGATCAGAGACTGCAAATAGTAACATCAATTATTTGAAAAAGCATTAATGTGTTAAGATAGTTCATGTTAAAAACAAAAGGCATGTCAGATGTTTTTGTACTAACAGATAGTATTCACTGTCATATGTAGGATTTTCAAAGATTACAGTATGCAACAAGCCTTTTTTAGCATAATCAGCGTTAACTACAAGAGCCCTAACAGTAATTCCATTTCATTTTTTTAAGTTTTAGTCAAAGACCACAGGGGGAAAAAAAAAAGGAGAAAAAAATAAAAGCAATTATAATTTTAAAAACAAAATGGTTTATTTGTTAATCTTAAGAAATTTCTTTTGGCATTTGACACAATCAGTATTTAGACTGCAAATTGGAAACACTACCAGTTTCAGTATTTGCTGTTCATTTTAGAGATTTATTTACACTAACATGAATTTTCATATGCTGGAATGATAAACATCTCTATTATATATGCTATGAACATGTAGACCCAACACTCAGGGATATGGTTTAGTGGTTGCCTTGGCAGTGATAGGTTTGCAGTTGGATTCAGTTTGATACAGTTGATCTTTTCCAGCCTGAATCATCAAAAGCCAGCCAAAGTTGAAAAGCAAACAGCCTAAATAAAAACTGGGTAACTGATTCAGCAAAATATACTTGGACAAAACAAAAGTAAAACCAAAATATCAGAACTGAAACACAAACTAGACTAACTGGAATGCTGATTGAAATACCAGAATCTGAAGATTTGCTTTGCTTCAATATATTCTTAGAATTCCATAAGCATCTACAGGTTTTTTTTACCTTATCTCCGATAAATACTTAACTACTAGAACAGGTAAGTTACCCTATCTATTCTCTTCCACAAAAAAAAGATATACTTACTTCCCTGTCAGTCCCCATTTAACCTCGCCCAGATTTTCTAATGAAGATGTAATCTCCAAAGTGTTCAGGAACAATCTTAGGAGAAGATAAAAAAAATTGTAGAAGTTGACATGAATTACCTAAATCACTTTGACAGTTTGAGATCTACAGTGTTTTTCAGCACAATATTCATGGAGGGGCAAAGTAAGAGATTAATTACCTACTCCAGTTTATTTCTTCCTACAAAAAAACAGATTTGACTGCTCATTTATCTTCATGTTCATACTTAAAAACTCTTGTCTTTTACTTTCTCCCTCATGCACAGAGTATTGCAACACTCATTTACTCAGTTTTCACGTCTATACTCAGTTTAGTTCAATATATTATTCTGCACAGAGAAAAAGAATTTTCTTTTCTTTGTAAAGAACAAAACCACAACTCAAGTCCACAACATATGCTTCTGTTTATTGCTACCCTATTAACTATTTTCTTTACCAACAAAAACTGGCAAAATCTTTTAAGCACTTTTACCTTTAGGCTAATAAACTGTGAATATTACTTAAATAAATGCCTTAGCTTTCCTGCCTACTTTTAATTAATCCATGGAAACTAAAGTGTAAGTAGTATTTAACAGCTGTCTGTGCTTCTCTCCCACTGCCCCTTCAGGAACACAGCCCCTCCTTCTACAACATTTTCTGCTTACAGCATATGCCTCGACTTCTATGCACCTTCTAGTTCTGATTTTTTTTCACCTTTGGTGTTATTTTGGAGTGGCACAAGGCTTATGTAATGCCTTTGCAGGTTTCCTTTGCCCCCTTTTGGGCTGAAGTTCTTAATTTTTCCAATGCAAAGAGATTGGATTTTGTTGTTTCAGCTTTCTTCTAAGCTGGGAGGGTTTACCACTGTGCATTTAAATAGGCTTCTCTGAAATCCTCATTCATCACTGACACTACCTTCAAAACAGTGATTTGGTAGGTACGGCTTAAATTTTCTAAAAGAGGATTTTATAGATGGCTTTATCCATATTCTAACTCAAGAACTCAACTAAGATGACAGGAGGAGTCCTAATTTTTGTCTAGCATTGGAACAACCCACCCAGGGATTGGCTGAGTTGCCATCCCTGGAGGCATGTGGCTAAAAGAGCTGGAGTTGTCCAGCCTGGACAAGGCAAGGCACCAGAGAGGCCTCATAGTACCTTCCAGATAGGCACAAGTTTTCTGGTAGAGCCTGCTGTGATAGTTTAAAACCATTACCCCTTGACCTAAGGGAATGTAGATTCAGACTAGATAAAAAGAATATTTTACATCAAGAATGGTGAAACAGCAGAACAGGTGGCCTGGAGAGGTGGTAAATGCCCCATCCCTGGAAAGGTTTAAAGGCTCAGATTGGATGGGGCTCTGAGCAACCTGATCTAGTTGAGGATACCCTTGCTCGCTGGAGGATGCTTGGACTAAATGACCTTTAAAGGTCCCTTTCAAACCAAACCATTCTATGATTTAAAAGATATGTAGACATTACAGTTAAAATCATGGCAAAAGTGGACCTAGTAATGTTAGGTTAGTGGTTGGATTCAGTGATCCTAATAGTCTTTTTCAACCAACACAATGCTACAATCCTATAAAAATTCACACTTTGCATGGAAATAACCAACTTGATTATTCAACTTTATTTCTCTGTGCCATTCAGAATCTGGTGGCATACCCCTCCCCCCCTATTCCCAGAGTGTTTCCATATCCTGAAATACAGCAGGATCCCCAGCATGTTCCAAACGAGCACCATCTTTGTCCTGCCCCTCCATCATTTTTGAGTGTGGCCTTTATACACCAGGAACGGCAGCACTCTTGACCAGCCTTATGACCAAGTTGCATAAGGTCAGGTGTACCACAGCTGTGACCTACTTTCTTACTCATTTCTGCTACAGAAATCATCAGGCACTCCCAATGAGGACAGCATGGCAACTGGGATTTCCCACACATTTCTTTAGACATCAGAAAACAAAAAGCATTTAAGTGTTTCCTGAAGGTCAGAAATTGATTTGCTAAAAAAATAAGCCATTCTTGTCCCAATTTATAAGGGAACTTATAAGGGAAGGAGAAGTTCAGAAGTGGCAGGAGTCTACCAAGAATTCTTAAAATGCATGGGTATTTGTTTACACAGCAGCAAACTCCATGTGTTTTCTCCCTGATGCCTCACATGAAGGCTGCTGCCCATTCTTAGTGAGTTTATACTTACGTCTGAAGCAGCAGTTTTTCAGACAATGCAAGAAGCTCAATTTCTGCTGTTTAACTGTTATATGAACCGTTTCTGTAATTAAGATAACCAGTGCCTCCTTTTACCTCCCTGTATATCTCCCACTTCCAGTCATTACCTTGAAAGTATTTCTTCCTTTAAACTCTTCACTCTTGAGAGCTCAGCCTCAACTGGCAACTTCAAGTCATAAATAATCTGAAATTAGGAAGTACCGTCTTAGCTTCCACTATACCAAAAGTAGATTATACAGACACCTATTACCTATAGCATGACACCTTTAATTTTATGGTAAAAACCCTGAGAGTTCAGCCAACAGCTAATTCTCAAACATGTCTTCTTGCCTTGCCAAGATCTAATGGCTGGGATTCTGTAATCTAAGCATACAGACAGAAGTAAAAGTCAGATATTCCTTTTGTTTCAACATCTAATGAGAAAGTGACCTCTAAGTAAGAGGTCAGGCCTATGAGAAGACAACAGTGGCTGCCAGTTCCCCCCCCAAAAAAAAAAAAAACCCAAAAAACCCCACATTAAGACAGAAGTAAGTGACAGAAAAAAGAGAGATTAGACTTCTTTTCTGAGTCAGAAGACTCAGTTTCTTCATATAGAAAGTGACAAATGGATGCCAGGTGGATGATTCTGAAAAATATATTTCTTCAAAGAACAAGAAGACCAATTATTCATTCTTTTTCCTCAACACAAGGACTATAAAGGCTCCAACTGAAATAACTGGGTGGCACAATTTGAAAGAACAGAACAAGCTGTTTTATATAAATCTCATTTTAAATAGTAAAACATGGAACTCACTGACACTACCTATGCCTACGTACAGATAATGCACATATGTACACACCCATGCACACTGCCACAAGCTTTACAATGACATTAAAGAAAGTGTTACACAAGTTTATGACAGCATGAAGTAATGTCTATTCAGTGTAATGAGCCTGCTGCATCCTACTGACACTAAAATCCTTAACCTTCAACTTCCTATACTGACTGAATACCCAGTTTCTTGGATGCTTCCTCCAAGCATCTTTTTCTCTCTGTTGCCAGAGACAGAAGACTTCACAGGATAGACCTTTGGTCTGACACAGCATGGCAGGTAGCATGGGCTTCTAGGAACAGCAGATATGACTGGGAGAAAGAATGAAAGCAAAGGCCTAGGACCAAGTGGATCAAATGCATGTGGCTATGAATTCTGGACTAGTTCAGTGAGAAGGCTGGAAAGCTCTGGAATGGAAAAGGCTTGAGAAACTGAAGTGATGCAAACACCACCTTTGCACTGACCACTACTGTGTCACAGTTTTCCTACCCTCCCACTCCACCTCCTGTTTCAGATGCCAAACTCTTCAAGGCAAGAGCCATCTTTTTTGCTTCACATCAGTCACCAGACTAAGTTGTGACCATGACCAAATACAAATTCCATGTCTGTGAAAAGGCAGGGAAAGAATACAACACGCCAAGAACGTCAATATTGAAGACAGCAAACTGGGATCACAAACTTTCAACCCAAATTTGAATGTCTCCCTTAAAAATAAATTATTTCACAGTGCAAGAATATAATTACCTGAGCAAGATCACAACAGTTTCTTAGAGAACGTGAAAATTTTAATTCCTTTGCTGTCCTAATAGCACCAGCCAAGTACTTTTTCTTCTCTTCAATGACTTCCTTAGCTTTTGCAATACTAGTACTGTAGTTGTTGATGTTCTCCTTTAGTTCTGCAAACAATTTCCTTCTCCTGCATTAAAAACACTACTTTTCAGAATTTAATATGCACTCAGCTGTACAGACTCAAACTTGAACTGTAACACACAGATGTGAGCCACACAATACAAAGTGAATACATCCCACACACAAGGATCATCTTTCCCAAACAGGGGTAAGTAGAAGCATAGGAAAAGCACTCTGAAACTGGAGGAATGGCAAAAGTTAAAGAGTTCACACTGAAAAGACATTTATTAATTAAAAATTAGGAGCACTCTTCCATTTTAAGCCTCCTGATATTTCAAAACATATCCAACTGAAAAATAAACAGTTGGATCTTACAATTCATTCTACTCAGATAAGATCTAAGACCTCTTCTCTCAGAGGCTCTTCTGGAAACCTGAACTTTAACACATCTTCCTTAAATCTGAAGATAAAAATATTTGTGCAAGTCAAGAAATCAAGTGTCCTTGGGCTTCTGTCAATTTGAAAATTTCCAGGAAAAATTTGCAAAAATCCCTGATCATCTACCACAGTATTAACCTCAAAATCAAGCTTTTTCATAAGTTAACATTATGACTAGTTTTTCTTACCTTTTAAGAGCACAAGCAGCATAAGCTACTATTTTCCAACCATGCAAATCAGCTCCAAGATGGCACAATTAAATGGCAAAAATTGAAGACAGGTACTATGAAATAATGCTATGAGAAAATTCTGAGCAAAATTTTACTCTTTCACCTGAATTAGGAAGAGGTTCTTGATAAAAGTAACTCACCCGTGCCATACTACAAAACTAGATTACTACCTTGACAGAAGAGTAATAAGTTCATCAAGTGTTCTATCTGCAGCTTCTGTAAGTTTGTCTTTTTTATGCTTTACTTTCAACTCCAAGTGTTCCAGCACCTATTTTGTTCAGTATGAATAAACACGCATTATTTCATTATTCGTTATTATTTCATTATTTTCACAATACTACTTTTAAAATTCAGAACAGAAGCAATGTACAGTAAGACAGTGATTGATACTCCAGCACACAGAGTGACATTAAACCACTTATTGCTCATTACAACCCTGTTTTCTTTAACTTGAAGTCAGCTGGCACTGTTTGAATCCTCCTCAACTGAAGCCTTTAGGTCTGAGGCTCACTATCTCATTTTCCATACCTGACACTCAAACATACACAGATAACTAGCATGCTGAGATTTCTGTTTTTAAAAACTCATTGTGAGCACAAAGGGAAAATTAAAAAAAAAAAAAAATCTTCCTCTGGCTAAGTATCAGTTTTGTCACTATAGTTACATTTAATGAAGAGACTATGGAAAAAAAATCTCAATAGTGCAATACTGCTTTGGCAATTCTTAGTCTTTGTTGAGAAGCTTTTGGAAGACCACAGTTGCACTCATGAGTTTTTATAATAGAGCTGCTGAAATGGGTGGTTTTTACAAGATGCTATTAGTGTATGAATTACAAATTCAACATTGCTCTAACAGAACGACTGGCCATTGCAATAAAACAAGTTAGAAAGGGAATGGAGAACAGGCTTTAATGGCACTTCAAGCAACACTTAACAGAATTAAGCTTTTGAAACATTAAATACTTCTATACATGTCTTACAATACAAGTCAAATACAAATAAATGGTAAAGACAGAAGTGCAAGCTTTTCTACAGCACATTTAAGAGGAGTTAAAACTTTAAATAAAATATCACTGATAAAATTCAAAAGTTACTCAATAAAACCTGCTAACAGCATCATCCAGTATTTTAGGATTCTTCCTATGTTTTACAGTGTGCATAAAAATGTTATTACTTGATTTACATGTTTTGGCACATGCTGTTACATTTTTTTACTTCTGCTGCCTACATAACATCTTTTCCACCTTTAAATGCAGAAAGAGGCACATCAGAATTCAGAAGTTAGAGCAGTTGCTAAAGCCACAGCAAATGATGAATTTTACCCTGATCAACACAAACCTAGTACTTAAAGACTGGCTTGCAGATGGTTCTCCTAAATGTATGTATTGACTTTATTAACTCTAAATTATGCACAGGCTCAAGTACTCTTTTGCAAGCTACTTCTCAGGCCATAGCCTTGAGTTTAAGGCTGTATATTCACAGAAATAACATGAACAGTTGAGGACAAGAGACATCAAAATAATGGTAGGAAATGCATATTTAAATAGTGTGTTAGAGTGTGACTATTTAAAACAAAAACCTTCAACCTAGGATAGGATTTAATATTTCATTATTTAACTGATTTACACCCACCTTGCTTGCATCATTGAAGTGGCCAAGATTATTAACAGCTATGCACAAAGCTTCCTCAATATCTTGCCCAGTGTTGTTCTGCTAAGGAAAGGTTTGCCAATGAACATAAAGTTGCTTGCACAACAAAAGACAAGATGGTCTATAACCATTCGCTGTTTTGACAGAGGCATTTGATGTGGGTGACTGATGAGCTATGTAAAGACTCTGAGCAGCTCCATAGTGGCCACTGGGCCCAAAATACTTGGCTCACCTGAATTTCACTGAGAACATTTACACTAATATTTCTTAAACAGATTCTAAATTTGCTTTTTTAAAATACATACAATTAGATTGTGTATCATATACAAAAAACATATTAAAAGAGTACACGAAGAAAAAAAATAAAGTTACTGATACAGAGAAGAGAAAAGAAAACATCCTTATCAGGCACTGTAACAAAACTACCTAAGAAACCACATCAGACACTTGCAAATTATGATTTTTTTCAAGGTCAGTGTATAGGACAATCTCTACAGTCAAAAACACGACTAGCATTGGATGTATAGTTCCTTTGCAGTTTCCTTTCCAGTCACTTTAAAATACCCATAATTTTAGTTCCCCTGGTCTAAAACTTCACAAACCTCATTCAGAATTATGAGGTTAGGAAATTTAACAGTATGTTTACAGAGATCCATTTGTTCGACAGCCTTGCTGCCCTGAATTACTGCTTTCAGGAGGTTAGCAAGAACAGTGCAGATGCTCGAAATTTAAAAACAAAGAAGTTCCCAATTCAAACGTTGTGATACCTGGGGTTATCTTTTAAGAAAAGATAAATTCAAAACACATAGTTTCACAGCAGCTGAATAGAACTAACAGTCTTCAGCTATGATCTCATTGAGGGGTTTGAGCTGCACTCATTTTGTCAAGGTAATTTTATGAACACTGTAGTTCTATGATAAGACAGAACAATAGCACATAACTATTAAGGTTGCAGGGTTTTGTGTTTTACAAAGTGCACTATTAACTATGCATATACAAACCCAAGTGAGAACATAAGGAAATTCCATGTTAACACACCACGTCAGCTGATGGAGATAGAGCTGATCCATCCCTCAGCCCACCATTGGAAGAAAACAGATGCTGAACATTTTTCTCTTTGGTAGTGTGACTGAAGGGCCTGCAAACCAAAAACTTTTAAAGACAAGACCTAGGCATTTTAAATTAAATACCGAACTTTCTGCAAATGCTTTACACACGAGTATTTAAAAATCCGTCATTAAATACATACAAACAACTATTTTTTAACAGTTGAATTCACACATACAGCAGATACCCCATTTTTCCAAAAAATTTCCTTTTTACTATAATCCCCTTAAAAGTAGCTATTTTTCATTTGACAATTTTGGCAAGGCTGAACAAAACCTTAGTAGCTGGTAGTGATTCTTACCCTCAGCAAGAGTAAATGTGCAGCTATGAACATTCCAGGATTCATTTTTCATTTGTTGCTGTTAAAAGTCATTAGAATACATGACAAATGATACCAAAACCATTTACTGGCAACCTGTTAGGAAGGCTCTTTAATTCTACTGTATGATCACCTACAGCTGCTCTTCTGCAACAGCTAACAAGACTCTCACAAAAGCAGTCTGCATAAGCCAGCCTTATCCCAGGAGGGAAACCCTGTCATGTTCTTCCCAGGCTCAGTTTATCCAGTCTGACCAGCTGCAAGCAGATGTGGAGAACACTGCTGCAGAGACTGACAGCCATATGTGAAATCCCGAGTTTCTACTTCACTTTGGGCAAGGTTAGCAGCACATGCAACATGTACCAAACTCAGAAGATAAATTTCCTGCACCTTCCTTTCAGAGCAGGTTCCTTATGCAACAGATCTGAAAGATTTATCTGGGTCCATCCTTATTTGCAGGAACATTAATCTCCACAGCAATAACACTCAGGGGGCAGATACCCACTTCAAGACTTCCTTCAGGTTCACACTAACTAGGCAAAATAAGCAAGTGAATGTAATTTAGATTTGACAATACCACTGAATATTGCTGGCCTGTAATCTTTACACAGTTGTTATTGAAGCAGAAGATGTGATGGGATCAGCAGGCAGTTGTAAGTGAGGCAGAGGGGAGGCACAGTGTCTTCTACCACAGCTTGGCACTTCAGGACATCTCTCTCCCTCTGAACCCTTATCAGTCACTTACCCTTATCAGTCACTTAGTGCTTAAAAGCCTCAGTTTCATACACTTTCAAGCCAAACCAATTTCTTTCTTGCTGCCTCTCACTGAAACAATACTTGTACTCAATGTGTTCCCACAGTACTAGACACTCACACCAAGACCACATTAGTAAAATTTAAAGAACACATTAGAAAAAAAAAAAAAAAGCCCAAGGAGAATGTCTGAAAATGCTTACTTCATTGAGTCTTCCCCCAGGCTGGCATCCAAACACATGAAAAGATTTAATAAAGACTTACCTTGCTTGTCTTTCTGGGCTGCCACCACACAGCTCAAGTTTAAAGTTTGTTCTAGTCTAAATTCAGAGCAGAAAAGGAAAGCAAGTTCAAACACAGGGTTACAGCCAAGTCCCAGGAAGAAGTGTGCTATAAACCTGTTTTCACCTTCAACGTTCACCCCTGCCCACCATTTCAATTAGACCAAGTTTCAAAGTGCTGTTGAACTGTGCAAGGGGAGGTCTAAGGAAAGAGCTTCCAAGCAGATCTGTAGCCACCAGTGCACCTTTGTGGTAAACAAAAAGTATTCCTTGTAAAAGGAATCCCAACTTTCTGTTTGACAGTATTTTCCCCACTATTATGCAAAGCTTGTAACATATTGCATTACTGAACCAGACTCTACAACTTACTTTTTCAATAAGGCTTAATTGCAGAGCTTTAAATGCCAAAAATCTGACTCATTAGTATTTTGCAATAAATGCTAAATCTGAATTTTTAAGAGGGGGGAAAAAAAAAGGCACACTTAACATTTGTCCAAAACACAGAGTTTTGTGAAACAAATGGCACTAACATGTCATAACACAGAACAGTCACACACAAGGCATTTTTTTTAGATGCACAAACAAAAAAACTCAACTTATGCACTACTGGTCAAAGTGAATGTTTTCTTAAATCTTTTAAATCTCAGAGAAAATGTACATATTCATCAGTTGCCTTTTTGCACAATGTGTGCACACAAGAGGGTGAAACAGATCTGGCAACATGGGATATTAATGAGAAGTGTAGAAATACACCTTCCTAAAACCAGGCTTTGGACATTTGATGTGCACTACCCAGCAAGACTGCATAATGAGAAATGGTAGCAAACACTTGCTGGGGAAGCAGGTGGTCAGAAAGTGCAGGCCCTCAGTGCAGAGAGGACTTGAGCCTGCTTTAGTCACTCTCAATGAAAATGCACAACATCCTATAATACCATTACTTCAGACCACCACAGTGACAACTGAACAGAAAGCTTTACATCTACTTACTTCTGGAGAAGAGAAACAAAAAAAATCAGTGTCTTCATTCTTTCCATCACCATGCAACACTGTAAAAGCAAGCATAGAAAAAAACCACTCCAGTAGGGCATCCTAATCCATGAGACAGTATGAATACACAATCACTGGTGTAGTCTTCTAAACAGTATTCATCAAGTCAACAGGAATTAGAGCACTGACTTTTTTAATCAGGGGATTTAAGACCTAGGAATAGAAGTCCAGATAAATAGACATAAAACTTATCTGAGCATTACAAGAACTGACTTGCATATACTGATTAGGGCATTATCTGTTATCATTAGCTATATTATGCTGCTGCTACATTTAGTAGAGGATAAACACATACAAAAGGCAAAAAACCCCACATTCAAAAAGCATAATTAAGGAAAAAAATTGCTTCATAAACACCCATAAATACTACACTTCCCATACAATTTTTTAACTCTTGCAAAATAGTTACTGATGCAGAAAACCCAGAAAAATGAGGTTTCTTTTAGAACAAACTTGTCAATCCCTTTGTAAAAAAAACCAGCAGGAGATGAATCAAAAGGTATCGACTGTTCTTGCTAACTACTGGATAAGTAGTAAATAAGAAATGTGTTAATCAAATCTAGTGGCTCATTAACTGTCCTTAACACACTAAATAAAATAAAAATTAACAGTGAGTAGTGCCCATGGAAGAATTGCTGGAAATAAAAAGATCCCAAAGCCTTACCTTCTGCACTAAGGGCTTTTGTCACATGACACAAATCACCATTTCTCTGATGTGCTTCTGTAAGATGCTCTTCTAGGACCTTAGAAGATTGCCTTCAGAGGTAAAAGTAAAGGTTTAGGATCATCTGGAACATCAATAAGAAACTAATTCTGACTTCCAGCTCTCTTAGAACTAAGCTCACCCACTTTTACCAAATGACATTATGAAGCAGCTCCAGTTAATGAAACACTCAACAAAATTGTTACCTTCTCTTAAATGGAGAAGTACTTTAGACCTGTGACACTAAATTCATCATACATAAAGGGAATACTACAGCTTTTAGATAAGCAGTATTTCAGATAACTAGAACCAGCATGAATAAATTGTTAAACAGTTTTAATCACATTCATTCTAGCCATTTAAAATGTACTGAATAAATAAACTGTGGTAACTTGTAAAAGATACATGCAGACCAGTGCAATACAGTGTTTGACACCATACCAAGCTGCACTTAAAAGTCTCTTTCCATGAACCTACTCCAAATACCGAAACATCAAAAAAAAAAAAAGGTACATTTTACTCACACACATAACACATAAAAATGAGCTCACTTGCAACATGGCAGAACACAAACATTACTTTCTACATTTTCTCAATTCCATTTTCTGGTAATTGCACTATTAGAGCTTAAAGTCTAGCCACCACCTCCAAATTCACATACCTCACAGCTTTCTTTCTACTTCTGGGTAGCTCTTTATTACTACAATCCAACAAGGAGAAGTCTTCCCTTCCACTCATAGTGCCTGACCTTAAAAAAAAAAAGGAAAAAGAAGTGACAAATTCTTTACAGCACAGCCCAGTTCATCACTTGAGCCAGCACCACAGGTTCACACAACTTTGAGAAGAGTGAAAGTGACAGACACAAAAATACTATCAAAGCATAAACGTATTTCTTCTCTGAGAAGCAAATCTTCTAAGTACAGCCGAACAGCGGCCTACTCCGCACTGCTCCTCTATCCCACCCCGGACCCCCCAGCACTACCGGGCACACCGGGAAGCACTACTGCTGCTCCTCAAAGCTCCTTCCCCATCACGAACCCTCACCAGGATGATCTCCTTACCGCAATTACCTCCAAACTGCAGCACCGTGCCCTGCCTGCAATCCACCCCACCTACTGACCCCGACTCCTTCCCGCCAGGGCTGCACCACCCGCACTACCTCCCGTGGGTTTGTTTTGGCTGCAGCGTGCGCGGTGCGGTTTCCCGCGGCACAGAGCTCCGGGACAGCAGCACACAGAGCGCAGGGACAGCAGCACGCAGCACGCACCGCTCCGGGCGCGCCTCACGCAACGCCTCGCGCAGCGCCTCGCGCGCCCAAATGGCCGCCGGCTCGCGGTGCCTTTCCCGGCGGCCGCAGCCAATCACGGCCGGGCGCGAGCGGCGGGGCGGGGCGGGGCGGGCATGCCCGGTGCAGCCGCTCCGCCATGGCCTCGGGGGCGAAGGCCGAGCTGCTGAGGCGTTTGTTCGCTGGTGTCGCGGCGGCACCGCAGCCTGCAGTCGGGCACCACGCAGCCCCTCGTTCGCTCCCCTGACAGCGGGATCGGGGAGAAAATCTGGAGAGTGAAAGCGAGAAAATTCGCGGGTTGAGATAAGGGCAGTTTAATAGGGAAAGCAAAAGCCATGCGCGCAAGCAAAGCAAAACAAGGAATTCATTCACTGCTTCCCGTGGGCAGGTGGGTGTTCAGCCATCCCCAGGAGAGCAGAGACCTATCACATGGAATGGTGACTTGGGGAGACAGAAGGCATCACTCCACATGTCCCACTCCCTTTCCCCTCAACTTTATACACTGAGCATGATGTCAGGGTCTGGAATGTCCCTTTGGGCAGCTGGGGTCACCTGTCCTGGCTGTGTCTCCTCCCAGCCCCCTCCCCAGCATGGCAGTACAAAAGCAGAAAAGGCCTTGGCTCTGTGCAAGCCCTGCTCAGCAATAACAAAAACATCTCTCTATTATCAGCACTCTGTTCAGTACAAACCCAAGACACAGCCCTGCACCAGCCACTGTGAAGGAAATTAACTCTACCCCAGCTAAAACCAGAACACTGGGCTAGAAGCTATTAAGTGCATGCTTTAGGGTTACTTTATTCTACATGCATTCTCATTAATTGCAGAAGTAAGGGGTTTTTTTGCAATGTTTCCCACTCATGTTTTGGGTGTTACAAATGTAGCATATTTGTTTAATCATCTCTAGTGAGATATAGTTAAGTTTTAAAATTAACAAGATGTTGATTTTCCCCTGCTAATGTCCAGGTGTTAGAAAGATGAATTACTTTTTTGGTAGAATTACCCTGTTAAAGTTTCAGGCTTGACATGCATCAATGAGCTCAGACCCAGGAGGAGGTAACCCAAGCTTGGCAAGAAGGATGTACCACTAATAGTGGGCACAGGGAATGCAGAAACACAAACCTTACTCAAAGTTTTCTTAATAACAGGGAGTACTGCAGTTGGTGTGGCCAAGGCAAACAGTATTTGTGTGGAAAAGAGCCAGAAGAGGAGAGACTACAGTCCTGTTTGCTGAAAGGGCGGGAGAAGAATTTCAGGAGCAATGAGGAAGAAAGCATGAAGAAAGGAGCAGTGAAGTTCAAAAATTGTGCAATTCTGTGGAGTAGGGCCTCGCCTTCTTTTTGGTAAAATACCCAAATCAAACAAGTTCGTATGGGTTTTGTTTATCTGCACTTGAATGACCCTGATTGCTATGTGAGGGGCAGAGCTTTCCAGAAGTTATCCTCAAACTGATTTGCCTTGTACATAATTTCCCTCAGATGGGAACAAATAAATAATCTCTCTCTGTGTGACCCAAAAGAGCTAAATCCCCTTCTTCTGCTCTGTGAATACCAGTTATCTTTCTGATTCTCCAACCACTTTTTGTAATGAAGCTCAAATCTCAGGTGTTTTCTCAACATATATTTAGCTTTGGAAATAGCTTCCTCTACTTCAAAGGTGAGGACAGGCTTGCACACCCAAAATTTTGTCTTAATATTCCTTATTCTGTGTTAGTTCCCACTTAAAATTTAACTCATGAAGAGTTTCTTAAGAACATAATGAGTAACAGCTGAGGAGTAAAATGTAGGATTGGTGATGGCAGACCTACCGTGGATGTAGCAAGGAAAAGGAAATTATAGGAAGGTTTGCCTTGATTAGAGGTCTGAATGCAATTTTAAACCAGCAGAACATGATTGTCTAAAAAGCAGTATTAACTAGCTGTAAGAAGCCTAATTAGGCCAACTTAGCTCTTTGGTGGGAAGACAGCTCATCCTTGCTTATGCTTTAGTTTTAGTTCCATTTAATAAATAAGTGAACAATAGCAACAAATGCTCAAGTATAATTTTATGTTTATGAGTTGTGTCAAAAATAAAAAAATGGCTCCACATTCTGCTCTCCATGCCTTTACAAAGAATTATAAAGATGTGAATTAAAGAATTATGTTATGTGATGTATCATATGTATATTACAGGTTTTGTAGCTCTGTCAGCCTGTATTTGAAAGCATAAATGAACATGCACATCACCCCTTCAGTTTTGCGGTCACACCACTCTGAAAATCTGAAGACAAAACCGGCAGTTCGATTAATCATTCCTAAAAACGCAGTAATTTTCCCGGAAGGAAGGAGCAGGTTGTGTCTGTGCCGCGCGGTGCTGTCCCGGGCGGGTCCCCACGAGGTGGCAGCATGGGCTAGCCCTGGCCGCGCTCGCTCGCCCGCCGGCGGCAGCAGCGCCTCGGCACTCGTTTTCGGCGGGCTGGGAAGTGAGCTGCCGTGGAAGGATGCTGCTGAACAGACTGGCGGCTTCCGTGTGAACTCTGCAGCTGTATAAAAAGGACATGGTGAGATGCAGTTTGAACATATATGTTAGCTTGCAACGACCCCATGTAGTGCTACAGGCTGGGGGAAGACCTTCTGGGGAGCTGCCCAGTGGAAAAGGACCTGGGGGAGCTGCTCAACAGCAGCTGAACATGAGCCAGGGTGTGCCCAGGTGGCCAAGAAGGCCAATGGCATTCTGGCCTGGATCAACAATAGTGTGGCCAGCAGGACCAGGGCAGGGATTGTCCCCCTGTACTCGGCACTGCTGGGGCCACACCTCAAATCCTGTGTTCAGTTCTGGGTCACTCACTGCAGGAAAGACATTGAGGGGCTGGAGTGTGTCCAGAGAAGGGAAAGGGAGCTGGGAAAGGGTCTGGAGCACAAGTCCTGTGAGGAGCAGCTGAGGGAGCTGGGGGTGTTTAGCCTGGAGAAAAGGAGGCTCAGGGGGGACCTTGTTGCTCTCTACATCTGCCTGAAAGGAGGGTGTAGCCAGGTGGGGGCTGGTCTCTTCTCCCAGGTAACAAGTGACAGAACAAGAGAACACAGCCCCAAGTTGCACTGGGGAGATTGAGGTTGGACATCAGGCAGAATTTCTGCATTGAAAGGGTGGTCAAACATTAGAACAAGCTGCCCATGGATGTGGTGGAGTCACCATCCCTAGAGGTGCTCAAAACTGACTGGATGTAGCACACAGTGCTGTGGTTTAGTTGATAAGGTGGTGATTGGTCTGAGGTTGGAGTCAATGATGGAAGTCTTTTCCGACCCAAATGATTCTATGATTCTGTTCTATGAGTGTATTCTATGATTCTAGTCTATGATTCTGTGTTTTCTTGATAAACTTTCCAGCCATCTGTCATTTCTTCAAATGCATAATTGCATCTTCCTTTCTCGTTGTCTGTATTTTGGCTTTTCTCAGCAAGAATTTCTGTTCTCAAAATTTAATTACTAAATGCACTAAAACTGTCTATTTTTTTTTAAACTCCTTTTTTAGTGTGATTTAGATCATAGATTCTGCAAATGTGTATCTTGGTTATTTGGTATGTAATTGCTATTAGATTTTTTTCTGTACTATGGCTATGTGATTAAATGCTAAGCAGAAAAAGAGTCTTCCCCTAGGTGCTATGTATGTTTGGAAAAGGAAGGATACCTGTTACATTACTGCAGTCAGGACCAAATGACACAATTCAAGAGCAGTTTGTAGGTAGGGGTTGTGCAGGTATATTGGAAATATGATTTCATCGATTGCATAGCATTAACAATTGAAGGTTTACCCATTAGACAAGTGACTTTAAAATGTTGTGGTGGCCTAACAGAGAAACACTGATACCTGAGGGAAATGTGCCTAATCTTAACTCCTTGCCCACAGTTACTGGTTTATAGTACTTATAATTATCTTACTGAATTATCACAGATTTAAGTAATTTATGCTGTGAAAGAGAATCAAAATTTCAGGATCATCAGGGTTTTTGTTAGCCAGTATTGTATATTTGTGTGTTCTAGAATTACTCAATGTGCAAAATTTCTGCTCTAAGAGTACAGCTGGTATATTCTTCAGTGAAGTTTATATCATGGTAAATAGTTAATTTTTACAGTTCTAGTATCTGGCGGCAGTCACTCAAATAAAAGTTAAAATTATTGCTTACTTATCTTCATTTAATACATTGCATTTATCACTGTGCCTAAAATTACTTTTTGTGACTGGGTAGTGTTGATCTAAACTTGTGCTGTTGCTGAAAGGGTTGGTCTTCCATTTTTCCCATCCATGGTGTGTGTTCACCCTTTCCTTGTGTTACCACTGGTGTTTCTGGCACTGTGCAGTGAGCTGGATGTGTAGGTTACTGTTGAGTAACCATTTAGTTCCCTCATAACTCATACCTTTGAGAGCCTTGCAGCCTTGTATTTCACAGTGCAGTCAGTGGCTGTTCTTCCATGGGCTTAGTAGTACCACTGCCTAATGACCACTTAGTAGTTGTGCTTATATTCAGTAGGTATTATTTATCTAATCTTCTATGGATGAAATTAATTGCAGAGTATGCCAGATATGTTTTTCTCATCTACCCTGTTGGTTAAAATGAACAACATATCTGTAAGTGTTAACAGTGGGCAGTTTGGTCCTAGGTACTTCTGTGGTATTGGTGCTGAAATCACACTGCTTCTTCTGTCTGGAACGCAGTGTAGAAAATCTGCTGAGCCTGACTTGAGATATATCCATAGTAAAAATATGACAAAATTCATAGGGATAAGAGTATTAAATTTAAAATGTTACTGTGATTTTTACCACAATTTTAGTGCTTGAATCAAGCTTTCATCCTTTAAAATTCCTATTACAAGCTTTTTACTGTAACCATAACACAGTACTATATGTTTAAATTCCATGCTTTTTTAGCATGTAGGGAAGTAGCAGCCAGACGTGGAATTATGAATTAGCTTGGTCCATTGTGCTCAGCTTCTGGGTCTCATAGCCTGATAGAAGTGAGACAGCTGAAGCTCCATCTCTCCAGGTCCAGCCAGTAATGATGTTTGAGTGTGTATTCCCAATTTTGATTTACTGTTGAAAAGACTGCAATGCACCTTG
The DNA here is from genome assembly GCF_008360975.1 of Lichenostomus cassidix. NCBI lineage: Eukaryota > Metazoa > Chordata > Aves > Passeriformes > Meliphagidae > Lichenostomus > Lichenostomus cassidix. Next base: position 71,818,917 of record NC_139479.1, read on the forward strand.
ACCACCCAATATAAGTAGGGATATCTGGAAATAATGACAATCAGAAAATCTTTTTCTGACCTCAGGTTTCCATCTCTGAAACTCAGTATGTCTGTAACAAGGCACGGATTTGGGTTCCATTGCAGAAATGAGTATCAAATAGAGAGATTGCTGTATCCCATGGGATCTGACTGAAGCCTCTGTGTGGGCACTGAAATTGGTTTGGGGGTCTTTCAATGGCATTTGTTTGTACAGGGAGATAAAAAAGATGTTGAAATCTTTCTGCAGATCAGCCGCCGTTTGGTTCATTGAAGATGAAATTCTGTCTCTAGGCAAACCAAGATTTCTCTTTTGTTTTGAAAATCTTTAGGAGACTTGGTTTCACAGTAAAAAATCAGTCTGGTCCTGTGATAAAGAGTACTAACAAATTATGTTCTCTTGTTAAGAACCAAAATTATTAGAAGATTTTTTGGAATCAACTATGCAAAATGAAAGTGAAAAGATCAGCAGTATTTTTGCAGTGCCTGTACACAACATTTCAGCAGTTCAAGATGTAATTATACAATGATGTTCTCTTCACAGCAGATTGTTGCAAGTATTTACCATGTGCATCTGTATAAATCTCTCAGCATCCCCCTGAGCTCCTCATGTTTGGTGTTCCTTACTGGACCTCCCCATAAGACAAAACCATTAGTTTCTTTGTCTTTTGTAACCAACACATAGAAAACTGTTGATTTCTTAAGAAGGCATTTAGAGGATTTGCTAGTTAGAATTCTTCATAATGCATTGAAAATGGGTAATGATGAGGGAAAAGTGTGGATTATTTCTATGGTTAATAAGGCTTTATCTGATGGTTATGAGCTTGAATATTGAAACTGTGAAATGAATATTGAATATTTTAATGAAAATTGAAACTTCTGAAACTGCAGTTTAGTACCATACTCCTTCACTAGCTCCTTGTAAGACCTTGAGCTAGTTAGTTAGTTGATCATCATTTCCCCATGTTTATTTTGGTTTCTTTGTGATGTTTCTCCAGAAGTATAGACAAAGGAATTGGACAGCTATTAGGATGACAAATATCACATGCTGTTGGTTCTGGATTCTGTTGCTTTACTGATAAAAGTGATGTTGTTCAGAAAGAACAGGATTACCACCCTGTGGCACATCCATTCCAATCCCTGTCATTGTAATTACTATCAAATAAATTCTGGCTATTCTGGGAAAGATAAAACATTTTTCTAGATGGTACTCTGTGTCTTAAGGTTTTTGTGTTACTCATGCATAAAGAAAATGGAATGAAATCAATGACAAATGGAGAATCTGAACTTAAAGTGACTGCTAAGCAAGTAGAGCACATTCTCAGGACTGTGAGTGTTTTACTTTTCCATCTACACAAGGCATAATATGAAAAATCCAAGAAACAATATGTTTGTGGTCCCAGAGAAAGATACGATTATGTGCCTCTTGTACCTACTGTTCCCAGAAATTATCTTTGTATTGGTCATTTTTTGAGGTGCACATCTGCTATTTGAAAGAATGTAAAGCATTGCTGCTATGTATACAGCACATGACAATTAATATACCCAGATCTTTGGAGAAAAAAAAAAAAGAAAAAAAACCCCAACCTCTATTTTAAATTTCACTTCCTTTAAAAATACAAGAAAATACAATGAAAAGATTTTTGTTTATTTTGGCTTGCATAGCTGTCTGCTTTTTTTTTCTGGAATAATAATTGAAATGTGTGGTTAATAATTTTTATTAGTGAAAAAGCTATCTTTTAGTACATTCATATGATGCTGAGCATAAATCTGAACTTGATACATGAGGAAAAATTACTCCAAATCACTTATAGCAGCATTCACTTATATCTTTTGCATTTGAAGGTCAAAATCACTGTGAATTATTAGAAGTACACAGATTTCTGTAGGAAAAGGCTTACATGGGCTATAACTTAGGGTGGATGTTGCTAAAGAATGGAGTATAGGATAGAATATTCTGTAAGAACTTGGGCAGGCATGGTTGTTCATTCCTTCTAAGTAATGTTAAGAACTAGAAGGCACCTGATGAAATGATGAAATGTCAGATTTACATTAAGCAAAAAGCATTTTTGAAAGCAATCTATAATTAAACATTAAAAAGTACTTCCTACAGACTTATAAATATATTAAAATATGATCAGTCAGTTTTATAGTCCATGAATTAGACCAGTAGAACTGTTAAAAAGGATGATGCACACATGATCTGTTGTAATTCTATTAGTCTCTCAGAGCTCACAGCAAAAGGGTTTACTAAGGGAAGCACCATTCCATACTGGTCTGTTTTTATATTTTTGCTCCCACTTACCCACTTATGGACACAGTAAGAGATAAGGCCACTTTTCTCTAATTGTCTCTTTGTATGGACCAGTATATATTTGCTTGTGTTTCCATGCTAACAAATTCTGATCCCAAGAATCTAATAAAGGTCTAATACAAAGGGACACTGTGATTAAGGAGAGCTAAATTCAGCCATGGCACAAGATTATTAAGTATACATCCAATAAATTTTTAACACACACATACTTCTTTCAGGTGTGTGATTAATTTTTTATACGTGGTCTAAATGTACTTTTGACAAGTGCATTTGTGCATTTGTATTAGCAGTAGTAAAGTAGTTACAGCATCTCTTTGATATCATCACTGAATCAAAATGAAATACATTTTGAGCTGTAGTGTATTCCATGGTTGGGTAAATATTCCAATTAACATATTGGCTAATATGTTGACTTTAGCAAAAATGACACTGTTTGAGTTGAGAATGGGAAAAACGTTTCTTCACATAAGAAGACATAATCTTTCCTGTATAGTCTGACTGCTTGCTGTTGGAATGCAGTGGGGAGTCATTAAAGCACAGGATTACATTTCTTATGGTAGTTGTTCTTGCACTTTTTTTTCATTTAGACAACAGAGTTTTTGTGAATACTTATAATGTGCTTCAGGTTTGTAGCATTTTAGAGAATATACAGTGAAAATTTATGACATACTCTTAATCAAGGGTTAAAAAACTTGAGCATTTTTCAGTGTCTGTCTTCTGTGAAGGAAACACTTTGCTGGATTTTCTCTCTATGATATTTTCCCAATTTTTTCAGTCACACTTGTCAGGCTGAAACAATGCATGGAAGCTCTTTGCCATAACTTGCCTATGTTCCAGGAATCACTGGAGTTCTAAATGGAAAATGTGAAACCTGTTCTTCTAAACTGAACAACATGCACAGCCAGATTAGAGCGGTAGAGCAGTGGCTGGAACAAGGAGAAAAAGAAATCAAAATTTTTCAAGCAGACATCAGTTAAAATAATGGAAAATACTAGAATATAATCAGAAATGCTAGAAATTCTTCAGAGTATATTTCCATGTATTTACAAAGCAGTGCTCAATTACATTCTGGGCAAAGTTGATCGGTTCATTCCTGGCCAGTTGTCTTCGGACTTTCCAAGCAGGTCATAGGTCTAAGAGTCTGGGACTCGTTTGGAAATCCAAATCAAGTTGTTCTCCTGGAGTTGCTAATGAGTCCAGGATTGAGCCTACACATTGGTTTGAAAGTGTAGTTTTGTGGGGGGTTGTTTCTGTTTTTCCCAGGCGCTTTTAAAAAAACAACCATCTTAGATGTGGTTCTGCATGGAGTTTGCAGTTGAGGAATGCCATTAGGTAAGACAGGTTGTTTCAGCAGCTTCTGGATGTAGGCTTGAGGGAGATTACTTGAGAATGTAGAGAAAAGATACGGTGGTTGTGAAACGGTAGGTGGGCAGAACGGACTTAAGGAGAGAAAACTGGACAGAAAGTGTATTCATTACTGCCCAAAATAGTCTCCTGAAGATATTATGTGGTTTTACTTACCTTGTTATTTTGTGTTCTGCTGATGTAGCCGTAGAAGCTCTTTCTAGGACTGATAAGATCCCCTAAGTTTTAAGAGTTCTTGAGGCTAATGAGAGCATTGTGTTTTTCAGGCTTCCTGTAGTAGTATCTAAAGGTACATCTTCAAAAGGAGTTCCAAAGTGTATACAGAATACTGTTAAGCTAGTGTTGCTCTCCATTACAATAGTTATTTTGGTAAGGCTGGGGGGAAATGAAGTTGGCAAAACGTCAGTATGACTTCACAGAGGTAATTTAGAGAGGCCAGCTGAGACTGGGACATCTGCATTAACAACCTTATACTGAGATGAATTCTGCCCAAATGATTCTGCTGTCTAATAATGTGTCTGGAAGAGTTTTCTTTCCAACCTGTATGAGTTTTTTGCATTCTGTCTGTGCACTTTAGCCATATCCTAGATTTGGGATTTATTAATATTTTCAAGCATGACTGAGAAAAGACCAAAGTGCAACTGGTTACTACAAATGAAATTTTGAAGGAGTGTGCAGAAGGTGCTGAACATACCTGAATTCTCAGTCCCTAGGAAAAAACACAGAGGTTTCCTTTTATGCCTATCCACAACTGACTTTTCAAAGTCAAATTAATTCAACCCAAATGGTGAAATAATCTGACCACAGGGAGCACAGTTATAGGGTGTCTTTCTTTCAGCAGAGTAGATAAAAGAGCATTTTCCATGTGTATTAAAGAGACCATCTTTATGCTCCACAAGTCATGTGTTCTTATCCACTCTGATGGCAGATTTCAGAATTATCCTTCTGGTATGAGAATTTACAGAGCATTATTTTTTATATATTCACATTATACGTTTATAAAAAAAAAGATGGGATTATGATGCTATTACTGATTTCTGTCCTTTGAGTCTAAAAACCAGGACTTATATTGTAAATTTATTTGAAAATTGTTGTAAATTGGATTAATACAACTGCAGTTCTAGAATCACTCAATTAAATTAATAACATTATCTGAAATTACATGTCAACTTTTTGCCAGGTTTTTCAAAGATAGTAAAAATTAATTCAGTCAGCTTGGCTTTTACTTATTTTCTTTGTTTCTTTGTGTCATTGTGCTTTCTGTTTGTAATTATTACTCTAATTAGTTGATAAAGATTTATGGTAAAGAATTAATTAAAAACCATGCACAAGAAAAGCTTGTTTGTGTTTTTCTAATAAGATATAGCATTTGCTTTCTCATGATTCAAGTGGCAGGTTATGTAAACATTTCTATTTCTGATCCTTCTAAGGCTTTTGTCTCTTGTCTATTAAGTATTTTGTGGGGGAAAACATGATCATCAAGTCGGCAATCTGCCTAGGATTTCAGAATGGCATGAAAATAAATAATTACACACGATGAAAACATTTAGGATATTACATTGTGATCATTTCATGTCACTGGCAGACCCATTTCAGGAAGAAAAACAACATTACATAAAGTCTAGTGGTACAGTAAACAAGGGGATTTAAAGACTGATGGATATCACTGTCTGTTCTCTCCCTAGGGTAAAGTATCAACCCTAATACTTTAAAATTAGATTTTCTTTTCTTTTCTTTTCTTTTCTTTTCTTTTCTTTTCTTTTCTTTTCTTTTCTTTTCTTTTCTTTTCTTTTCTCTTCTCTTCTCTTCTCTTCTCTTCTTTTCTTTTTTCCTTTCTTTTTTTAATTTTTATTTTTATTTTTATTTATTTTTATTTATTTTTATTTTTATTTTTATTTTTATTTTTATTTTTATTTTTATTTTGTCCATGACAGAGAAATCTGCAGGTGGCTGTTAAGTAGTTTGGCTTTGGGAATCTGTAATAGCTTTTATTGGAACAGAGGACCCAATTACATAGAAGGATTTCCCTTCTTGATAACCTGAATTGTTAAAGGTCTTACCTTGGTCACCTACCTAATCATCAGGAGGAACAGAGTTGCTCAGTTCCAGACTCCAGGCCTGAAAAGTACAGTGTCTTTGTAATATTTGTATGTGATATCATAATTCCCTTCAGAATCCAAATATATCTGTTATTCCCCTTTATTTATGTCTTTTATCCTTGTTCTGACTATAATTCTAGTACTCATCTGAGCTTCTGCTCAGAAGGAGTTTTACTTATGTGCTGCATCAAAGGAGAAAGTGAAAATGATCATTAAAAGACAAGGTGACCTACTTTGATATAATTAATCTGCTGTGTTTAAAATAGCTTAGATATGTCTGTTTTTCAGAGGTATTGCACTTCCAGAAGACTAGTAGAAGACAGTGGCATTAGCATGCTCATGAAACAATTCCTATGCCTATATGCATTAGGAAACAAGATTTTGGCAACTCCTATGGAGCTATACATATAGCCGTACTGGATCTACTTAATAAAAAAGGCAGCTTGAAAGGCTTTTTAAACAGAGGTCAAGGAACGTTGTTACATGCTTGGTTTTTATCAGCTTTTGTGCTTTGGAGTCAGAAGAGCGACTTCCATCCATCTTCTAGTGTGAACCTGCTGTGCTTTAGTATCACTGGAGTCACTTTGGCTTTTCCCATTTGGGAAACTGCATACTACTAATGAGTGATACAGGATCTCTGCTTCACATTGCTCTTAGCCTGAACTAGGGCAGTCTGGGCCAGAGAAAGCAGAGTGACTGAAAATATTTTCTCTTTGAAAGAAACAGGAACTGGAAGTTCTGTCAGTAAAGAGTCATGGAAAAAACCTGTGTTATCCATGTTGAGAAGCTGTTTGCTCTAGTTTGGGACAAACACAAGATGACATACCGATTTTATTTACAGGGGGCTTTATCTTCAACAACTGCATAGAAGATAACAGATATTGTACACTATGTTCCTGCAAAATGATACAGTTAGATTCACTTCAGAGAAAGGCAGGAATTCTTTGGGCTTGAGTGCTTAATGGTGCAATAGGTTTCTGGGAAAGAGAAATGTTTTGCTGTATAGAAGGACTATATCCTCTCCTGCCTGTGCTGTATCTCCTCTCCTGTCCTCTGAGTGGCAGATTTTTTCAGATGTTGTTTTTTCCCAAGATCATTAGTACCACTTTCTTTTGTCAGACATCATTGTGGATGTCCTCTAGTAAGATGTAAACTGGACCTGTAAATTTCTTGTGAAAGATTTTGAAATCATGTATTTTAGAAGTCACAGAGTAAATGGGAGTCCATAATGCTATGTTATTGTGAACAAGGCAAGTGTCATCTGAAAGATCCTTAATGCACTTTTTCTATTTGGCAGGCCTCACTGCTCTATTATGTCAGTTTTTGGGGAAGCACATGAAGAAAAAGATGACCTGGTTGGATAGAGTCCCAGAGAAAGTAGCCAGATTTGTCAGGGGACAGGACAGCACAGCCAATGAAAAGAAAATTAAAGGAATGGGAATAACAATGAGAATTTGTACTTTAGCTGAAGCAAAGACTAATTATGTTAAATACTAAGGAGAAGTTCAGATGTTACGGAGAGATAAGCACTCAGTGGGATAATTGATATCTGAAACTACTGCACACCTTAAGAAAATATTGAAAAACATCTCTTGGGAGCAATATTTGATCCTAGTTTAGAGCAAGGTGTTGGACCATGACCTTTTAATGTTTCTTCTCTGTTGCCAATGATTTTTTGGTAACTACCTACAACATTGACCTGTAAAAGCAGAAACTCAGAGTGCCAGTTTATAAGAGTAGCTGAGGTGATTTTGGCTGGATTGAGTTAAATTTCTTCATAGTACCTGGTATGGGGCTGTGCTTTGGATTTATGCTGGAAACTGTTGATAACACAGGGATCCTTTTGTTACTGCTGAGCAGAGCTTACAGGGAGCCAAGGCCTTTTCTGCTCCTCACCCCATCCTAACAGTGGGTGGGCTGGGGATGCACAAGGAGCTGAAACAGGGCACAGCCAGGACAATTGACTCCAACTGACCAAAAGCATGTCCCAGACCATAAGGTATCATGCTCAGCAATAAAGTTAGGGGGAAGGTTGGCCAGCGGGACCAGCCGCTTATTGGGAACCTGCATGACATTGATCAGTTGCTAGTGAGTAACTGTTTTCATTTGCATCAATTATCTTTCTTGGGATTCACTTTTTTCTTTGTTATTTTTTCCTTGTAATTATGATTAGTATTATTATTATTAAATTTTAACCAATAAAATTTCATTATCTCAACTCAGTCATTTTCTCACTTTTACCCTTCTGATTCTCTCCCCTATTCCACCTGCAGGGCAGAGTGAGTGAGCATCTGCATTAATCCACAATAGTATCCTTACAGGATCAGACCAAAGACTGAACTCAGCCACTGAATCAGCATGACCAAATACCTCCCTGGAGTGCCTGTATGCTACTACATGTTCCATGGGGAGCAAACAGGAGGAGTTTTAGCGCTGCATTTAACTGCAGGGTTGAATCCCACAGCAGCATGGTGGGATAGCTCCACTGGAAGATCAAGTTAGGAAGACAATAAGGGGGAGTGAAAGAATATGATGGACAAACCAGAACAAGTTCACAAAGGGCCATGAAGATCATTAAGAACTTGTAGCATTTTCCGTATGAGAAGAGGCTTAGAGAGTTAGGACTTTTTATCCTGTTGAAGACTCAGGGGTCCTAATCCGGTTTATAAAGCATGGGAGGGAATAAAGAAGATGGAGCCAGAGTCTTCTCAGTGGTATCCAGTGACAGGACAAGAGGCAGTAGCACCAGTGGAAAAGTGGGGAATTCTGTTTAAACATAAGAAAAAGCTTTCTAGCTGTAAAGGTGGTCAAACATTGGCAAAGGTTGTCCAGAGACTGTAGAGTCACATTTCTTGAAGATATACAAAACCCAGATGAGAACAATGTGCTCACCCTACTTTGAGCAGATATGTTGGAGTAGATGATCTCCAGAGTCCCTTCTAACCTTAGTGAATCTGGGGCTCTGTCAAATACTGGTAAATAGTGGGTGCATAGAGAAACATGGAACTTTCCTTGGATGGCCTTTTAGCTTCTGGCATCAGTAGATTAAATATTAGTCATGTTTAATACTCATTGATAGATCTTCTCTGCATAGATTTGTTTAATTATTTTAAATCTATTAATGCATATAATGTCTCTGGCATGTTGTGATAATGAACGCCACAATCTGATTATGCAAAACATAATTCATACAGCCAGAACTATAACATCAGGCCAGTGAATTCCCCAAAGCACAAAGTTCTTAGCCCTTGATAGCAGTAGGAAGGTTGCATGGGAGTCAGAGGGAGAATGTGACTCTGTGTTCTAACAAAACACTTACATCCCTATAATATTCAGTGCCTTTTGTTTACCATTGCAGATCACTGAGAAAATCTGGTCTGCTGCTGTGTTTTCGTCACTTTGATCTCTCTGCTCCGTCTTTCCCTTTACTGTCTTTGAAAGGCTTCTCTCTCATTTGTGTAACTCTCAACTGCTAATGGAGCCATTTTCACTCCAGTGCCCACCCTGTCTGAACCACTAACATGACTGCATCTTGGTGAGAGAGTTTTGATTCTAGATGACTTTCATGTGCCATAAAGAAGATAGTCCAGCAAAGGAAGAGTTAGGACTGTGGGAAAATAATGTTGGATGAACTTGCCTCTCTGCAACCATGATAAAGACTAACATGTAAAATAAGTTAATAGGTGGAGTTCTAGAGATCTTTATATTATATACACTTGTCTATGGCTACCTAAATGTATTGTGCCATCTCACACATTTGAAAGTCTTTCTGTAAAGCCACATGAATTTAAAACAATACAGTGCAAAGACTAGTATTAGAATATGTTTATACTTTGAAAACACCCTCTAATTCATATATTGAGTTACAGTCTTAGAAAACCACTCTTAGATATTTCCTCAAGCAATACAAAATGAATAACTAATGAATTTTCAATGATGTAAAAAATAAACTCTGCTTTTAAAAATCCTTGAAATGCCATTTAAATTTCTAAAGCTGTTTTTTACTGCTGTGGTTACTACAATCACTACCAAAAATAACAAAGCTTTGCAACTGGTCCCAATCCAGTTGAAGTAAAGATTGTTTTTGTTTGAAAGAACCTGGTTAAGGATTAACTGGAATTATATTTGATAAAATCCATATTGTTTTTAAAACTGGCTATCATTATGGACTTTAATTTCTTGCATTTCTCTTCACTAGTTTGGAGCTTTATTGTTTTGTTTTAAGGTAATGTACTAGGAAATACTCCACCTCTTTTTGTGCAATTAAAAAAATTACTTGAATTTTAGGAAAAAATTAGAAAAATAAGAAACAAAAGTAGGAAAAAGAGCAAGACAGAGAAATTATGTTAGAGAGGTTGGATTATGAATAAGTTCCATACATTATGTGGGAGGAGCATGGCTGGCTCTGGAAGGTAAATCTACTCATTTGGCCTTTATCTCAGGCATGGCTCTATAGCCACAGCTCTCATGGACCTGTGTAGTTCAAGAAATTTTACTCACTATCAAATTGTAGGTTCCCTGCCTGTCCCCATGTGATTGTCATAGCTGGCTGTCTATAGTGCCACAAGTTGGGCTGCTGGTGTTCCACCCAATCTGATTCACCCCTATCCTTGTTACACCCAGACCTGCTCATTCTGCTCACATTGAGGCCAATGGGAAGAAAGGCAGAAGAGCCTCTGTGTGAGAATTTGTGTGATGGAGCATTTGTTTCAAAGGCTGCACTTCAACATTAATATAGTCCATTCAATGAAACTAAAATGTCCATGGGGGCAGCTTTGGAGAAAGGAGTTTAACTAGGAGAAACTACAAAATAAGAGAGAATGATGTTGGGAATATTTCCTGTGAAAATCTTTCCCCTGCGTTGCACTGGCAAGGAGGTCAGGTACACTCATAACAGCCAAAACCAAATGCAGAGAGTGGTACCCAACATCCCATGGAGCCACAGAACATTAATACCATTACCTTCAGGCACGTTTCTGCTTCCCCTGGCCCTTTGTAAGGCTGCTGATCATTAAATTACAAGATGACAAGTGTGCAGGGAGCACAGCTTTCCCATGTGTGACAGAGTTCAAGCAGATGGATATTTTCAGCCTAAGCAATATGGGAGGGCTGGAGTCTGCTGTGTCTATTTGGAGAAGGTAAAAAAGCATCTCTCAGCATCTCCACCATGACAACCTTCCCAGCTGAGCATGAAGGCTGGCCTGCTGTGCTGCAGGGGTGGGGGGACCATGCAAAGGTCCAACAATATTCTAGGACTGGCTGTCAAAGCTGGTAGGGCTTGCTTAGGAGCTACTGGGAATGCTCGTGTAGTTCAGGCCAGTGCCCTGCATACCCCAAGGATATTACCATGCCCAAGGGCCTGGAGAAGACCTTTGTGAAGAAACAGGGAGGTAGAATAGATTAGGAGGGACAAGCATTGATAATTAACCCACTGTTTTTCTGTAATAGCTTTATTTTAAGAAACTGTGAAAAGAAATCATTTCACGACATCTCTGTGGAGAAACAAAAGTCAGAATATTTTTAAATTATTGCCCCTTTGACAGCCTTTCCTCTCAGTTTAAGCTCTGTTACGTTGCTGTACACTGTGGCAGAGGGTTTCCAGCATGCAGCTCGTTGCAGTACAGGGAACCAATGCAGAAGGGGATGGATTTTCATAGATGCATTCTCCCACTTATAAATACACAGAAAGAGTTAGCAGCTAACAAAATAAAATAAAATCTAAGATAATGTTTTAGGATGGATTTTTCATTTAAAAAAAAGAATAGGAAGAAGAAAATTACCTTTACTATGGCAATATCAAGCATTCAAGTTTGAACTGAATAAGGAGAATATCACTGTTATTGCCCAAAAGTTTTGGATTACTTTTTCTTGTTCTGCTAAGAGATTTCCTATATTTTTATTCTCTCCCATATATTTTTCATCTTACGTAACTCTTGTGAAATTGTTTTGTTCATGGTGAAAAATGAATACAAGGATGAGAGAGAAGGTTCTGGAAGAAAAATAAATAAATGGAAGATTCCGATTAAATCTTTGTAATATCAGACAGGCTACCTGAAGTTGGAACTATAGAAGCATAAAGAAGTTAATACCAAATAGAGTAGATACTTCTTACTGTATGAAGGGAAAAAAGTTCTCGAAATATTGAGTCTGCCATAGGCTACCAGCCACCCTTTAGAAAAGTGAGCAATGCACAAATATACACAAAATGTTGTCAGATAAAGCCTCCAGCACAGACAATCCACTGGGAACAGATTCTTGTCCTATTGATGTAAAATTGCCTGTCTGTAAGCCAGCAGGGGATTTGCCTCCAGCAGTTCAGCTATAGCTGTCCCCAGCAGACTTGTGAAGAGCACTGGATTTGTGTTCATAGTTAGGTATCTTATCATAGCCTTCTCAGTGGGCTACAGGCTGTGCTCTCACTACTCCTACAGTCTTGACATCTTGAAAGTGTTCCCTAGATATCTGAGAATTTAAAACAGAGCCTTTGATCAAAATGATAAATTTAGTAATCAGCTGGTTGAATGTGAGCCCCAATAAGGAAGACAGTCTAACAAGTGAATTTTCCTGGATACATACACAATTATATGTAGTCAAGAGTTGATTGTTAGCTGTGTGGTGGTCAGACACTGAACGGGATCTGCAGTTTTGCCAGTTGGTATCAGCGATGGTTCTGCCCAGGGTGCTGGAACAGATATCTTAAAAATGATGAGAGAAATTAAAAGTGTGGGAAATAGAAAGTGCATGAGAAAATCTTCATGCAGAGCTCTTCTCTTTAAAATGTTTTAAAAGCTGTGCTTGGGAGGCATTTTATGTTCCTGTCTCCTTTTTACTAAGAAGAGATGAAGAAGGGGTTTCGGAATGGAATGCTAGAACTGTATGAGGATACTTACTTGCCAGTGATCCAAACACTTCAAAATAATACCATTAAGATGTAATGGCTATGTTAGAAAATATATATTAAAGCATTTTTAATAATATTGTACTTATCAGGTTTTTGTGTTTTTATTCCCGTGTCCATCACTATTGATTGCAGATATGAGTAACTTAATATTTGTAAAGAAAAGAATTTCAAGATTATTATATTTTACAAGATAAAGAACAGGTAACACTTGTATCTTGATACTATGCTAGTATAAGGCATCATCTATCAGAACAACCATTTGTTCCAAGCAGAACTAAATTGAACAGGTCAGACTCACTGTACAAGAAAAATGCACATTATTTAAGGAAGCATGAAGAAGTTACAGGTTTTACTTTTCTGGTAGTGAGATCTCAGTGTACCTGAGCCCTGATATCTGTGCATCCTACTGAGCTGTGTCCAGCTGTTGGATAGGTGAAGTTTTGTACTGGACCAGGATTAACTTGGTTGGAGTTTTTTCCTCTTCTACTTTACTCCATTTGTCTCATCTGAAAGTGGACATTTTCTTGTTACTTGTTCTCTGTACATTATGTGACTACTTATATTCTACTGCTAGTGGTTAACATCAACAGAGAAAACATGTTTGAGCAGTTGCATGTGAGAAATGCACTTGCAACGTGTGATTTTCTTTAAGTGGTGAGAAGCCACTGGCTTTGGGAGAGTTGTCAGCTGGAAGTCAAACTGTCCCAAATATGTTCTAGGTAAACATATTTAGCCCTTATGCTGTAGTTCTGAAATCCCTTGCAATAATTTTTACGTCTTGTAACTTTTATTATCAGTTATGGTAGGCGTGATTTAAGCATGCTGAATTAAATAAAACTTAAAAAAATAACTATTAGTCCTTATTGTCTTTTGTGGTAGCCATTAATGGCTGTAAGTGTTAATAACCTTTAGAACTGCATCTACGTTTGCTTTAAATGCTGTAAATTTAAAAGAAAGTGCATCATATTTATAAGAAAGGTTTTAAATTCCTTGTTAACAGTTTTCACCTATTTTTAGGCCAAAGTCTCTAGTTTTCATATCTAGATATTGAATTTCATAATGTCTTTGCTAGCTTAAAGATTAATCTGCTTTCAGAAATATCACTTGCTGTGTAGATATCTAGAGACTGATTAGGCTCTGTTTGCCTTCCATTAGAGAAACTGCTTTTAATTCTTTGATAACAAAGCTGTATCTGGATGTGCCACTGTCATTTGAACAGCTTTCTGAATGTTTGTCTGATATATGTACCAGAAAAAATACAATGTACTGAATTATTACCACTTCACCACTTCAACTGTGTAGTGACTGTTAATGCACTGGGATATTGCATTTTTGCTCTCAGCTAAAATTAAGTTGCTCTCAACTAAAATGAAATCACTCTCAGCTCATGCTCGGTTACTCTGTCACATCCATGGCATATTCTCTGCTTTCTGAAGCTTTCATCTGCCAAATTACACAAACTGTTTTTTTCACTCAAATTAGCAGACACAAGTTTGTCCAAGCTATGTATTTATTTATTTAGTTAATTATACCTTTTAGAAGGTACTTAAAAATATCATTATGAGCGTATGAAGATTTTTATGACAATGTGGGGGAAACAAGCAGAGATCTAAAATTTAAGTGCACCCTTCTTATTCCTTGTTCTTGTACTACAGGATCTGAATCTAAAAGTGTGATGTGCCAAAGATAAATGAGATGAGGAACCAGAGATAGTGTTAGCTTCACCAAGAGGTTTTGCATGTGTACCAAGAAGTGTAATGTCAGATGGTCTTAGCAGTATAGTTTCTCTAACTGTCCATGTATCCAGAGCTGCCTCATATTTCCAACCCAGTATGCTGAGCAAAAAGGCTAAAGTTTCTGAATTGATTGTGCTGAAGGGAGCTGAATCAGTATTTTGGGGGTTGATAATTTTTTTTTTTGCTCTTTTCATTTTCTGCTTACCAGTTTGTAACTGTCCTCCTGCAAGTCTAGTTCAGATTTTCGGCGTCATTTGTGGAAGCACCAGACACCAGGGAAAGTGTCAGTTTTGTTTTACATCTGAGAACAGCCCCAGACATTGTACTGTCTGAAATATTAGAGAACGACTGAGTTGATTTCTTCCTCAAATATAATTGACTTTATAACTGTTACAAAGTCTAAGATATCCTACTTAGGGAAATGTTTCCCACAGAATTTCAGAAATCATTATGGGCTCCATCCTTGTGCTGTATTCCTCTTTTAAATATTTTTTTAAAATTGCAGTTCTGTTAATGTAAATGAAGTCAAACTGGTACAAAACTGATGTGAACGAATGGAAAACCAGATCCTCTGTGAATGCACTGATGTATTGTGACTGGGGTACTGTGTTCTGACATTTAGAGAAGATAATGTAACTGTGAAAATGTCATGTTCATTATCAAGATCTGAATGTCATCATCCTTTGACCTCAGAGTTCTGTAAAGATTGTTAACTATAAAGAAAAAAGCTGTAGTGTTTTCCTTCCACATTTGTCTTCTGAGTAGAGTTTCTGCTGCTTTGGGAACAGCACTGACATTTGTTTGAGAACTTGGTGGCAGGCACAAAATCACATCCTTAAAACAAACATAGAAATTTGTTGAAACATGCTGACAGCTAGAAACTTTCAGCTGTGCTACTTTTGAGATCTCTGTAGACAGATGTTTTTTAGAAAATGTGTGTCACAGAAGAGATGTGAACAATTTAGGTGATGCTAAATGAATTTCTTGACTTCTCATAGATTCTGCCTTGAGTCTGGGCAGGAATGAATGTGAGAAAGATGATGGGTTCTTTATATGGTGGCTAGTCTGGCAAGTGACTTTCACAGCCTCTAGAAAAAACCTGCTGTGTTGCAAATGCTAATGCAGTCTGTGACCTTTGCATAATACGAACATTGATAATGGAATTTCCAATGGTACACTCATTAATAAAGTGTAGGAAAAGGGACTGGTATGATGGGTGTGAGGTAGATAGAATTAGACAGTATCTTTAATCATCCCTTCTTGATGACTGAACTGTTTTACACATCTATGTTGGAGGCGTGGGCTGGAGTTATACATCAGATGTCTATAACATCACTAATATCCAAGTAATGCTAATATGCTTTCCAGGATGATGCTAGGAACCTTTCTACCTGGCCTCATGTCTGAGAGGCCAAAGGTAATGAAGTCTAACACAGATGAAGACTAACACAGACAGGATGTATGTATGAAGATATCCAGTTTCCAAATAGGATAAAGGATTATGCATTGCAGAGTATTTTCTAGAGTTGTCGAGTTTTAGAAGTCACTGGCAACAATGTCCACTTAGAGCAGGACATGAATTAATTAATTTTCATTGAACTCTGATGCCAATGGTCTCTAATGATCTGCTAATTTGTGTTGAATCTTCCTAACAAGAAGTAGAATATTGACTCTGTGTTCACCTGACAAGGAAGTCACTGCTGCTGGGAACAGTGCTTTCCTGGAAAAAGGTAAAACATACTCCTGCAGGAATGTGCTGGACAGCATGTATTTAGGCAGGACTTAGACACACTCGTGGTGTATTGGTACTGCATATACTGTGCACAACAAAATCCTTCCGTGTCTGAGTTAACCTGGAGGAGAGCATTAGGCCATGCAAAGATTCAGCAGGATCCAAAAAATAAGGCAGTAAAGCAAGAAAACACAATCTATGATCAGCATACGTAACTTATCCTCCATTTAGGTGAGAATGAGGCCATTGCTAGAGGCATTGCAGATTCCACTGGTACCACAGAAGTACCCCACAAGGTAAATATTAACCTGTAAAGCACTGAAGAGGACTTTATTGCAACTGTATAAATGCATGAGAAGGCTGAATACAGGCCCACTGCTTTTGTTAAAAGTCATTTGATGCTCTTTTTGAAATGTGGATCTGAGATCCTTGGTAGAGTCCTCTGGTCTCACAGTCTTTTCATTCTTTACTTCACTGCAGACTTATTTGGGTGCCTCTTTAGTGGTACAAGGCTTTACATTCACTCAAATGTTTCCTGGAAGGGGTTAGTTTTAGACCAAAATGAAGTTCAGGAATGGACTGAGTAATTAGCTGAGGCTGGGGATGTTGATAGTGATCTCTTTGTTGACAATGTGGAAAGGTGTAATTATTATTTTTGGAATTAGTTTAGATACTGTCAATTTGTTGCCAAATGTGTGTGGCATATTCAGTATTTTAACAAAATAAATGTTGCCATGGACCCATATTAAAAGTATGTATTACCTGTCAACCCTGTAAAGATTGAAATGCAATCTGTAATGAGGAAAAAGGTCCAAAGTAAAGAACAAAGAACTGCACAAGGGATTTCAGATGGTGTGGAGTCTGCTCTGAATTTTTCCAAGTAACACCTATTACTTCAGCTTCATGTTTCAATTACCTATAAAAGAGAGAGAATTAAGGGTTACTGTAAATGTGTATTTTCTGGAAATAAAACTGCAAAGAGGTAAAAGGACCAAAGTGATGGACAGGAGGTTGTTTTCCACAAACCATGTTGGTTATGTGCTCATGTGGTCCCAATCCCTGAGCATCCACAGTGCCTTGCCCTTTGACAGTACTTGACAATGTCTTGGTCAAATTCTTTGACCAAGCCCTGGAACAGATTGCCCAGAGAGGTTGTGGAGTCTCCCTCACCGGAGATATCCAAGAACTGTCTGGACACAATCCTGTGCCATGTGCTCTAGGAAGACCCTTCTTGAGCAGGGAGGATAGACCAGATGACCCCACCAGTGGTCCCTTCCAACCTGACCCATTCTGTGATTCTGTGTTCATGAGCTGTTTGCTCTGAGCACCAGATCCAAAACACCCAGACTTGCCCTTCAGCCCAGGCATACAACCTTCATCCAGTGTGTATGCCATATGTATGGCCATGTACATGGTATTACTCCTTCCATCATGTTCTTGAGGAGAAATAACTTTATAAGGTTTTTGGGGGCACCTAGTCAGATTGAAGAAAAAATTTACTGATTCCTTCTCAAGCAGAGACTCTGCCTCCAAAGCCATCTTCCCATTACTGCAGAGTCCCTAGAGGGCTTTGGGACCTGTATATTGCAGGCAGTGCTTGGGCAGTGTGTCTGCTGGGAGAAGACCCAGGGTCCTCAGTGAAGATTAGGAGATGCTTTTTATGTTGAAATGTGGAGTTTGTAGGGTGCTAGCCTTCCTTCTTCTGTCTCAGCTGAGTTTCCAGTGTAGACACTCCCCTGTTCAGACTTTAGCAAGCAGCTTTTTGGTCACATCTGTTCTTTGTGAAGTCTGTCAAAGGATTCTGAAGGGTCTGCGATGCAGGGTGGCAGCCTTCCCTCTGTGAGGCAGCCTTTTCAAAGGGACAGACAGATGTGTCTAAAAGCTGAAATAGATAATGAAATCAAGGAAAAAAGCTGTCAATTTAAATTTTTTATATGCTTACCATTGGTATCCACACTGTCCTTCTGTTAAGCTTATTTAAATTCTCCCTAGCATGACTGTCAGGGGATGAACTACTTCCCTTCTCCAGTGCAAATTTCAGGCAGCAACATGTCTCACAGATCTCTTCTAGTAAGTATGTATCATCCCCTGGTTCTTCAGCACATATCATATGAAGACTTTCCTGAAGTGTCCAGGGAAATAAAAGCTGGAAGGCTCCTTTCACCCTATCGGCAGACTCCCTTCTCCCTGGGGGAGTCAATTGCTGTTACATCACCTGAAAGCACTGGCCTCTGCAGCATCTCTGTGGTGCTCTAATGGTACTTTCTGTTCTTATGCTTCTCTGAAACATCAAGATATGGTGTTAGGAGGATCTTGTCTAGTCAGGGTTCTGGCAGCCTGTACAATGAATCTGTACGAGTCAAATTTTTGTGTGTGTATTTGGTATCAAAGGGGAAATGTATTCAGTTTTCCATTAGAGAAGCACAAGAGAAAATCATACGGTTCATTATGAAACATTCTAATAGTATTTAGGAGAAATCACATGGTTAGGAATGACTACACCTGATTATTTGTGAAATCATGGAATATACTGTGTTCTAAGGGACTGAGTGGGTACAATGATCAGATTGCAGCTCTGGTACATAGTATACTGGAAAAAACTTGCTCTTACTTCATCATTTTCTAAAGCAATTCAAGTTCTTCCTCTACTTGCATCTACAGGCTTCTGGCTTATTTTCAAGAAGCATCATTCCCATTTATCCAAAAGGTAATTTTGGTTGACTTAAGATTGCCATTTCAGAGCTGATATTTATAATTCTCACAGATGTTTTCACCACACACAGGGGTTGGAAATTCCACTGACACAACCTCTGGGAAATGACATGAGCTACGTTAACCATAGAAAAATATGTCTTAAGAATTAGACAGTTATGATTTCCGTCCTTTCTGTAATTTTAGATTTACCTGTACTGAACTTGATCTTTCATTTTCTGCCTTGGTCACTTAGCAATAAGACCCTTCTGCATTTCTGCAATCAGCTGCCATCTGTATTACCTTGCACACCTTGGTATTGTTAACAAACACTGACAACCCTTATGCATATTACCTACCTCTTTAAAGATATGGTGAACAATATGCCCCCAAGCAGGGCTCCATGGTGACTTCCCAGTTATGAAAACGAAGTAAATATTCTTACCCTTTGTTTTCTAGTCTTGTAGCCATGTGAGGACCTTTTCTGTTGTCCATTTTAGCTTGCTTCTAGAAAAGTGTCTTATAGTAAGCTCTGCCAAATGTGTTTTGGAAATGAAAGTAGATTATATTAAATGCATCTTCTCTGCCCACATGTTTATTAAAGTATAATCAGAGAATTCTGGCAGAATTCTGATACTTGATCTCTGTAAAGACTGTGTTGATCTTCCCCACTTTGTACCTGCTAATTCTATTCCTGGGAAGAGTTGCTACCAATTTCCTCAGTGAAATGTTGAGATTATTTGCTGAGAGTTCCTCAAATCTCTTTTGAAAACCTTTGTAAAAACCATTTCCACTTTTCTGCACATGAGGTGGTTTTAAAGGATTTAGTGGTTTGGTTTTTTCATCCTTGGGAGTACCTTTAGAAATTGCATGTTCCTATTGTCTTGTCCCATCCAGTTGTTACCACTCTTTCTTTTTCTTCACTCTGCAACTACTGCTACTGTCACTGTGGGTTGAGATAGATCTTCCACAGGCTTACTATGAAAAAGTTTTCTGATGGGTGCCAGCATATCCCCTCCCCACCCCCCACCCTTTCCCCAACATATGCAGTTGCAAAATACATTTTGCTTTTCAGCTATGGTTTCATTTTTTTCCTGAGTCTTTCTGTTGGAGCTTCATCCTCTATTGTCTCTGCAGAGTCTCGGATATATTTTTTCTCTTATTATTGTGTTTGAAAATTTATGATGTTTTTATTTCTTGCCATGTTTCAGTTCCAGTTATTTGACTTCTCTCTATGTACCTGCACTCTGACAAAATATTGCAGCTATCATCACAAGAATTGTTGCTTGTGTAAATGTCTGCTTTTCATTCTTTTCTTGTTTACAGCGGGGCAAGCTAAGAACAGCACTAAAATCAGCAGAGTTGATCAGTGATCTCTTTAAAGGAAAAGAAGATTTACAAACCTTGAATTTGCCAAAGCATTTCTGTGGCCTCTAGATACAAGAATGCCACATCTGTTGACCTAGCAACCCCAGGATGTGGTCCTACCTCAACGTCTGATAAAGAAATAATGATGCATAACATTCCAGCCTAATTCTGCTTTTGATCCCCCTTTTGATTCCGAACATAACAAATGCCTGACACATGTTCAAAGATACAACACAAGACTTGGCATCTCTAAGGCTTTGTACCTAGATGCTTACTTGCCCACCCCACCATCCCTCAAGCCAAGTGAGGGGACCATGCACCCTTTGGCAGAGAAACAGTGATCCAAGTAGTTATGTGTACCAACTAGAGTCCAATCAGTTCTGTTATACTAGACATGCAATTTTATGAGAAAACCTGCTCTTCAGTTTTTGAGTGTCTTGTTTTTTGCTAAGGTCAGCCAGATAACTTAAAAAATATGGCGCACAAAATTAGCAGGAGCATTTGAAATTTTAGGCTTGTCATTCTTGCTTTCAGCTAGAGGAATACTGGAAAGAATAATATTACTGAAAACAACACAAACATATCCCAATACATCATGTGATGTACATAGTGAAATGTCTTCAGGCAAAACTGGCATTTCAGGCTTTCCCTTTCTAAGGCTCATTCATGAACATGCTATTGAGCTGGCTAATCAAGTTTGAAAGGCTGAGGCACCCATTCTTTGCTTATGAGCTTTTACTGGAAGCCCAGCAGTTGAACAGAGTATGTTAAACTTAAAATATCAAAATGGAAAGATTTGAGGAGTCTTTTTGTTCCCTGCCTCACCTTTCAGACTTCTGGCACTATTCCATCTATTCTGGATTACAGATGAAATCATTTAATGAGGAAAATGTGTGAATATAATATAAGATGTGTGGATATAAACAGTTCAGAAATTAGGTTTATGAAACTTTTCAGGCTCTATCACTGGCAAAATTTACAATTAGTGAGGCAAAGCAAGCAAGATTTTATCTCTTTTGCAAAGAGGAAAAGCAGGTCAGTTTTGAGCAGACTGGTTTCACAGATTGTCTCAGATGAGTGACAGTGAGTTCTGATGTCTGAACTACAGTGAAAATAAATAGAAATAAAAAAGATATTTCTCTCTCTCCTCCAATTTTTAAAATTAGTTTGGGAAAATTTACTGTCTTTGCATCATAGAAAGAAAGTCAGTGTAAGAGGTAAGAAGAGGATACCTGACATATGGCTTTTAAAAAATGTAATATCATGATATCAATTTGTAGGAATAATAATTGCCATACATTGTACTAAAGCACCATCTGCTTGTAGGACATATTGCCTTTGATTAAGTCCTTCAGAATTGCATGCCTATAAAAAATGCAGAAGGTGATGTATTTAATCTTGGCCCCAAGGAGATGCATCTTTGCTGCTTTGCTTGGGTGTTTTGGAGATACATTATCTCATCTGTATATGCAGGAGTCTGGCTTTGTTCCCACTTTCTCTTCTGACTCTTCTTCAGCAAAACACAATGGAGACCTTTCTTGTTTTCTTTATTTAGCTGACAAGTACAGGAATATCTCCTTTCCTGAAGGAAATTCATTGTGGCCTTGGGTTATGTCACTTGCTGTAGTCATCTCTTTGTGCAGCAGAAGTCCCATGGCTTCTTCTCACCGACCAGAAGAACCATTCAATCAGCAGTATTCAGAACAGTTGGGGTGCTGTTCATGGTGGGTGAGATGTTCCCACTACGAAAAAGAAAGTTCCCCATTATTAGTGTAGCTCCACGCTGAAACCTTGTTTAGAAATGCTGCAGAGGCACCTGCAGTGTCTTAATAACTTTGGCAACAAGGGAAGGAACAGATTTCCTTCCTCTGAGAGCCAGCTATATAATACAGAATAGTCAAAACTTCTCTGAAGTAAGCGACAGCTGAGCTGTGTATGTTAAGGGTCATCCTAAATGCTCACATTATATGAAGAAATGCTTTGTAGGTGTAAGAACTGTTAGGTTACAGAATCACTTCTGAAAGGAAACAAGAGGAACACTGAGACTTGCAACACTGAAAACTGGCAGGCTATAAAATGTACTTTAACTGTAAGCATGAAAATGTAAATGCAATCATGTAGTTATAAGGAGGCAGATTTTGTTGTCCACTTGGTGTTCTCCCTCTCTGACTTCGTAGAATCATTTAGTCCAACCATTCACCTAGCTCTGCCAAATCCAAATATTCTTGCCTGATATTCATAGCCTCAGGATTTGTTCAGAAACTGAAAACAGGTCATGTCAAGGCAGAGGATGAGGATGAATTGATAGCAATATGAAGACAAGATTGTGTTTTAAAAAGTGGGTCTCGTTCGACTGTTAGCAGATGGTAATGCACTCCCCTTCTCAGCAAATTCTTTTAGCAAGCTCTCTGAGCAAATGCATGTGGGGGTGGAAGTTATGATGCATTTCTAAAATAGAAAATTAACTTATAACTCAAGCTTTATATATTTTAAGCTATTATGAGCAGCTGTGAAAACACTTGTTTATTTTGACTATTTGCCTTAGCTTCAAAATTTGTAATTGGAATGAGAAATCACTGGGTGTTCCCTTTCTATTTCCTTTTCTAAGGATTTGTGTTCAGGGCTTCTTTACCCCTGTGGATTCCAGAGCTATAAGTAATGCAATAAAAGCTTGATCTAAATCTCACTGAAATTGGCAAGTGGCTTTCCATGGGCTTTATTGGGCTTTCTGATGGACTTTCTCTAGCTTTGGACCAAGCCAGATGCTTTACTGTTTTCACATCCACATGGAAAGCTCTGCCTATTTTGAAGGTCTTGTTAAGAAGCTGGGGCAAGACTTACCTCAATTTCAGGCTGAATTCACCTAATAATGCCTGCAAAAGTTGCACATCTGCAACTTTGCAGTTACAACTCTGTCTACCAGGGTTTAAACTGAAGTAGAAATGAAGGCATAAAGGGCCTAATGTGTGATCTGAAATAGATTTTAGGAAGATACTGAACCCTTGGACTGTGCTACTCTGAGTATGCACCAAAGCACAGGGTGCAAAGAGGACTTGAGGTCCCACCCATCCAACTGGGAAGTTTTAGTGATGATAGGTAGAACCTTCTGACTTGGTTCTTGGATTTGGAGATGTAAGCTTCCTCCACAATCCCAGTGTGAACACTTCTGCATCATGCTATTTTAGTATTTTCCTCATATAGTCTACCATCTGCTTCACCCGCTCCATTTAACAACTGAACCAAAAAGTTGTTTTAAAATCCAGATTGGGACTGTAGAGTGGTTTCTGATCAGGCATAACAGGAATAGTTCAAACAAAATTCATTTGAGAGTTTGTTTAAATTTTGAGGGTACCTTTCCAGAAGGTACAGGAACCTGTAAATTGAGATCATCAGAAGAAATTAATTCTATAAAAATGAAGGAACCATAGATTGAAATGTAGGGATGAGCAGTTCCATGTCACTGACTTAATTATCTACAAATGAAAAAAGGAAAAGTGTTCTTCTGTGGACCTACAATATCCTGTGCCTGAATGTGGCTGCTTGAGAATTACAGTGTCACACTAATTTAGTCTGTAATATATTTACTTGCATTAAATGACAGCAACTCCTCAGAGAAATGCATTGATTCAAAAAATGTTACTTTGCCAGTGGTAAAAATTTCTAAGAATTTCTAGGCTCTTAGGATTTAATTTTTGATGTTGCCACTTGGTGTTTCACAATGAAGAGTTTTTAATTGTTCTCCTATATCAGTCCTGTAAAACTGTCACAAAATGAATTCGGGTAATAATTCATCTCCTCCACCTGTACATTTTTTAATAGACAAATGGAAAAAATTCTGTAATTGTAATATTTTAAATTTAGCTTAATCTGGATTCGTGAGCTGGATAGCTCTAATACTTTCTGTCATTTTGTGTTTGTTTGGTTTGTTGTCCCCCCCCCCCCCCCCTTAAAAATATGGTTTAACTGCTCATGAAATAATTCAATTGAAAAACTTGCTTAGTACCTCCATGTTCCAGAATTACTATCAGCACTGGTGGTAAAATTCTCTCTTCTTATCAAAGCATCTTCAGCAGTAGGAAACATTTTAACTTTTCAAATGTTATCCTTGAAAATAATTTCTCTTGAAGCATGAGCATACTTTGCACATTTTTTTTCCAAGATCTTGAAAAAGATAGTTTAATATTTTGAGATCAAGATTAAAAATAGCAGAACACATGAAGCCCGTGGGTTACTGTTGATAACACAGCTATGGATAATTCTGGCCAGTGAAGGGTTGCCATCATGTTATGTTTTCCAAAATCTGAATAAATACTTGCAGATGACTAAGTTGTCTCATACTTTTATTCATCAACATTATTGAATACTATGCACTCCCTTTTCCAGAAGTATATTTAAGCTGGTGATTTTCAGTGCTTGTAAAACAATTCTCCTTTATATTTCCTTCATGATTTTCAGTCATTTATTATTTTTAATAATTTTTGGTTTTAAGTGTTTTGTTTACTCTGAACTGCCTCATGTGTGACAGTGAAATGTCACATGCCCAGTTACTTTCCCATGAGCATAAGAGTCCACTAGTATCTCAGATTTTGTTCACCATTTTAAAGGAAATATGTGAGGTTTGATATAAAAAAATAATTTTCAGGCACTGAGTTGACAAACATATTTGATTTTGTTGTTTGTGGGGCTTAGGTACTCTTTTCATACAGTGTGATAGGGATATTATTTGTAATTGTCAATATTGTCTCAGAACTCTGTCATATATAAACAAATCAAAAAGTATTTTTCTTTGCCCAAATTATCTTTCAGTGGATTTTAATATCATATTTGAATGGGATCATTCATCTTTAGCTGTATCCTGCAGCGTATTTTCATGCATTCAATAATCTTGGACTTATATTCAAGAATGAACTTATTTATTTTCAAGAATGAAATAGCAGAAAACATAGTTTCTATTATGCAGTCCTTGTCAGATAGGAGCTTTCCATATTGAACAACAGAACATGGCATCTGGTAATTTATTAAATAATAAAGTCTGTTCAGTCCTAAAGTGAATTAGAAGCTTTGGAAAGAATTTTGAGTTCACTAAAAAAATGAATTGTCCTTCTTCTCAAAATACTGTAATATCTCATTGCTTCAGTCAAACATGTTATTTCCTAAGCATGCTGCTCAAGTAATAAAAATTCTTCTTTCTTCCATTTTGAAAATAATTTTTTTCTGGCACCTTTCAAAATGGTATTTAACAATAAGCATTCAACAATTTTTAAAAAATAATGGTTTGTTCTTTTATTCAGTCACTATGTACTTGAGTAATTACTACCTTTGAAAACTTCTACCAGCACTTGGTTTTCCTTTTTTACCTCTAGGCTTCACATGGTTTGTGTGTAGGTTTTGCCATTCTAGCAGATTCTTCATTCCTTCTCTTCAAAATTTTGTGGTTTGGAAAGCTGTGTCTGCATGTGTCATGAAATAAATCCTTCAATGATCAGAAGTGCTGTAGAGATTATTACTGGTGCCCACCCAAATCTCTCTCAGGGCCAGTGATGCTTGTGGTTCATTACTGCCAACCTCATGGCATCTGCAGAGGGAAACACTCCTTGGGCTTTTTGTAGCTCTGAAGTGAGGTGTCTGAAGGGGATGGACAGAAGCTGCCTTGTCCTCTCCACTTTATTTCAGTTCCATCTACCGAATTTTATTCATAGCCTGTTTGGTTCTTGTTTTCCATTTAATTTCTGGTGATGTTCATTCCATCTTTTGAACTCTTCTCATCTTTATGCCACGTTAGATGTCATCCTGGGTCTGTAGTCCTCTTGCCCAACCATCTGCACTTCTCTCCAAATAAACTCAATAGGTCATTTAAGTAAAACATTGATGACAACTATTTTGTTTTTATTTGTACATTTTTACAAAACTAAAGTTTTTAAGTCTAAGGAGATAAATCAGAATGAAAATAAATGCAGATTGAGCAAAGCTCCTGGAATCAAATATATGGCACTGAGTTTGCAAATAATTATCCTATAAGTTTTTGGGTTGTTATACTGGCGTAATGCAGGCTAAATTCTCCTACTTTAAATAGTGAATGATGTAAATCTAACTAACCAGCATGAGGAATTCCTCAGAGCTGATGTCAGCAAGGGACTTTGAGTAATTTCAGAGGGGAAATATTTGTAAGCTGAAAAAACATTTTTATTGTGTTTATTATTAGAATTAAGACAAATAGACCTAGTATTCCAAAGCCTTTTTTAAGATGCAGTTGCACAGTATCAAGACAAAACTGAAGGGAACTTTTGTGAGGTAACAGAAACTCCAAAAATATTCTTATCCAAAGACATATTTTACTGTAATACCTAAAGCACAACTCCCTTGGACTGTTTTCTACGATGGCAGCAGAACATTTTTCATTCTTACACCTTCCAGTATACAGATGGCCTGTGCCAATGCAATCACCTTTCTCACTCAGCAGAGAACAGATGATAGAATTTAAATTAGAAACATGAAAGTGCCAAGTAGGAAAGTGCAAGAGAGAGATCTGTTCATTCCTCTCACCTCCAAGTCTGCAGCAGCCTCCATGTACAAAATGTGGGTGTCTGTGGTCTGCAGGACTGTCAGGGGTGGCTGGCAGAGTGGCTGGAAGCCACGAAAAGGCAAGCTGGGAGGCACTGGCTTCAGACAGACCTTTACACGTCACACAGGAAAAAGAGGATAGTCTTCAAAAGTGCAGAAATAATAGAAAAGGTGGGGGGGAAAAAAGGGCAATAATGCAAAGCAAAAGTAATAGAAAAGTATCTTCTGCGGTGATGTAGGAATTCAACACTAAGAAAGACCTAACTAGAGAAAAAGAGATGTGTTATTAAGAGCTGGATGTAATTAGCAGCCACCATGGGACCAGTATGAGCCACAGCTGTATTAGGACTGTGAAACAGACAGTTTTGTTCACACGATGAACAAGACAAGATATTTCCATTGGATATAATCTCACCAACAAGTGCTCCCCTGGAGTGTAACTCTGCTTTAGCTGTGGATGCTCAAGGAGGAGTTAATTGCAGAGGAGTAGACATGGGGAAGGGTTGTTTGCATGATGGAGGAAATAGAAGGGATCTTATTTAAGAGAAATAAAATGATCTTAGTTTCGTCTAGTGAACTGAAGTTAGAAAGTGGACAGCATTGCTTTCCATAATTTAAATGGAGGTGGCAGAAAGTAGAAGAGGACAAGAAAGAGAAATGTAATACTGGAGAAGAAATATGCTTATTTAAACAGTATAAACAATTTTAGCACAAGACTTAGTCTTGTCTTGAAAATTCCCCATCACACAGATAAAATTATTTCTAGGAATTTAAGCTGGGCAATGGGGAGGGCTGGTCATATTTTGATGGGAAACATAGTTGGATGTGGGTAAGGTGATGTGAGACACCAATTTCTCTGTGCTGGGGAAGGCTCTGGGTACAGATGGGGAGTTTGTCCTTGTTTTCCTCCTATGCTCTTCAGGAGAAAGGAAAGCCTTAGCCCACCTTCTCAGCAAGGTTTAACCCTCCTGTGACTCTTCAGTTGCCAACCTGCACCTTATCCTGCTGAAAGAATACGTTTATGTGGGAAATAAGAAGTATATTTTTTGCCATCAGGGAAAGGAGGCTCTGGAACAAGAACAGTGGAACCAAAATAAATAGCAAATTTTGGGATGAAACTAATTCACTTCATAAAGGTCTTTATGGCACATTACTGCTGAGGAAGGCAAGACCCAGTGACCCTGTACATCCCTTCCAGTGATGTGCTTCTATGGAAAAAATAGTCTTAAGTTTTGTCTTCTGTTGCCTTAAAGAAATGTTTTATGCTCAAAGAAACAAGACAATGAAAGCACTACTAATGTCCATACACATCAGTGATTTCTACAGAGAAGTCACAAGGCTTGGACAGCCAAAGGGGTGCCCTGGAAATTAAAGCACTTTTGTGAGAATATCTGACCCACTCAGTGACCCTCTCTTCTATTTTGCTTTACTACAGATCTGACTTATATCATACTGGACCCTCTCTCTGTAAGTTTAAGCAGGAATAGAGGGGCAAAACTGAGTGAAGTGATGCTTCCCTGAGCTAGGTTTTCTTTTCACACTGTCGCCAAGGGCCAGCCTTCATCAAATCACTTCAAAATATTACTAGATTTTATTGCATTTAAGATGAGGAGATATTGAAAAAAAGTCTTTAAATTCAAATCTCTGTAGTTTTCCAAAAATATGAGTGCTGCAAATGCAGGATTATTTTGTAAAATGAAGGTAAATGTTAACTGCATGGAACTGAACAACAACTATCAATCAAGTCTGTCATCTTCATCTGCATCATTAAAGAAAATCTTTTTTGTCAGAAAGAAGGCTTTGGCTGAGTGGTCATGACTAAAGCTTTTGACATATATTCTGATGAATAGCTACCCTGAATTTTCAAGAGACAGCTCTTCTGTCAGACATAATTCTTCCAGAAACAACAAATATGCTTTGAGTATATATTGTGGAGGGAGGTCAGCTGTGATGTGAACTAGCAAAATCTGCTAATGCTGGACTTGACTTCTCTCTGTCATGCCAAAATTAGAGGTTTATCATCTGCAACCTTCAGGAAAGGCTGTTAGAGGCTTTCAGATTGTTTCTCTTCTCCCATTTCCCAGCAAGATTTCCCACTCCATTTAAAGTACCTGCCCAAGTGTAGATTAAACATCTTTTAAGAAAGAGGAGGAAAAGCTGTGATGGGTGTTGAAGCATTTGGTGCTTCCTAAGCCAGAAAGCTTTCCACAAGGCAATTGGTGCTGGCAAGGAGTGCAGCCTCCACCCCAAAGCCATTCCCTGGACAGTCAAACAAGCTTTTGGACTGTTTTTGAGGCAGCGTATGAGGTTTCACTTGGAAAGAGAAAATCAAGGTTAATCCATCAATACCATTAGCAATCAATAGTAGATTTTGCAGAAGGAATATGGGCTGGGTGGTTATGGTCAGTACCCCCACCCACAAATCTTGCACTGCTGAGGTCAACAGAATTGTTTTCTTTTCTGGGGTTTTTTTCAGTATGAAGAGGGAGGACAAAGGTAATGCAGAAATCCCTTCTCTTCCTTCTTGTTTATGAATGCAATCAATAGATCTGCTTTAAATTAGGGAGCCAGTCCTTCCTTTCTGCTGTCAAGGATTAGTGTCAGCATTAATGAAGCCAGCTTCTCTTTGGAAGAGAAAGTTTCTCCCAAGTCAACAACTCAGATTTGAATCAAATCAATGATACTTTGAACTCCAGTGACATTTTTACCTTTCTTTTTTTGAACGCTGGAGAAAACAATCTGATTACTTGCTACACATCAAGGCACATATATTCAGATGCAAATAGAGATGTCTGGCCAGAATTGGACTGGTTTTCAGAAAAGGGAAGCATCCATAGCAGAGATTCAGGTCAATGTGAAACAGTAATGCTCAACACCTCTGAAGAAACCAAAGCCAAGTTACTTTAAACTGAGTGTCTCTATGCATGAGTGAAGTTCATGAAAAGTAGTGTTTAGTCTGAAAATGTGTATGCCAGTGATTTCCCCATATACACATTGAACCTAATAAAGTATTTGAAATGGCATTAGCAATTTAGCTCATATAGCATTGTAGTGGTTCTTTCTCTCTGTCTTCTTTATTTTCTCTCTGTTTCTCATGGGCACAATTTTTAATCATTGCTCATGAGAAAAATTTAAACACAAAGGCAGTGCCAGGAAGATATTTTTGCTTTCAAGGCATCTTTGTTCATACTGGCAGGGGACATACTGAGTAGCTGTTTGAGCATACAGGACAGCATAGCATGTGTTTACACTCACATGACCATTGCCAGCCATGCACAGGATTTTTCTGCTAAATAGTCTAGATTAAATTTATATTGCTAAGGGGAAAATTAGAGCATGCAACACAAGGGGAATCCAGCATCAAGGAACAATACACAAAGATTAGCCTTTAAAAGAAAAAGCCAACCATCTTCTGTTTTCTTACATTGCAAGGAGCACAGCAGGAGGATGGAGGCAGGTGCTCCCCTGCCTTGCAAAAAGTGTGCAGGTTAAGTGGGAAAAAGTAAGCAAAACTGGGAGAACAGCTTGTGCTGCTATATGACAAGGCCCACTGTTGTCTGTGGGTACAGCAAAAAGATAGCTGTTTGTTTGCATAGCTGCAGAAGTGCTGAAATAGAGCCATAGAAATATCCTTGCCTTCTTGGACAGCAAACACTATTGCAAAGATCTTCCTATTACGTGGCACCAGATCTTGTAAACCTTGCCCTCAATCTGTGCTCTTCACTGGGGTCTGTACTAGAGCAGCCACAGCAGCAGGTCAGGAATGTGCACTGATTTTTCATCCCCTGGGAACTGAACTGCACCTGGAGTTCAGACTTGCCTGGTGCAAAGCCTTGGTGCAGACCCAGCTTGCTGTACTGCTATACAAACCATCCAGTGCTGCCATGATCCATGCTTACCTGATAGAATTGCACCAGCACAGCTGCACCAGTGGCAAATGTGCCTCCAGACAAGAGGTGGGTTACAGACATAAACGACCTCAATTCGAGGAGCTGCCAGCTTTCAAAACATGGTTCTTGTGCTGTCTGGGATATCTGCAGCATGTGCTTCCTGCACATTGCACATTAATACCCCATCAGACAGCATTAGCCTCTTCCATCTTAACGAAGGTAGGTATCTGTGGTTATGACTAAACAATCACATGGTAGAGCCTGTGTTAAGTGTGTTCTCTCCTCTCTGCTGATTCTTCAAGCCCCACTGAACCGTGCCCCCATCTCAGCAGTCAGCCTTGCAGCATGCCCTGCTTCCTGGGGCCACGGCTGCTCTCACATAATTCTGTGTAGGCATCTTTATCTGGCACACTGAGCTGTGAAGCTCATTTTGCATTAACTTGCACCACACTCCCTCAATCAGCAGCGTGTGAGACAAAGAAACATATGGGCCTTTATTGTTGTCAGTGCTGTAATGATGACTACCCAGGGAAAAAGGGGAGATGATTAAGAGCAAAATCTAAACGACAAGAATCTTATATCAACACGCCTTTCTAATCAAGTAATCTGGTTTAAGTAATTGCATTCTGATTACTCAGAAGATATGCATTTTAAGATTCAGATATCTAAATGCATGTAAGGCCAAAGTCCTGTAGCATCTGTGTTACTGCTGCAATGCAAATGTCATTGTATGGACAAGATACATGAAGAGTTTTTCTAGAACATTTACTTTGCAATGAAAGCAGATGTCTTTATAATGTATAAATAATTTAAATTAATCTCTTCTTCAAAATTAAGATTTTTTCTTTCTCCTTTTGAGATTTTAAACACAGGTACATTTAAAGGTCTATGGTAAATTTCTCTGACTTCTTCTGTATTTAAAAGAAGATAGGAACAACTTCTACATAAAGGTGGAGCAGTTACTGGTAACCAAAATTTTGCCTACTGTACTTATATGTATGTAAATCATAAAGATTGGCTAAGGAATTTTCCTTTTATGCTTAAAACATATGTAACATTGTACAATAGCTGAATAAATCTATTTAGTGTTTCTCTGCTGTTTTTGAAATACCTATTTACTAGCAGTTTGTCATGAATTTCTAATGACAGCTGTAGTAAATTTAAACTGTTTTGTTCTGTTGCAATCTCATCTAATTAGTTTAAGCATATGGCAAAGAACAGAACCTGCAGTTAGTAGCAGACCCAAAACACAGTTCTGGGTTCACAGCTGCATAATTAATTTCTTTTGTTGCTGTATAAATGCATGTATGCTTCATCTGCCTCTATTAGTTTATATTAGGTTGATTACTTGGAAACTTATTTCCCTTTAATTTTGCTCTGCTTCATCTGAAGCCTTGTCCTCAAGGGTGTCCTGCCAGCTTGATCTGCTGAGAGCTTCAGGGCAGCCCTCATTCCCAGTGAAGTACCTTCAGGAAGTGATTGGTATGATATAAGGTCAGGTTTAGGGTTCCTGCTGAACTTACATGAACATTTTCCTTCACTTCTATGCAGAGGCTCTTCCCTAGCCTTGTCTTTCTGCCTGTCACTCTCTGTACTGACTGCCTCTGAGAATACCTGTATCTGTTTGCCTCTTCAATCTCCAGTTCTGTGTTATTATTTTTCACTTCTCTCAGGCTCTGCTATTTTCCCCTGTAGCTGTGTTTTTACTTCTGTAAAGCCTTTTGGACACAATTTACATATAAAATGTTAGACAAAAGAGACCATATTGCATGAAGCTTGGGCTTGCTCTGTGCCCACAGCTGTTAGTAATAGAAAAACTGAAACATTATCAAGTTGATTGTGATGCTGTTTGAATAAAGAGCTGTGATTTCATCTGAAGTCTCCATTTTTTTTTTTATTAGAAAGCTCTAACATGTCTTTCTATGCAATTTCATTAAAAAGGCACATACTTCAGTTTTGTTTGGCAGGAAACAATGGGCACTAGCAGCCCAGTGACCAGCATTTGGCAAATATGCTGTCCAGAACACGTATTTGCTGGGTCAACAAGTTATATGGGGTTAGGAAACTGCTGATTTGATGGTGCAAACATTGCAAATATCTTCTCATGTAGAAAGCATGCAGTCCCTTTCTCATAAACCCTACAGGTAGAGTATGTGTCATTCTTTAATGCTGCTATGGGGAAAATTGCAAAATGGAAAAAATACTAATAAGCTTTTCCAGACGGCAGTATAAAAACATTATTGCTTCTGCTACCATGTCTGTTATTTATTATATCTCCTATTACCCAGGCATGGCTTAACTCTATCATAAGTTCTCCTCAGTTCAGTTCTGTTGGAAATGCCCAGGACAGAAATATGGAGACAGTTTTCTGCTGAAGGTAGCTTAATTTTCATGATTTTTTTATTTTGAGACAATTTATCTGGTTCTGAGATTTGCAACTTTTATTTCTTAGTTTGATTCTAACTCCTGTATTAGTTATTCCATCAGTTTGGACATCAATTAAGGAGGGACACAGTTTTCCATTGTGGACTCTTCCTCCAGAAGAAAGTCTTGGGAAGGTTCTGAGGAGTCAAAGACTGTTGCCATATGGCTCCCCAGGAGGGATGAGGTTGTTGCTCATACTGCATGGAATAAACCAAAGCATGCCATCTGAAATGAACAGGATCAGTAAGGAAGGATTTCTGCACATCAAAAAGACATTTTCCTGTAGGTGATTAAGCCCTGTAATCTGTGAAATCAATGCTTGATCCACTTATTTTAGGAGATCTCTGTTACACACCAGCAGAAACAATATCTTGAGCAAGGTTTGTAAATTTTTCTTCTCTCTGGTATTAGTGAATTTATGTCATAAAAAAACCCTGCCTGGAATCCTCTTCCCCAGATTTATGGGGATTTGATTTTCCTGTGGATGTGCTGATGTTATTTGTATTTGGCATAAATAATTTTGAACTGAGTCATTACTGAGTCTGAGAGATGGCTCATCTGCATGCTGCTGGCTTGCTTTCTTTTAAACTTAATGGATTGCTGGGTCAGATTTTGAGAGAGTTTTTGGGAGAACAGCTTCTAGGAAATCTAGTGCTTGGTTTGTCCCAGAGCAGATGAATATCTGTAATTTCTAACAACCCTCTTCCCTTAATGGTTTGAAGTCTGTGTGCTCCCAGGCCAGTCAGTTGCCTCCCTTTGTCTCCTGCTTGCAGCAGTGCCACAATCCCCTGAGGCAGCAATCAGATGGTGTAGAAAGGGCATGCTTAGTACAGAGGAGTTAGATACTGATATCTAGAAAGCTATTAATTAAAGAATTAAGCGTAAAAAGAAAGATATCTTTTATCTGATGAGGAAGATGGAAATTAATCTGTGAATGCTGTGTGGCAT
This sequence comes from Lichenostomus cassidix, assembly GCF_008360975.1. Taxonomy (NCBI): domain Eukaryota; kingdom Metazoa; phylum Chordata; class Aves; order Passeriformes; family Meliphagidae; genus Lichenostomus; species Lichenostomus cassidix. Next base: position 71,852,963 of record NC_139479.1, read on the forward strand.
TTGTGTCTATATGCATAAAGGAACCTGGAAGAAACTGATGACCCACGACTGAGCTGTCTGCATTAACCCTACTTGAGCTGAAGTGGTAAAAAGCTTTAAAGAGACATTGTTAAGACTGAAGATGAAGATGACCCCCTTCCTCCTACTTCTCAGCAGAAATACCTGGATTAGAGAAGGAGCTGAGTGAGGCTGGCTGTGTCTGTGAATTCCTGACAATTTTCTTATACACCCCTCAGAGATGCTGGTTACAAGCTGCTCTGGATTGGGATCTGGTAATGTTGGATAGACTCTGCCATGTTCTTGGTTTCTTTGCATAGAAAAAAAAGCCTGCTTAAATAGCTTTTCCTTCCTACATTATGCAACCTGTCTGAGTAAAATGCTGCAGGACTTTCTCTTTACCTGAATCTGGATTGTCATAAAACCCAAGCATTTAGAGAAACCAAAAAAAGCCTTGATAGTCTGTTTAGCTTGTCTTTCCTCCCTCAGCTATGATTAATTTGTGTCCATATAATTAATGATTCCTAATTATTCAACATTTTCTTAGAAGCTCTGATTGTCTGAGAAGACTCCAGTCTTCTCAGCTTTCCTTTTCCAGTGCCTCACTGGGCACATAATTATGGAGTTTATTCCAGCCTGCTCTTATCTAAATTCCCAGGGATGACTATTTCTTTGTGTACAGTCCCCAAACCTGGACATGGTGCTCCAATCAAAGTTTCACCAAAACTCTTGGTATAACTCAAGTTGCATATCACAGAATCATTTAGGTTGGAAAAGACCTCTAGGATCATTGAATTTAACCTTTGACTGATCACCACATTGACAAGTAGACCATGGAACTAAGTGTCATTTCCAGTTGTTTCTTGGACACAGCCAGGGATAGTGAGTTCACCACCTCCCTGGGCAGCCAATGCCCACTGTTTGAAAAAACTACATGTTTATATGTTTTCTTTGCATTTATGATTGAAAAGAACATTTAGTCCTTCTGTAGGTTAGTGACTTGCTAATACTCAGTCAAACACTGGACTTATATTTAGCAGATTCTGAGAAATGTTCAGCACATGATGCATCCAACTGGCTAACCACAAGGGATATTTTCAAAGCTGGGAAGTTTTGATAGTGGCATCATGGCAGGCAGGTTGAAAAACCTTTCTTGAGTTGAAGATTAAGAAATCCTTTTGAGAGGAAGGATTTGAATCCAAATAACTCTTTTAGTTTGGCCTGGGTTCTAAAAGCTGGCTCTTCCTCTGTGGAAGCAAACTAAGAACATAATAGAAATAAGATCTTCATTCATTTGATTGCAAAGCCTATGAAAAACACTAAAGAGAATATGGGAGAAACTCACTGAGCTCTTGTCCAAACTGCTCTGTGTGTATTTTCACGTGATGCTTCTGTAAATGTCATGATCCTAAATTTCTCCTGAGACAAACGTTTCCTTCTCTATGAGAATTAAAACTTGTGTGGTCCCTAAGCAGATTAGCTGCTTTGCAATAATGTATATACCAAGTGCCCCATTTCTGTTCCTGATAGCATTGCAAAGCAGTGGGAGCTGGGACAGGATTTGCAAAGACATGAAGGATGTGTGCTTGAGGACCTTCTCTGAGTTGTGTTATATGGGCCTTTATGGGAAATTTACTGATTTTTACTCTTCAAAAAATGTTATAGATGGGGGGGGGCAACTTTTACATGGGGACAGACTAGAGACAAATGATCAGTTTCTGCATCATTCTGCCATGTATAATTTCATTTAATATCAAAGAAGTGGAATTCCCTGCAAAACAGAATTTGTTTTCTCCCAATATTTGTAGTGTTAGGAAGATATTAAGAGAAGATACGAAAATGACAAACTCAAGGGCAGCAATGGTTGGACACCTGAGCACTACCAAACTGCAGACTGATGGAAAAGATTTGGCTGTGGCACTCCCTGCCATGGGATGTATGGATGTACAAGGCTGTCCTACACCCTGCCCTCAGCACTGAAGTGAGAGGCTAAAAAGTCCCATTATCCCTTGTCCCACTCTGAGAATATGGGAGGATTTAGTGGTCTCTGGTCTTGCCAGCAGTGTTTCCTCACCTTGGCAGGCAGGGTCTGGAAATGGTCTTCAGGTGGATTGGGCTGTTCTAACTTCTGCACTTCTAAAACTAGAGACCATGTCTTGCCCAGGGTGTTTGTTTTCTGACTGGTCTGCTTCAGTGTTGTGACCTCACATGACACATCAGCTGGGTATGAAGAGCAGGCAAAGGTAGGTGAGGTCAAAGATGAGGAGGAAGAAATACAAACATCCTCTTCTGTACCTCTGTCTGGTCCCTTGCAATAGGTGTAAACTACCACACTGCTGTGAATCTGTCTGGGTTTGCCCTCTTTGCCTTCACAAGATATTGGGAAATTGTTTAGGCTGTTTCTGCTAGTGAGCTGATGTGTTTGTCCTGGTAAAAGCTTTTATAAAAACTTGTAACTGGAATACATAAAGCATTGATATGTGTTGTTCCCAAAGTAATGAATTTAAGGATTGTTACTGTGTTAGAGCCAAGTGCCTTGGTTGAACAAGAATACTCAGTTCTTCAAAGAGGGTCACTCTGAGTACAGCTTTGTTTGCAGGCAGGTTGGTGTTCTGCCATGCTCTTGGGTACAGGGAGGCTCAGTCACAAGCATAAAAAGATTTACCTTTTCCTATAATCCTTCTTCCTTGTTCAGCTGTTGAGGTCATTGCAGATGCATAACTCTGCTGTGTCCCTCCATTGAAAGAAACACTTCTGAGACAGGGTAACCAAAATCAGACAAAAGGTGAAAATAGTAGGAGATAAAAGTATTTCTAGGGAATAGCACGATACAACTTTTTATCCAGGTTTAATTTCTCACCAACATTCAATCAGCTATTTCTTTTGTTTTCTGCCCTATTTATAAAGCAGGCAAAATGTTCAGAATAATCAAAATAAAGAATGTTGGAAAGCTCACAGGTGGAAAACAAGCTGCTTTTGACTTGCTTTTCCCCCATGGACTTCAGAGTTGCAAATACCAAGTGTGTTTGTTTCTCTTTTGATGTGATTAATGGCCCATTCTTTCAATGTGCTCCTTGAACTGGTCAAGAACTGGCTAGTGATAAAATGTTATTTCGTGGCTTATCAGAGCCACTGCCAAAACATATGACTGGCAGCCCTTGAGGTAGATAACTGAGTGGCTGTCCCTGCAGCCTGGGGAGGACTTGAGCATTCCTTCCTCATCAGCTTTGACTTTTCAGAATAAACTGCCGGCGTGGTTCTCACTGAGTCCTCACTCAGACTGCGACTCTGCAGGATGATCTCTGCCTCTTTCCAGACGCTTTCTTGGAATTATCTGAGACAAGGAAACTGCCTGAGCACTGGCTGTCACTGCTACTGCCCTGCTGGCTTTGCTAGATGCTGCTCTGTACCATGGCAACAGTAATGTTGTCTCTATTGCTTTCAACCTTTTCATATTCTTGCTGTGCTACCTTTTGATTTTCTGACACATGCTGTCACTTAGTAATAATAAAGCTGTCAATGGTACCAACAGCTGATCTTTTAAGATGGGATCAAGAAGACTGACATGAGCAAAGGAAATGCCAGATTTCTTGTGGCAGGTTAATTTATTCAAAATACCCTGAAAATTATTTGCCTCCCTGTTATACACAGATGATGCTCAGCAAGGCCAGGGCTTGCAAGATGGGGTGCAGTCTGCAGAAGGATTCAGTGTGTAGGAATTCTGTCAAGTAAATGATTTCGCTAGAAGCTGAGCTAATAACTAAAAGCTGTTTGCTAAATATCCTGAGGCAGAGCCTGTAGGAATAAGATGGACTTTCTATTTATTTGAATAGGCTACAAATCAAATTTTCAATTCCCCATCCATATTCCTAGGTGGTCTCAGCAAATAGATAAGCTGCTTCAGAAGAGCCCAGCACAGCAGTAGGCTTTCATGGGAAGAAAAATTTCCAAAAGGTGCTGGGTGCTGCTTTGTGCTGAAGCACATGACACTGCTTGTTTAAGGAGTATTTTTCAGATCTCCTACAAGCAGAACTGTTAGTAAATGACACCCAAGAAATAATACACTGGAGAGGAATAATTTTCTTCAGTACATTAGAATTATAGCTGTACTTTTTTTTTTTTTAATTTTACTTTTATTTTAAAGTTGTCAGTGGTTTTAAGTCTCTTTTGCATTCAGACAGCACCTAGTTTATAGAGGGGAGAGGTCATTGCTTTCTGAAAAGGAGGCATCTTCAGATATCTCTAAAATGAGGCATTTAAGTCCACTAGACTCTTAAAATAGCTGGGAAAATATGCTTATGGGATGGCACACAATTTGAAAACATTTTACATATAATTTGAAGATTAAGAGGGGATTTTTTTTTTGATACTGGATTGCAGTCATCAGTAAAATAAAGTAGTTATCTGTAATTTGCAGAGAAAGACCTGAATAGCCCTGACTGATATTTTAACATCCCTTTGCTGAGTTTTCTTTGTCAACAAGGAGGGCAAACATGATAGACAGCAGTGGTTTTGATCTGAAGTGAAAGGCAAAACATAGATTATATTTTGAAATCTAGTGAATTTCATTTATACCTTAAAATTTTTTTTTTAGAGCCAAGAGGGAGCAAGAGATCAAGAATAATATGGAAAATTAGGACATCCACAAGCAAATTTAATGAGTTAAAAAAAAGCTAGTGATCTTTATGCTTCAATGCACAGGCCAGTGACAGGGCATAAGAAGACTATTTCATCATTCTGTTTTCCTATGAAGCATCAAGTAATTAATTAAATTGGCTTGATTTGTTCCACTGTGTCAGTCTCCATGTTCATGTGACAGGTAAAAACTATGCACAGCAAATCATGCCTTTCAAAATCAACTTTGTGATTTCAAATAAATTATTTTCACCTTTTAGCCCATTCTACCCTCTCGTGACTCTCTTAATACAGGCATTCTTAACAATGTCCAGCACTTCCCAGGATTTTCCCCATGGCCTAGTCCTTCCAAGATGTGTTTCAGTGTCTTGGCTCAGGTCAGCAGTGGGATGTGCAGAAGCACATCTGGAGATCAAGTGCTGTGGCTGCACTGGTGAGTCCAACTCTGGCTGTGCTCATCCTGACCTTTCTTTGTGCTGTGCCTTGCCAGGCAGAATGACTGCTTCTTTTTGCTCCTTCCTAGTGCCCTGTGGCATTGGATGGGGTGTGCAGCAGCAGAGCTTAGGCTGTGCTGTCTGACCCTGTACATTTCTCAGTACAGTTTTCCTATCTCCCCACCAGACTGTTCTACACATATTCCAGCTCTTATCCTACTGAATCCCAGCTGACATTGGTCTGCATGCCTGCTGGTGTGGACATGGTTCTTTTTATTCTGTTTACAAAAGTGAGCAGTTCTGCCTTTGATTACATTATTTTTTTCAGTTAACTTCTCTTTTCACTTTGGGCTCAAAGCTGAGTTAAAACATTAGTACAAGGAGGAGATGCAGATCCATGCTCTTGTCTCCTTTTCTACCAGAGGAAATACTCCAGCTAGTAACACATTTTGTACCAGCTACCTGACATCAGTTTACTTCTCTGAGCATATTTATTAGAGGAGCAGCGTTCCTCCCAGTGTGATAAAACCTTTGTTTTCCATAAATCCTGTGACTTCTGACTGGTCACAACAGGATATTGCAAGCTGACAGCTTCTTCTCTGCACCCTTTCTGCTTCCATTGTCAAAAACTCACCATGTGCAATCCACAGGTCTATATGAATGGTTTTTGCATGAAAAAGAGAGTTACAGAGGAGTTAAAAAATTCCAAACTGAACCAACAGAAGCTCACGTTTTCAAAGGTGGTCAAAGGCTGTTACATTTGACTGATCCTTTTGAAAAAGATGTGCATCACAACTATAAAGGAGCATAACTGGACAGGTGTTTTGCTGTGAGCAATATTTTTTTGCTTTGTGCCAAGGTTTTTTCTGTTGTTAAAGAACTGGCAGATGGCAATACCTGAGGAAGGAAAAGTCCCTTGGGGAAACATGAAGAAGATCACAGAAGTCCCATAGTCAAATAATCATGGAAGGCAATAATATTGGTCAGTTAAATAAGGTATTAAATGTTTTTAACTGGTAGATATTTCAAGCTTTCCACCAGTATTTGTGTCGTTCAGAGCCCATATATTAAATTCTACTAAATCCAGTGATAATTCCCAATGCTGTAATATGTCAGGCAGGAATTTTTCATGAAGTTTTGGTAATCTGTATGGTTTTCATGAAGTTTTGGTAACCTTTTCTCCTGATGATATGCAGAGACTATGACAGAAAAAGTCTTTCAGAAGAGTAGCATACAGATGTGGGACTTCTGGGAACTGGTATAGAATTTATTTCTTCAAGACCTGACTTACATGCTCTATATGAGCAAAGTGCTATTAAAAAAATCTGCAATTACAGTAACTTATTAAACTTAATAGAAAAATTATGCTTTATTTACAGCTCCTATGAAGCTTATACTGCATTCATTCAAGGTACTTTTCCTACCATCTCCTTGATCCAGTAAAAGATCTCTCTGAAATAGGAAGATAGTTAATCTGAAAGAGAAGTGATCAAAGCATTCCTTTTAATTGCTTTAAATGGATATGAGAAAACATTGATGGCCATTCCTTCTCTACCTTATTATTTTAATCTGTTATTTTAAGAACTTTTGTACACTGTTTTCCAGATGATATGAGCCTGCAAATCCCATTCAGAATTATATCAATATCTGGCAATCATGAGGAGAATAGACTTCTGTATTGGATAGATACTGTTGGGTACATCTCTGCTATCATTTAGCCACCTAAAAGGTATGATATGGTTTAAGCAAATCATCAAGGCTTCCTCCTTCCTCATTCCCTGCTCTGGAGAGAGGTAGGGTCCTCCAAGGAGTCAATCATCCTATTTTAAGACACGTGTGATTTCACCTGGTCTCATTTTTCCTTTAGTTTTCCGCAAAAGGTAATGGCACTTCAGCAGATATATCAGGTCGGTTGCCTCAGAAGAGCTCCTACCTCAAAATGCAGGAAGCTGTGTTAGGATCATGGACCCCAATTTCCTGGGATCCTAAATCAGAGTCTGCCTTTGGAGCAAGGCAGATGAACTGTGGCAAATATAACTTGGTATCTAGCTTGGAATAGAACTGAAATCCAGTCATTTTTGGGGTTGTGTTAATTCAACACACAGAAAAAAATCTTAGGGAAATTTTTCCACTAAGTTTTTTTTTTTAAATGTCTAGCTTCAAAGACACAAATAGGTTGGATTTTGGGAGATTTGGATTCAGCTTCCAGTTTTGTGCTGTGTGACTGGATGTGTAACGTTGCCTCTGTGTTTTGTTCATTGTTCAGTCCTTTATCTGTTGTCCTTCTCTCTGGTGACCTCCTTCACTGTACTTGCATCAGATACCACCACAGTAAAACTAGTAATAATATGCATTTAATAAGCCAGTCTGTTTCTACAGTGTATCATTTGTTATGCAGGCTGATAAATACATCTTCATTTCACACTTAATGAAGTATTCATTTAAAATAAACTTCAGTGTAATTTGACGCATTATTTCTTCATTAAAGAAAATCTATGCTTTTTATCTGATCAGAGTTGATGATGTCTGAATACTTAATCTAGTCTTGCTTTTTCTGCAGTAGATGTGCATTTGCATGAGCAACATTACAATACCTAGAGATGATTGTGCATCCTCTCTAAATCAAAAATATAACCAAACTCTAAAGCACTGTGGGTGCCAGTCAGGTAAATGGAGCTGCTTTTATCTACCAAAAGCAGACTAAGAATTAACTCCATGGCCAGCTGGCTGGAAAGCAACTTGGCAGGGAACTTGGACTGGCACTGGACCTGAGCAACCTGCTGTAGGTGACCCTGCTCTGAGCAGGGGCTTGAACTAGGTGATGTACAACTGTCCCTTCCATCCTCAGCAATTCTGTGATTCTCAGGAACTCATCCACTATAAACACAGCAAAAAAAGGCTGTGCAAGCATTATTCTATGGTTATTACATCCACCTCTGCATATTTTACCTAAACCTAGGCAAAAGAATCCTGAAGTATGTGCCCACATTGATTTCAGTTCAGTAACAGCTGTAACAGAATATTTTCAGAAGAAGTTTTCACTATGAAATTTTTCTCCAGGCTAAGGCTTGGTAACACCCTAAAATGGACAAGCAGAAGAAATCTAATTATTTATTTGTAGTTAATATTGCCTGCTTCCATTAAGCCTGGGAAGCAAATTAAAACCCAATTAGTGATGGAATTCCCCTACTACAGGAGAAGCCATGAAACATAACCTCTAGCTGTAAGAATGGATGCCAGTGTTAGCACAGTGCCTTGGAGATAATAATTGTTATTAATTCTTTCTCTCGTCTTTCACTTGCCTCGTACAAGATTACTTCACTAAAACAGGCTAATTCTGTCTTCTCATGCATGGGTTTCACCACTTTCCCCCACTACTTCACACTGGAATGATGTCACAGCTAATATGGATTCATATAGACAAAAGGAAAGATAAGGCCCTTTCTGAATGTCAGGCAATACTCATGAAACTGTTCTTCCCTTCAGCTTTAAGAGACATTTAATTTCTCTTCAGGAGTCAAAAACCTGTGCTCTGTTTCGTTGCAGCTCTCAGTGCAATGATGGGGCTTTCAGTCACATCTAATTCAGCTCAAGTTGTATTCTGCCACCAGGAGATTACACGTCTTTTCATTTTCACAGTAACATGCCACCTGCTGCAAAATGAAATACTACTGGGATTTTTTTCAATGAAACAAGGATATATCTTGAATTCTTTTTAGCCCTAGTCTTAGCGTTTCTCATATTCCATTTGAGGTTCAAATAAACTTAAAGAATGTATATATTTTGCATAAATTTGGACACAGAGGTAAGTTTCATGTGGTCTGACTGTCTTTCAAATCAGCTTTTTTCCTGGATGATTCATTTATTCAAGCAGAAGTGATTTTTCTTCATTTCGTTATGAGAATCCTCCCTGTTAATATCGTTACCTGCCTCATAAGTGAGGATGTGCCCTTTTGACACTGATATTGTTCCTTCTCCTTTAATGCTCTATTTGTGTAAAAATGCATGTATTTGTCTGTGGATACATATTATAACTTCAAAATTGCAAGACAGTCCCGTAGTTCTGTTGCAAATTAAAGAAAGATAAAACCAAAATTCATAGAATCATAGAATGGTTTGGGTTGGAAGGAACCCTAAAGATTATCTCCTTCCAACCCTCCTGCCATGGGCAGGGACACCTCCCACTAGACCAGGCTGCTCAGAGCCCCATCCAGCCTGGCCTTGAACACTTCCAGGGATGGAGCATCCACAACTTCACTGGGCAATCTGTTCTAGTAATTGTTGGCAATTTCTGATGTCTGATCCAACCCATTGCTCTGTAAAAGTGTCTCTGCCCCCTCGGAGAGCCCAGTGGCCATCAGGGACTCTCTGCCAATGCATGAAGCTGTCTGATGAATCCACCTTTTCTTGCTGGAATTAATGGCAATGCAGCAAACCTGGGAATCAGAGCGGATAGATCCTCAGCCTCTTATTTTTGCCTCCACTGAAGCCAGAACCACAACTAATTTAGATACAAGTGATTTTTCCCTTATTTGTGTTTCTGCCTGGGAATCCACACAGGCTATTCTGGTTTACCCAGGCACATGTTCTGATACCAACAATGTATAAATTAGGGCCAGATGGGGCCATCCTTTTCATACCACAAGTCATAGGATTTTGCTGACTTCATGTATGTCTGATCTAGAGCAACATTTTTGAAATTCAGATATGCATAGAGGAGGACTCCACTGTAACCCCTACAAAGCCTTTCCTATGATTAATTGTTCACTTATTTAACTTTGACTTCCATCTATTGGATCTGTATTACTTGCGGTTTTTCAGTATAATGAAAAAAAAAATAGAAATAACTGTCAAAAGAACCCATTATGACATTTTCTGAGATATTAAAAAGTGATGATCAAATCTCTCTAAAACATCCTTCTTGGAAAATTGAGAGATGTTATCAGTTTGGCAGCTTCTAGCCCACATAATACATGCCATGTTGATATTGTGTGGTTATATTTGTTTAAAATGTCATGCAGTCTGAAGCCAACTTGCTTACTTAAGTCTGCTGTTAATACATCAACACTAGTCTTTTTATCATCCAATTATATAGAGCCATGAAAAAAATTCATTCAGCTGCATCACCAAATCTGTTTTCTATAAATCCACATTGACATTCAAAGATTGCATTAACTTCTGTTGTTCTGTGTTAACTGAGTGTTTGTCACATGCATTCTTACTTTCCCAGGGATCAATGCCAAGCTAACAAGCTTGCAAGTGCACAGATCACACCAGCCAAACACTATTCCTCTTAATGCCAAGATATTTTAAAAGGCCCTAGGTGTTTTAATGTCCACATTCCTTAAGGACTGAATAAATAAACCTCATCATGAATAAGCCAGAAAAATCCTGGGCTGGCTCCTTCAAACTCTCATGTGCAGTTTAGTTTTATAGGCCTAAATAAATGTGCAACTTTATTTACTTATTCAATAATTAATTAACTAATTAAAACAAACAAATTATTAATTAACTTATTAATAATTAAAGAATTTATAATTTACTTGTTAACTTTATTTATTTATTATAACTGCTGATTACCATTGTCACTTGTTGCTCTGTTGACATAAAAGTATTCTGCCATCAATTTGATAGCACTACATTTTTTTAATCAAAGAAGAATTGTAACATCTCTTGAACACTTCTGCCTACTTTTCATAATTGCCCAAGACGGAATTTTATGTACAGTAAAAGAATTTAATTGTTTTTTAGTTTGTATTATACCTGGGATGCTTAAAACCCAGCATGGTATTCATAAGTCTGAAAGTCATGGAAGTGTATTTGTAGCTTTGTTTTCCTTTTTATTTTTCTTAAGTTTCTGGGGGTTAATGTGATTATGCTTATTTGCAAAACCATTATCCCTGTGTTAATTTTTCTTTTCTTTCTCTTTCTCCAGCTGATTTACTAATTAGCCCTATTTTTCATTAGGATGTTAGCCATTTGGGCACCTTGGGAAGTATTCTAAACTTCTGTCAGTGGTCATTTGTGTTTTTTCACTTCAACTCATTCCCAAAACTGGTTTAGCGAATAACAGTCTTTGGCTTTGTGCCACCTTTGGCGGTCAAGACATTTGCTATATGACCTGTAATCAATGCACAAGCACTTCTGGAGCAGCCACTCCAACTGAAGCAACATTTTCTATAATCAACTTTAATTTCTGTGTCAAGAGGAAGCCCAATATGGATTTATTTCCACAAGTTAGGAAAGCGAGAGACATTTTAAAAAGCTTTAGGCATCACTTAGTGCTGCCAGCATAAAAAAATTGAGTGCATGTCACTTGAATCAAAGGGTCTATCAGAACACTTTTCTTCCTGCTGTATGAATTAGAGTATTTTTCAAGGAGCTGCTATGTAGCAGATATCAGCTCTTGTTCTTGACAGTAATAGTTGAATCCTCAGCCCCTACCCTCATTTCTGGGATTGGACTGTTTTTAACTAGAATTAATTTACTAGCTCTATCTGAAATTTCTGTGCAGAAAAGTTGATTTGCAGTTTTTCTTTGTTAATTAAGTTGAGACAAAGAGTTTGCCTCTTCTAATTGTGTTCCATGCTAAAGGTAATTACTTCATTAGGGAGGATGCCTGTGTGCAGCTAGCTGGTTTGCAGAGCAGAGCTGAGTGGGATGTGTCTGCTTTCTCCACTAAAAATAGTGACAAGGAGATGTCACGGTCATCTGGAAAAAACCCTGCTGTGGATATAAGGTGTCAGTAAAACTGATAGAGGATCCTTTCATTTGAAGAGCTTTGTTGGGTTTGAAAGGCCCTCAAAATCTGTACCTTCACTTCCTAATATCAAGAGGCTTTGAGTGATTTTCTATTCTCTGTATCTGAGTAAATCTACTAAATCTACTATCCAGAGAAACACAGTAGCTTTTATACAATGTTCCATTAAGTGTAGTTAAAATCTGTACTTGTTTTCATACCCATTGCTTTCCTTCTGCTCAATTGGCTATCCAATAGTACAAGACTGTGATTTTGCTTCCCAAGTCACTACCGAGCCTTTTCTTTGCTCAAAGGGCAATTTCTTTTCCTAATTCTTTTCTGAGTTGTGCTTTTCAATGCATTGCGTTGCTATCTGTGGGGCTCTTGCTTCAAAGCACAGAAGCTGTACAAGTGGAAAAGCCCTGCTGTTAATTGTTAAAACTAAAGTTACAGTTAATATTTCAGCTTCCCAGATTGGTTTTTACCAGACAACAAAATCCCTATTTTCCCTTTCACCTGCTCTGACAAAGCAGGCTTTCATGCAACACCCAGAGCAGTAAGTGGGTTACACTTGCCTTCCAAAATCTGCAGCCCTGTAGGTGGATTCTTTCTAAAGACTTTGATCTTTGTGGAGCACCACTATGAGATGGTACAGTCTGTTCCTTATGGACTATTAGAGACAATAAATAACTCATGGAGAGCTCAGGGCCTACAGCTAGACCAACTTTATATATCCCGTTGAAATTAGTGGGGCTGACGACTGAAGGAAAGTTTGCTTCCTTTGGCCAACTATGGTGACTTTAAATTGATGAAGCGTCACTTCTCTAGACTAAATTTCTGCCCTGCCATGTTCCTAGTCACCATTTCCAGCTGGTTTCTTCTGATCCAGATCTTTGTACTATCTTCCTCATGCTCTGTGCTGTAATTGCTGCCTTATTTGTTTTTCCTTCATCTCCTTTGTGCCCCATAATTTGAATTTTCCTGCTGGGGCTCTTGCTGTGATGGTCAGCCAGATATCTTCCTCTCCTTGCCTTGTGCAAGGAGCCTGACCTGTAATGGAGCTGGGAGAGCCACATTATGTGACTGTGATGCAGAGACAGGGCCAAAGGGGGACAAGAGGAACCAAAAAAAATGACACATCCAAGATGTGAACACGTAACTTTTAAAATTGGACCCAGCAGGTTAATGTTTCACTCAGCAGCTATGTATGCTCTGAAGAAAAGGATGACACTGTGCAATGCAGGAAGAGCCAAAGAGGGCAAAGCCTTCATCTCTCATCGCTGAGTTGTGCTTGTAGGGAATGACAGAGATCCATGACAGGAATTAGTCATTGGGATGTTCCTGGGAACAGCCTTACATGGCCAATCCAGCCTATTTTTTGATAAAGAAAAATTGTTTTTTACCTGTTTTCATGGTCAGCTTGGCAGCAACTGCCAGTATTGTCTCAAGAAACACATGGAGATTGAATCATTCATTTGCTGTGGATCAGTAATAACTTACTAATGTGTACTTCTTACATAATTTTCTTTCTTCTTAGATTGAAAGTGTTTTACAGAAATGGTCACTTAAATCCATTTACAGAGAAGTCACTCCACGACATGGGGAATTGAAGTGACTTTTGTTAAGTCCATAAGCTGTCCCAGAGGAAAGCCACATCTCTAGGCTCTCAGCCCAGCATCCTGCTCATGTTTCTCTACCCTGCAGCTCATCTTTATTTGTCTGGCAATCTTAGCAGACATTTTTATGTTTTCCTGTACATTACCATAAATACTGGGTATTTTTCACGCCTTTTCTTTACTGCTGCCCATGGAGAGCAATTAAAACAGAGTTGAAAGGAACTTCTTGTGGCTTTCTGGATCATTGTCATCACTTCCCTGCATTCCCAAACAGGGAACTGCAGGGAAGGAAATGGCTTTAGATGTCCTATTCTTAGCAGCTATTGAAAAATGTCAGGAGCACCACTGAGCTGTCTATGGTAACAGGCTTCTTACACCAGCCCACGTACAGGGAAATTTTCAATGCTGTGATTTCTCTAAGAGTATAGCTGTTCAAAGCAAATATCTCAGCTGGCATGAAACTAACCAGTGCAAGATGACATTTTACAAATGTAATAACTGCAGTGATAACTGGTTTCAGATTTCATCTGAAAGCCTTCATTTTCCTAGAATTCAAGGTTGATGCAGTTGGACAGATAAAATAAAAATCTTCTTTCATATAAACAAGGAATCTATTCTTAATGTATGTCTATTTGTATTTTACTAGTACTTGGATTTTAAAAAAGTTGCCAGTTCTTCACAAATAGAGCATTAAAACTCATTCCATTGCCCCTGACATAGGCAAGGCAGAGTAAGAAAAGCATTTTGTTTCCTTAATGAAGTCACTTTTAAGCTAGAACTCTTCTGTTGTAACTAGTGCGACACAGTTCAAGCTAGGGAGTGAAAATAAGGAGATTGTAGGTATATGTAAGGAGGGTCTGAGCTGGATAATTTCTGTGATTTGAGTTGAAATTAGCCAAACTAACTTGCCTTGCCTTCTTTGCTATGCCATGCAATGCTGGGATATGCTGTGTTCTAATTTCTCAACATCACAGCACCTTCCAGCAGTGAATTCTTCGATGTCACTAATATGTATTATGCTTTTTCTGTTCCTTTCTGTTGAAGAAAATTTTCTAGGTGGTTGTTTAATTTTGAATGCCTAAAGAAGATGTATCAATATGCATAGATGTGGCTCATTTTAGAGGAGAGAGGGTCAAAGAAATGTGCTCTGCCCTGGGAACAGCAGGCAGGGAGGCTGGGGACTGTCTCTAGTTTCAATGCAAGTGCTCCTCAATGTTCACTGCTGTCTTCTGAGAAAGTCTGGGAGCTTTCCCCCCTTGTAGAGGGAAGTTTTTATTCTTGCCTTAGTAATTTTTATTGTGCTGAAGACATGAGTTGTCAGCTGAGGACTTCATGTAGAAGTAGGTGGAGGCTGCAGTGTGCCTTAGAGACCTGTGTGGGATCTTGATTTCAGGTTTCTTGCTCAGGAAACCTGGAAGAGAGGGAGAGTAGTCTCGATTTGTTTTTTAGAGCTAGGGTGGCTGAGGATATCTTGGATGTGTAACTTGTGTGCTAGCTGGAATCTTGCAAGTCCTGAAAGAGTCCCATCTAGTGCATTATTGATTTAACATGCCTATTAACAATATTGCTGAGATAATTACTATTATATCACAGTGCAACAAGGAAATAACAAAGCTGTGGAAGCCAATGGCCAGACCACAGTTTTCAGGGAATGGAATCTTCTAGCCAACTGCATGAAATTAAGTGGTTTGGAGCCTTGGACACTTTCTTGTTTTCAGAAAGTTGATTTTTCATTTCTTGTGGTTCAATGTGATAATACTGAGTTCCTAGAAGATTGAGAGTGGAATATATTTTAACTTTGGCAAGGAATTTACTATTGATATCACATGGTTTTCACCATTGAAACTGGAAAAAACTGGATAGAACAAAAGAATGAATGATCATCCTTAGAATTTCATCATGAAAATAATTTATGTGTATCAAATAACTTTGTTACTTGGGTGGAGGTAAACAACTGCTTAAAGAAGTGTTAGTAGAAACCAAAAATCCAGAACAGCAGTCATGCCATTCTTACTGGTACAAGTGCTACACTTGCAGTGCAGGGCAGGACTGGAGAGTTTGGAACACACTGTGTCTGTGAAAGAGCATATGTGGAAACATGCCTCGGAGAGCAAAGTTTCAAGCAGCACACTTAGCTTACTGAAAAAATGTCACATTTCTAATTACTACAGGGAGTTCAAACCTCAGAGCTGAAAATACTCCACATGCAGTGCTCAGAATCATTTCCTCTGAAAAATGAAAGGCAACATTCAGGTTTGGGAAAATTCTTGAATTAGCTCAGTTATTTTTGAAAGCTGAAATTACGAAACTCCAAAAGGCTCTGCAGCAGCTAGATCAAACTCAGTCTTCTTGATAAAACTCAGCATCTACTGTTCACTGACAGGGACTGATAGTAGAGATGGAAATGTTTTGCTGTGATGGATTAATCTATCAGATTGTCTCCTTGTCCATAGCAGAGCTTTCTAAGTATTTTTGTCCACCCTTGTATTCAGTGCTACAAGAGAAAGATCTTCCATGAGTTCCTTTGACATGCTGTTCCAGTGTAATGAGCTTTCTAATTAGTTAATAGTTGCTAATATTCAGGTTCAATTTTTCTTTCAAATTCCATATGAAGATAATCCTAACTTTATGGCCTACAGCCCAAGCTTAATGAGAATTTCAGGGCTGTTAATAGAGCTGGTCAAAAAGCAGAATTCCCTCCCATGGGGTATTTTCTCACTGTAGTATTTGGTTTTGTTCTCAGCTTGGAACTGCAGAAATTTTGAACATGCCTTATTATATAGAATGTAAAATAATAAAATAATTTTGCATGGTTTTGTAGTGTCCTATTTGTTCTCTGTAAATTTTCTCTTCATGTTATAATGAAATGTGCTATACTTTGAATGAGAAAAAGAGATAAGGAGTGTGTAATATCAAGAAATGCAACTGTTTGTAGTAATGATGTCTTCCAGCATTTTCCTCTATATTGAAAACATTTGATCCTAGCACAGAATATGGCTCTAAATGAATGTGATGGCAAACAAATTTTGTTGCTTCAAAACATTTTTTTCAGGGATAAGCCTGTCCTATGAGGCTTGATCAGAACTTATCATGGTCAGAATTGGATTCAGATCTCTCCACTAAGCAAAGGAAATGTAACCTGGCAGGCCAAAGAATCATTATCCAGGTTTTTTCACCAGAACTTGTGAATTTGAAGACACTTCAGAGGCACCAATTCTGCACATATTTTTCTGTCTGTAGGTCTGAATCTGTAGGTAGTCATAGCAGAAAATTGAAACTAGCTCTGATGCCTCTCAGGCTTATGCTGCTGTTAATGACTAATAACTTAAATTGATGCAGTCATAAACAGAAGTGATTGGTAAAGGGAGGCCTGGGTCCTGAAAGCCAGAAGCTAAGTTAAGGACACATAGGTCTGATATCTCCAGCTATGAATGGCTGCTGGAGATGATGGAAGTGTAAGAGTCAATTTCAGCTGAAAGGAAAACTCTGTTACATCAAAATTCTGTATTTATATATTCTAGCGTGTATATAAATATATACTATCATTTTTTCTCAGATATCTTTTGTTGTGTTGAAAGCATATAGTTAATCCCTTTTTACTGAATTCCAGTAGGTTAAACAATCTGCTAACATTGCCTCTAGAGTGTCTGATTATAATAAAACCTGATTGGTCCAAATGGGTGACCAAAGGGAGAATCATTTCCAGTTCAGCAGCTAGCATATTAGTCAGCACTTTAAAATCCAGGAGGAAATATGGGATGAGCAGAATGAATACCACCTATCTCACACCCTTGCTCTTCTGCTCTCTGAGAGCTACCCACTGATGGTCAGTGTAGCAGCTCAGAAGCTGTACAATGTGTCTGTGAAGTGAGAGAAGCAGCATCAGTGTTCAAGTACTGGTACATGATCTTTAAAGATTTTAAAAATCTCAAAGAAAATTACCAGTATCTAGTGATAACCTCACTGGCCTAATAATATTTCTGTAATTATGCTCATATTGAAGGGAAAAGGGAATACTTACAGTAATTACTCTGAAGAGAGAACCAAATCTGTCTCCCATTGCATTCAGTGACATTTTCACAATGGATATTAGTAAGACCAGGATTGACACCCATAGTCATTTGTATGGAAAACATCTACCTGTGAGGCCAGGCTGATGTAGGATGTAATAAATTCCCTAAGTCCCCTTTTAATTAATGAGTCCAACATTCATATGGAGGTAATTGCATGTAACACATTATTTGTGTTCCATCAAATTAGACGGAGCCGTTTCCATCTGAGAACAGGTTCCAAACATCTGCTTCTGGAGAGCATTATTATTGTTTGTTTGTACAGGACTAACCATGTGCCAGCTGCTTTGCCAGCAGAGAGGAGACAGGTCCTGGCTTCCAAAAGTTTGCAAACTGAATAGACTGCTTCAGCATTAAGGGGGAGGAAGGTGAATGAGAGAGAGCAGTGCTGTTGAGACAAAGAGTTTCCCTTGATCCCATCAGAGCTCTGGCTTTTGCAGTGCTAGTAAAAGACCTCTTTCAGGGTGCCCACCCTGGCCTGTGATGGCCATGAGTGTCTGACTGAGACTCAGGAGGTTTGTGTGGGACACCAGTGGACTCAAATCCATGCACACTGTGCAGGTATCTTCCAGTGAAGGACAGCTTCCCAAATGGAAGTTGACCTTGCTTGGTGCAATTAAATTTTTGAATAGTTGAAGCAAAACTGAGCGATACCAAATACCATTATGGGAAGGCTTTGTTCTATCATCCCAGCTTTCTCCCTGAGAAGCTGCAGTGACCTGTCAAGGTTCATTCCTGGGTAGCACCACTGTTGGTGAGAAGGAAATTAAACCTTTCAGTTTGCCAATTCTGTTTTTCCAGATATGCTGACCACCACACTAGGAAAGCTTAGAGACATGACAATGACCCAGGTTGAGGGTGATCACAAAAATCTGCTGTTTCTAGCCCATCAACACATCCCCTGCATTGACTGTGGCTGTCTGTGGCATCTCTTCTGCAGATTGTCACAAGACATGCTGGCCAGGGCAGTGTTCTCATGTGCTTTATTCACTGCATCATGCACCTTTCTATCAGGGCACCTTTCTGCTCACAGGCCAATTTCCCTCCTATATCCTCAGCTTCTAGATCCATGTCTGTAGGAAGCCTGAGGAAGGAGATTTGACCTTTAAGGATCTTTGCTGTACAAGGAATATACAGAGTCTTTTTCTAAAGTGTGAAAAGCCGAGAGAGTTTGGATTTTGTTTCCAGGAACAGCTCAATAATAATTTGCTGCATTTATTCAAATACAAAAGACCAGTTTCCTCACATCTTGGCTGACATATACTTTGGCAGTTTTCTTGAGTCTGTTGCTAGAATCCATGGCAAATACCAAAGAGGTATTTGCAGGACAGGAGCAGTGAAGGACTAGCACATTGTTTTTTGCAGTCTATTTTTTTGCCAAGGACTGATGATGCTCCTGCCTGAAGTCAGCTCATGGGTGTGGTTGCAGAAGTAGCCGTACATTAATGAAAAAAGGCATTTTTGAGTTGGAGTTTAAAACCATTTTGCAGTTCAGCGTAACATTCAGATCATGCAGATCTGCCTGAGAAAGACCTTCAATTCCTGGGTCCATTATTCTCTAGGCAGCACTGGGAGGTGGGCATTTTCCTATCTCCTGTGAAGAGGGGTCAGCAGTTGTACCCTGTCACTTTGTCAGAGAGCAGGACACATAAGCCAGGCCAGGTATTGCTAACGGAGGAAGGAAAAGTTACATAGTCTACAGAGAAGAAATGTAGCTCTTTTTGAATTCTTTATTCTGAAAACTTCACATGTAATGGATCGATGCTGCTACTTTGGTATGAAAAGATGCAAACCCAGCTTGTTATGAAGTGTAGCTATGACAACTGAGTGATGAGTAAAGGTGATGGTGAGTAAAGGCAATTCTTGTATGAGACTGTCTAACTTTTTTTTTTTTTGGTGTACCCTTTCTCCATCAATTGTATTTTTTTCTACTAATAGATTCTAATATCTTTGGCTCTTGGCTTTGTTTTGTTTTCTATGGAGCACAGCCCAGCACATTGTGCTCCAATGTCCTAAACTGGGTTTGCTGCTGTAACTCAGAATATAATCTCATAGCTGTACACATTTTAGGACAAGAGGAAATGGCCTCAAGGTTCACCAGGGAAATTGGATTGGATATTAGGAAAAATTTCTTCACTGGAAGGTTGGTCAAGCATTGTAATGGGCTGCCCAGAGAAGTGGTGGAATCACTGTCCCTGGAAGTATTCAAAAGATGTGTGGATGTGGTTCTTAGGGACACGGTTTAGTGGTGGACATGGAAGTGTTAGGTTAATGGTTGCACTCGATGATCTTAGAGGTATTTTCCGACATTAATGATTCTATGATAGTATGGTTTGACTTTAATATTGTTTTTTTTAATATTAAACGCAGTGCAGTTTGTTTAGCGTCCAATGCCAGGTGCAACTTTGAGAAGAAAACAATCTAAAACCAATCAAAAATGTTTTGAGCAGGTCCTCATGAAATATTACAGGACCCTGCTGACATGGACAGTGGAACCTGGGTTAAAACCCAGGTGCTAGCCACCACTGAAAAGGTTTGGCCTTATGCAGAACTGAAAAAAGAGACCACATACAGTCCTAACAGGGAGAGGTTGGGCTAATTCCATGATGGGAAATGGCCTCCCAAGTCAGCAAAATGCTGACAAAGTGCTCTGCACAGTGACAAACAATGGCTTTGTTTGTCCTGCTATGTCCCGGAGGAAAACTTAAACCCTCCATGGACTGGCACAGAAAATAAGTGAGAATATATTTCAGATTTTAAGAGATTCCAGATTACTCTGGCTACTTCTGCCTAAACATAAATAAAATGTAAAGCATCAAGTAAAATCAAGAGTGCTGGAGAAATGGAACTGGACTCCTACTTGGAGGCAAAATGTGTTTGCTAGCTCAGGCTGGGGCTGAGATTTTCTCCCTGTGACAGAGCTTGGCACAGCAGTCCAGGTGCATTCTGAGGTGTGTTTTTATACCTCCTGATGCCAGAGGCAGGCAGCTGAACCAGATAAACCCATAGTCCTTTATGGTAGAGCAATTTCCATGTAAGCATGTGATTTCAAAAATGATATGTTGTGTCTTTAAGGCTCCCTAGTAAATAAAATTATTTGCTGTTCATGATGTGTTTCTGTATTTTGTTTGAAGGGTATTTTTTTCCAAATTGTAAGTGTAAAAATGCCAACAATTCTGTCTTTGCAAGTCACTGATATAATAAATCTATGATTAAGAATTTGCTAAATTATTTTAATGTTTATTTATGCTTTCTATCAATCATCTCTGGTCTGTATTTCCAGTCCATTCTTTCTCATGTTCAAACTAATCCTAGATGACATAATTTGCATGCACAACTTCAGTTATTATCTCTATTTTGGTGACTCACAATATCCTTTCAATGGCCGCATAAATTGAATTCCATACACTTGTAAATAATTGCTCTCAGTGGAAGTTGTTTGTTGAAATTCTGAATCAGTATGGACTATAAATTTATTCCTGACCTTAAAATCAATGAAGCACCTCACATGTAGCTGCCATTTCATCAGCTATTGCTGACCTTCTGTCCTGTGTGCAGGCTCTGGGAGCTGTGCTCTGCTTGAGCTATTCTGGATTTGTGCTGCCACTCAAATATATGCTAAAAATAGCATTACTGTGGCTCTCTCTCACTACTCTTCACTCCCTCTGATGGGATACCAAATCAGCCAAAGCTTTGAAGTGAATTTGCATAGGCATTTCCATAAGGTAAGCACTGCATGAAAACTAGCTAGGACTTACCAACTAAAATGAGTGACTGATACCCCTTACGTAGGTTTCCTTTCACTTTGTTCCACTTACGCATTTTTTTCAGTGTTTCTTCCTCAAAGGATAGTGCTAATAACAGCAAGGTTGTTGGTTTGATCCCACTATTCACATAAAAGTTGGACTCAATGGTCCTTGTGGGTCCCTTCCATCTCAGAGTATTCTCTGATTCTGTAATTCTGCAATTTCACCAAATGCTAAAAGTCTAGACATCTCCTTCTCTTCACCTTCCACCTGGAGCTAGGCTGTAGCCAAGCTATCCACAGCTTCTCTCTTACTTATCTGGGGAAAATGCATGGGGACTCTGATTACCTACTCACTGACATGAAGGTTTTCAGGGCAGTACTGTGTGTCAATCACAATAAAATGCTATGACGTTGCAGTAAAAAATTGCAGTGATTTAATCTTAGTGAATTTAAATTCAGCAGTCCATTCTACCTTTTAGTTTTGGTTCATTTATGTCCCTGGGGCCAGTCCCAGAGATCTTTGAAGTTTGCTGAAGCTTTTGGTGGAATGTAGGTTACGGTTTAAGTGTTGGCATTCCAAATGACATTAAGAAGGTGCTAATTGTCAATCTGTTTTCTTGTCTGAGTGGAACAGAAGAAACATGTTACTGTCTTTGTCAGATCTGCTATTTTTTGTAGCTCCTTGGAAATGTTTCTATACCACCATTATGAAGCCTAGCAGCATCTACAAAAAACTTGCATGATGAGAGGTAGAAATATATTTTGTATTTTTTTCATTCCTTGGTAATTTTGGAACAAAACTCTTCAGCTTTCCTTCTGCCCAACTTCTAGATGCCGTAAAATTTATTATAAAGCCAACTGATGCTGACACCTCTTTCATTCAGCTTTTACAAGTAGAAAGGTTACATTTGCATGAAAGTATATTTGCATTTTCTTATTTACAGAAAAAGTATAATGATATATGAAGCAGAAATAAAAAAGCCTTGTTGGTTATTAACCTCTTCTATAGGTGATATGTGAGGTTTTAATAAATATGGTACTGTTTTTAATATGACTCAGAATTAAAGTGCTCTGTGGAACATTTGGAAAACATGAAGGTAGAATGCAGAAATGTGGGCTGAAGCATACATAACAGCAGAGTAAGAGTAAGAAGACACTTGTTTTTAATGTTTTGTAAAATATTATTTGCCTTTCTGTCTGCAGGATTCTAGATCTGACCCTTAAATCTCAGCAGTGGAGCTCTAGCATGGAATTAAATTGATGATATTTGTGTGCCTATTGCTGGTTTAGGTGCTGTGAGGTATCCAAGAGAGTTTCATGGGCCTGGTAGATATTACAGCGGACCTCTGAAATTCCCTTCTCTGCTGGGATTGCTGCTGGAGATGGGATAATTAAGAGCAGCTCAAGATGCTTTTCTCTGGAGTCCAGATAGCCATACATGTCCCTCTCTATTTTATGGTGAGCTGAATATCTCCCTGGGTTCTGTGAGTGACTTGATTATATCTCCACTGACAGCAAAAGGAGCAGAGAGACCGAGTGCGCATGTGCACATCTAAATTTAGCTTTGATGTGAATCCTACCTGAAGAGTTCAAAACATGGTTGTGCCAGAGCTGGTATACCAAAATGTCTGTTGTCAGTTTTCATCAGCCAGCACTGGAATGTCTTTCTTTGATGTATGATTTTATCCAGAGCAGCAGGTGAAAAATGTACCGTGGGTGTCTACTAACTGCTGTCAATTCCTCATTTGTTCTCAGCAGGGATACAGCTGCTGCTGTTTGCTCTTTATTCTGGGAATCCACAGATAACTGTTTTTCTTCTTTTTCTCTCTTTTTCCCCTGCCCCTATCTCCAAACACAGGATCAAGGAATCATGAAAACACATTGGGTAGAAAAGACCTTTAAGATTATTGAGTCCAACTGTTACTCCAGCACTGCCAGGTCCACCACTGAACCATGTCCTTGAGTGCCTCATCTAAATGTCTTTTGGAAAGCCCCTGGGATGGTAACTCCACCACCTCCTTGGACAGCCTGTTCCAGGGCTTGTCAACCCCTTTGGTGAAGAAAATTCCCCTAGTATCTAATCTAGGGCTCCCCTGGTGCAACTTGAGGCCATTTCCTCTTGTCCTGTCACTTGTTACCTGGGAGAAGAGCCCACCCCCGCCTGGCTACACCCTCCTTTCAGGCAGCTGTAGAGAGCAATAAGGTCCCCCTGAGCCTCCTTTTCTCCAGGCTAAAAACCCCCTGCTCCCTCAGCTGCTCCTCACAGGACTTGTGCTCCAGACCTTTCCCACCTCCCTTTCCCTTCTCTGGACACACTCCAGCCCCTCAATGTCTTTCTTGCAGTGAGTGACCCAGAACTGAACACAGGATTTGAGGTATGGCCTCAGCAGTGCTGAGTACAGGGGGACAATCCCTGCCCTGGTCCTGCTGGCCACACTATTGCTGATCCAGGCCAGGATGCCATTGGCCTTCTTGGCCACCTGAGCACACACTGGCTCATGTTCAGCTGCTGTTGAGCAGCATCTCCAGGTCCTTTTTCTTTGGGCAGCTTTCCAGCCACTCTGCCCCAGCCTGTAGCACTGCTTGGGGTTGTTGTGACTGAAGTGCAGGACCTGGAACTTGGCCTTGTTGAACCTCATACAATTAGCCTTGGCCCTTTGATCCAGCCTTACAAGATCCATCTGCAGAGCCTTCCTGCCCTACAGCAGATCAACACTCCTGCCAAACTTGGTGTTGCCTGCAAACTGACTGAAGAGATTCTCAATCTCCTTGTCCAGATCACCGGTGGACAAAACTAAAACTCTTTCATTCAGCAGCTTGTTTCATGGAGCTTTTTGTTCGAAAAGTCTAAAGATGCTCTTGATATCCTGGGAGGCATTTCAGGATATTAAACAGAACTGGCTCCAGTAATGACTCCTGGGAAAGACCACTGTGACGCATCCTTCTCTTCTTTGACTCTCTTATAATCTCTATTTATCATACACATATATGGATGGTGGTTTTTTTTAAAATTATACTTAAATGTTAATAATTATTAGATGCTCTTTTTGATGTGGGCTATTGTTTACCACCCCTAGCAGAGTGGCACAAAGTTAAAATACCACTGGGCTGCCTGGGGAAGATGGTTGCTGAAAAAGACCAGGTTTGCTAAAGAAAAGTGCATTGCAACATCTGACAGAGATCCGTGGGGACCATTAATCCACATCCATTTTACTGTAAGATTCTTATTTAAAAATATGCACTGTCCAGAGGAACACTAGAACAGATGGAGAAAAAAGGTTAGAAAAGCCTGGGGTATTTATTGTAGTGCTGTAGACACAACCTCCTACCTGGTAATACTGCTCTTGCTCTAAATGTATTTTTCAGCTTAGTGGTTGTTGAACAAAAACAGAGACTCTTTTATTTAGCAGCTCATTTCATGGAGCTTTTTGTTCTGAAGGTCTAAGGATACTGTTGATGTCCTGGGCAGCGTTTTCTCTGCTTCAGAGGAAATGTCTCTAATGTAAAAGGCTGAGTACAAGCCATTCCAGAGATTGCAACAGCTGTTGAGCTGGCTCACACTGGCACAGCACTGTCACTTTAATTGTCCTGAAAACTTCTTAATTGGTAATGCCAACCAAACTCAAATGTGTTAGATTATGCATTATCATTACAGAACACTCAGGCATCAAAAAGTTGATTGCAACAAGTGAAAATGGGATCAAATACTCTGTTTTGTGCATCTATGCTCTAATAGATTTTTTTTTTGCCTTTGTGCAAAATAATTTCCCTTGAGTCACATCTAGGCACATAAATATTGTGGATTTCATGCAGATTAATGAAGATTTGATTCATTTCTATATAATTCAATTTCTTTCCAGCTGCTAATGGGAGGAGGGAATTGTGTGTGTGTGCATAGACTCTGCTCAGCATATGGTCCATAGCTAGCAGCAGATCACATCACCCAGCTGTTGTGTCCTCCAGGACTGCTCCAACAGATTCTTCAGACTCCTCAGAGCCAATTTTCCATAAAGCTCACCCATAAAGGGGTGAAAAACCTGTCCATTTGTAAGGTACCAAACAGTAAGTAGCATGACTAAAATAAATTAAACCTTTGTAACATAACATACAAGAAGTTGAATGTCAGTACCCTCTGTTTACCCTGGTGTGAATGTGAAGAAACTCTGTTGATTCAGTATAATCTGTTTTTTACTTCACTCTTGATTAGGGATGGCAGGAAGAGTTGTGTGTTTGGTGCTGGACTTGGGACTTGAAAAACAGGGTCCTTGGTTCACTGTGAGCAGCAGGGACAGATTATCTTATTCCTCCCCACCTTGTCCAGTGTAATCCAATTTTGACCTCTGTGAGAGATGAGAGCATAGAATCAGTTTTCCAGTGTCATCCCCTTTTCCCAGTTCATGATAACAGCTACCACTAACCAGGATGGCTGTTTCTCTTCTGCATGCCTTTAGCAGCTGGAAAGCAAAGTGAAGACATGGCACAGTTACTCCTGTGTTACTGCCTGGTCATTACGTCATGACCAGGCTGTAACACAAGTTGCAGTCACTACAGATCAGGCTCAAAGTGGTGACTCAAATTCTTATTTCCTTTACCAGTATCTTCCTTCCAAGTTCTATCATATGATATGTCATTTATAAGTTCAGCAAAACAAGCTTGCCCTTCTTATTTATAACACTTTTAATGGTCACCAGGGGTTGGGTAAATCTTCTGGCATCCTGTGTTCTGCAGCTGCCTATTATGACTAAAACAAGTTTGGTATGGCTCTTGCTGGCTTCCTTAGTGCATTACTTTGTTTAAATTGGAGAGTTATGTTACTTCTTATTGGCATATGTTTACATCTTCAGAACACCATACGCTGTCTGAGACTAATCAAATTTATTCCTTGTTGACAGGAATATAGGAGGGACTGTCACTTGCTAGGCTCAGTATGAAATGTGATTTCATGCTGACTCTCCCCCGAAAATGAAAAGCCAACCAAGTGTTACAGAATGGAGATATTTTAAAGATCGTGACAGCTGGGAAAGTTTTGAATTTTGCTCAGCCTTTTCCAGACTTTGATGGTTTTGTTGTCTTTAAAGTCTTAGTACAGCCTTGCTGGCTTATGAGTCTTGCTGGATTTAACTTTCTAGGATCAAATATTTGCAAGCTTGGAGAGCCCATATGCTTCAGTAATTGTTTTAATTGAAGGAGATTCATCATGTTGTGACACTGAAGTAGACTTTTTGTGGATCAAAAGTTAGGTCAGGATCTAAGTGGAAATTTAACTTGAAATCCTCCCCCTTATCACCAGTATATATTTGTCTACCTGCCAGGCACAGCAACAGCCTTCCTAAGAAGGTGACTTTCTAGATGAACATCTCTTGCATGGTCCCTGCTTCCTTCTGGAGTTCAGAGCTCTTCTATGGGACAAACCTGCATGCAAAGACTGAAAGCTGTGCTGGGAGCTGCCTAGGCAGGAACTTATGTGAGGACTGGGGTCTCAGGTCAGTACTGGTGAAATTAATCTGTGCAGACACCTCCAGTGTGGACACCTCCATCAGAGCTGGTCATTCTCTGCTCTCTGCATAGTCAGTGTAGACAAACAGACTTTCCTGGGAGCTTCCTAAGGGAGTGAACTGCCCTGGAGATCTGATGGGAATGGGGTGCCTCTGCCTTGCATCTGATGTACAGAGGAGCTTTGGTGGGAGATAGATGCTCTCTGACTACCTGCCATGAAATTGTACTTGAGCACAGAGGGAGTGCTGCTTTGCAGAACAGAAAATGAAATGCCTCCAGAACCCTTATAAATTTATTTATTCTTAATTTCTTTACAGTCTAAGGTGCTAGCTTTACATTCTAAGGAGATCACTGTGCCAGGCTTTGTTGGACTGTGTCCTATGTCTATATGGATTTAAATTATGGTAAATGTACACCATCAGTAGACTTGCTTTGTGGTTTTGTCCAGAGCTTTGCTCTTCTGTTTGTCCAAAATGCATACATGATAAGTTGTGCCTGAGAATATTGCCTGGAGTAATGGATTTGTACTCTCTGGGAGGAAATCAACAAGGTGAATCACAGGGTAGCTAAGCCTGGAAGGCATTTCAGGAGATTGCCTAGTCCAATCTGTTGCTGAAAGCAAGCTCCCCAGGATTGTGTCCAGTCCAGAGACTACATAACCTCTTTGGGCAACCTATGCCATCTTCTGTTTACCATCTTCATGGTTAAAAAAAAGAAAAGCTTTCTGAAGTGCAATGTCCTGTATTTGAGTTTGTGCCTATTTGCTCCTGGGCTGTCACTGGGAGCTACTGAGAAGACACTGTCTCCATCTTCATTACATCCTCTCATTGGATGCACACTGCTGTTACCCCTGAGCATCTCCTGCAGGCTGAACACTCCCTATCTGTACACAAAACCTGTCCACCATGTCCTTGTCCACCAAGATCTTCAGGTCCTTCTCTGCTGAGTTGCTTTCCAATCAGTACTAGTGTCTGGAGTTATTCCTTTCCAGGTACAGGACTTCCTTTTGCTTCTTCCTCTGCTGAACTTCACAAGATTCCCACTTGCCCATTTCTCCAGACTGTCAAGGTGCCTCTGAATGGCAGCACAACCACTCCTCCCAATTTCCTGTCTGCAAACTCGCCAAGGTTGTGCTCTGTGCCATCATCCAGGTCTTTCATGAAGCTGTTAGAGAGAGTTGGCTCCAGTATGTGTCCCTGACACAGATAGTTACTGCCCTCCTGCTGGACTCCATGCTTCTGATCACAACCCTGGGAGAGCAGTAGTCCAGCCAGCTTTCAATCCACTTTACAGTCCACTTGTGTTGTCCATAAGTGATCAGTTTGTCTACAAGGATGTTATGGGAGACAGTGCTGAATGCCTTGCTGAGGCAGAGAAAAACAACATCCATTGCTCTTAGCTCTTTCTCTCAACCAGCCATCTCCTTTTAGGTGTAAACACATGGGCACTGTTGTGTATACTTCTTTATGTAGGTGATGTGCCTCCTTCCTTTTCAGATATATACCTCCTAGAGATTAGGTAAGGGAAATAAGTAGGAGGAGATCCAATTTATCTTTTAAAAACTGGAGGACAACTGAGTTCTAATTGCAAACTGAGGGGGTGGCTTTTAATTTCTACATTTATTTTAATTTCACATTGCTTTTTATTTCCTGGGTGTCGTTGGAATAGATACAAGAAAGCTCAAATGTTTTCTCCTGTGCTCATTACCAAGATAGCTGAAATTCTGTATAAGGAGTTTTAGTAGAGAATTAGAACAGATTTTTTCCCCCCATTTTCTATTTTCAGTCCAAGAGCAGAAATTACATGGAAGCTCACAAAAAAAGTGATTTGGTGGGGTTTCTGTGACAACATTGAGAATGAATAAAATCACAGGTGTTTAGGAGAGAATTTGCAGGTTTTGAAGATTTTTTTTCATATCTGTACTCTGCCTAAATAATCATCCTGTTTTTTCCTAATACCTAAGTATAGGCAAGAGAGATTATTTTTCACCAGGAGTTCCTTCTTGTGATTGAAAAGAATGTAATGGCTCCTTTTATTTTTTAGCATCTTACAGGACTGTGAAATCACATCTAAATTGAGAAAAGAGCTCTCAAAGAGGAAACTGGTGCTACTGCCAATTTTTATTCCACCAGTGCAGCAAGCCAACAAAAGCTTTGCATAAAAATTCTTTTCATATTTACATTTATTGAATTGAGTATATCCAACCACTGAAATACCAGATCCTTTCCTAGAAGCCTTTATGAAAGGAAATAAATTTAATTGTATTAGAACAAGGCTGGATTTATTTGCAGTCTGAAGAGTTTGGGTAACTGGAGACTAATTTTTCTTGAAACAGTTAATTTCAAAATAATTTCTGAAATTCCATTTTGCACATTGTTGGAGAGAGTGTGTTAGAGTGCTTTGGAACTTAGAGAGCAACAACTTTCGACACAATACTGAATGAAAAGTGTACCCATTGGAATATAAAATCATTCTCTGTGTGGAAGCATACTTGGCCCACAATTTGTAGAAATACCAGTGTGTTACTACGTGTTATGTGAAGTTTGAAAATTACTGTTGTATTACCCCTACCATTTAAGGAATATTTCTTGCTTTCAAAGTGCAAATATGAATTACAGAGCTTTGAAACAACGATCGTACTAGTCTTGACAGTGGCCTAACAAAGGCACAGAGACAAAAAGTCAGAGTCCCTTGACCTTTATAAACATTTCAGATTGTGACACAGCTAGCGTGGTTGCTTTGGTTTCAGAAGACCATAGTTCACTAACTCCCCTCTGACTGTGGATACACCATGTATACAAGGAAGATGTAGCCTTCCAGTGTTTTCAGGCTAAAGCCAGTCCTGCACATTGTTGTAGAATGATCAAAACTGTTTTGTACATCAAAAGTTTCAAAATTACAGTTCTGTGAAATGCATGATCTACTTTCATTTATTGAAAATTGATTGCCAAATGTCACTTCAAAATGGACCAAATCCCAATATGTACCCTCAATCTAAAGTCACCCCTTAGCAGATTCTACTTCAATGAATTTAGAGATTGTTTTTCCTGTAACAGGGTTTGAAAATTAGGTGGGAATTTGACCAACATCATGAAATACAGTGCATCCCTCCATGCAAAGGGTTTATGGATGAAATCAGACCTATGTTTCGAAGAAATGGTGAAGTAAGGATTTAAATAGTTTGATCCACCAGAAAGGGAAGATTTTATAATAAATGACTTGGAAAAATCAATGGAAGAGGACTAAGGTGAAGGTGCTGCTTTTATAAGCCCTGGGCTTTTCCTGGTGTGTGCTTGGAACTCACAGAGTACAAGACTGAACCAAAAAAATCTAAGTAGCTCAAGATGTGACATGTGGATTAGCAAAAACATGAGGCTAGATAAACACACATTATAAAGAAATTTATTGCATTAGGTACAGTAGGGACAGTCTCAGATAACATCATGTAGCACCCAAAACTTGTCACTTCTGAAGCCCTGGAATCAAGTTTGTCTGGGAATTGTCCCAGTTTGTGCTTCCAGAGGACCTTGTCCCTGTGGTAGGCATTGTTGGAAGTCAGCAGGATTTTTTAACAATGTTTTTGGTAAGGAGACACCAGATATCATCCAGCAGAAACTTACAGATTGTACACAGGACACTGAGAGAATTCGATCTGCTGCAGGCAGCTGCTTGCATTGCCGTAATGCTGGTTCTGGGCTCTGGTTATCTCAGTTCACTCTTGGTGTAGCCATGTACATCCCAGTCACTGGGAGGTGTGAAACAGATCCTCCTTCTGCCACAAACCCCTGATCCAGGAGGTAAATGGGAAGTGCCATTGCTTGTTGGATAGGGAAAGCCTGTGACACAAAGCTGAGCAGCTCTGGCCTCATCCCATGGACAGTAATGGCACTAGATCCCTGCAAGACACAGCAGACCATTGCAAGGCAGCTTACCCTTCCTGGGAGGAACTCCAAGAGGGAAGGTGGCTCTTACTGAGCCATTCATGCTGCAGAGCCATGATGTGAAAGGGAATGGATTAATGAGCAGTGGTCTGAAAGTGTGTCCCTCGGCTATCCACCTTCCTCAGAGACTTGAGGGGTTGCATTTGAGAAAGCATTGCTTAATTAGCTCATCAGACTCTTTGAACCTGGAAGCAATTGGGTTTTAATTCACTTTTCATAGTATGCTTTGTTTTTATGAACCTTGTGTGGAGCATCCACTAGGTAAATAAATTATATTTTCACTTTTTCCTCTTCTCTCTGCACTGGGCTCATTTAATACTCACTTGGCTTGTATCTTAGAAGAAAACAATCACAAACCGGAAAGACCAGAGCTCTTTAATTTAAACAAATCCATTATTCTGGAGCTGAAAATTTAGTTTAGTCTCAGCAAAATAACAAGCATAAGCAGTCTTTGGAGTAATTTTTATTTATATATTTAAAAGCTTATTTAACTGTTACTGCCTGGCTGCCTTAGTGTCTGAAGATTGCCTAAAGATTTAAGGTTGACTCAATAATAAAGCAGTCAGGAATCTGCAGTTGGACTCAAGTGGAATTCAAGGAACATCTCCAGGGATCAGCAAAACACTGTGCAGAGCTACCTCAGCTAATGATGACTGAGATGGTTTGGTTATTGAAGGCAAGACAGAAACAAAGGCATGGCCACTTCATTATATGATGGAACTCTCTAGAAGTAGCAGCAGTATTTGACAGGTTAGACTATGTCCTGGTGGATGACTGTGCCCAACAGGGAACCTTATGAAGCTCAAGTGCCTTGACCAAACCATCTGTCACTGTCAGCAGAACTCTCTCACAACTGAAGTCACTGCACCTCTGGGATTTACCTTTGCACCTGAAGTTAGATGCTCCATACTCTCTACCCTGCTGTTTTGCTGGTGTTTCCAGCCCCACTTGTGGAAATGGCACTTGCTCCCTGTGTCTACACCCCTGGCATGACAGCCCAACCCAGTCCACACCAGCCTGCTGAGCTACAAACACAAGCTGTGTCCTCCCTCCTTACTGTGAGCAGCAATGTCCCTGTGACTAGGGAGGGTGTTGTACCTTCAGCCAGTCAGGACCCATGCCCAGAGGTCCAAAGGCTTCCCTGCAGCACACAGAATCTTTGGGGGCACCAAGGACCTGCCCTGTGGGACATGTATCCAATACTCTCTTTTGACTTTGCATGTAGCTTTTGCACCTCATAACTGGTGTTATTTCAGTTTTATGGGACATGAGTCCACCCAGCCCTTTACTGACAGGAAGAGGGATTTAGAGCCTTTAGACTGCCTTACCCCATGCTGTAGGGGATGCCTAGACAAGTGCTGCTAAATTCTCTCCAGGAGTAGGTTCAGCTCTTGCAGGTCTTGTAAGGACATCCAGCCTCTGCACACAAACCACACAGGAGGTTCTGCTCATTAGCCTTTAGCTGCACTTCAGCCTTTAACACACTGCACGAGACTTTGCTGCCCCTTTTGGAACTAGAGTTTCAACCAACGATTCCAATGTTTAAAAGAAGTATTTTAGTCACTCTGCTACAGTAGAAAGCTGTGTTATCCTGAGGGTTTAGTCAATATTGTACCAGACTATTAAATACCCACTGTGTGAGAGACAGTCTCATGTTCAGAGTACTCACTTGGCAAATCCAACAAATAATTTGACTATTTTGTACACAAAGTGGAAGACTTGAAAGACTAGAAAGAGATAATACCCTTGTAGAGTTTCAAGGTCTCCAGGAAAAGCAGCAGGCACTAAGCCAGACCCAGAACTTGGAACCCAGCACTAGGAATACTAATACTACACCCAGGCCCCTCCATCACCTTATTGCTCTACAGGGTCTGTGCTTCCAAATTCATTAAAATAACCCAACCAAAACAAAGAACCATGTTGCAGGTAGAACAAAATACATCATTCAAATCCAATGGATTTGTACTTAAAAAAAAAAAATTAAATGGCATCTGAGTTTTTAGAGGAATTTCCTCCTTCCAGTTAATTTACTAAATCAAAGCATCAGCTGTTTCAGATTTTCTAATGCATTGTTTCCACTGCTACTGCTGGGTGACAACCCAGGGAAAGCTGGTAGTAGGCTGTGAGCTTGTCCTTGTGATGCATAGGAGAAATGCCAAGATTTCTGCTCTGGGATACATGTGGGCTAGAGGGATGGAGAGACAAAACAAGGTATTGCTTCCTTGCCTTCAGTTGGTGGTGTCTCCAGTTTTCCCCATGGCTCTCAAATATTCTGAGTTGTGGATGGGCCTTAAATGTTCTTCTTTCTTCAGTGACCATGTGATGGATGGGGAGTGCCAGAAGAAAAGTCGTACTGTAGATGTTCTCTTTATTTTAATATGCTCCAATACATGCAGAAAAAGATGGCCTAGGATTAAAAGGCCTCCATAACTATGGACACTTATATCCATAAGATAACTTATATCATTATCACGATTTTGTCCCTTAAAGAGCCCTGTAACAGGAGTGATATTAAGAGGTCTTGCTCTAGCACCATCATTACTGAAACAGCAAATCTGGAGCTTTGGGGAATTTAGCTGTTAAATTCTGCCAGAGTGGATGGTGTTTTTCAGAGGCCCCTGACTCCATCAACTGTGGGAGTTTTTTTAGTCACAGCACAGGGTAACCACCTTTCTGAACATCAGGTGTACACTGCAGCATAGAGGACTGCTAAAGCTGCAATGTGAAACATTTTAATTTGGAAGGGGAGAGGAGTTTCTTAGCCTCTTTTTCAGCATCACATTTTGGCTGGAAGTTTCAAAAAAAATCAACCAAGGATAGAAGATTCAAGGGTGAAAAAAAGTTGGACAGTTGGACAAAATCATCAGCAACTGAAAATAAGACCTTGAACCAGCAATTCTCAGGGTATTTTTAACAGCATCTGTTGCTATCTGTGCTGCCTGTCAAAACAAGAGCCTGTTTCATACCCCCTGTGTTTCTGACAAGTTCTGTGTGAGGTGTTCTTGGACCAGTTTTGCAGCCAGAGGGAAATGCAGCTGCCTCTGAGATATTTGCAGCATGGAGAAAAAACAGAGCAGGGAAGGAAGATGGATATATTCATCAAGTCTGTCTTTGGAGTAAATTTTAAGTAGACAGAAGTTAAATATTTAATTGGAATGTAGTCAGGATTCCAGCCCCCTGTGTAAAACAAATGCAGTCAACTTTAAATGGTGATAGAGACTTGTATTTCTCTTTGCACATTTTGTTCAAAATTATTAAAACATATTAGAGAAAATAATTCAAACTTGTAAAAATCTTTATGGTAAGAAAGGGAAATCTCATAGCAGCTGTAGCTGAGACAATACTTATGACTTATCACATTTCTGAGATAATTAAGCTAAATAATCAGACTGTATATATGTCTCCAGGCAAATACTTAATCATCTGCTTTTGTGGTTGTTGCTGTAAGGGCAGTTC
The DNA here is from genome assembly GCF_008360975.1 of Lichenostomus cassidix. Lineage (NCBI taxonomy): Eukaryota > Metazoa > Chordata > Aves > Passeriformes > Meliphagidae > Lichenostomus > Lichenostomus cassidix. Next base: position 71,887,095 of record NC_139479.1, read on the forward strand.
TTTATAGTAATTTGCCAGTGATGAGTGGAAGGCAATACTTCTAATGATCATCTTCCTTCAGTGCTCTGCTGAGCGTGCTGAACTGCAGATAGCACACTGTGGTATATTAATTGTGTGAAGGGATTTATGGTCACTGTTCTCATTGGAGCTCGTGCAGATAATGCACATTCATAAATCCTGCAAGCTTCCAGATGCTAGCATGCTTACTAACTAGCAGACCTGGCTAGAAAATATTGAGAGATATATATTTTTTTCTTCGTAATTTGCTTCAGGATTGAGGTTCCCTGGAGAAACTTGTCTGAGCTGAAAATGCTTTGGTGAGTATAACCAAATTATAAAGTATGGATGGCAGGTGGTTTCTGTGCATGGTTCAAACTCCAGTATTTCAAGCCCTCTCCAAAGAAAAGCCAAAATCCCAACCTGACACCCCTTCCCAAATGTATTCTTTGTGAGAGAGTCGTAGAAAGAGCAATAGGGACAGTCAGGTCTCCATGGCAGCCAAGCCAGCAGCTGCCAGGAGATCACAGCAGATCTCCCATTATCTGGTTCTAGTTTCGCACAATCCTCAAGGTGGATGAATTTTTCCTAATATTCAGCCTGGCTTTGCTTAACTACAATCTGTGCCCTTACCTCTTTTAAATATTTGCCACTACCAAAAATTGTTTGCTCATCCTTTTTGCAACTGCCTTTTCAAAGGGGGCTATTAGACCCCTCCCAGCCTCCCCTTTCCCAGACAAAGCAAGCCCAAAGTCCTCAGCTTTCTCTGTAGCTCATAAGTTCTGGCTCCTTGATTATCTTGGTAGCAGTTTTGCAATATTCTTCTTTAACTGGAGGCCCAAAACGGGTCAAAAAGTGCCACAAGTCTAATGCACTGATTTTACTGCAGAGCATCTATTGACACCCTGGATTCCAGTATGAGTTCTCAGGCATCACAAACACCACAAAAGTTTGAGATGTTTATCATGTAGAAGCATTCTGTACTTGTGCATATTGATTGTGCATCAGGCAGATACAGCCTGGGGCCTTCTAGGTTAGCATGGTGCTGAAGCACAGTCTCAGAACACCCTGGAGAGCACCTCAGGCATCCACATACCTCTAGAACATCCTGAAGAATGAGAATGGAGCCTGATTAAGCAAAATGCATTGGTTGTACAACAGCAGATTACAACTGACATACATGAGCTGGCTGCGTTATTGTGAAACCCACTGATAAGCAAAAGGTTCAAGACTGCCTTTTCTTCAAAAAGCTAGGCAGACCAACGTAGCTCTTTCAGTCAAATCCTAAATAATATTTTTATAGCAATCCTTTTCAAAGTCTGTAAGTTTTGTACAACCAAGCCTGATTAGCTTCTTAAATGTATCATTTCTTTATGGTGCATGTTCTAACAAAAAAATGTCATCCAGAGTTGTCTTTGGAAAGTATATAATTCTGATGCAATCTCAAAGAGGGATGAAAATAATTGTTTTAAATGTATGTGTTAATTAGCATTTCTATATCATTCATCCTTGAACATCAAAACCTTTGGAGCCCTGAAATGATTTGCTAGAACTTGGACAGATGAGGTAAGAAAAAGAAGGTATTTTCATCATTTGGTCCCAAGGCCAAATTCTTCAGTGCTGCTGAAAATGCAGTTTTCTTAGCACATAGAAAGACGTCTTCTTTTAACAAAATTAGGATTTTTTTGGCATACTCTAGCTGGCAGCTCTGAGAAACTTTACAACATCTCAGGAAAAAACTGAAATGGGCAAGGAAAACTGAGGCATCTGACACCATGTCTGGCCTTTGCTTATGGGTTTTATTTGGAGGATGCTGGACTTCTCCCCCAGCTCTGTTGCACACTCCATGTGCTATTCAACCCTGAGGTTAAGGCCAGATGTGACTGAGGCAGCTCTGTACTTTTCCAGAGGCCCACCTGCATATATCCATCTCTCCACCTGCTAGGACACTACTGTGGGATACAAAAACCCAGTCACATTGTCAGCACTGTGTGATTCATGGGGTCTGGGTAGTTTTGCCATTTTTCCTCATGATGCAAACTGTGCCAGCATATATATGTGCACTGAAGATAACTTCTGAGTGGAATCGATTTTGGGTAAAGCTGGAAGTCTGAGAGTTGGCTGGACCTGAAGTTCATTATGTGAGCTCTCCTTCATAGTCATGGGGCAGAAATGTGCAACCTTGGAGGGTGAATCACTCTCCCTGTGTTGCCTGATGCTCCTGACTGACTCACAAAGCATGTCACTAGCTCTCTAAGGCTGATAGCTGAATGACATGACACCAGTTACAGAATCACAGAATCATAAAGGTTCGAAGAAACCTTCAAAACCATTTAGTCCAACCACCATGATCATGCCTAAGTCACATCCAGATAACCCTTAGACACTTCCAGAGACCACCTCTCCCCCTCCACCCCACCATCTCCCTGACCAACTTATTCCAAAGCCTAATCACTCCTACAATGGAAATTTTTTCTTATATCTAATCTAAATCTGAACCTGATTTTAAAAAATATTTTGTATTATCTTGTCTGAAGTAAGGTCCACTGGACTTAATAGAATTGAAATAGCATTCTCTTACAATTCTGTCCAGGTAAAAAGTCATGGCTCTTCCTTTGTACAACTTTTCACAAAATGGTCTGGCTTATTACTTTATTCTTCCCACAACCAGGCACAGGCTCAGTTTTGAAAGGTTAGAGACTGGAGCCAAACAACTGTGGGTAACAATCAATAGAGATCTTTGTTGAGGTTACAATCATAAAACTGTATCACTAGGAAATAAAAACAGGACGTAGACATTAAAATTAATGTTTGTGAAATATGTGCCAAAAATTAATTTATTAGGAAAGTAATACTGTTTCAGTTTTCCTGATAATTAGTTTATATAATGCAGCATTCCTTCACTTACAGTTGTGATATATCACTTATTTCTTTAGGACTATTCCAGCAAGTAGAAGACCATATTCAGTCCTAACAAGACCTCTGGGGCACAAATAACTCTCTAAATACTTTGAATTCATTTGCCTTTAAAAGCATAAAATAAATCATGAACTAATCAGGTTCTTTATTGAATCTTGCTTGTAAACCATATGCATTTTCTGAGTTCAGGTTCCTCATCATTCCAACTTTTTCCAGCAATTCTTTTCTAATTGTACAGATGCAGCAACAAATCAAGCACCATAACTGTATTTCTAAAGTGCAATTAAAAAAAATCCTTAGAATTTTAAAACTATAAGCATTCATCATCACACCTCTTTTATTACGTGTGTATATTTGCAGTAGGGAAAGTCACACAGCTAGAGAATATTAATAAAAGAAAAAAAAGAAACTCACCATCATTCACACATATGGAGAATCAATTTTTCTTTTGACCAATGATGTCACCTTCCTAGAACAATGTACTGAGGAGGGCCAAGGAATAATGGAATAACTCATCTTGTAGTCTTTCTAATTTTTCAGTGGTCTGGTTTGTAAGCTTTGTGATTGTTTTTACCTGAAACAGACACAAAAGCAACCTCTAATGCAGAACAGGATCATTGAACTAATGGGTTAGCATTACCTTTTGGGAGAAACTCATCAGAGCCTCTGTGAAGAGAGGAGCTCCCAATGTTTGGAGGGTGGTAGAGGAAGTATGTGGATAAAGGGTGTTTTCTTATTTGGATATAGCAAGTGTGGACTTGCAAAAAGCTTATGATAAAGTTCCATGCTGAAGGTTGTGAAAGAAGTTATGTTGCTATGGGACTGGAAATAGGTCCTTTTTGGACTGAAAGCTGGTTGAAGAATTGGAAACAAACCATAACTGCTAATGGTAACTTTCCAAATTCTATATATCAAGATTTTTCAAAACAGAAAGTATTTCTTTACAAGTTAGGAAAAATTTCTTCATGGAAAGGGCTGTCAAGCCCTGGAAAAGGCTGCCCAGGGAAGTGGTGGAGTCACCATCCCTGGAGGTATTTAAAAGATGTGTAGATGTGGCACTTGAGGACATGGTTTAGTGGTGGACTTGGCAGTACTGTGGTAATGGCTAGATGCAATGATCTTGAATGTCTTATCCAACTTAAATGATTTTATGGTTCTAAGTGATTAGTCATTTTTTTATTACTTGGTTGTCCCAAGAGGTTACACAGCTGCTTAACCAGAGCAGATTCAAATAGGAATGAAGCAGATTTATAGACAGTGGGTTCAAAGCAAGTACTAAAGGGGAAAGACAGGCATTTACCCTTTGACATTCCTCATCTAGATTATGAATTGATAGCAGATGATGGGGAAGTAGGATGGGAAAGAACCACAGAAAATGGCCAGGTGTCAGTGCTCTTGAAACAGCTTCTCCTGTTGCCATTGTTGTGGTCAGAGTTCTTTTTCCCTGGAAAAGGTCAGAATTCTGAAAAAGAGAATAGTCAGAATTCTGTGTTTCTGATCTCACCCATTAAGATTGAGGGCTATGAGGAGGGGAGTTTATTTTTTAATGAAGGGAGGCATGCCAATCACATATTTAGGAACAAAAGCAAAAATGGGGGAAAACTGGGGTAAACCTAACTACTCCTCAGGTACAAGTCTGACACCTGAAGCCCTCAATGAAAATGGCAATGCAGACTTCATGCTGGCATCATAAAACATCAGCTGGGATTACAGGTGGCCCACAGCCAATAGAGCAAAATATCCTTCAGTCTTCTGTGTTGAACAAAACTTTTCTCTACCAGGACTTTGTCTTGACAAGAAAGTGAAATCCAACTGAAGAGGATGTTTGGCTTTATCCCGCTATGTCCTTTCCTTGCCTGTCTTGGCTTCATCTCTGCTGTGTCCTGTGAAGCCTATGCTCTAGTCCATCCTGGTACTCCTCTATCCCAGGCACCCCTTGGGCAGATTGCTTCCAGGCAGCTTGTGGAAATACCTGTGGGGATCAGGCTAGTGAATGGAAAACATATTGTCCAAGTGTCACCCAGAGAAATTGTTTCTGCCAATTTCAAACTCTGGAACTCTGCTACTGCTCCTGCCTTAGCAACCTGTTAGACTCCCTCCTTCCACCCTATCCACCTCAATGGGGACTCATCAAGGCATCATTTGCCTTCATCTGTACAAATCCCAGGTGACCTGGCGCTCACCTCCCACAAACTCACCTGCTGAGTGTTTTAAATTTCATGGTCGGCACTTGCTTCTGACATTAGGTGCATTTGAAAATCTTGCCTTAAAACACATTTTGAAGTTAAAGCTGTTTTTCTGATTTGTTGTTCCCAGAGGATTTCTCCTGTTCCAGGTGCTCTCTGATTTCTACTGGAAGAGGGATTAACACCTGGGCTAATGGCTGGGTGATGCCCCTCGATGTAACAGTGTTGAGAGCCAGATGTTATTTGCACATTCACTGCTGTATGTGCAGCACCAATATATGAACAGAGACACTTCCCAGCATGGATGGTGTCATTCAGCTCTGCTGGAAACCTCTATTAAATTATTTTCCTCTAGAGAAAAATGCAGGCACTAGTGGCTTGTTCTAAGTTCTTCCACTGTGTCTCTGTGTCTGTTTCTGAGAGTGAATTGTTACACATATATATTTGCTGGGAAAAGCAAGAAATGGATTTACAGCAGATAAACAGGCCTTTGAATATGCTAAATTTATTTATATGTTATATTTTTTTTATTTTCATATCTTGATCTGAGGATTATTAAATTGATATTAGAAAACACTACATTGAAATGTTTTCTTTATGGCTCTGTGTCCAGGATGCCTTAAAGATGGAGAAGGGGAATGAAAGTGGCATGAAGGCATTCTGTCAAAACTAGGTGTTTAGTTGCTATAAACCTCCATATACCAGTAATAGACCTGGAAAAAATTCTTTGAAAGCCAGTAGGAACTTAGAAAATATTGGAACGTGTTTAGGAGACACTCCTCTTGTCCAGAAGACTCTGAAAATCTTGACAGGACAGAAAACTGTTTGACAGCTCCTATTTTGGTAGTTCGGAGAGCTGGAGGAGGTTTGCTGGATTAGAATATGCAGCAACAGCATTAATGCAGAGCCTGGTTTATCTTCACAGCAACAGAGGCCATTTGTAAAATCACACTTTCAGCACTAGCATAAAGACGACTTAGAGGAGTTTCAAATATTCTGTGAAAAAAAACCCACTGTTAATTCATATTCAAAAGGAGTTGCTCCACTGCTGATATAAATGATGGAGTCTGTCTTTGGGGTGGAAATTGTGATGAAGAACCTTCTGGGACCATGCCTTCATGAGGGTTTTAGGAGAGCCTCCTTATTCTTATGGATGCTCCAGAAATACTGACTGAAGATCTCTGCACCCTGTTTGGTTCTGTATCATTTCTGAGCAACTCACAGGAACTAAGACTCAGGGGCCATGAGAAGTTCAAACTCTCTTCTTAGACATCTGGAGGCAGTCTCTGACTTTGGTTTGCTGAGATACTTGTGACGAGTGTGCAGAGCTGATCTTGCCAGGCACTGAACATTCTGGGGGGAGTCAGAAATGGGTGGTTGTGGTTACTCCAGCAATGTGGAGTAAGCACAGAACTGGTTTCTTTGTCAAAATTACTCAACTGATTAAACCCACAATCAGACCCCCTTCTGGACTAAGACAGTGTGCCCTACTTTGGGCATTCCCCTCAAGATCTTACAAGAAGGATCTTAAAAGTGCCCCCAAAATAATTGTGCTTTTGCTGGTCCAATATATATGGGGGGAGATTTTGTAAGAGATGGGGGGCAGGACCTGGGGAATCAGGACAGAGAGATTAAAGGGATGAGAATTCTAAGCACTCCAAAGCTTATGGGAAAGTGAATTGAGAACTCTTCTCAAGAGAGATCAGGTTGCTTGGCAGTAATCACCTTAGTGGGGCATCCTCCACAGCCAGGAGCCCATGAGAAATCAGCTTGTCATTGGGGCACTCAGCAGAAGAGCAGGTAGGTCCCAGGGACATAGGCCAGGTTTTTCTGATCACTCTTTACAGCCTATGCACCTTGCTTGAGGAGAAGGTGTGCTGAAGCACTATCCTGAATCTCACCCTTCATCCTCCTCCACATCCAGGATGAGCAAGATGAGTATTCTGAATAGTTTTCATCTGGTCCTTTCCTGAGACCAGCAGTAGTAGCAATTCTTATGGTCCATTCTTCATCATCAAAGTGATAATTAACCCCAGCTGGGAGGATCACCTCTCTGAGAGCAGCATGTCCAGGTATGTGCCAAGCCATGGGAGGATCAGCATCCACCAGCTTCCCTTGCATCTTCCAGGGGCAGAAGTGCTGCCCAAATGGGGCTTTCCCAGCCCTTTTCCCCCTCCTCTGCCAAGGAGGGGAATGCCACATCCCCTGCCAGCGTTGTGTCAGCCCCCCTCAAAGTGCCACACACCTCACTTGAACTCCTTTCAATCTGCTGCACTAGAGGTTTAATAAAGGTAATGACAGCTGTCTGCCCCAGGCCATCCCTGTAAGTCAGCAAAAGAGTGCTCTGATCTTGTAAATCACACTGCAAATTGCCTACATATCTCTAAGATTTTGTTAGTTTATTTGTTTCAGTCTTCCTCTGCAGCTCTCAGCTGGTGCTGGATGAGGGAGACTGGATCAGACCAGCCCAACCATGGATTTCAGCCAGCATGGCAAATCTGGAACAATTTATCTTTTTTCTTTCTTTTTTTCCCAAGTACAGCAGCTCAAAAGTTTGCTTTTGAGCCAGCACCTCACAGTCCCTTGTGGCTATCACAGATACAAAAATCATGTGATGTTGCTTGGTAACACTCAAATGTAAGTACTGTACATGTCCCAGGGACTGCACTGTATTTAATCAAAAGTTACAAATACTATATAAACACACCAAATTCAGGGCCATCTGCTAATAATTCAACAGAGCAAGGGTAATAATGCTGCTCATAAATTTAATACTCTCTACAATATTAAAAAGGAATTGCTGACAACATAGCACTTACCATACAATCTGTAAAAAATGCAGAAAAATATGGTTCTCTGGCCACTGATAAATCAAAGACATGAAACCTATGGAGAAAACTCAAGAAACAGTGAAGGAAGTCTGTCAGAATCAAAGAAAACAGCATCCAAATTAACCCAGGCAAGCTCCAGACTCAAGCTATAGCCACAGATCAAAACATTCCTCTGTATATAAACATCCTGCCATGGGGTCTGATCAACATCTCACATTAGTAATACTATATTCTCCGAGAAGGACTTTCAAGGCACACATCAGTGCAAAAGATGTGAAGTTCAAAGCCAACCATAAGAAAACAATTAGAAACAGAAATCTCCTACTCAAGGACTCCACCAAGAATGGCAAGCTTTTTTATTAGTACAATAATCCCTGCAGTGGCAAAGAAGAGCACTCAGAGAAGACAGAGAAGAGACAAAATAGTCTGCAAAAATTAGAATAACAATATGCTAGTGTACAATATTTTATATGTTCATTGTGGGAAACAAAATTCTACTTCAGGAACTTCTTTTCTCTACCCATGTTTCCTTTGTTTCATATATTTCTGCTGCAGCTGTTAGAGAAAACATCCCCTCGTAACTGTGATGGTGCTAATCACAAATTGTTAAAATAAACATTGTCTTTAAAATAAAACAATGCAGCGGCTGTGATGCTGAATCATGTTCATCTCTCTCCCTGTTTTCTGACAAGTGCTCCAAGTAAAGGGTTTTACCTGCCCCATCCAAGATTTGCCACCATTACTGCTGTTGCTCCAGTTACTTCAGGCTACTCTGGAATTAGCTTGTCTTTTCCAATATTTACTCTTTCTGTGATTTTTTTTTTGTTTCCTTGGCAAACGTAATCTCAGTGAATTGACACTGAAGAACTACCACAGACAGATGTTTGCTGAGAGGTTTCCTGTGCAGCAATACAGCCCAGGCAGAACCATGAGGCCACTGAGGACAGCTTAACCACAAGTGAGGTTTCCCTCCCTGGGAGGTACCCAGAGACTGGTTGCACTGGGACAGGTTTACCCCATCTAAGCAGTGGCCTTGACATCCCACCTCCTCATGCTTTTGTTGAAATGCAGCATCCACAGGACTTCTTTTAGTTTGGGAAGGCAATGAAATGGGAAAGTCTATTTGGGGATGATCAATCATCCCCAAAATTCCATGTCTTTCCCATCAGCACTTTGATGTGATGGGTCATATAAATGTTGGAGAATTTTGGCAAGATACAATAGTGGATTTTTACTGTTCAAAACTATTTCTTCAGAAATATTGAACAAAAGGAATCCAAGTGGTGGAGGAGATATCTATCCCAGAGGAGTGAGTCCCCACAGTGATTTCCGTGGGTGAATGCTGTCCATTGCTGATGGCCAGTGTGCCTGTCACTCCTGTGCTCCACAGCCTGAGAGGGAAGGAAAGAATGGGTGTGGGAGGACCACATTGCCCTTCATTTTGCACCATAAGCTTTTTCTTAATTTCATTTGAGAAAACATAAATCTCTCTGGAGTGGGCTGTCAGCATGAGCTTGTTTGGGGAGAGGGTTATAGAGAGATTGCCTCGGGCTAAAATCAGCCTCCTCCTCCTGATTCGCTCAAATCTTTGGCAGCCCCTAGGAACATAAACCAAGTACATTTGTAGCTGTGCCTTATTAAAAACAAGTTATATAGAACAAAAAGAACAAGTTTAAAAAGTGATAGGAGTGGTGATGTGTTCCAGACCTGGTCCTGAGCGGCAGGTGGCTAACGGGAACCTTCCGAGGAGCTGTGCTCAGAAAGGTGCCCCAGGGATGGTCTCTGCAGTCATATCTGTTAGCAATAATTTCTCCAGCAATTCTTTGAGGTTGTGAAATAAATATAGGCTCCAATAAAATAGATGGTGCTTGTATTTAATTATTACTGTGCTCAGAAAGAGCTCGCACTGTGTCAAGAGGGCCATAAGGTGAACAAAGAAAGTGAAATGTAACCTGAAGAATATTATGCAGCTATGAATTTCGATCGATTAAATGGATGAGGAGAGGAAAAAAATCAATGCAGGTCTTCCACTCTGGGGTATGACTGTGAATACTTTACTCTTAAATCCTCCAAAGACACATGCCAAACAAACTCCCATGTGAGCATTTTCATTTTTCACTGACTGCCCCCCAAAAAAGCCCATTCAGGGAACTCCATCACAATGCAAGATTTTTCTGGAGACCCTATATCCCAGAAAAACAGCCTGCTACAATTTTTAGGTACAAAGGACACATATCAGCTCTGGTTGCAGGTTCTGGGTTTGCTCCCAGGGTGATGATGGTTGAGGTGGTGATTTCTGCATAGAAACTGTGTGCTTCACCCAGTCTTCTGTGAAATAATGATCCATGAAAGGAACAGTGAATTTGGGCAGTTGTGAATGAAATGTGGTTAGACAATAAAGCTAACCAAACTGATCCCTCATATGACACAAATGTTTAGACAAACCCTGGTCTGCTAAAGGTTATTCCTGCTAAGGGGACAAAATTATCCCACCAAGAGGTTTTAGTGTTGAATCATTCTGTTTACTTATTGAGACTAATGAAGCTCTGTTTCTCAAACAGAACAAAATCAAATAGCAATTAGCCCTTAGTTTCATTTGCTCTTAGTTTCAAGTGTCTGCCAGTCATCTCTCAGCCTCTCATCTCTAGAGGTCCCCCTTTCAGCTTGTTCTAGGCTCTATAACCTTCCACCCTTTTTTCACATTGGCATAAACCTTCAGGGAAAACGGCCAGTGACACTTCTTCATTAACATGTCATTTTGGTCTAGAGAGCTGTACCACAGAAACCACTGTTATTTCAGCTATTTGAGTTCATAATGGAGCATAGCTGTTCCTTGACAGTTTCATGTGTGGACCTCTGCAGTTTGTAGCCCATCCATAACACTGATTTACTAGAAATGGCTGAATAACTATAATGAATTGGCCATAAACTTTGTCATCAGCCAAGGTGGCTGTGCAAGGACATTAACCCAGAATAAGGATGGTAGCAATCACAGAAGTGAAAAACGGCATAATAAATGACAGCATTGCTTGAGTAAGTAAAACCAGTGAAATATTCGGAAAGTCTCCTCAAGATGAGCCCAGTTCCAAGCCTCACTACCCACAGGCTTCTAAACCATAGGTTTCAAGTGGGATGAAGAGTCGAGTGTTACAGATGGTACTCATTCTTTTTATACCACGGCATAAACCAAATTTTAAAAAATTGGACAGTGCTGATTTTGTTGGTTTCAACTTTAGAACTTTGTTCAAATACAGTAAATTTGTAAGTTATTTTCATTATTCTGTAATCATTCTTCCATTGTCATTTACTTCTCTTCCAATCTGTATTGGGATCATGGTAGACAACAAAATTGTCAGTTTTCTTTTTCACTGCTCCCTGTCTTTTTTGTTAAAGAGAAATTAAACTCTGTAAGGAAACACATATTCTTCTGTTAACCATCTTTAGATACTGTGTCTTGGATGTTTTTGGTTGGAATAACAAATAATTTAGAAATGGCCCTATCTGTTGGGATGCTGGGGGGTTTGAATTGAGCACCTTTAATAAACTGCTATGAGCAGCAGGTCTTGCAGCCAGGAGAGCACTGGTGTGAGGCATCCTGCCCAGGCCTGCTGACACACCGTGTGGTTTGTGGGGAGCCACTGCAGACTGCCTGGGGCTCCAACACTTTATTTGGTCTGCAGCAGATGAAATGTAAAATTCCCTTTTGCAAGGAAGCCCTTAAAAGTCAGGTCTGGTTTATCCATTTGATGCTAAGCTGCTCTGAAGGGTAGTGCCTCATTGCTATGTGGAGCAGAGGAGGTCAGTGTGAAGGTCGTGCCTGGTTTGCCAGGCTGTGTGATGAGTTCACTGGCACCCACCAGCGACAGAGGCTCGCAGTTGTGTCACTGAAGCTTCGGTGTGACGTGCACCAAGGGCATGGCCATCTCCGTGGAAGTGCTGGGCCAGCCATGCTCACATACAGTTGGAAATTTAAAAGCAGATCATGCCCAAGGCAAGGTTCATCCCTGCAACAGAAGAGCAGCAGAAAGAGCCCCGAATTTTCAATAAAAAAGGATGAAGCTGTTGATGAGAAAAGCTTGTAGTGTGCAGGACTTCTTCAATCCTTCAGAAAAAGGCTAAGTGGCTAATGGCTAAAAACCTGCACTTCTTCCATGTCCCACTGAGCTTCTCACATATGCTGGCATCTGTGCCCATGTGTATGCCTGTGCAGCAGGCAGGAGAACATGCTAGAGGCAATGCTTGGAGCAGTGCCATAATTATTTGTGAAGAAATGCTAAATTAGAGGATAGTAGAGGCCTGGTAAGTGGAGATAGGAGAATGCCACTTGGGAGAAGATGTACGATGGAAAACAGGGTTGTTCACGTGAAGATAAAATGGTTTGGAGTCAAAAGCATGAAGATGAGAGGGAGTTTGAAGATGTGAGAATGTGAGTCTGCTATGGGAAATAATGAGGAGCTGGGGAAGGGCATGCCTGGCTGTACCTATCCTAGAAAGTGAAAGGGGCCAGAGAACATCCCTGAGCACATCAATTTGCCTGTCTGTATTAGCCCTAATTATTTATCAAGAGTAGTTTTCAAATGGCCACAGTTTTGGAGGCTAAGACATCTAACTTTAGGCCACTCTGGGTCAGCTGGCCTTGCCTTCATTGCCCACTACAGAGACAACCCTTTTGTATATGTTTTTTAGATTATTTGCCATCTCAAGAGGTCCTGGGCATAACTGAAGTGCCTGCAGAGTCAGAAAGTGTTGCCCTGCTTCATTAGACAGGCAGTGTAGGCTCTGGTCACGCTGCTCACATGATGTGGTGCCTTTGCAGAGTGTTGTGTCTTTGTTGTGTGTGTGCAATAGCTGTTTCATCAAAATTATGCCACACTGGCCCAGGATTTGTCCAAAGTCCTGCTCCAAAGGACTTAGATCTTTCTGCTTAGACTGGGTTGAAGAAGTCAAGTTGGAAAAGGGAGGGACAAAGGCTGCAAGAGGATGGATGAGATCATCAAAGTCAAACGTAAAGGTTTGTTCAGAGAGATGGGAGGAGCCTCAGAAGAGCCCAGAGCCATCAAAGCATACAGAGAAAACATCAAATATGCTGAAGGCTCATGGAGGTGAGAACAAGAATGCAAAGCTCACTGGAGACCCTGGAGGTGGGCAGCCTCAACCCTGCCATGCTGGCAAACACAGTAGTTTAGGGTATCAGGAAAGACCTGGAAGAGGCACTGGGGGACAGGTCCATAAGAGTTTAAAGATACAGGGAAGGGAGAGGGAAGGGTGTTCTCTGCATGTGCTGTGTGAGACGTCATCAGAGGGAATTTGAGGAAGAATGAGAAGATGCAAGGGAACATTTGCTTCATGACGGGGAATAGGGAAGTAAACTCCCTTCCCTTTCCTTCCTTCCTTCCTTCCTTCCTTCCTGCCTTCCTTCCTTCCTTCCTTCCTTCCTTCCTTCCTTCCTTCCTTCCTTCCTTCCTTCCTTCCTTCCTTCCTTCCTTCCTTCCTTCCTTCCTTCCTTCCTTCCTTCCTTCCTTCCTTCCTTCCTTCCTTCTCAAACACGGCAGGTTTAAGGCAAGCAGATGGTCTGCAGGCAGAAAGAGATGCTTAAGCTGCCTGGCCCAGAGGCATCACCACACATTTATTCAGACCAGGGTCTATTTTGGGCTTGGCCCCCTTCTTGGCAGAGTCCTGAGCTTCTCCTGTGACTCTGCCAAACTGTGAGCTGAGTCTCCTTTTTTTTTGACAGAACTGGCACATGTTGTTCTTCATTCACAATCTGTTTTTTAGAGTCATTTTTACAGCAAATAGCCAAAGGAAACAACATTTTATTGCATAACAAGACAGATCAGAAGTAGTGAAATGGAGGTGAGAAATACGTTATCAGGAATTAAATTAATCATTTAAAAAAGAGTTTTGAGAGCAGATTAGTTCATGCCTTTGTGCTATTTTTATGACTCCTACTATTGCATTGTCAGGTCCTGGCATAGCTCTGTGTCTGGAGCTTCAGCCTGTGATGCTGGCTGCAAAATAAGAACTGACTTTGGAGTGCTTTTCTCATTTTGTAAATCATCTTTCCCTAAAGAAAATCAATGAACAAGTGACCCAGACGGTCAGGTTCACTCACTCCAACGGTGCTGCAAAGCCTGGGATGCCAAGGGCTGGCTGTCCCTGATGCTTGCTGCTCCCACCATGCATTTGAACACTGATTAAATGGAACAAACCCACCTCCCCCAAGCTCCAAGCAAGGTGCACAGGTGCAGGCTCCTCTCTTGGAAAGGCACCTGCCGTGCTGCCAGCTTTGAACAAGCCACAGCCACCTAGCTGCTGAGCCCTGCATTTCCAGCACTGAACTCTCCAGCAGCCTGGCCTGAAGCACAAACATTGCTCCCATGCTTCTCTCCTTTGACATGTGTCATCAGCATTCCCCAGAGTGGTTCCGTATCTCCTGCCAGCCTGCATTGCTCCCAAACCTCCAGATGCTCCTCTGGTACTTCCTCACAATGGCAGTGTTTCCTACACGAGTAGCCATGGAGCAGACAGGCTGTCCTCTGAGCCCAGGGGCTGTGTCTGTTCTGGCACATGGGACATGCCCTGTGCTGGCTCTGAGCTGTGTCCAGTGGCTGGTTGGGGTGGGTTAGCTGTTCTCCTCCAAGATGATGCTGGGATTGTGCTAACAACTTAATGGGGTGGCCAGCCTGAGCATTTTCCCAGGCACTCAGACACAAACCAGGCCAAATAGTCAAGTGAAAGCGATGACTGTGCAATTTGGCCCCTGAGTAATAGGACAACTGGCCCCTCTGAATTTCTGTAGGGCTTAGGCTCTGTGTCTCTCAGAGCAGACCAGTCCCAGGTTCTCCAGTCCTTGCCATCCTGAAGTTTTGTCTGTCAAGAAACTGAAGGTGTCTCAATGGAAGTAGGAATGGGCAGAAGGAGAGAGAACTTTGACACCCTCCAGGTTATTCCAACCTAAAGACCTTATTTTGCAAAGGGAAAAGTTCTGGCCTGGTAAAGGGAATCCATTTTTGGGAGGCTGTGTGAATGGATGGATGGATGAATGGATGGATAGATAGATAGATAGATAGATAAATGGATCAATGAACGGATGAAGAGCACGAAGAAGACAAACTGAAAAAGAACAGGTACAAAATATCTGAAGGCTGTGAATACAAACATAAAAGAAGGATAAGGATAAGGGAAAGACTGTCTTTCTAGGATCACCTTTTCATCTAGACCCCACAAGGCATACAGCAGCATTTTCTGACTGCAGGGATCTTACCTGACAACCCTCTTCTAAGCACAGACACAAGGTAATTTCCATCTATGAACATGTAAATGAGGATTAAATACAAGGAGCTGCCCTTAAATTCATGGGAGACATTTCACATATAACAGCAATTATTTTTAGCCTAAAACTTATGTTTCCTACCCTTATATGCTCTTAAATCTTGTTCTTCATGCAGATGCAGACAAGTACTGCTGTTAACAGGCCACTATAAACATACATCAAGGGAACCAAAATTAAAGGCACACTTTCACCTTCATGCGTTTTGTGGGAAAGACAAATATAAAATGCAGTGAGTACTTTGCAATGTGCACTGCACAGGTCAGACCCAACATGCTTTGTTACAAACTGACCTTGGCTAGACTGTAAATTTTTAAGAAGGTTTCAAACCACAATGAACTGAAGAACTGTGAAGACAGCTGGAAAAATTTTAGCCTCTTATTTATCCTAGAAGTTTCTGTAGTAGAAATTCAAAGTTCACATTTTTGCCCATGGACAGGATGATGTATGTGAGAATTTGTGTGACATATGCTCTAGTTCATTAAGAGAGGAATAAAACTTAAATCTTTCTGCAGTCATAAAAAGCGATTTCTCACCTGAATCACCACTACAGAAGTTTGTGAATGTTTCCATCTGACTTGCACTTGAACTATAAAATGTTATTAAATCAAAATAATTTTCAACCACATTTGACATGTGTACACCAAAACATCTGCCTTATTATGTCACAAATTTCATCCATGTATTTCCTTTACCTCTGTTTCTTCTCTTTTTATTTCTGTTATTAATTATTAACCACCACAAAATCTAAGAAGGTAGAAACAAATGTTTAAATTTCTTAGGACACTGCTTGCTTACCTTGGTCCTGAAATAGTAAAGGCTTAGCTGATGCCTAGGATCAGTCAGGTCCTCTTTTTAACTCCAGAAGGGGGTTGCTGTTCTCACGCTTCTGCATCCTCTAATAAATGTCTTTGTTTTTCTGTACGAGTTTCACAAGTGCCATCGTGCTGGGTCATAGCATGTGTCTGGGCATGCAGTGCAGCAGCCACAGCAACACTGAACAGCTTGGCATTGGAAAAGGAGCCTTAGGACTGTATGCAACAGGCATCCCTGAAAGAATGGGAACAAACCTCACACTGGGGGAGTGGAAAAGTATTCAACGGCTGGGAAACCAGCTGAATTTAACAAACAAAATTGTTTCTTCATTTGGATAGCACAGGCTGACAGCTCTTCACAGTAGCTGCCTGACAATCAAGTCCTGCACTCAATATCTGGCAGGCCAAGTGTTTTCCAGTTTCTTGACATTCACCCTGGCCTTAAATTGTGCTTGTTAGAGCCATCACTGGTTTCTCTGGCTTCTGCCTGCTCTTCATCTTTGACTTGAGGGGTAGATGTCATTTCCAAACTACTGCCACAGACAGCTGATGAAAGCTGAGCCTCTCTCACACAAACATCACTAATAGCTTTCTTTTCTTACAGGTGCTGTAGTAGGAGGTCCTTACCTCTTGCATCAACTGCAGAATCTTCTCTCAAGTTGTCTGAAATCTCTCAGCACTCATGAACTGTGCTCAAGTTAAAAACTTGCGCTGAAGAAGTTTGTGCAGATTGATGCTTTTGGACAATATGTCAAAAGCATAAACCCATGTTTTTTCCTACATCTTTTCCATGCATTTTCCTTCAGCGTAGTGCTTCAACTATCTCCTCACACAATCTGCTGTAGATTAACATTGGAATGGAAACTTGTGTAACATCTTTTCTAACACTGAAAAAAGCAACTTGCTTACATTGGTACTTGTCATGTCAATGTGCATATCATCCATAGAAAATGTCAATAGTTGGGATGAGCAATTGCATCAGAAGGAATGAAATTGAACAAATGTAATTGTCATTCTCTGGAAGAACGTGTTATTGAAAGTTGTTGTATATGAGAAAATATCTTAAACTATGAACACTAACAGGCAGCAGATCATTGGGTATGTGTGTATGAGCAAGTGACTGTCCAAAAATGAACTTTTGAGTTCTGCAGTGAAACTTATTACTTGCTAGCTGCGATTGGGATGATCTGTTTGCAAACTTCGATAACACAAGCATTAAAGAAAAGCAGCACAATCTGGATATTCCAGTGAATAAAGAGTTACTAGACAGAGCTACCAGGCAGGAGGCTGATCCCATGCTGGACATGGATGTTTAGTTGGGAAAACTGGGGGCTTCAGGTTCTGGAGAGAAGAGCTGACCCCAAAATAGAAGGATCCCTGTCAAGATGTGATCTTGGGAAGAACAACATTGGAGGGAAGATCCTGTAAGTGGGGGAAGATCCTGGAGATCAGGAAGATGTGTGGAGACAAATGCCAGGGTGGCTGGTGTCCTTGGTCACTGATGCCCAAGGCCAGTGCAGTGGCACAGCTGGATCTCACGTGGCTTTCTGCTGGGCATCCCAGGGCAGCTACGATCTGCCTGTGGGAGGGACACAGGGCCTGAGAGTAAGAAGGGAAATGAGTGCAGGATATAATGACAGAAGGCAAGAGCTTGAAATTCGGCTCTTAAATAAACCCCAGTACCCAGATGCACCACGTGTTGTTATTTACTATGTCTCACTTCTGACAAAGTTGTAATTAAACCTTGAACAGAACAGAGAGGACTCCAGTGATGAGTAATGTGAGGAGGTTTTATTTAAACAGGCATCTGTGGAACAGAAAGGGAAGAATGTCTGACTGGACATTTTCTTTTATAAATAAATTTTGGGGTTTGGGATTTTTTTTTTTGAAATGGGAAACAGTTGGCCCAACAGCTGCCAGTTATTTGATGGCACAAGACTTGCAAAGTGGGATGAGCATATTTGGAATAAGTTTTTGCTATACTATTAAAAATATGTTGGCAGGGGAAGTGACACTTAAAACTACTTTTCTAAAGTGTACAGATTTTGTTTTCTACATCTGAAAGCGTTATCCTGAAAGAGTTCTGTCAGATTCTGAAGCAAATGGTACAGCAGGAAAATAAAGGCAAGGCAAAACCCTATAATCCTGTGTCAAACAGAATGTAGGGGTGTGAAATACAGTTTCCTTCTGACAGGTGAGAGAAAGCAAGCTGCTCCCACAAAAAGAGGCACTCCGCTTTTTTTCGGACCAGCTTTACAGTCCAAGTGCATCTAGAGTTTGAAAAAAGATTCTTACTCATTATTTTTGCATGAAGAAGACTTGGAAAGACTATGTAAGAAGATATGTAAGTCATGTAAGAAGATATTCCATGCCTCAGAAAACCTGGAAATGTGGAAAAGACCATGACTGGGGTAGCTAATCACAGCAAGGAGGAAGGATACTGTCAATGACACAATCATGGGTGGCATGATGAATGGCACTTGAATCTCCCAGGTAAGTACATTTCTTAACTAAATGCTCCAAAATATCATTCCCATGGTGGATTGATAGAGCACTTGCACTAAAACAAAGAGGCTGGGGAAAAGACCTGAATACCCACAGAGGCTACACCCTGGGCACATCCTGGCATGGCACTAACCTGTGACACTACAGCTGTCCTCAACAGTGTTTGGTGGCTTCTGATAAGCACCTGGTATATGCTCATCCCGCACTCCTTGAGGAGGATCTTGGCTAGATGTGAGCCTGAGGAGACTGAGGGTTGTACACACAAGTGCAAGACCATCAACCCACCCAGCTCACACTGCCTATTCCACCTGGGGCTATCAGGAGCCACTGGAAAAGGTTTCACTGCAGTCTGTGATATGAACATGAAGAAGTTCTCCAAGCTTGTTCCAATATTTGCCTTGTGCTGGATTGCAGGGTCTGTTTGCACAATCTCCTGTTGCCTCAGCAGCAGCGAGACCAGCATCACTGAATTTTGGGAGGTGTCTGCAGAGGGGTGCTCTCATGCCCTGCTGCACCATGCCACTGATGCCTTTGGTCTCTGAGGCATACTGAGGGGTCTCAGAGGGACTTCATGGGGCAACCGTGCAGGGAGGCTTGCACAGCCTGGATCAAATCTGAGTAATGCACAACTATTTACAGCTTCTGGTCCAACCCCTCCTTTTGCTGTATTTGAGAAGACAGATAATGAAATAGTTCCTTTCAAGTTATTATCACCCAGTTAAACAATCTACTTGATGGTTTTTTTCCTATTCTTATCTTTTATCCAGAAGGTTTGTGCTTAGAAGCATTTTTGCTGTTGATCAGAGGGTTTAGAAAGAAGGGCTACCCAAAATAAAGATCTTGTTGCTGGCTTTATGTGTGACTTAGTCTTATCATTCCTGATTTTCAGTTAGTGATGTTCATCCGTTCTCCACATGCTGGAAGCCCTGAGATACCCCTGGAATACTCCAGTGTGATTAGCTTAGGAATTTTTCCGTTTCAGTCGATAAATATCTCCTCCTCCACCATTTCTCACGGCAAGGCTTATGTCAGACACAAACAGCACTGCTTCTCAAATAACCTCATAGAAAGAGGTGAGCTGTCATTTATTTTTCAATCCTGCTCAAATAACTCATAGAATCTGAATGACTAATTTACCCTGTGCTCCGAGAAGGACAGGAAATATCAGGGGAGTGCAAATAAGCAGACAGATTTCACAAAGCCAACCTTCACGTAGGCTAGTTTTCTCCATTTAAATTAATGTGCTAGACCTCCTTCTCTCGCTCCCCACACCCAGTGTTCCCAGCCTCAAACTGTTTTGGCACAGCTGTGTGCCAGAACAAGCCCTGTGTGTTGTGCTTCACCTTAAAACCCTGTTTATATGCTACCAAGATGGCACAGGCTCTGTACCAGCTCTCTGGTTTCCCCCATGCAGGAGAGCCCTGGTGCAGCTGCCAAACTCTCGGGGACTTGGGAAATGCACATTGCTCACATGGGGGAGATCCAGCAAATCTGCTGCTACTCATAGAAGCTTTAATAAGCTGGATAAATGGCTGATTAAAGCCTTGCCCAGCCCTGCTGGAGGCTGAGCTTGTTACTCTGCTTTGCTGGTGCTTTGGCTGAAACAAAGCACCTCCTGCAGCTCCACGGGAAGCCCCAGCGTGAGCCGCCCTGTGAAGGTGTCATGTCCCGAAATGTCAGCAGGGAAACAAGCAATGATTTTTCTGGCACTGCAAAGATGGTTCTGCATGTACTGCCTCGTATCACAGCAGGACTGGGCAGATGATAGACAGGGCTGGTGGGAAAAGCTATTTTCTCCTGAAGCTCACAAGGCCAGAGAATGCTCATGTCACTCCAGCCAGCTTGGTTGTGCCAGCTCCTTGGATAAAAATCAGCTTCTTGACTGTGGGCTTTGAATAGCCTTTAAAAGGCATCACAAGATGTAAGAAGATTAAGGTGCTTCATAGCTTTCACTTGCTTGGTAAGCTTTTGGAGCAGGGAATTTTCTCTCTCCCATAAGTTGTCCAGCATTTACTGTGGTATAAGTCTTCCCAGGAAGAAAATACATAGAGTATCCTTCTCGGCAAGGCTGCTCAATCCCTTCATCCCCCAGCCTGTATTGATACCAGGGGTTGCCCTGACCCATGTTAAATCTCATGAGCTTCTCATGGACCCACTTCTTGAGATTTTCCAGGTCCCTCTGGATGTCCTTCAGGTGTGTCAGCCATGCCACTCATCTTGGTGTTGTCTGAAAACTATCTTGATCCCACTGCCTGTGTCATTGAAGAAGACATTAACAGTGCTTCCAGTACAGACCCCCGAGGGACACCACTTGTCACCGATTTCCACCTGGAAACTGAGCTGTTGACCACTACTCTCTGGATATGACAACACAACCAATTTGTGGTGACAAAGTGAGGGTATTGCTCTGAGCAAAGCCTTGTTTTCTGTCCCCATGGCCCATGGTTGATGACTTGAGGCCAGCCCAGAAGTGGACATCCTCTCCACTGTTTCTGAGAATGCTGTGGGTGAGAGGCAATGGACAGGATACCTGTTACAGGCACAGAGGTTCATCCTTTACAGGGGGACTCTGGGTGTAGGAGATACTTGCACATGTATGTTTTAATTACAGCTGGTAATGCATCCCACTGACCAGTCACAATGTTTGTGTCCAGCACACTGGGGGGCAATCCCAGTTCTAACACTTCAGAGCAGTTTCTACCAGAATCTAGTTCTGCCCTTATGCCCAAAAGGGTAAATTTGGTGGTTTTTAATAGTGAAACAAAATATGTCTCATATTTACACATGCAGGTGCAGCTCTCTCAAGGTTTGAAACCATTCTAAACTGGGAGAGAAAGTTGTTGCCTGAAGTGACAGCTATGTCAGAGTGAAAACTGTGACTACAAAGATTGCTGGAGGTGGACTGAGAGTCTGAGCATCGTCTAGCTGCTCCTTAAGAAAAGCAGTGGATGCTCCTTCCTGGAAAGATAGCAAGTAAATTCATGACAGCTGATTTTTCCCCTTTGACTGTTCTTTCCTAGGCAAAGCAAAATGAATTAGAAACAAAATCCCAACACAACATCCACCCTGCCCCTGTGGTGTGCGGCTGAATGTATTATAGCAGATGTCTCTGATGCCCTCTAAGAGCACAAGGACATGACTATTTTCAGCAGAGCTGAGTCCTTAGTTGGAAAAAGAGAGCACAACACCGTAGCTATGGGCATCATGAGACGGACAGAGCCAGAAACAGACTGGAAAAAGGCAGACATCACTCCCATCTTCGGGAAGGGTGGGGAGGAGGCTGCCAGCTGGTCAGATTTGCTGCAGCTCCTGGAGAGATTATAGAGCAAATCCTCCAGAAAGCCATGTTCATCATCCGAAGGAAAAGAAGGTGATGGGGATCCAGCACCACTCTACTGAGCCCTGGTGTGACACATCTGGAGTGCTGGATGCATTTCTGGGCTCCTCAGTGGCAGTGAGACATATGAGTGAGTCCAGAAGGGGCTCCCAAGCTGGTGGGGGACTGCAGCACATGGCTGTGAGGAGAGGCTGAAGGAGCTGGGCTTGTTCAGCCCCCAGAAGAGAAGCTCGAGGGGGACCTAGCTGCATTGTTAGCTACCTAATGGGAGCTGCAGAAAAGATGGAGCTGGAGTTTTCTTGCAGGTGAACAGATAAAAACAAGACAATGGAGACAAGTAGAAAAACAGGTAATTTCTGCTGCATAAGGAGAAAATCTTCTGAATGAGGATAAAGACCAGAACAGAGGCTGAGAGAGGCAGAGAGATCTTCATCCTCAGGAGGGTTCAAAACTCATCTGGGTAACCTCCTGTAAGCTTGCTTTGAGCAGGTGGTGGTGAAGCAAGAGTTTTTCCAGAGAAGAGGAAAAAAAATTCAAGATTTTAATAGCAAGATGCTACACAAAATGGTTCCTGTAGTTCATCAGTTTGAGTGCTGATGATTTCCCTGGTAATATTGCCTGTCTCCATCTTCTCAGCAGTGCAGAAATTGTTAGGGGTTTGTTGTGCTTCACTTGGCAAATGCTGTCACCAGAAAGCAGAGTATAATACTGTGACTATGCTACATGGAGCTGTCAATCCTGCTTTGTTTTTAAGGCAATTCCCATTTCTTGAAAAACAGCCTTTCTTTGCTTTTCTCTCCCCACCTGAGTGGAGTGCCACAGGCTCCTATGGAGTTTTACATGGTGTTTGTTGTCTAATGGACAAAAAAGAAGTAACATAATAGGAAGGACCATTCCTGCTTTGTATTTGGCTCAGTCTCTTTCCTCAGCAGCTGGGATAACTGACTTGTGAAGGAAAGATACATGCTCTCAGTCCATTGGCTTCACACATCTGACACAACCAGATCACCAGATTTGCCCTTGAATTCAGAGAGTGACTTTAAAAACAGACTTTGGAAATGTGGATCTAGCTCTGATACAGCTTGAAAAATCCCATATTGGAGGGACATTTTGTGCTGACGTCAAGTCTGCTTAACATCAGCACGAGAGTGTGAATGCAACCACAAAGCCTGCTCTCACACCAGGGGTGTGTACCCAGAACGTGTCAGAGAACTGGGGAGCTACCCTGCTTCTCTGCAACCCTCCCTCTCTGCTGCTGCAGCACACTTCTGCACTTTTGCCAGCATGCTCTCAGCTGTCACCACCCTGCCTCCTGCCCTCGGCTCCAAAATAAAGTTGACGAATCACCAAAACTAAACATGTGCAGCCTGACTTGCAAAATGGAAATAATTAAGTGTCTGGATGAAGGGGTGCATTAACTCGGTGATGTTCAGGGGTGTCTAAGAGTCTGTCTGCTGCAGATGTGAATTTCCTGGGGATCTTTGTGCTGAGTGCTGTGGTGCAAGGCTCTAATCCATCAGGCTGAACAGCAGCTTGAGCACGGCTGGACTACCAGGTAACCCAATGCATCCTTTTATTTGAGCAACAGCTGAACACAGTCTCAGTTTCTTATTGCACCTAAAGCAGAAGGGACAATCAACTTTCAAGAAATGCAAACTTCCCAAAGCTGAAAATATTTATGAGAAAAATTGACTACAAGGAAAAGTGATGCAGACAAATGTGAGCAATATTTGAAAGTTAAAACTATGGTATAATGTGTCCTAAAATCATTATGCCAGGAGCACATTATGAACATATAGAAGTAGGTTAAAAAACCATGTGGTGTAGAAAGGAGGAGAAAGAAAATAAACATGGAAGGACAGAAGTTGATCAACCTAATTTAGACACCTGACTGTTGGCAAATAACAGTAAAGCATTCAGCGACGTTCCACCTGTTTCTCACTGTTGGCTAGGGGAGACACATAGGCACCTTCTTCAGGAGGGTTTGTCTGTTCACTGCAATTTTGGGGTGAAAAATGGCTGAAACACTCAGCTGGCTCTCACAACTGGAAAAACAGTCAATGGTTAAGTAGGGAGGTTATAGAAGTGAAGATATAAGCAGCATGGAAAACAACAAGAGAAGCAGAAGCAACCAGTGAGGAACTGGTGTCTAGTGAGAATAACAAGGAGGATGCCCTGCCTTCCACCTGAGTGGTCCTGTCACCCATCTTAAACTGAAAAATATTTTGGGGACCACCTCATGCAATGCTAGACATCTGGAATACAAAATCAGTAACAACTCAGACAGGATGCACATGGTTAATAAACTCTTCTGGGCTGCATTTAGATGGTATTTAGCGCCATGTAGTGATAAAGGATTATTTTCTATCCAGCATTAACTGAAAGGGACATTAAATAGTAACTGCTAACAAATTAGAAATCACTGGTCAGTATAGCTTCTATCCAAAAGATTGTCCAAGGTGCACTGGCACTGGTAGAGCAGATGTTACTCTGGAGTAAATCTTGGAAACTAGGGCAGACTCCAGCATTAAGCCACAAGAATGAGGCTGGAGCAGTTTTTACAAGGGGGAGATTAATAGCCACAGAGCTTTGCTAACACCACATACCTCTTGCACAAAATGATGGAATACCCACCTCCTTCCTGCAGTCTCCAAGCACACAGTAAGGAACAGAGAAATACTAGGGAAAACCACACAGGCAAAATAGTTTCTGTCCCAAATCATCAGCCCTATTAATCACCCAGGAGTTGTCCCCTTACTTAGCAAAACAAAGGTATAAGAAATTACTACACTTTTCAGGATTTGTAATGGATCCTGGGGGATTCATAACTATTTCAGTCCTCTTGATTTCACTTGTGTTTGTTAACAAGCACTAGCCTGTGCCAGTAGTGCCATATTAGCTAAAGTGGCCGAAGTTCTGAAGTTCTATATTCTGGGGAGTGTTCTTTCTTGGATAACCCTGATACTAACTTCTTTCCAAACATTTGTTACATCCTCCATTGTTTCTTAACTGCTTTTTTGTACTTGTGCTTTTTTCACGTTTGCATATTTGGATCCTGTTTTGTGCTTTGCATCCATTTTTAGAAAGTAAATATAATGATTAATCCAAACATTTCCATATTCTCAACAGAGACATTTTAATAGTGATTTGAACAATTTTCTCAAGAGAAAGAGCAGGCTTGAGGCTGTTTTATGTTAAAGCTTTCAAACACAGTTGTTTACCTTCTTTTAAGTGTCAGAAATTTATTCTTTAAATAAAGGAGAGCTACAAAACCCTAATGGGGACTAGAGAAGTACTTAAGTGTACTGTTGGAATGTCACCTATTTCCATTACACATACTGTAAGGAATCTGTGCAGGCCCTGCAGTAGCTGTGGTTTATGTCCTGCTGTGCCACATCCCGGTATGACATGGGCACAAACGCTCCAGAGTGCACGGGAATTACCATGATGCTCTCTAGAGGTGAGGACAACATGGCTTGTAAATGACATGTACCACATGGAAGACCACAACCTTGTGTTTCAGATATCCTCAGATATATATATATATATTTTTTTTTTTTTTCTTCAAATGAAAAGCAGAAGGTGTCTTTGAAGAACATGTACTCCAGTTTGGAATGGCCCTCAGGTGTTGCTTCATGAACTGGAACAGGTAAGAAACAGCTTATGATGGGGACAAAATTTTATGGACCTTGCCAGTACAATAGTACTTAGCCTCATGGTTGGGAGCAGTTCAGTCTTAAAAGTTGTGGGAAACAGGTGTGCTCCAGGGAGGGAGAGACACAGGACAGGCCTTCCTGAAAACTTGAGAAAGGTGTTCATGGACCTGCTGGGACACCCCCAGGAATGGTTCCTACTCTACTTTGCCCACCAACGTCAAAGATGGGTAGGGAAGTCTAAAGTGATTAAACACCTAACTTCAGGTGTTCAAATTAAGTGCTTAAATGTAGGTGAGATGACTCTGGGCAAGGGCAACCTTACTGTAAAATGCAGGGAGTTATCTAACTTTTCCCAGCAGATATAAGGAATATTTTGATAATAAACCCTGTAAGCAACTGGGAGCAGCACTTTCCTCTATTGCAGCTGAGAGCAGAGTACTGAGCTGGGCTGTCTGTAGGTCTTTGGTGGTCAGAGCTCCCATCCCCAGACTGGTAGGCCCTTTCACAGTCTTGATGACTTCCAGCTCATTTTGCATGGCACATTAACTTAGGAGCAGATTCTCATGCTTTTGTTCTTGATGAGAAATGCCATTCTTCACACACAGCCTCATGGAGTTACCTGAAATGATTTTTGTTGACATCAGCCTCAGTAGGCATATTATTTCTGCGTGTGGAAACTGCAATGAAATAAGAGGATGTTTATATCTCCTGCCTCTGAGATAGGCACCAGCCTTGGAAGGTCCATGTACCATTCACCTGGCAAGTTTCAATGGGCAAAGCAATGACACCCATGTGAAAAATAGCCTCTGGGATCACCGTGGGGTAAGCACAGCTGGCTGCAGTGAGTCACTCCTCATGCCTATGTGACACTGCTGGCTTTCATGGAGAGCATTCACATTTACAGCTGTTGGTGGAATAGAGCTAGTATGTCTTTATTTCTTACCCAGGTGTGATCAGCCCCAGCCACTGAATTCTGTGCAGCAAATCCTCTGGCTGAGATGAACCACAGCTTGGTGCTGGTGATGACTAGCAGTATCAGTTGATGCAACTTTTTCAATGGAAACTGACTGCACCTCCTCAATTCCCCAACCTGCTGCAAAAATAATCAAAAAATAAAACCTAAGCTGCTTGAATGGCAGAAAAAGCTACAAGCACACTTTCCCTCCCCAAAATAAGAAATACCTGAGATCTTTGGCACACCCACAGATGCCATCACTGAAAGAGCAGGCTTTAAACCAAACACCTTAGGCAAAACTCTCACACAGACCTGACCTAAGCAAGTGGCACAGAGCCCTAAGGAACCTGCCCAAAAGAAACAAAATTCCAGCTCTAATAACTACATAAACTTTACCTAAGCTATTTTAAAAATCTTCCCTTTCCTTGTTTCATGAACATGATTGGTTAGAAAGCTCACTGATACAACAATTACTGAAAGATAGCCTGTTATATTTTTGTGTGATATAAATTTACATACAGAAACAGACTGGAGGTGATGAAGTCACCCACAGTTGGTCACAAATGTGTCTCACCAGATGAACAAAGGACAAACTTGGGCATTTAGCAAAATCCTCCATCCAGAGTCCACCGGGACGGGTAGTTGCCAAAATGCCACACAGTAAAAGAGCTAATTTCTCCTGTTCTACAATATGACCAGGAGCACACAGCACTCCAGGAGCGGAGATATTGTCCCAGACCACATATTTTTTGTGTGCTGGGTAAGAATAATCTGCTTTGAGTGAAAACAAACACCGAGGTAGGTGTGTTCTCACCAGAAAACAGCCAAGGAAGCAGCCAAGGAATGGCCCCATTTTGGTTATGATTTTTAGGCTTATTAAATCAAACAGGGTGCTACTGTGGGCTTGCTTTGTTCCCCCATTGCCCTGATCATGTGCGTGACATTAAAACTTACTAAGCAAAGATAAAGTCTGATGGTGAGGAGCCTTTCCAGAATGTGTTTCATGTAACCATATCCCTGGAAATGCCTTTCTGCTCAGATCAAAGTCCTGCCTTGACCTGCAGGGGTGAATAATGAGGGGCAGGGGAGTATTTCTAACTCAGCGGCTGGAGCTGTGGGTGCATCCCAGAGGGATGCCCAGAGGCACCAGTCTGTAAAAGGGATGGGAGAAGCAGCCTGGCCTTGAGCTCATGGAGCATGAAGCAGTGACCTGGGTGTGCAGGATCTCCTGAGCCCACTGCCCACACAGTGACACCACTGCAGGAATGGGAAGGGCACATTAATTTTTAAATGGGAGCTGAATGAAAGACCAAAGTGAGGGGGCACTGGGCAGGTGACATACATTGTGTGTCCTGACAAGTGACACCCACCTGTGTGTGACTTGGGGTACCAGCACCACTGCTGGCTGGGAATCAACCACCCATGCAGCAGGTAGCTAGCAGTGACACACTCCTGACATGGGAAGGACAGGTACCTGAAACCAAATACCCAATTGCATATTCACACATCTGAATACATGGCACAGAAAAGCTCTTTTTGAGCTGCCTGTTACTAAGCATCCCAGAAAACCAATTTAAGTGCAAGTTTCCTGGTCTAATCCATCATGGAAAATTCTTCTTTTCAGCCTTTGTGAGATTTCTTTCCTGATGTGGCTACATCTGAGTGGTGTCACGTATTTAATTTTAAACTGTGAGACAATTGGGACTGGGGGCTAAATGTTACTTCCTACCAATATGAAACTGAAATGCTAGGAGCATTTTAAAAAATAAATGTTATGAATAGGAGAGGAGAAAGTAGGGAATAGGGGAGAGAGTGAAGACATGGCATTTTTAATAAAGCAGAAATGGAGATGTATCTATATTGTACTGTATTTATTATTAATGGGACAAATCAAAGGAAATGCAGATCTACTTTCCAAGGAGCCCACTGTGTGAGTCTAGGAGTGCTTACAAGTGCATGCATTTCTCATCCCCTGACATCCTAGAGGTTTGGGGATTGGTTGATTTACGGCCACTGACTCAAGCTGCAATTCTCTTTCATGGGTTTTATTTCAGTGATATGAGTAGCACTAAATTCAGTGTGGTCACAAATCATGTGCTGGTAATTCAGTCACAAGTGGTGATGCCATGTCAGCACAGTGTGCATCCCCTCCCCATCAGGGCTGGTGTGGTCTCCACACACACCTGTGCCTCCAGCCCTGCCTGCACTCTCCACCCTCACTCACAGGGTAAAGCAAGT
This sequence comes from Lichenostomus cassidix, assembly GCF_008360975.1. Classification (NCBI taxonomy): domain Eukaryota; kingdom Metazoa; phylum Chordata; class Aves; order Passeriformes; family Meliphagidae; genus Lichenostomus; species Lichenostomus cassidix. The sequence continues at coordinate 71,915,864 of NC_139479.1, forward strand.
GTCCTAGGGAGGGACCTTGGGGCCTTCTGGAGCAGGGAGGGCACAGCTGTGCTCACAACAGAGCTGTTTCTTCATGAAGAAATGCTTGATTACAATATTGTTCTCACTTAGCACAAGAAATGAAGGTCCTTAGATGTGAGAGATATCCTGAGCATGGTTCTTCAGCTGTCCCCAGTAAAGCAGGAGAGAGTAATTTTGTTCTAAGAGATCGGGCTGCAGTATATATTTTAAAAGGAGATTAAGTGGATTAAAAATATTTCTGCCTTTAGGAAAAAGCTGCAACATGTTCCTTACCATACAAACATACTCATCTACCCCTGTGCCCAACTGCTCCAATGCCCTGTCAGAAAAATCCCTCTCTAGAATAATGACAGAGCAAATGACTATGGCCAAAAGAGGGATCCCATCCAGAGAACATGTCCTGGAGATATGTCAAGGACTCCATCAGGTCTGCCCACCTTTCATGCCTAATTTCACATGAAAGACACTCAGCTGTGACAGCAGTGGGGGGCAGGGGGAGGCAGTGATGTGTTCCAACAACTTTGTATGAAAGGGTGATGTAAAATGGGCCTAAGCATCAAAGACTCAGTCTGATGAAGGTGTCTCATCCTCAGCAATCCAAAATACACATCTCGTGCCTCTGGTCCTGCTGTGGTGGGGGTGGTGCTGCAGGTCCCCACACAACACACCCACATGGAGCAGAGAGAAGTTTGCTTTCAGGAAATGCCCCAGTCCCTCCAGTGCTAAATGGTTAGCTTGGAAATTTATATTTAAATTAATAATATTAAGATTAATTAATTAATTAATTAATTGTCTTAAAGTTGCCTTTACTAAAGAGGAAGCTAACTTTTTGTCAGTTCACATTAGATGAGACAAATGTCCCTTGATGTGTTTAGCTCAGATAAAAATACTGCAAGCCCTTAAGAGTTAAAATTTACAGTGAGTTGAGAAGGAGGAGTTCCAAGACAACAATCACTGCAAAAGTTTTAAGCGTGGTCACACAAAGAAACTGAGCCATAAACAGACCATCAGACTTTCCCACTTGAGGTTGGTTTGGGTTAGAAACTTTCCAAGGGATAATTTTTCTTCTTGCCTTTGAAAAAAAAAAAAAAAGAAAAACCAACACACAACAAATTTCTTCTCTTTGATGAGATGTGAGATTACATTCCTTTTAACTTCACATTTTATGATATGCTGTCACAGCAAAGGGGTGATGAATCTCCTGTGTACAAGCTATTTCCAGCTGTTGATAAAACTGCGATGACCGGCGGCTTGCCCTGGCCGAGCACTGCAGGCAGCCTCTGCAGCCAGATTTAGAGGAAAGGAACTGCTGCCTTTGTCCAGCTCAGGAGGCCTGTTTTACTGATGAGTTTTGCTGGGGCACATGGAGAACTGACTGAATTTAACCAAACCCACCACTTTTCTGCAGTTGGGGTTCACCTAATTTTTAAGTCCTTATAGTTCACGTATTTCTTTAAACTCTTTCTTCATGTCTTTCTTTGAAAGCACAAGCACATCCAAAGTTATGTCCTGCACCACTCTCTCCTGATGGCTCCTGGTTCCAAAGGTCACACAGGAGATGGGTTCTGCAGCTGCTCATTTGATGCAACTGATGGAGAAGGAGGAGCAGGATGACTTTTCACTGCACTCCCCTGTTGCCCTGTTCGTTTTGCATGGAAGAAGCTTCCCAGGCTGGAAGGGCATCCACAGGGACAGGACAAGCCCTGATGCCTTGAAAGGCACTGGGGACAGTCTGGGCTAAAAGGGCAGGGCCAGTGTCCCATGGCACAGGCAGTGAGCAGTGGAGCAGGCTGCCTGGGGAGGCACTGCTTATACTTTGCTGGAAGTACTGAACTAAACAGGTCACAGGAATATATTGGGAGCAGTGGTTGCTCTCCTAGGGCAAATGGGATGAACTAGCAGGAGGCAGAGCCTACAGACACCGAGAAAATCTCTGTAAAATATCTCATGGGGCCCAGAAAACAATGTTTCTGGGATCACTGATACATCTTTTTTCTCCATGGGTGCCATTGTAGCTGTGGGTAATAAATATGTCTACTTAAGTAAGTATGTTTGATTTTATTAAGAATTGCAGAACTGGAATGATGATATGAGATGTAAGGTGCTGTAGTGTCTTCAGCTTAACTCTTCTCTTAATTTGTACCAGATAACCTTTCTGCTTTTAACAGGAAAAAAAAAAAGAAACCAAATTATTTATTGTTCTTTGAGTCTCTCTGCCAAAAAGCATCACCATGTTTCTCTTCCACGCTTTTGGACTGATGCTCTCCTTACTTGTTGTTCTGAAGTTGTACCAGTCACAGCTGTTTTTCCAGGCTGTGCAGGATTCACAGATGTCTACATGCAGGTCACATGCGTTTCAATGACTCAAGGCTCATCTCCGAAGGAGTAACTGCTGGCTGGAGACACTTAAAGTAATAGAAGTCTGAAATTCTGCAAAATCTATCAGGAGCTTGAGCAAGATAACACTTAGCACAGCCACAAGACAATTCCTCCCATCACTTGGAAACAAAAGCAGGCTGTATGTTGAAATTTCTGCACTAATTCTTTAAGTATTTTTGAACAGCAATCATACTTTCAAAGCACCTTTTTCTTGCAGTTCACTAGCCTGTGTGCATGAGTGTTGGTTGTGCACTGACCACCCTGTGGTGAGCTTGACATCTCCATTGTTGGGTGACGGAGATCTTTCACATCCCTGTTGTGATAAATGATTTCTGACAGGGGAAATCTGAAGTCATTGTATCACAAATGCATTCCCTGGGGCCTCTTCTAAAGAGCAGTGGCAGAGTGGAGAGTCCGAAGAGCATCTAAGTGATTGCTGCCTGCTGAAATTTATTCAGAGTGCTCTGGTCTGGAGAAGAGGTTCAATATGTCACGAGAACAAGATGTTCAGTTCTCACTGAGCTTTTGGCCAGGTCAGTAATAATTTAAGAACTCTGTCATACTGTATATAACCTTATCTAGTCAACCTGCCAAGGCATATATGCTGTGCTTATTACACCCCGGTATTAGAGAGCTCTGGCTGAGAAAATAATTACCAGGAGAGCCTCAGAGTGCAGGGCAGGATATATTGGAAGAGACAATGTCTTTTATTAGACCTACAGACGGAAATTATGAAAAGAAACGTGGATAGACCACCCTTTCCTTGGAGCTGAAATGGGACTGGGGTCTTCCTATCTTTTCTCTGGTGACACCTTCTGCTCCCCCAGAGATTTTTTCTGACTGTGTGGCAGATCAGCACAGTCAGACTGCACCCAAAACATTTGCTCTGGGCCTGTCCTGGGCAGGGTCTTGCTGGCTCTGTCAGCCCATGATGCAGAATAGGTTCCAGCATGAGTCTGGGGTAAAACCCTGTCACATACCCACACACTCCTGGGTGGGGAGCATCCCAGTGTGGGATTCAGGATGGCTGCCCCATCCTGCCTGTTCCTGGGGAAGCTGGCTTCTGCCTGTAGATAGCAGTGACAGCTGTGTGCCTCCATGAGCCATCCCACCAAGCACCCACATCCATGAGAGCTTGCACTGGGACCAATAGATGAGTTTATTTCAGTAACCAGGTTGTGCAAACAATTCCTTTAATAATTCCTCTTCTTCTTGTCGGTTCTCAGGGTGTTTAATTTTTCTCTCTCAGCTTTTCCTTAGACTTTATCTGCACAGTTTTTCGTACTGATTCAGACATGTATGCTAGGATGAGCTATTAGGAGATCAGCAGGAGCTGTAATTTGGGTACAGCTGTATTCATGTAAATGTAATAATAAAATACACCATTATAGTGCAGTGTAGTGTGCAGTGCACTTACACCACTATGCTAAGTTGATGCCAGTAAATAGCAGATGCCACCTTCAGCCACAGTCTGTCCCTGACAGCACAGTTATGTAGGAAAGTCTTGCCCCAGACTGATGCAGCTGAGACAGTAATGACCATTCATACACAGCCTGTGCAGGCAGGGTGTGCTTTGACAAGGATAAATTATTTTGTCTGGGCAGAACAGGCAGCAAAGTCAGGAGAGGGTCTAGACCCACCTGCTGTAGGTCCAGAATGTATACTGCTAGCAGTGCAGGGTGCTCTTTACACTGCCCTGGCCAGAACGTGATCCCCCTTGAAATGAATTTGCTTACAGCACTATGCAGTCACAGTTCTTTCAGAAATTCTGCCTCTGGTGCAGTGATGGAGAAATCTCTGTTTGGGAAGCTCCAGCATGTCACAGACGCCTCTGTGAGCAACAGAAATTACTGGAAGGATTTTGTTTCCTATGTAAATGAAATGCACATGAAATTTCATGGGTGTGTATGTGTGTATCTGATGGCAATGCTTTTATTTACTCCAGTGGGTATTGCATGCCTAGCTGGTTCCTGTTGTTATTATTCCCTTAGAGATATGAGTTCTGTTCATCAACGTTTTAGGCCAAAAAAAAAAAAGGATTGGTTTCTTGTTTCTTTATCCAACTTCTCTCTTTCTTTGAGCATCTGTTTACCAAATGTACCCTTCTTGTTCTGCACTGGAAACTTGCTCAAAACTAGGTAGGAGGTTTGATAGATTACACCCAGAGCTCTAATTTCAGGGAAAAACATTAATAGAGTCTTGAAGGTGTGGACTGCTTCTAACCAGAGCAGCGTTTAGGGGAGACATGCCCAAAATCTGATGATGCCTGTATCTGGGAGAGGAAGGATGGTTCTTGTGAAGCTGTGAGAGTTGTGCAAGATGGATTGCCTCTTGCACGTGAGTTTTGTAATCTTAGCAGGATGCTTTGCCTCACTTTCCCATCTTTACATCAGACCCTGCTGGGTGGGACTTAACATCAAACATGCATTGCCCAGATACTGCAGGACTTTGTTCATCATTTCTGGCAAAGTACCTGGAGCAGCAAGTGTTCCAGGCATGCATAGACATATCTTGATGTCAGATGATGTTTTTGGCAGAGAACATGAACTGCCCCACTCTCGGTACAACCCCTTGTGCACATTAAGTCCCCCTGCTTCCCCTTCCACGTTGCTGCAGCCAGGCATGCCAAGAGTCAGTGCAATTCTTTATGGACTGCCAAAGAAACAAATTATTATGCACTACAAAATGAAACTGGCATTTTAAATCTAAAACACATGACATCATCATTACATGTGGAACCAGTACCATCAAATCACATGCCACCTCATAAATATTCAGGCTGGTGGGGCAAAAGAAATGAGCGGTGGATTGCTGGCCAGCAATGCTCCCTGGGGTGTACTGCTTCATAAAAGGCATTTAAGCAATATGAGGAGTGTACATACAGTCCATCTAGGATAACCCATGAGGAGCTGACTCTACAGTGCTTGCAGATTTGCTTGGGAGGATGTAAGAGGGACCTTTTTGCATCAGAGCACTGGGATGGCTGTGTGCATTCAGCACAAGGGCCACAGGAGGGGACAAAGGCTGAGTAGCCATTAGCAAGACCAGAAGCCACTTGGCTCAAAGTCCCACAGGAGTGCATTGCTGCCCAGCATCACTCTGCTCACCTGATGGCACATGTGGAAGTGTGTGAAAGCACCTGTTTACTACCACTTCCCATAAGCATCCTTCAGAACATGGAGGAATTGTCCCAAAAAGTACCACTAGTGGTACTTGCTGGAAGAGGATGGGGCTTCTCGTTTGCCTTGCCAAGACCCCAGAAAACTGATACACAAGCTGGAAATTGTGGTTTGGTGTTACTGAATCAGCCCCTAGCGTGACCTCCTTCCAAAGCAGCTTCTAGATATTTTAAAACTAATCTGAATAAAATCAGCTTTTGATTAAAATATGATTCACCAGTTTTTTATGGGTTTTTTTGGTAGCATTGGGGAAAAAAAAGTAATTTTCACTGAAAGAACTCATCCAGAATTCAAAATAGCTTGGTGCATTAGAAATGTAATCCTCCCGTTATCTCCCTGCACAACCTTTGTGAGAAACTCTATTTAAATCCCATTTACATATTTCTAAGAATAGACTATTCTGCTCTTAGTATCCATCCATCCTGAATTTATTATGGGTTCAACAAATATTTGCCTTTTTTTTCTGAATGTAAAAATGATTTGAATTCAGACAAATCTTATAGCATAACTGGAAGCTAAGCTTACAGAAGATTCAGAAAACATACTTATTGTGAGGCACTTCAAAATTGCTCCTAAGGGCCATGACAGGGCTCTTCCAGCATTTCTGTTAAAACCTGTATGCTGGAAGCAATATGCTGCAGTAATAACTGCAGTAATATCAGTAATAAAAACTGATTTTTATGTTATACTTGTGGAGGACTTTTCTCTCAAACTCAGAGAAGACAAATAGAAAGAGCAGAGTGCTTGGGGGAGAGAGGATAAATTAGGGTTTTCTTTGCTCCTGAAAGATCTCCACTGATCTGCTGCTGCAAGCTGTGGAAGGGAACGATTCCCCTGGTTATTCCAAAGAGAGGTATGGAGAAGGTGTGTGTACCCACTGGAAGAAGCAAGGTGCTCCAGCTGGAGACCTCACTGCAAAGCCCTGGCAGAGCTGTCACAGCCATGGCACCCCCATGTTCATTTTGTCTCCAAAGGGGAAGGCAGAAAAGCTTTCCAATGAACTAAGTTGCACAGCCTCTGCAGCTCAACAGCCTCACATCAGGTAGGTGGTGTGTTTCCAACAGCTTGGATGTCGGATGGGAGTGGAGATAGGAAAAGTTTGAGCTAAAATTTAGTGCCAGAAAAAATGTTTGATTTCATCATGAATGATCTTGCTGGAATTTTGCAGATACTTCTGCTGATTCTCTGCGTTGTTATGGGACAAGGAGTGGTGGTACCTGATTCCACAGTGGTGGACAGGAGACTCCTGTATGAAGCCTGACTGTGCTTAGACAGGACCTTTATGTGGGTTTGAGGGACATGCTTACCTGTGGAGTTAAATAAATAGGGCACCCAGCTGTTTTCTGGGGCTGCAGGGGAAACCCTGATGGGGACAGTCCTCCCAGCATTGCCCACTAAACAAGTTCTCCTGGGCTAATTCCCAGAAAGGGCTGTAGCTCACAGCAGAAGATCCCCCAGCCAGAAACACTGGGAGCATGCAGGTGGCTGTGGTGGCCCTGGGCTGGGATGTGAACAACCTGGATCCTGCACAACCATGGCCTGGAGAGAGGAGAATTTCATCTCACTTCTTACAAACAGCAGATTTCCAACTGCAACCATTATCTGGAAAATGTGACCTACAGAGGGTCAAACACCAGAAGGCTGGAACAAGAACCTGTTATTCATAAGTTTTATGACACTTAGAGCCAGCCCGTGGCTGGGCAGCAGATCCATGCTGTTTGGACAGCTGGCGCTGGGAGCAAGGCACAGGACAGCCTGCACCACCCTGGGGGTACTTCTGCCCCACCCCTGGAGGCTCTCTTCCTTTCTAGAAGTGCACATTCAGGAGCAATTACAAGAATGAGGCGATTAAGGTGCAGAGCAACAAACTACAAGCAATGAACTCACTACTAGAAATTGTAGCAAGACAAAAAATTGAGCTATTTTCATTTATATTTCACCTTTCAATTTATATTCAGTTGGCTTACAAGTGCAGGAAGTGTATCCATCTTCTTCCCACCTCCTGATACCTTTTTTATTTTTTAATGAAAACCTTTTCCCCTCTTCTGCCACTGTACAACAAAACCTCTGAAGCGGGAGAATGATTGTAGATACAAAGAGGCAATAGATTGCTGTGAAGAGATAGAGAGGTCTGTGTGAATGCACAGACTGGGGTGGGGGAAGAAAAACAATAGAGACTTTTCACCTCTGCTTTGCTTTCACTTACATTGAGCTACAGCTTTATTTGTGGCAAGGGACAGTAAGCACTTTACAGGTAGAGATGCAGTAATTTTTAAATTGACAGTGCTCTTGTGAGTTCTCACTTGTGTTTCTTATGAATCTATTTAGTACAAAACAAGAGAAAGGAGATGACTTTTCTGTAAATACGGCTTTTTGCTATTCTCCCAGACCTCTGGCTTCTATCCTTTTCCTTGCAAAGCAAAGGGCAGAATTGCTGTCTTTTCCCCTCTCTGCTGGTAGAACAGACAGAAACTGAAACTGAAGTGGTAGGTAAAGAAAAATATTAAATCAAACAGAATAATACGTATTAAATTGCTATCACCTTTAACAAGCACAGGGAAGATTACAGAGGTTAATAAGGACATATTTTAGAGTGTCTGCTTATCCTGAGTTCTACTTCCACTCAGTGCAAATGTTGGTTAACTCAAGAGGGAGGAGCATGGCCTTTTATGATTGCACATGATGAGGAGAAGCAACCAGAGAAATGTAAGAAACAATAAGATATATCCTATGCCACTGTGATTCTGTTCACCTACTTTTTTGTTACTTTCTCTCATGAGCACTTTCCGGCATTTGTTTCGTAGGCCACATCTTGCTTAGGAATATAAGGCCAAATATTCCTTGCTTACCTGCACTTTAGACCTTGACTTTCTCTCTTCCCTGCCCGTGGGCACTTGGAGGCTGCTCAGCTCAGGAAAGCTGTGAGTGTATGATTTATGGGAGCTTCCCAAGCTGTCACCTCCTTGTTGAGGCAGAGGAGCTGATGAGCTGGGTTACACCAGGGTTTACACCAGGGTTACTGCTGTAACCAAACGCTGAGCACATCTTAGCCTGTCTCTGCTTAGGGGGAAGGAGGACATTTGGTGAGAGGACCCAGAAGTGTTGTTCCTGTGTGACAGCTTTGGGTGAAGCCTCCTGCCACATCTTACAGGGGCATGAGGCTTGCTGGGGAAGGGGACCATGCACGTGAATGTGGGTGATATCCACAGGTATCCCAGGGCTGATGAGCCTGTTGGCAGCTCCCAACGGGACCTGCCTAACCCTGCCCTCAGCTGGCCCAGGGGTGGGGTGAGGGATGAGGGGCAGGGATGGTGACCTGGACAAAAACCTCCCACTTGCAACAAGGGTAGCAAAGCATGCACAGCACTGCACTTGGGAAACATCTCTACATGACTGCTGGTGCTAAGAGAGCACCCACGGAAGGGTAGTGTCTGCACACTGTCACTGGGAAGTTGGCAAGTCCTTATCCTGCATATAAACACTGTTACTCCGCAAAGGGACACCATCAGTCCACCCTCATACAGACACACACATGCACACAGTCTCTGCTCGGTGAGGCTGTTTATTTCCCAGGAAACAGAGAGTGTCTCTGTGCAAATCAAGGCACAGGGTGAGGCTGTGGCTTTGTGCTCTGGCTGAGTCAGTGCAACCTGTGACAAGAGGGACAGTCTGGCCCCCTTTCTCCATCCCAGTCTGTTCCTTGCTGTGAGAGAGGGGAACACAGAGGAGCAGGGGAGGAAGAGCTATTAACAGGTTTTCTACTTAAGCATGCACACAGCTTGGTAGCACAGCATGATGGGTGCTCGTAGAAATAAAGTGCACTTCTGTCTGTGGCAAAATTTACTGCGATACTTGTAATATTTCCATTTGGGAGTGACAACATCACACATACTTAGTATGGAAAATGTGCTTTTTTCCCCCAGATTATTCCATTACATACTCGTTCATGGGCTGCCTGACCAATTAATACCTGTGGGAAAAGGCTGCAAGTTTCACTTATAAACCCCTTATTTTTTTCAAGCTGCTATTTGCTCTTAAGAAAACACACAAGTCTCTAGAAGTACATGTGACGTTGAATTGTCACTGCTTGAAGGGACCCACCTACCACTATGAAAGATTTAAGTTGTTCATACCTGCTTCAAGATCTGTTTTGAATCATGGAATAATTTGAGTTGGAAAGTACATTTAAAGGTCAGCTGGTCCAATCCACCTGCAATGAGCAGGGACATCTTCTTCAGGTAGATCAGGTTGCTCAGAGCTCCATCCAACCTCACCTTCAAAGTTTCCAGGGACAGGGCATGCACAACTGTCTTGGTTTGATGGGGTGTGTTGTTTGTGTTGGGTGGTGTTTGTTGGGTGGTGTGGTTTGGTGTGTTGGGGTGTTTGTGGGTTGTTTGTGGTTGTGTGTTGGTTTGGGGTGGGGTGTGGGTTGGGTTTTGGTGGGTGGTTTTGGGGTTTGGGTGGTGTTGGTGGTGGGTTGTGGTTGTGTTGGGGGTGGGTTTAGCAAGTGATAATAGCTAACGGATGGCCCATTGCCTGTCATCCGGAGTGGGTGATAACAGCTAATGGGTGGTGGTTGTTTTTTTTGTGGTTTTTTTTTTTTGTTTTTTGTGGTTTTTTGTGGGGGGTTTTTTTGTTGTTTGTTTGGTTTTGGGTTGGTGGGTTTGTTTTTGGGTGGGTTTGTTTTTTTTTTTGTGTGGGTTTTTTTTTTGTGTGGGTTGGTGGGGGTGTTGTGTTTGTGTTTGGTGGTTTGTGTTTGTTTTTTTGGGTTTTGGTGTTTGTTGTTTGTGTTGTTGGTTTTTGGGTGGTGTGTGGGGTGTGGTTTTTTTGTGTTTTGGGTGTTTGGGTTTTTGTGGGTTTTTGTGTGTTTTGGGGTTGTTGGTTGTTTTTGTGTGGTGTTGGGGTGTGGGGGGTGGTTTTGTGGTTGTTTGGTGGTGGTTTTTGGGGGTTTGGGGGTGTGTGTGTTTGTTTTTGTTTTGTGTTTTGGGTTGTTGGTGTTTGTTGGGGTTGTGTGGTGTTGTGGTGTTGTTTGGTGTTGGTGGTGTTGTTGTTTTTGTGTGGGTTGGGTGGTGTTTTTTGTGTGGTGTTTGTGTTTTGGCAGCTCGGTCCACTTGCTCGTTGTTACGATGCTCTTCATTGTGTTTGGTGTGTGTGTGTTTGTGTTTTTGGGGGGTGTTGTTGGGCTCAGATGGGTTTTCCTCTGCGCTGCCAGTTAGCCTTTCTCCAGCGATCTAACCATCTCCATAGCGCGTTGGCTACCATCCAGGAGTCAGTGTAGAGATAGAGCTTTGGCCATTTCTCTCATTCGGCAATATCTAAAGCTAGTTGGATGGCTTTAAGCTCTGCGACTTGACTCGATCCACCTTGTCCCTCGGTAGCCTGTACAGCTTGTCGTGTGGGGATCTATACTGCAGCTTTTTATTTCCGATCTGCGCCTACAATTCGGCAGGAACCATCGGTGAAGAGGGCATAGCGTCTTTCACTCTCCGGCAGCTCGTTATACGGGGGTGCTTCCTCGGCACGTGCTACTTTCTCTTCTGCTTCTTCTGAAGATAATTTAAAAGTCTCACCTTCAGGCCAGTTTGTTATGATTTCCAGAATCCCAGGGCGATTCGGGTTTCCAATACGGGCGCGCTGTGTGATGAGGGCAATCTATTTGCTCTACGTAGCATCAGTGGCATGGTGGGTAGAGGGAACCCTTCCCTTGAACATCCACCCCAGCACTGGCAGTCGGGGTGCAAGGAGAAGTTGTGTTTCTGTGCCGATCACCTCTGAGGCGGCTTGGACTCTTTCGTAAGCTGCCAAGATTTCTTTCTCGGTGGGAGTGTAGTTGACTTCGGACCTTCTGTAACTTCGACTCCAGAATCCCAGTGGTCGACCTCGGGTCTCACCAGGCACCTTCTGCCAAAGGCTCCAGGACAGACCATGGCTCCCGGCTGCAGAGTAAAGCACATTCTTTACCTCTGGTCCTGTCCTGACTGGTCTAAGGGCTACCGCATGAGCGATCTCTTGTTTGATCTGGGTGAAGGCTTGCTGCTGTTCAGGGCCTCAG